>NC_087501.1:5119681-5864503 GCF_036417665.1 Passer domesticus | reverse complement strand
GGCCTTATAGCCCCGCAAAGGCACAGCTTTCACCTGATGCCCAGAGGTTGGCCAAAGGACTTCTTTTTCCCCTGCAAAATGGCCTCTCTTTGCGGCCACTCGCCCTGGCCCACCCTGACCACCCCAACCTAAAAATTGCCAAATTTTGCTGGATTTCTCCAAAACTACAGTGGTCAGAAGCTAGATGGCCAGCTCGGCCTTATAGCCCCAAAGGCCAGCTTTCACCTGATGCCCAGAGGTTGGCCAAAGGACTTCTTTTTCCCCCTGCAAAATGGCCTCTCTTTGCGGCCACTCGCCCTGGCCCACCCTGACCGCCCAACCTAAAAATTGCCAAATTTTGCTGGATTTCTCCAAAACTACAGTGGTCAGAAGCTAGATGCCAGCTCGGCCTTATAGCCCCAAAGGCCAGCTTTCAACTGATGCCCAGAGGTTGGCCAAAGGACTTCTTTTTCCCCTGCAAAATGGCCTCTCTTTGCGGCCACTCGCCCCTGGCCCACCCTGACCGCCCAACCTAAAAATTGCCAAATTTTGCTGGATTTCTCCAAAACTACAGTGGTCAGAAGCTAGATGCCAGCTCGGCCTTATAGCCCCAAAGGCCAGCTTTCACCTGATGCCCAGAGGTTGGCCAAAGGACTTCTTTTTCCCCTGCAAAATGGCCTCTCTTTGCGGCCACTCGCCCTGGCCCACCCTGACCACCCAACCTAAAAATTGCCAAATTTTGCTGGATTTCTCCAAAAACTACAGTGTCAGAAGCTAGATGCCAGCTCGGCCTTATAGCCCCAAAGGCCAGCTTTCACCTGATGCCCAGAGGTTGGCCAAAGGACTTCTTTTTCCCCTGCAAATGGCCTCTCTTGCGGCCACTCGCCCTGGCCCACCTGACCACCCAACCTAAAAATTGCCAAATTTTGCTGGATTTCTCCAAAACTACAGTGGTCAGAAGCTAGATGCCAGCTCGGCCTTATAGCCCCAAAGGCCAGCTTTCACCTGATGCCCAGAGGTTGGCCAAAGGACTTCTTTTTCCCCTGCAAAATGGCCTCTCTTTGCGGCCACTCGCCCTGGCCCACCCTGACCGCCCAACCTAAAAATTGCCAAATTTTGCTGGATTTCTCCAAAACTACAGTGGTCAGAAGCTAGATGCCAGCTCGGCCTTATAGCCCCAAAGGCCAGCTTTCACCTGATGCCCAGAGGTTGGCCAAAGGACTTCTTTTTCCCCTGCAAAATGGCCTCTCTTTGCGGCCACTCGCCCTGGCCCACCCTGACCACCCAACCTAAAAATTGCCAAATTTTGCTGGATTTCTCCAAAACTACAGTGGTCAGAAGCTAGATGCCAGCTCGGCCTTATAGCCCCAAAGGCCAGCTTTCACCTGATGCCCAGAGGTTGGCCAAAGGACTTCTTTTTCCCCTGCAAAATGGCCTCTCTTTGCGGCCACTCGCCCTGGCCCACCCTGACCGCCCAACCTAAAAATTGCCAAATTTTGCTGGATTTCTCCAAAACTACAGTGGTCAGAAGCTAGATGCCAGCTCGGCCTTATAGCCCCAAAGGCCAGCTTTCACCTGATGCCCAGAGGTTGGCCAAAGGACTTCTTTTTCCCCTGCAAATGGCCTCTCTTTGCGGCCACTCGCCCTGGCCCACCCTGACCACCCAACCTAAAAATTGCCAAATTTTGCTGGATTTCTCCAAAACTACAGTGGTCAGAAGCTAGATGCCAGCTCGGCCTTATAGCCCCAAAGGCCAGCCTTTCACCTGATGCCCAGAGGTTGGCCAAAGGACTTCTTTTTCCCCTGCAAAATGGCCTCTCTTTGCGGCCACTCGCCCTGGCCCACCCTGACCCACCCAACCTAAAAATTGCCAAATTTTGCTGGATTTCTCCAAAACTACAGTGGTCAGAAGCTAGATGCCAGCTCGGCCTTATAGCCCCAAAGGCCAGCTTTCACCTGATGCCCAGAGGTTGGCCAAAGGACTTCTTTTTCCCCTGCAAAATGGCCTCTCTTTGCGGCCACTCGCCCTGGCCCACCCTGACCACCCAACCTAAAAATTGCCAAATTTTGCTGGATTTCTCCAAAACTACAGTGGTCAGAAGCTAGATGCCAGCTCGGCCTTATAGCCCCAAAGGCCAGCTTTCACCTGATGCCCAGAGGTTGGCCAAAGGACTTCTTTTTCCCCTGCAAAATGGCCTCTCTTTGCGGCCACTCGCCCTGGCCCACCCCTGACCACCCAACCTAAAAATTGCCAAATTTTGCTGGATTTCTCCAAAACTACAGTGGTCAGAAGCTAGATGCCAGCTCGGCCTTATAGCCCCAAAGGCCAGCTTTCACCTGATGCCCAGAGGTTGGCCAAAGGACTTCTTTTTCCCCTGCAAAATGGCCTCTCTTTGCGGCCACTCGCCCTGGCCCACCCTGACCGCCCAACCTAAAAATTGCCAAATTTTGCTGGATTTCTCCAAAACTACAGTGGTCAGAAGCTAGATGCCAGCTCGGCCTTATAGCCCCAAAGGCCAGCTTTCACCTGATGCCCAGAGGTTGGCCAAAGGACTTCTTTTTCCCTGCAAAATGGCCTCTCTTTGCGGCCACTCGCCCTGGCCCACCCTGACCACCCAACCTAAAAATTGCCAAATTTTGCTGGATTTCTCCAAAACTACAGTGGTCAGAAGCTAGATGCCAGCTCGGCCTTATAGCCCCAAAGGCCAGCTTTCACCTGATGCCCAGAGGTTGGCCAAAGGACTTCTTTTTCCCCTGCAAAATGGCCTCTCTTTGCGGGCCACTCGCCCTGGGCCCACCCTGACCACCCAACCTAAAAATTGCCAAATTTTGCTGGATTTCTCCAAAACTACAGTGGTCAGAAGCTAGATGCCAGCTCGGCCTTATAGCCCCAAAGGCCAGCTTTCACCTGATGCCCAGAGGTTGGCCAAAGGACTTCTTTTTCCCCTGCAAAATGGCCTCTCTTTGCGGCCACTCGCCCTGGCCCACCCTGACCACCCAACCTAAAAATTGCCAAATTTTGCTGGATTTCTCCAAAACTACAGTGGTCAGAAGCTAGATGCCAGCTCGGCCTTATAGCCCCAAAGGCCAGCTTTCACCTGATGCCCAGAGGTTGGCCAAAGGACTTCTTTTTCCCCTGCAAAATGGCCTCTCTTTGCGGCCACTCGCCCCTGGCCCACCCTGACCACCCAACCTAAAATTGCCAAATTTTGCTGGATTTCTCCAAAACTACAGTGGTCAGAAGCTAGATGCCAGCTCGGCCTTATAGCCCCAAAGGCCAGCTTTCACCTGATGCCCAGAGGTTGGCCAAAGGACTTCTTTTTCCCCTGCAAATGGCCTCTCTTTGCGGCCACTCGCCCTGGCCCACCCTGACCACCCAACCTAAAAATTGCCAAATTTGCTGGATTTCTCCAAAACTACAGTGGTCAGAAGCTAGATGCCAGCTCGGCCTTATAGCCCCAAAGGCCAGCTTTCACCTGATGCCCAGAGGTTGGCCAAAGGACTTCTTTTTCCCCTGCAAAATGGCCTCTCTTTGCGGCCACTCGCCCTGGCCCACCCTGACCACCCAACCTAAAAATTGCCAAATTTTGCTGGATTTCTCCAAAACTACAGTGGTCAGAAGCTAGATGCCAGCTCGGCCTTATAGCCCCAAAGGCCAGCTTTCACCTGATGCCCAGAGGTTGGCCAAAGGACTTCTTTTTCCCCTGCAAAATGGCCTCTCTTTGCGGCCACTCGCCCTGGCCCACCCTGACCGCCCAACCTAAAAATTGCCAAATTTTGCTGGATTTCTCCAAAACTACAGTGGTCAGAAGCTAGATGCCAGCTCGGCCTTATAGCCCCAAAGGCCAGCTTTCACCTGATGCCCAGAGGTTGGCCAAAGGACTTCTTTTTCCCCTGCAAAATGGCCTCTCTTTGCGGCCACTCGCCCTGGCCCACCCTGACCACCCAACCTAAAAATTGCCAAATTTTGCTGGATTTCTCCAAAACTACAGTGGTCAGAAGCTAGATGCCAGCTCGGCCTTATAGCCCCAAAGGCCAGCTTTCACCTGATGCCCAGAGGTTGGCCAAAGGACTTCTTTTTCCCCTGCAAAATGGCCTCTCTTTGCGGCCACTCGCCCTGGCCCACCCTGACCACCCAACCTAAAAATTGCCAAATTTTGCTGGATTTCTCCAAAACTACAGTGGTCAGAAGCTAGATGCCAGCTCGGCCTTATAGCCCCAAAGGCCAGCTTTCACCTGATGCCCAGAGGTTGGCCAAAGGACTTCTTTTTCCCCTGCAAAATGGCCTCTCTTTGCGGCCACTCGCCCTGGCCCACCCTGACCACCCAACCTAAAAATTGCCAAATTTTGCTGGATTTCTCCAAAACTACAGTGGTCAGAAGCTAGATGCCAGCTCGGCCTTATAGCCCCAAAGGCCAGCTTTCACCTGATGCCCAGAGGTTGGCCAAAGGACTTCTTTTTCCCCTGCAAAATGGCCTCTCTTTGCGGCCACTCGCCCTGGCCCACCCTGACCACCCAACCTAAAAATTGCCAAATTTTGCTGGATTTCTCCAAAACTACAGTGGTCAGAAGCTAGATGCCAGCTCGGCCTTATAGCCCCAAAGGCCAGCTTTCACCTGATGCCCAGAGGTTGGCCAAAGGGACTTCTTTTTCCCCTGCAAAATGGCCTCTCTTTGCGGCCACTCGCCCTGGCCCACCCTGACCGCCCAACCTAAAAATTGCCAAATTTTGCTGGATTTCTCCAAAACTACAGTGGTCAGAAGCTAGATGCCAGCTCGGCCTTATAGCCCCAAAGGCCAGCTTTCACCTGATGCCCAGAGGTTGGCCAAAGGACTTCTTTTTCCCCTGCAAAATGGCCTCTCTTTGCGGCCACTCGCCTGGCCCACCCTGACCACCCAACCTAAAAATTGCCAAATTTTGCTGGATTTCTCCAAAACTACAGTGGTCAGAAGCTAGATGCCAGCTCGGCCTTATAGCCCCAAAGGCCAGCTTTCACCTGATGCCCAGAGGTTGGCCAAAGGACTTCTTTTTCCCCTGCAAAATGGCCTCTCTTTGCGGCCACTCGCCCTGGCCCACCCTGACCGCCCAACCTAAAAATTGCCAAATTTTGCTGGATTTCTCCAAAACTACAGTGGTCAGAAGCTAGATGCCAGCTCGGCCTTATAGCCCCCAAAGGCCAGCTTTCACCTGATGCCCAGAGGTTGGCCAAAGGACTTCTTTTTCCCCTGCCAAAATGGCCTCTCTTTGCGGCCCACTCGCCCTGGCCCACCCTGACCACCCAACCTAAAAATTGCCAAATTTTGCTGGATTTCTCCAAAACTACAGTGGTCAGAAGCTAGATGCCAGCTCGGCCTTATAGCCCCAAAGGCCAGCTTTCACCTGATGCCCAGAGGTTGGCCAAAGGACTTCTTTTTCCCCTGCAAAATGGCCTCTCTTTGCGGCCACTCGCCCTGGCCCACCCTGACCACCCAACCTAAAAATTGCCAAATTTTGCTGGATTTCTCCAAAACTACAGTGGTCAGAAGCTAGATGCCAGCTCGGCCTTATAGCCCCAAAGGCCAGCTTTCACCTGATGCCCAGAGGTTGGCCAAAGGACTTCTTTTTCCCCTGCAAAATGGCCTCTCTTTGCGGCCACTCGCCCTGGCCCACCCTGACCGCCCAACCTAAAAATTGCCAAATTTTGCTGGATTTCTCCAAAACTACAGTGGTCAGAAGCTAGATGCCAGCTCGGCCTTATAGCCCCAAAGGCCAGCTTTCACCTGATGCCCAGAGGTTGGCCAAAGGACTTCTTTTTCCCCTGCAAAATGGCCTCTCTTTGCGGCCACTCGCCCTGGCCCACCCTGACCCGCCCAACCTAAAAATTGCCAAATTTTGCTGGATTTCTCCAAAACTACAGTGGTCAGAAGCTAGATGCCAGCTCGGCCTTATAGCCCCAAAGGCCAGCTTTCACCTGATGCCCAGAGGTTGGCCAAAGGACTTCTTTTTCCCCTGCAAAATGGCCTCTCTTTGCGGCCACTCGCCCTGGCCCACCCTGACCACCCAACCTAAAAATTGCCAAATTTTGCTGGATTTCTCCAAAACTACAGTGGTCAGAAGCTAGATGCCAGCTCGGCCTTATAGCCCCAAAGGCCAGCTTTCACCTGATGCCCAGAGGTTGGCCAAAGGACTTCTTTTTCCCCTGCAAAATGGCCTCTCTTTGCGGCCACTCGCCCTGGCCCACCCTGACCACCCAACCTAAAAATTGCCAAATTTTGCTGGATTTCTCCAAAACTACAGTGGTCAGAAGCTAGATGCCAGCTCGGCCTTATAGCCCCAAAGGCCAGCTTTCACCTGATGCCCAGAGGTTGGCCAAAGGACTTCTTTTTCCCCTGCAAAATGGCCTCTCTTTGCGGCCACTCGCCCTGGCCCACCCTGACCACCCAACCTAAAAATTGCCAAATTTTGCTGGATTTCTCCAAAACTACAGTGGTCAGAAGCTAGATGCCAGCTCGGCCTTATAGCCCCAAAGGCCAGCTTTCACCTGATGCCCAGAGGTTGGCCAAAGGACTTCTTTTTCCCCTGCAAAATGGCCTCTCTTTGCGGCCACTCGCCCTGGCCCACCCTGACCAGCCCAACCTAAAAATTGCCAAATTTTGCTGGATTTCTCCAAAACTACAGTGGTCAGAAGCTAGATGCCAGCTCGGCCTTATAGCCCCAAAGGCCAGCTTTCACCTGATGCCCAGAGGTTGGCCAAAGGACTTCTTTTTCCCCTGCAAAATGGCCTCTCTTTGCGGCCACTCGCCCTGGCCCACCCTGACCACCCAACCTAAAAATTGCCAAATTTTGCTGGATTTCTCCAAAACTACAGTGGTCAGAAGCTAGATGCCAGCTCGGCCTTATAGCCCCAAAGGCCAGCTTTCACCTGATGCCCAGAGGTTGGCCAAAGGACTTCTTTTTCCCCTGCAAAATGGCCTCTCTTTGCGGCCACTCGCCCTGGCCCACCCTGACCGCCCAACCTAAAAATTGCCAAATTTTGCTGGATTTCTCCAAAACTACAGTGGTCAGAAGCTAGATGCCAGCTCGGCCTTATAGCCCCAAAGGCCAGCTTTCACCTGATGCCCAGAGGTTGGCCAAAGGACTTCTTTTTCCCCTGCAAAATGGCCTCTCTTTGCGGCCACTCGCCCTGGCCCACCCTGACCACCCAACCTAAAAATTGCCAAATTTTGCTGGATTTCTCCAAAACTACAGTGGTCAGAAGCTAGATGCCAGCTCGGCCTTATAGCCCCAAAGGCCAGCTTTCACCTGATGCCCAGAGGTTGGCCAAAGGACTTCTTTTTCCCCTGCAAAATGGCCTCTCTTTGCGGCCACTCGCCCTGGCCCACCCTGACCGACCCAACCTAAAAATTGCCAAATTTTGCTGGATTTCTCCAAAACTACAGTGGTCAGAAGCTAGATGCCAGCTCGGCCTTATAGCCCCAAAGGCCAGCTTTCACCTGATGCCCAGAGGTTGGCCAAAGGACTTCTTTTTCCCCTGCAAAATGGCCTCTCTTTGCGGCCACTCGCCCTGGCCCACCCTGACCACCCAACCTAAAAATTGCCAAATTTTGCTGGATTTCTCCAAAACTACAGTGGTCAGAAGCTAGATGCCAGCTCGGCCTTATAGCCCCAAAGGCCAGCTTTCACCTGATGCCCAGAGGTTGGCCAAAGGACTTCTTTTTCCCCTGCAAAATGGCCTCTCTTTGCGGCCACTCGCCCTGGCCCACCCTGACCACCCAACCTAAAAATTGCCAAATTTTGCTGGATTTCTCCAAAACTACAGTGGTCAGAAGCTAGATGCCAGCTCGGCCTTATAGCCCCAAAGGCCAGCTTTCACCTGATGCCCAGAGGTTGGCCAAAGGACTTCTTTTTCCCCTGCAAAATGGCCTCTCTTTGCGGCCACTCGCCCTGGCCCACCCTGACCACCCAACCTAAAAATTGCCAAATTTTGCTGGATTTCTCCAAAACTACAGTGGTCAGAAGCTAGATGCCAGCTCGGCCTTATAGCCCCAAAGGCCAGCTTTCACCTGATGCCCAGAGGTTGGCCAAAGGACTTCTTTTTCCCCTGCAAAATGGCCTCTCTTTGCGGCCACTCGCCCTGGCCCACCCTGACCACCCAACCTAAAAATTGCCAAATTTTGCTGGATTTCTCCAAAACTACAGTGGTCAGAAGCTAGATGCCAGCTCGGCCTTATAGCCCCAAAGGCCAGCTTTCACCTGATGCCCAGAGGTTGGCCAAAGGACTTCTTTTTCCCCTGCAAAATGGCCTCTCTTTGCGGCCACTCGCCCTGGCCCACCCTGACCGCCCAACCTAAAAATTGCCAAATTTTGCTGGATTTCTCCAAAACTACAGTGGTCAGAAGCTAGATGCCAGCTCGGCCTTATAGCCCCAAAGGCCAGCTTTCACCTGATGCCCAGAGGTTGGCCAAAGGACTTCTTTTTCCCCTGCAAAATGGCCTCTCTTTGCGGCCACTCGCCCTGGCCCACCCTGACCACCCAACCTAAAAATTGCCAAATTTTGCTGGATTTCTCCAAAACTACAGTGGTCAGAAGCTAGATGCCAGCTCGGCCTTATAGCCCCAAAGGCCAGCTTTCACCTGATGCCCAGAGGTTGGCCAAAGGACTTCTTTTTCCCCTGCAAAATGGCCTCTCTTTGCGGCCACTCGCCCTGGCCCACCCTGACCAGCCCAACCTAAAAATTGCCAAATTTTGCTGGATTTCTCCAAAACTACAGTGGTCAGAAGCTAGATGCCAGCTCGGCCTTATAGCCCCAAAGGCCAGCTTTCACCTGATGCCCAGAGGTTGGCCAAAGGACTTCTTTTTCCCCTGCAAAATGGCCTCTCTTTGCGGCCACTCGCCCTGGCCCACCCTGACCACCCAACCTAAAAATTGCCAAATTTTGCTGGATTTCTCCAAAACTACAGTGGTCAGAAGCTAGATGCCAGCTCGGCCTTATAGCCCCAAAGGCCAGCTTTCACCTGATGCCCAGAGGTTGGCCAAAGGACTTCTTTTTCCCCTGCAAAATGGCCTCTCTTTGCGGCCACTCGCCCTGGCCCACCCTGACCACCCAACCTAAAAATTGCCAAATTTTGCTGGATTTCTCCAAAACTACAGTGGTCAGAAGCTAGATGCCAGCTCGGCCTTATAGCCCCAAAGGCCAGCTTTCACCTGATGCCCAGAGGTTGGCCAAAGGACTTCTTTTTCCCCTGCAAAATGGCCTCTCTTTGCGGCCACTCGCCCTGGCCCACCCTGACCACCCAACCTAAAAATTGCCAAATTTTGCTGGATTTCTCCAAAACTACAGTGGTCAGAAGCTAGATGCCAGCTCGGCCTTATAGCCCCAAAGGCCAGCTTTCACCTGATGCCCAGAGGTTGGCCAAAGGACTTCTTTTTCCCCTGCAAAATGGCCTCTCTTTGCGGCCACTCGCCCTGGCCCACCCTGACCGCCCAACCTAAAAATTGCCAAATTTTGCTGGATTTCTCCAAAACTACAGTGGTCAGAAGCTAGATGCCAGCTCGGCCTTATAGCCCCAAAGGCCAGCTTTCACCTGATGCCCAGAGGTTGGCCAAAGGACTTCTTTTTCCCCTGCAAAATGGCCTCTCTTTGCGGCCACTCGCCCTGGCCCACCCTGACCACCCAACCTAAAAATTGCCAAATTTTGCTGGATTTCTCCAAAACTACAGTGGTCAGAAGCTAGATGCCAGCTCGGCCTTATAGCCCCAAAGGCCAGCTTTCACCTGATGCCCAGAGGTTGGCCAAAGGACTTCTTTTTCCCCTGCAAAATGGCCTCTCTTTGCGGCCACTCGCCCTGGCCCACCCTGACCAGCCCAACCTAAAAATTGCCAAATTTTGCTGGATTTCTCCAAAACTACAGTGGTCAGAAGCTAGATGCCAGCTCGGCCTTATAGCCCCAAAGGCCAGCTTTCACCTGATGCCCAGAGGTTGGCCAAAGGACTTCTTTTTCCCCTGCAAAATGGCCTCTCTTTGCGGCCACTCGCCCTGGCCCACCCTGACCACCCAACCTAAAAATTGCCAAATTTTGCTGGATTTCTCCAAAACTACAGTGGTCAGAAGCTAGATGCCAGCTCGGCCTTATAGCCCCAAAGGCCAGCTTTCACCTGATGCCCAGAGGTTGGCCAAAGGACTTCTTTTTCCCCTGCAAAATGGCCTCTCTTTGCGGCCACTCGCCCTGGCCCACCCTGACCACCCAACCTAAAAATTGCCAAATTTTGCTGGATTTCTCCAAAACTACAGTGGTCAGAAGCTAGATGCCAGCTCGGCCTTATAGCCCCAAAGGCCAGCTTTCACCTGATGCCCAGAGGTTGGCCAAAGGACTTCTTTTTCCCCTGCAAAATGGCCTCTCTTTGCGGCCACTCGCCCTGGCCCACCCTGACCACCCAACCTAAAAATTGCCAAATTTTGCTGGATTTCTCCAAAACTACAGTGGTCAGAAGCTAGATGCCAGCTCGGCCTTATAGCCCCAAAGGCCAGCTTTCACCTGATGCCCAGAGGTTGGCCAAAGGACTTCTTTTTCCCCTGCAAAATGGCCTCTCTTTGCGGCCACTCGCCCTGGCCCACCCTGACCAGCCCAACCTAAAAATTGCCAAATTTTGCTGGATTTCTCCAAAACTACAGTGGTCAGAAGCTAGATGCCAGCTCGGCCTTATAGCCCCAAAGGCCAGCTTTCACCTGATGCCCAGAGGTTGGCCAAAGGACTTCTTTTTCCCCCTGCAAAATGGCCTCTCTTTGCGGCCACTCGCCCTGGCCCACCCTGACCACCCAACCTAAAAATTGCCAAATTTTGCTGGATTTCTCCAAAACTACAGTGGTCAGAAGCTAGATGCCAGCTCGGCCTTATAGCCCCAAAGGCCAGCTTTCACCTGATGCCCAGAGGTTGGCCAAAGGACTTCTTTTTCCCCTGCAAAATGGCCTCTCTTTGCGGCCACTCGCCCTGGCCCACCCTGACCACCCAACCTAAAAATTGCCAAATTTTGCTGGATTTCTCCAAAACTACAGTGGTCAGAAGCTAGATGCCAGCTCGGCCTTATAGCCCCAAAGGCCAGCTTTCACCTGATGCCCAGAGGTTGCCAAAGGACTTCTTTTTCCCCTGCAAAATGGCCTCTCTTTGCGGCCACTCGCCCTGGCCCACCCTGACCAGCCCAACCTAAAAATTGCCAAATTTTGCTGGATTTCTCCAAAACTACAGTGGTCAGAAGCTAGATGCCAGCTCGGCCTTATAGCCCCAAAGGCCAGCTTTCACCTGATGCCAGAGGTTGGCCAAAGGACTTCTTTTCCCCTGCAAAATGGCCTCTCTTTGCGGCCACTCGCCCTGGCCCACCCTGACCACCCAACCTAAAAATTGCCAAATTTTGCTGGATTTCTCCAAAACTACAGTGGTCAGAAGCTAGATGCCAGCTCGGCCTTATAGCCCCAAAGGCCAGCTTTCACCTGATGCCCAGAGGTTGGCCAAAGGACTTCTTTTTCCCCTGCAAAATGGCCTCTCTTTGCGGCCACTCGCCCTGGCCCACCCTGACCACCCAACCTAAAAATTGCCAAATTTTGCTGGATTTCTCCAAAACTACAGTGGTCAGAAGCTAGATGCCAGCTCGGCCTTATAGCCCCAAAGGCCAGCTTTCACCTGATGCCCAGAGGTTGGCCAAAGGACTTCTTTTTCCCCTGCAAAATGGCCTCTCTTTGCGGCCACTCGCCCTGGCCCACCCTGACCACCCAACCTAAAAATTGCCAAATTTTGCTGGATTTCTCCAAAACTACAGTGGTCAGAAGCTAGATGCCAGCTCGGCCTTATAGCCCCAAAGGCCAGCTTTCACCTGATGCCCAGAGGTTGGCCAAAGGACATCTTTTTCCCCTGCAAATGGCCTCTCTTTGCGGCCACTCGCCCTGGCCCACCCTGACCACCCAACCTAAAAATTGCCAAATTTTGCTGGATTTCTCCAAAACTACAGTGGTCAGAAGCTAGATGCCAGCTCGGCCTTATAGCCCCAAAGGCCAGCTTTCACCTGATGCCCAGAGGTTGGCCAAAGGACTTCTTTTTCCCCTGCAAAATGGCCTCTCTTTGCGGCCACTCGCCCTGGCCCACCCTGACCGCCCAACCTAAAAATTGCCAAATTTTGCTGGATTTCTCCAAAACTACAGTGGTCAGAAGCTAGATGCCAGCTCGGCCTTATAGCCCCAAAGGCCAGCTTTCACCTGATGCCCAGAGGTTGGCCAAAGGACTTCTTTTTCCCCTGCAAAATGGCCTCTCTTTGCGGCCACTCGCCCTGGCCCACCCTGACCACCCAACCTAAAAATTGCCAAATTTTGCTGGATTTCTCCAAAACTACAGTGGTCAGAAGCTAGATGCCAGCTCGGCCTTATAGCCCCAAAGGCCAGCTTTCACCTGATGCCCAGAGGTTGGCCAAAGGACTTCTTTTTCCCCTGCAAAATGGCCTCTCTTTGCGGCCACTCGCCCTGGCCCACCCTGACCACCCAACCTAAAAATTGCCAAATTTTGCTGGATTTCTCCAAAACTACAGTGGTCAGAAGCTAGATGCCAGCTCGGCCTTATAGCCCCAAAGGCCAGCTTTCACCTGATGCCCAGAGGTTGGCCAAAGGACTTCTTTTTCCCCTGCAAAATGGCCTCTCTTTGCGGCCACTCGCCCTGGCCCCACCCTGACCACCCAACCTAAAAATTGCCAAATTTTGCTGGATTTCTCCAAAACTACAGTGGTCAGAAGCTAGATGCCAGCTCGGCCTTATAGCCCCAAAGGCCAGCTTTCACCTGATGCCCAGAGGTTGGCCAAAGGACTTCTTTTTCCCCTGCAAAATGGCCTCTCTTTGCGGCCACTCGCCCTGGCCCACCCTGACCACCCAACCTAAAAATTGCCAAATTTTGCTGGATTTCTCCAAAAACTACAGTGGTCAGAAGCTAGATGCCAGCTCGGCCTTATAGCCCCAAAGGCCAGCTTTCACCTGATGCCCAGAGGTTGGCCAAAGGACTTCTTTTTCCCCTGCAAAATGGCCTCTCTTTGCGGCCACTCGCCCTGGCCCACCCTGACCACCCAACCTAAAAATTGCCAAATTTTGCTGGATTTCTCCAAAACTACAGTGGTCAGAAGCTAGATGCCAGCTCGGCCTTATAGCCCCAAAGGCCAGCTTTCACCTGATGCCCAGAGGTTGGCCAAAGGACTTCTTTTTCCCCTGCAAAATGGCCTCTCTTTGCGGCCACTCGCCCTGGCCCACCCTGACCACCCAACCTAAAAATTGCCAAATTTTGATGGATTTCTCCAAAACTACAGTGGTCAGAAGCTAGATGCCAGCTCGGCCTTATAGCCCCAAAGGCCAGCTTTCACCTGATGCCCAGAGGTTGGCCAAAGGACTTCTTTTTCCCCTGCAAAATGGCCTCTCTTTGCGGCCACTCGCCCTGGCCCACCCTGACCACCCAACCTAAAAATTGCCAAATTTTGCTGGATTTCTCCAAAACTACAGTGGTCAGAAGCTAGATGCCAGCTCGGCCTTATAGCCCCAAAGGCCAGCTTTCACCTGATGCCCAGAGGTTGGCCAAAGGACTTCTTTTTCCCCTGCAAAATGGCCTCTCTTTGCGGCCACATCGCCCTGGCCCACCCTGACCGCCCAACCTAAAATTGCCAAATTTTGCTGGATTTCTCCAAAACTACAGTGGTCAGAAGCTAGATGCCAGCTCGGCCTTATAGCCCCAAAGGCCAGCTTTCACCTGATGCCCAGAGGTTGGCCAAAGGACTTCTTTTTCCCCTGCAAAATGGCCTCTCTTTGCGGCCACTCGCCCTGGCCCACCCTGACCACCCAACCTAAAAATTGCCAAATTTTGCTGGATTTCTCCAAAACTACAGTGGTCAGAAGCTAGATGCCAGCTCGGCCTTATAGCCCCAAAGGCCAGCTTTCACCTGATGCCCAGAGGTTGGCCAAAGGACTTCTTTTTCCCCTGCAAAATGGCCTCTCTTTGCGGCCACTCGCCCTGGCCCACCCTGACCGCCCAACCTAAAAATTGCCAAATTTTGCTGGATTTCTCCAAAACTACAGTGGTCAGAAGCTAGATGCCAGCTCGGCCTTATAGCCCCAAAGGCCAGCTTTCACCTGATGCCCAGAGGTTGGCCAAAGGACTTCTTTTTCCCCCTGCAAAATGGCCTCTCTTTGCGGCCACTCGCCCTGGCCCACCCTGACCACCCAACCTAAAAATTGCCAAATTTTGCTGGATTTCTCCAAAACTACAGTGGTCAGAAGCTAGATGCCAGCTCGGCCTTATAGCCCCAAAGGCCAGCTTTCACCTGATGCCCAGAGGTTGGCCAAAGGACTTCTTTTTCCCCTGCAAAATGGCCTCTCTTTGCGGCCACTCGCCCTGGCCCACCCTGACCACCCAACCTAAAAATTGCCAAATTTTGCTGGATTTCTCCAAAACTACAGTGGTCAGAAGCTAGATGCCAGCTCGGCCTTATAGCCCCAAAGGCCAGCTTTCTTTCACCTGATGCCCAGAGGTTGGCCAAAGGACTTCTTTTTCCCCTGCAAGATGGCCTCTCTTTGCGGCCACTCGCCCTGGCCCACCCTGACCACCCAACCTAAAAATTGCCAAATTTTGCTGGATTTCTCCAAAACTACAGTGGTCAGAAGCTAGATGCCAGCTCGGCCTTATAGCCCCAAAGGCCAGCTTTCACCTGATGCCCAGAGGTTGGCCAAAGGACTTCTTTTTCCCCTGCAAAATGGCCTCTCTTTGCGGCCACTCGCCCTGGCCCACCCTGACCACCCAACCTAAAAATTGCCAAATTTTGCTGGATTTCTCCAAAACTACAGTGGTCAGAAGCTAGATGCCAGCTCGGCCTTATAGCCCCAAAGGCCAGCTTTCACCTGATGCCCAGAGGTTGGCCAAAGGACTTCTTTTTCCCCTGCAAAATGGCCTCTCTTTGCGGCCACTCGCCCTGGCCCACCCTGACCACCCAACCTAAAAATTGCCAAATTTTGCTGGATTTCTCCAAAACTACAGTGGTCAGAAGCTAGATGCCAGCTCGGCCTTATAGCCCCAAAGGCCAGCTTTCACCTGATGCCCAGAGGTTGGCCAAAGGACTTCTTTTTCCCCTGCAAAATGGCCTCTCTTTGCGGCCACTCGCCCTGGCCCACCCTGACCACCCAACCTAAAAATTGCCAAATTTTGCTGGATTTCTCCAAAACTACAGTGGTCAGAAGCTAGATGCCAGCTCGGCCTTATAGCCCCAAAGGCCAGCTTTCACCTGATGCCCAGAGGTTGGCCAAAGGACTTCTTTTTCCCCTGCAAAATGGCCTCTCTTTGCGGCCACTCGCCCTGGCCCACCCTGACCACCCAACCTAAAAATTGCCAAATTTTGCTGGATTTCTCCAAAACTACAGTGGTCAGAAGCTAGATGCCAGCTCGGCCTTATAGCCCCAAAGGCCAGCTTTCACCTGATGCCCAGAGGTTGGCCAAAGGACTTCTTCTTTCCCCTGCAAAATGGCCTCTCTTTGCGGCCACTCGCCCTGGCCCACCCTGACCACCCAACCTAAAAATTGCCAAATTTTGCTGGATTTCTCCAAAACTACAGTGGTCAGAAGCTAGATGCCAGCTCGGCCTTATAGCCCCAAAGGCCAGCTTTCACCTGATGCCCAGAGGTTGGCCAAAGGACTTCTTTTTCCCCTGCAAAATGGCCTCTCTTTGCGGCCACTCGCCCTGGCCCACCCTGACCACCCAACCTAAAATTGCCAAATTTTGCTGGATTTCTCCAAAACTACAGTGGTCAGAAGCTAGATGCCAGCTCGGCCTTATAGCCCCAAAGGCCAGCTTTCACCTGATGCCCAGAGGTTGGCCAAAGGACTTCTTTTCCCCTGCAAAATGGCCTCTCTTTGCGGCCACTCGCCCTGGCCCACCCTGACCACCCAACCTAAAAATTGCCAAATTTTGCTGGATTTCTCCAAAACTACAGTGGTCAGAAGCTAGATGCCAGCTCGGCCTTATAGCCCCAAAGGCCAGCTTTCACCTGATGCCCAGAGGTTGGCCAAAGGACTTCTTTTTCCCCTGCAAAATGGCCTCTCTTTGCGGCCACTCGCCCTGGCCCACCCTGACCACCCAACCTAAAAATTGCCAAATTTTGCTGGATTTCTCCAAAACGACAGTGGTCAGAAGCTAGATGCCAGCTCGGCCTTATAGCCCCAAAGGCCAGCTTTCACCTGATGCCCAGAGGTTGGCCAAAGGACTTCTTTTTCCCCTGCAAAATGGCCTCTCTTTGCGGCCACTCGCCCTGGCCCACCCTGACCACCCAACCTAAAAATTGCCAAATTTTGCTGGATTTCTCCAAAACTACAGTGGTCAGAAGCTAGATGCCAGCTCGGCCTTATAGCCCCAAAGGCCAGCTTTCACCTGATGCCCAGAGGTTGGCCAAAGGACTTCTTTTTCCCCTGCAAAATGGCCTCTCTTTGCGGCCACTCGCCCTGGCCCACCCTGACCACCCAACCTAAAAATTGCCAAATTTTGCTGGATTTCTCCAAAACTACAGTGGTCAGAAGCTAGATGCCAGCTCGGCCTTATAGCCCCAAAGGCCAGCTTTCACCTGATGCCCAGAGGTTGGCCAAAGGACTTCTTTTTCCCCTGCAAAATGGCCTCTCTTTGCGGCCACTCGCCCTGGCCCACCCTGACCACCCAACCTAAAAATTGCCAAATTTTGCTGGATTTCTCCAAAACTACAGTGGTCAGAAGCTAGATGCCAGCTCGGCCTTATAGCCCCAAAGGCCAGCTTTCACCTGATGCCCAGAGGTTGGCCAAAGGACTTCTTTTTCCCCTGCAAAATGGCCTCTCTTTGCGGCCACTCGCCCTGGCCCACCCTGACCACCCAACCTAAAAATTGCCAAATTTTGCTGGATTTCTCCAAAACTACAGTGGTCAGAAGCTAGATGCCAGCTCGGCCTTATAGCCCCAAAGGCCAGCTTTCACCTGATGCCCAGAGGTTGGCCAAAGGACTTCTTTTTCCCCTGCAAAATGGCCTCTCTTTGCGGCCACTCGCCCTGGCCCACCCTGACCACCCAACCTAAAAATTGCCAAATTTTGCTGGATTTCTCCAAAACTACAGTGGTCAGAAGCTAGATGCCAGCTCGGCCTTATAGCCCCAAAGGCCAGCTTTCACCTGATGCCCAGAGGTTGGCCAAAGGACTTCTTTTTCCCCTGCAAAATGGCCTCTCTTTGCGGCCACTCGCCCTGGCCCACCCCTGACCACCCAACCTAAAAATTGCCAAATTTTGCTGGATTTCTCCAAAACTACAGTGGTCAGAAGCTAGATGCCAGCTCGGCCTTATAGCCCCAAAGGCCAGCTTTCACCTGATGCCCAGAGGTTGGCCAAAGGACTTCTTTTTCCCCTGCAAAATGGCCTCTCTTTGCGGCCACTCGCCCTGGCCCACCCTGACCACCCAACCTAAAAATTGCCAAATTTTGCTGGATTTCTCCAAAACGACAGTGGTCAGAAGCTAGATGCCAGCTCGGCCTTATAGCCCCAAAGGCCAGCTTTCACCTGATGCCCAGAGGTTGGCCAAAGGACTTCTTTTTCCCCTGCAAAATGGCCTCTCTTTGCGGCCACTCGCCCTGGCCCACCCTGACCACCCAACCTAAAAATTGCCAAATTTTGCTGGATTTCTCCAAAACTACAGTGGTCAGAAGCTAGATGCCAGCTCGGCCTTATAGCCCCAAAGGCCAGCTTTCACCTGATGCCCAGAGGTTGGCCAAAGGACTTCTTTTTCCCCTGCAAAATGGCCTCTCTTTGCGGCCACTCGCCCTGGCCCACCCTGACCACCCAACCTAAAAATTGCCAAATTTTGCTGGATTTCTCCAAAACTACAGTGGTCAGAAGCTAGATGCCAGCTCGGCCTTATAGCCCCCAAAGGCCAGCTTTCACCTGATGCCCAGAGGTTGGCCAAAGGACTTCTTTTTCCCCTGCAAAATGGCCTCTCTTTGCGGCCACTCGCCCTGGCCCACCCTGACCGCCCAACCTAAAAATTGCCAAATTTTGCTGGATTTCTCCAAAACTACAGTGGTCAGAAGCTAGATGCCAGCTCGGCCTTATAGCCCCAAAGGCCAGCTTTCACCTGATGCCCAGAGGTTGGCCAAAGGACTTCTTTTTCCCCTGCAAAATGGCCTCTCTTTGCGGCCACTCGCCCTGGCCCACCCTGACCGCCCAACCTAAAAATTGCCAAATTTTGCTGGATTTCTCCAAAACTACAGTGGTCAGAAGCTAGATGCCAGCTCGGCCTTATAGCCCCAAAGGCCAGCTTTCACCTGATGCCCAGAGGTTGGCCAAAGGACTTCTTTTTCCCCTGCAAAATGGCCTCTCTTTGCGGCCACTCGCCCTGGCCCACCCTGACCACCCAACCTAAAAATTGCCAAATTTTGCTGGATTTCTCCAAAACTACAGTGGTCAGAAGCTAGATGCCAGCTCGGCCTTATAGCCCCCAAAGGCCAGCTTTCACCTGATGCCCAGAGGTTGGCCAAAGGACTTCTTTTTCCCCTGCAAAATGGCCTCTCTTTGCGGCCACTCGCCCTGGCCCACCCTGACCGCCCAACCTAAAAATTGCCAAATTTTGCTGGATTTCTCCAAAACTACAGTGGTCAGAAGCTAGATGCCAGCTCGGCCTTATAGCCCCAAAGGCCAGCTTTCACCTGATGCCCAGAGGTTGGCCAAAGGACTTCTTTTTCCCCTGCAAAATGGCCTCTCTTTGCGGCCACTCGCCCTGGCCCACCCTGACCGCCCAACCTAAAAATTGCCAAATTTTGCTGGATTTCTCCAAAACTACAGTGGTCAGAAGCTAGATGCCAGCTCGGCCTTATAGCCCCAAAGGCCAGCTTTCACCTGATGCCCAGAGGTTGGCCAAAGGACTTCTTTTTCCCCTGCCAAATGGCCTCTCTTTGCGGCCACTCGCCCTGGCCCACCCTGACCACCCAACCTAAAAATTGCCAAATTTTGCTGGATTTCTCCAAAACTACAGTGGTCAGAAGCTAGATGCCAGCTCGGCCTTATAGCCCCAAAGGCCAGCTTTCACCTGATGCCCAGAGGTTGGCCAAAGGACTTCTTTTTCCCCTGCAAAATGGCCTCTCTTTGCGGCCACTCGCCCTGGCCCACCCTGACCACCCAACCTAAAAATTGCCAAATTTTGCTGGATTTCTCCAAAACTACAGTGGTCAGAAGCTAGATGCCAGCTCGGCCTTATAGCCCCAAAGGCCAGCTTTCACCTGATGCCCAGAGGTTGGCCAAAGGACTTCTTTTTCCCCTGCAAAATGGCCTCTCTTTGCGGCCACTCGCCCTGGCCCACCCTGACCACCCCAACCTAAAAATTGCCAAATTTTGCTGGATTTCTCCAAAACTACAGTGGTCAGAAGCTAGATGCCAGCTCGGCCTTATAGCCCCCAAAGGCCAGCTTTCACCTGATGCCCAGAGGTTGGCCAAAGGACTTCTTTTTCCCCTGCAAAATGGCCTCTCTTTGCGGCCACTCGCCCTGGCCCACCCTGACCGCCCAACCTAAAAATTGCCAAATTTTGCTGGATTTCTCCAAAACTACAGTGGTCAGAAGCTAGATGCCAGCTCGGCCTTATAGCCCCAAAGGCCAGCTTTCACCTGATGCCCAGAGGTTGGCCAAAGGACTTCTTTTTCCCCCTGCAAAATGGCCTCTCTTTGCGGCCACTCGCCCTGGCCCACCCTGACCACACAACCTAAAAATTGCCAAATTTTGCTGGATTTCTCCAAAACTACAGTGGTCAGAAGCTAGATGCCAGCTCGGCCTTATAGCCCCAAAGGCCAGCTTTCACCTGATGCCCAGAGGTTGGCCAAAGGACTTCTTTTTCCCCTGCAAAATGGCCTCTCTTTGCGGCCACTCGCCCTGGCCCACCCTGACCGCCCAACCTAAAAATTGCCAAATTTTGCTGGATTTCTCCAAAACTACAGTGGTCAGAAGCTAGATGCCAGCTCGGCCTTATAGCCCCAAAGGCCAGCTTTCACCTGATGCCCAGAGGCTGGCCAAAGGACTTCTTTTTCCCCTGCAAAATGGCCTCTCTTTGCGGCCACTCGCCCTGGCCCACCCTGACCAGCCCAACCTAAAAATTGCCAAATTTTGCTGGATTTCTCCAAAACTACAGTGGTCAGAAGCTAGATGCCAGCTCGGCCTTATAGCCCCAAAGGCCAGCTTTCACCTGATGCCCAGAGGTTGGCCAAAGGACTTCTTTTTCCCCTGCAAAATGGCCTCTCTTTGCGGCCACTCGCCCTGGCCCACCCTGACCACCCAACCTAAAAATTGCCAAATTTTGCTGGATTTCTCCAAAACTACAGTGGTCAGAAGCTAGATGCCAGCTCGGCCTTATAGCCCCAAAGGCCAGCTTTCACCTGATGCCCAGAGGTTGGCCAAAGGACTTCTTTTTCCCCTGCAAAATGGCCTCTCTTTGCGGCCACTCGCCCTGGCCCACCCTGACCACCCAACCTAAAAATTGCCAAATTTTGCTGGATTTCTCCAAAACTACAGTGGTCAGAAGCTAGATGCCAGCTCGGCCTTATAGCCCCAAAGGCCAGCTTTCACCTGATGCCCAGAGGTTGGCCAAAGGACTTCTTTTTCCCCTGCAAAATGGCCTCTCTTTGCGGCCACTCGCCCTGGCCCACCCTGACCGCCCAACCTAAAAATTGCCAAATTTTGCTGGATTTCTCCAAAACTACAGTGGTCAGAAGCTAGATGCCAGCTCGGCCTTATAGCCCCAAAGGCCAGCTTTCACCTGATGCCCAGAGGTTGGCCAAAGGACTTCTTTTTCCCCTGCCAAATGGCCTCTCTTTGCGGCCACTCGCCCTGGCCCACCCTGACCGCCCAACCTAAAAATTGCCAAATTTTGCTGGATTTCTCCAAAACTACAGTGGTCAGAAGCTAGATGCCAGCTCGGCCTTATAGCCCCAAACGGCCAGCTTTCACCTGATGCCCAGAGGTTGGCCAAAGGACTTCTTTTTCCCCTGCAAAATGGCCTCTCTTTGCGGCCACTCGCCCTGGCCCACCCTGACCGACCCAACCTAAAAATTGCCAAATTTTGCTGGATTTCTCCAAAACTACAGTGGTCAGAAGCTAGATGCCAGCTCGGCCTTATAGCCCCAAAGGCCAGCTTTCACCTGATGCCCAGAGGTTGGCCAAAGGACTTCTTTTTCCCCTGCAAAATGGCCTCTCTTTGCGGCCACTCGCCCTGGCCCACCCTGACCACCCAACCTAAAAATTGCCAAATTTTGCTGGATTTCTCCAAAACTACAGTGGTCAGAAGCTAGATGCCAGCTCGGCCTTATAGCCCCAAAGGCCAGCTTTCACCTGATGCCCAGAGGTTGGCCAAAGGACTTCTTTTTCCCCTGCAAAATGGCCTCTCTTTGCGGCCACTCGCCCTGGCCCACCCTGACCACCCAACCTAAAAATTGCCAAATTTTGCTGGATTTCTCCAAAACTACAGTGGTCAGAAGCTAGATGCCAGCTCGGCCTTATAGCCCCAAAGGCCAGCTTTCACCTGATGCCCAGAGGTTGGCCAAAGGACTTCTTTTTCCCCTGCAAAATGGCCTCTCTTTGCGGCCACTCGCCCTGGCCCACCCTGACCGCCCAACCTAAAAATTGCCAAATTTTGCTGGATTTCTCCAAAACTACAGTGGTCAGAAGCTAGATGCCAGCTCGGCCTTATAGCCCCAAAGGCCAGCTTTCACCTGATGCCCAGAGGTTGGCCAAAGGACTTCTTTTTCCCCTGCAAAATGGCCTCTCTTTGCGGCCACTCGCCCTGGCCCACCCTGACCGCCCAACCTAAAAATTGCCAAATTTTGCTGGATTTCTCCAAAACTACAGTGGTCAGAAGCTAGATGCCAGCTCGGCCTTATAGCCCCAAAGGCCAGCTTTCACCTGATGCCCAGAGGTTGGCCAAAGGACTTCTTTTTCCCCTGCAAAATGGCCTCTCTTTGCGGCCACTCGCCCTGGCCCACCCTGACCGCCCAACCTAAAAATTGCCAAATTTTGCTGGATTTCTCCAAAACTACAGTGGTCAGAAGCTAGATGCCAGCTCGGCCTTATAGCCCCAAAGGCCAGCTTTCACCTGATGCCCAGAGGTTGGCCAAAGGACTTCTTTTTCCCCTGCAAAAATGGCCTCTCTTTGCGGCCACTCGCCCTGGCCCACCCTGACCGCCCAACCTAAAAATTGCCAAATTTTGCTGGATTTCTCCAAAACTACAGTGGTCAGAAGCTAGATGCCAGCTCGGCCTTATAGCCCCAAAGGCCAGCTTTCACCTGATGCCCAGAGGTTGGCCAAAGGACTTCTTTTTCCCCTGCAAAATGGCCTCTCTTTGCGGCCACTCGCCCTGGCCCACCCTGACCGCCCAACCTAAAAATTGCCAAATTTTGCTGGATTTCTCCAAAACTACAGTGGTCAGAAGCTAGATGCCAGCTCGGCCTTATAGCCCCAAAGGCCAGCTTTCACCTGATGCCCAGAGGTTGGCCAAAGGACTTCTTTTTCCCCTGCAAAATGGCCTCTCTTTGCGGCCACTCGCCCTGGCCCACCCTGACCGCCCAACCTAAAAATTGCCAAATTTTGCTGGATTTCTCCAAAACTACAGTGGTCAGAAGCTAGATGCCAGCTCGGCCTTATAGCCCCAAAGGCCAGCTTTCACCTGATGCCCAGAGGTTGGCCAAAGGACTTCTTTTTCCCCTGCAAAATGGCCTCTCTTTGCGGCCACTCGCCCTGGCCCACCCTGACCAGCCCAACCTAAAAATTGCCAAATTTTGCTGGATTTCTCCAAAACTACAGTGGTCAGAAGCTAGATGCCAGCTCGGCCTTATAGCCCCAAAGGCCAGCTTTCACCTGATGCCCAGAGGTTGGCCAAAGGACTTCTTTTTCCCCTGCAAAATGGCCTCTCTTTGCGGCCACTCGCCCTGGCCCACCCTGACCACCCAACCTAAAAATTGCCAAATTTTGCTGGATTTCTCCAAAACTACAGTGGTCAGAAGCTAGATGCCAGCTCGGCCTTATAGCCCCAAAGGCCAGCTTTCACCTGATGCCCAGAGGTTGGCCAAAGGACTTCTTTTTCCCCTGCAAAATGGCCTCTCTTTGCGGCCACTCGCCCTGGCCCACCCTGACCACCCAACCTAAAAATTGCCAAATTTTGCTGGATTTCTCCAAAACTACAGTGGTCAGAAGCTAGATGCCAGCTCGGCCTTATAGCCCCAAAGGCCAGCTTTCACCTGATGCCCAGAGGTTGGCCAAAGGACTTCTTTTTCCCCTGCAAAATGGCCTCTCTTTGCGGCCACTCGCCCTGGCCCACCCTGACCACCCAACCTAAAAATTGCCAAATTTTGCTGGATTTCTCCAAAACTACAGTGGTCAGAAGCTAGATGCCAGCTCGGCCTTATAGCCCCAAAGGCCAGCTTTCACCTGATGCCCAGAGGTTGGCCAAAGGACTTCTTTTTCCCCTGCAAAATGGCCTCTCTTTGCGGCCACTCGCCCTGGCCCACCCTGACCGCCCAACCTAAAAATTGCCAAATTTTGCTGGATTTCTCCAAAACTACAGTGGTCAGAAGCTAGATGCCAGCTCGGCCTTATAGCCCCAAAGGCCAGCTTTCACCTGATGCCCAGAGGTTGGCCAAAGGACTTCTTTTTCCCCTGCAAAATGGCCTCTCTTTGCGGCCACTCGCCCTGGCCCACCCTGACCAGCCCAACCTAAAAATTGCCAAATTTTGCTGGATTTCTCCAAAACTACAGTGGTCAGAAGCTAGATGCCAGCTCGGCCTTATAGCCCCAAAGGCCAGCTTTCACCTGATGCCCAGAGGTTGGCCAAAGGACTTCTTTTTCCCCTGCAAAATGGCCTCTCTTTGCGGCCACTCGCCCTGGCCCACCCTGACCACCCAACCTAAAAATTGCCAAATTTTGCTGGATTTCTCCAAAACTACAGTGGTCAGAAGCTAGATGCCAGCTCGGCCTTATAGCCCCAAAGGCCAGCTTTCACCTGATGCCCAGAGGTTGGCCAAAGGACTTCTTTTTCCCCTGCAAAATGGCCTCTCTTTGAGGCCACTCGCCCTGGCCCACCCTGACAGCCCAACCTAAAAATTGCCAAATTTTGCTGGATTTCTCCAAAACTACAGTGGTCAGAAGCTAGATGCCAGCTCGGCCTTATAGCCCCAAAGGCCAGCTTTCACCTGATGCCCAGAGGTTGGCCAAAGGACTTCTTTTTCCCCTGCAAAATGGCCTCTCTTTGCGGCCACTCGCCCTGGCCCACCCTGACCACCCAACCTAAAAATTGCCAAATTTTGCTGGATTTCTCCAAAACTACAGTGGTCAGAAGCTAGATGCCAGCTCGGCCTTATAGCCCCAAAGGCCAGCTTTCACCTGATGCCCAGAGGTTGGCCAAAGGACTTCTTTTTCCCCTGCAAAATGGCCTCTCTTTGCGGCCACTCGCCCTGGCCCACCCTGACCACCCAACCTAAAAATTGCCAAATTTTGCTGGATTTCTCCAAAACTACAGTGGTCAGAAGCTAGATGCCAGCTCGGCCTTATAGCCCCAAAGGCCAGCTTTCACCTGATGCCCAGAGGTTGGCCAAAGGACTTCTTTTTCCCCTGCAAAATGGCCTCTCTTTGCGGCCACTCGCCCTGGCCCACCCTGACCCGCCCAACCTAAAAATTGCCAAAAAATTTTTGCTGGATTTCTTCCAAAACTACAGTGGTCAGAAGCTAGATGCCAGCTCGGCCTTATAGCCCCAAAGGCCAGCTTTCCACCTGATGCCCAGAGGTTGGCCAAAGGACTTCTTTTTCCCCTGCAAAATGGGCCTCTCTTTGCGGCCACTCGCCCTGGCCCACCCTGACCACCCAACCTAAAAATTGCCAAAATTTTGCTGGATTTCTCCAAAACTACAGTGGTCAGAAGCGAGATGCCAGCTCGGCCTTATAGCCCCAAAGGCCAGCTTTCACCTGATGCCCAGAGGTTGGCCAAAGGACTTCTTTTTCCCCCTGCAAAAATGGCCTCTCTTTGCGGCCCACTCGCCCTGGCCCACCCTGACCACCCAACCTAAAAATTGCCAAATTTTGCTGGATTTCTCCAAAACTACAGTGGTCAGAAGCTAGATGCCAGCTCGGCCTTATAGCCCCAAAGGCCAGCTTTCACCTGATGCCCAGAGGTTGGCCAAAGGACTTCTTTTTCCCCTGCAAAATGGCCTCTCTTTGCGGCCACTCGCCCTGGCCCACCCTGACCGCCCAACCTAAAAATTGCCAAATTTTGCTGGATTTCTCCAAAACTACAGTGGTCAGAAGCTAGATGCCAGCTCGGCCTTATAGCCCCAAAGGCCAGCTTTCACCTGATGCCCAGAGGTTGGCCAAAGGACTTCTTTTTCCCCTGCAAAATGGCCTCTCTTTGCGGCCACTCGCCTGGCCCACCCTGACCACCCAACCTAAAAATTGCCAAATTTTGCTGGATTTCTCCAAAACTACAGTGGTCAGAAGCTAGATGCCAGCTCGGCCTTATAGCCCCAAAGGCCAGCTTTCACCTGATGCCCAGAGGTTGGCCAAAGGACTTCTTTTTCCCCTGCAAAATGGCCTGTCTTTGCGGCCACTCGCCCTGGCCCACCCTGACCGCCCAACCTAAAAATTGCCAAATTTTGCTGGATTTCTCCAAAACTACAGTGGTCAGAAGCGAGATGCCAGCTCGGCCTTATAGCCCCAAAGGCCAGCTTTCACCTGATGCCCAGAGGTTGGCCAAAGGACTTCTTTTTCCCCTGCCAAATGGCCTCTCTTTGCGGCCACTCGCCCTGGCCCACCCTGACCACCCAACCTAAAAATTTCCAAATTTTGCTGGATTTCTCCAAAACTACAGTGGTCAGAAGCTAGATGCCAGCTCGGCCTTATAGCCCCAAAGGCCAGCTTTCACCTGATGCCCAGAGGTTGGCCAAAGGACTTCTTTTTCCCCTGCAAAATGCCTCTCTTTGCGGCCACTCGCCCTGGCCCACCCTGACCGCCCAACCTAAAAATTGCCAAATTTGCTGGATTTCTCCAAAACTACAGTGGTCAGAAGCTAGATGCCAGCTCGGCCTTATAGCCCCAAAGGCCAGCTTTCACCTGATGCCCAGAGGTTGGCAAAGGACTTCTTTTTCCCCTGCAAAATGGCCTCTCTTTGCGGCCACTCGCCCTGGCCCACCCTGACCACCCAACCTAAAAATTGCCAAATTTTGCTGGATTTCTCCAAAACTACAGTGGTCAGAAGCTAGATGCCAGCCTCGGCCTTATAGCCCCAAAGGCCAGCTTTCACCTGATGCCCAGAGGTTGGCCAAAGGACTTCTTTTTCCCCTGCAAAATGGCCTCTCTTTGCGGCCACTTCGCCCTGGCCCACCCTGACAACCCAACCTAAAAATTGCCAAATTTTGCTGGATTTCTCCAAAACTACAGTGGTCAGAAGCTAGATGCCAGCTCGGCCTTATAGCCCCAAAGGCCAGCTTTCACCTGATGCCCAGAGGTTGGCCAAAGGACTTCTTTTTCCCCTGCAAAATGGCCTCTCTTTGCGGCCACTCGCCCTGGCCCACCCTGACCACCCAACCTAAAAATTGCCAAATTTTGCTGGATTTCTCCAAAACTACAGTGGTCAGAAGCTAGATGCCAGCTCGGCCTTATAGCCCAAAGGCCAGCTTTCACCTGATGCCCAGAGGTTGGCCAAATGACTTCTTTTTCCCCTGCAAAATGGCCTCTCTTTGCGGCCACTCGCCCTGGCCCACCCCTGACCGCCCAACCTAAAAATTGCCAAATTTTGCTGGATTTCTCCAAAACTACAGTGGTCAGAAGCTAGATGCCAGCTCGGCCTTATAGCCCCAAAGGCCAGCTTTCACCTGATGCCCAGAGGTTGGCCAAAGGACTTCTTTTTCCCCTGCAAAATGGCCTCTCTTTGCGGCCACTCGCCCTGGCCCACCCTGACCACCCAACCTAAAAATTGCCAAATTTTGCTGGATTTCTCCAAAACTACTGTGGTCAGAAGCTAGATGCCAGCTCGGCCTTATAGCCCCAAAGGCCAGCTTTCACCTGATGCCCAGAGGTTGGCCAAAGGACTTCTTTTTCCCCTGCAAAATGGCCTCTCTTTGCGGCCACTCGCCCTGGCCCACCCTGACCACCCAACCTAAAAATTGCCAAATTTTGCTGGATTTCTCCAAAACTACAGTGGTCAGAAGCTAGATGCCAGCTCGGCCTTATAGCCCCAAAGGCCAGCTTTCACCTGATGCCCAGAGGTTGGCCAAAGGACTTCTTTTTCCCCTGCAAAATGGCCTCTCTTTGCGGCCACTCGCCCTGGCCCACCCTGACCGCCCAACCTAAAAATTGCCAAATTTTGCTGGATTTCTCCAAAACTACAGTGGTCAGAAGCCAGATCCCAGCTCGGCCTTATAGCCCCAAAGGCCAGCTTTCACCTGATGCCCAGAGGTTGGCCAAATGACTTCTTTTTCCCCTGCAAAATGGCCTCTCTTTGCGGCCACTCGCCCTGGCCCACCCTGACCACCCAACCTAAAAATTGCCAAATTTTGCTGGATTTCTCCAAAACTACAGTGGTCAGAAGCTAGATGCCAGCTCGGCCTTATAGCCCCAAAGGCCAGCTTTCACCTGATGCCCAGAGGTTGGCCAAAGGACTTCTTTTTCCCCTGCAAAATGGCCTCTCTTTGCGGCCACTCGCCCTGGCCCACCCTGACCACCCAACCTAAAAATTGCCAAATTTTGCTGGATTTCTCCAAAACTACAGTGGTCAGAAGCTAGATGCCAGCTCGGCCTTATAGCCCCAAAGGCCAGCTTTCACCTGATGCCCAGAGGTTGGCCAAAGGACTTCTTTTTCCCCTGCAAAATGGCCTCTCTTTGCGGCCACTCGCCCTGGCCCACCCTGACCACCCAACCTAAAAATTGCCAAATTTTGCTGGATTTCTCCAAAACTACAGTGGTCAGAAGCTAGATGCCAGCTCGGCCTTATAGCCCCAAAGGCCAGCTTTCACCTGATGCCCAGAGGTTGGCCAAAGGACTTCTTTTTCCCCTGCAAAATGGCCTCTCTTTGCGGCCACTCGCCCTGGCCCACCCTGACCACCCAACCTAAAAATTGCCAAATTTTGCTGGATTTCTCCAAAACTACAGTGGTCAGAAGCTAGATGCCAGCTCGGCCTTATAGCCCCAAAGGCCAGCTTTCACCTGATGCCCAGAGGTTGGCCAAAGGACTTCTTTTTCCCCTGCAAAATGGCCTCTCTTTGCGGCCACTCGCCCTGGCCCACCCTGACCGCCCCAACCTAAAAATTGCCAAATTTTGCTGGATTTCTCCAAAACTACAGTGGTCAGAAGCTAGATGCCAGCTCGGCCTTATAGCCCCAAAGGCCAGCTTTCACCTGATGCCCAGAGGTTGGCCAAAGGACTTCTTTTTCCCCTGCAAAATGGCCTCTCTTTGCGGCCACTCGCCCTGCCACACCCTGACCACCCAACCTAAAAATTGCCAAATTTGCTGGATTTCTCCAAAACTACAGTGGTCAGAAGCTAGATGCCAGCTCGGCCTTATAGCCCCAAACGCCAGCTTTCACCTGATGCCCAGAGGTTGGCCAAAGGACTTCTTTTTCCCCTGCAAAATGGCCTCTCTTTGCGGCCACTCGCCCTGGCCCACCCTGACCGCCCAACCTAAAAATTTCCAAATTTTGCTGGATTTCTCCAAAACTACAGTGGTCAGAAGCGAGATGCCAGCTCGGCTTTATAGCCCCAAAGGCCAGCTTTCACCTGATGCCAGAGGTTGGCCAAAGGACTTCTTTTTCCCCTGCAAAATGGCCTCTCTTTGCGGCCACTCGCCCTGGCCCACCCTGACCACCCAACCTAAAAATTGCCAAATTTTGCTGGATTTCTCCAAAACTACAGTGGTCAGAAGCTAGATGCCAGCTCGGCCTTATAGCCCCAAAGGCCAGCTTTCACCTGATGCCCAGAGGTTGGCCAAAGGACTTCTTTTTCCCCTGCAAAATGGCCTCTCTTTGCAGCCACTCGCCCTGGCCCACCCTGACCACCCAACCTAAAAATTGCCAAATTTTGCTGGATTTCTCCAAAACTACAGTGGTCAGAAGCTAGATGCCAGCTCGGCCTTATAGCCCCAAAGGCCAGCTTTCACCTGATGCCCAGAGGTTGGCCAAAGGACTTCTTTTTCCCCTGCAAAATGGCCTCTCTTTGCGGCCACTCGCCCTGGCCCACCCTGACCACCCAACCTAAAAATTGCCAAATTTTGCTGGATTTCTCCAAAACTACAGTGGTCAGAAGCTAGATGCCAGCTCGGCCTTATAGCCCCAAAGGCCAGCTTTCACCTGATGCCCAGAGGTTGGCCAAAGGACTTCTTTTTCCCTGCAAAATGGCCTCTCTTTGCGGCCACTCGCCCTGGCCCACCCTGACCACCCAACCTAAAAATTGCCAAATTTTGCTGGATTTCTCCAAAACTACAGTGGTCAGAAGCTAGATGCCAGCTCGGCCTTATAGCCCCAAAGGCCAGCTTTCACCTGATGCCCAGAGGTTGGCCAAAGGACTTCTTTTTCCCCTGCAAAATGGCCTCTCTTTGCGGCACTCGCCCTGGCCCACCCTGACCGCCCAACCTAAAAATTGCCAAATTTTTGTTGGATTTCTCCAAAACTACAGTGGTCAGAAGCTAGATGCCAGCTCGGCCTTATAGCCCCAAAGGCCAGCTTTCACCTGATGCCCAGAGGTTGGCCAAAGGACTTCTTTTTCCCCTGCAAAATGGCCTCTCTTTGCGGCCACTCGCCCTGGCCCACCCTGACCACCCAACCTAAAAATTGGATTTCTCCAAAACTACAGTGGTCAGAAGCTAGATGCCAGCTCGGCCTTATAGCCCCAAAGGCCAGCTTTCACCTGATGCCCAGAGGTTGGCCAAAGGACTTCTTTTTCCCCTGCAAAATGGCCTCTCTTTGCGGCCACTCGCCCTGGCCCACCCTGACCACACAACCTAAAAATTGCCAAATTTTGCTGGATTTCTCCAAAACTACAGTGGTCAGAAGCGAGATGCCAGCTCGGCCTTATAGCCCCAAAGGCCAGCTTTCACCTGATGCCCAGAGGTTGGCCAAAGGACTTCTTTTTCCCCTGCCAAATGGCCTCTCTTTGCGGCCACTCGCCCTGGCCCACCCTGACCACCCAACCTAAAAATTGCCAAATTTTGCTGGATTTCTCCAAAACTACAGTGGTCAGAAGCTAGATGCCAGCTCGGCCTTATAGCCCCAAAGGCCAGCTTTCACCTGATGCCCAGAGGTTGGCCAAAGGACTTCTTTTTCCCCTGCAAAATGGCCTCTCTTTGCGGCCACTCGCCCTGGCCCACCCTTACCGCCCAACCTAAAAATTGCCAAATTTTGCTGGATTTCTCCAAAACTACAGTGGTCAGAAGCTAGATGCCAGCTCGGCCTTATAGCCCCAAAGGCCAGCTTTCACCTGATGCCCAGAGGTTGGCCAAAGGACTTCTTTTTCCCCTGCAAAATGGCCTCTCTTTGCGGCCACTCGCCCTGGCCCACCCTGACCACCCAACCTAAACATTTCCAAATTTTGTTGGATTTCTCCAAAACCACAGTGGTCACAAGCTAGATCCCAGCTCGGCCTTATAGCCCCAAATGCCAGCTTTCATCTGATGCCCAGTGGTTGGCCAAATGACTTCTTTTTCCCCTGCAAAACGGCCTCTCTTTGCGGCCACTCGCCCTGGCCCACCCTGACCACCCAAGCAAACATTTCCAAATTTTGCTGGATTTCTTCAAAACTACAGTGGTCACAAGCTAGATTCCAGCTCGGCCTTGTAGCCCCAAACGCCAGCTCTCATCTGATGCCCAGAGCCTGGCCAAATGACTTCTTTTTCCCCTGCAAAATGGCCTCTCTTTGCGGCCACTCGCCCTGGCCCAGCCTGACCACCCAACCTAAACATTTCCAAATTTTGTTGGATTTCTCCAAAACCACAGTGGTCAGAAGCTAGATCCCAGCTCGGCCTTATAGCCCCAAATGCCAGCTTTCATCTGATGCCCAGAGCCTGGCCAAAGGACTTCTTTTTCCCCTGCAAAATGGCCTCTCTTTGGGCCACTCGCCCTGGCCCACCCTGACCACCCAACCTAAACATTTCCAAATTTTGTTGGATTTCTCCAAAACCACAGTGGTCAGAAGCTAGATCCCAGCTCGGCCTTATAGCCCCAAACGCCAACTTTCATCTGATGCACAGAGGTTGGCCAAAGGACTTCTTTTTCCCCTGCAAAATATCCTCTCTTTGCGGCCACTCGCCCTGGTCCACCCTGACCACCCAAGCAAACATTTCCAAATTTTGCTGGATTTCTCCAAAACTACAGTGGTCAGAAGCTAGATCCCAGCTCGGCCTTATAGCCCCAAACGCCAGCTTTCATCTGATGCCCAGAGCCTGGCCAAATGACTTCTGTTTCCCCTGCAAAACGGCCTCTCTTTGCGGCCACTCGCCCTGGCCCACTCTGACCACCCAACCTAAACATTTCCAAATTTTGTTGGATTTCTCCAAAACTACAGTGGTCAGAAGCTAGATGCTAGCTCGGTCTTATAGCCCCAAATGCCAGCTTTCATCTGATGCCCAGAGCTTGGCCAAATGACTTCTTTTTCCCCTGCAAAATGGCCTCTCTTTGCGGCCACTCGCCCTGGCCCACCCTGACCACCCAACCTAAAAATTGCCAAATTTTGCTGGATTTCTCCAAAACTACAGTGGTCAGAAGCTAGATGCCAGCTCGGCCTTATAGCCCCAAACGCCAGCTTTCATCTGATGCCCAGAGCTTGGCCAAAGGACTTCTTTTTCCCCTGCAAAATGGCCTCTCTTTGCGGCCACTCGCCCTGGCCCACCCTGACCACCCAAGCAAACATTTCCAAATTTTGCTGGATTTCTCCAAAACTACAGTGGTCAGAAGCTAGATCCCAGCTCGGCCTTATAGCCCCAAACGCCAGCTTTCATCTGATGCCCAGAGCCTGGCCAAATGACTTCTTTTCCCCCTGCAAAATGGCCTCTCTTTGCGGCCACTCGCCCTGGCCCACCCTGACCACCCAACCTAAACATTGCCAAATTTTGCTGGATTTCTCCAAAACTACAGTGGTCAGAAGCTAGATCCCAGCTCGGCCTTATAGCCCCAAACGCCAGCTTTCATCTGATGCCCAGAGCCTGGCCAAATGACTTCTTTTTCCCCTGCAAAATGGCCTCTCTTTGCGGCCATTCACCCTGGCTCACCCTGAACACCCAAGCAAAAATTTCCAAATTTTGCTGGATTTCTCCAAAACTACAGTGGTCAGAAGCTAGATCCCAGCTCGGCCTTATAGCCCCAAACGCCAGCTTTCATCTGATGCCCAGAGCCTGGCCAAATGACTTCTTTTTCCCCTGCAAAATGGCCTCTCTTTGCGGCCACTCGCCGTGGCCCAGCCTGACAACCCAACCTAAACATTTCAAAATTTTGTTGGATTTCTCCAAAACCACAGTGGTCAGAAGCTAGATCCCAGCTCGGCCTTATAGCCCCAAATGCCAGCTTTCATCTGATGCCCAGAGCCTGGCCAAAGGACTTCTTTTTCCCCTGCAAAATGGCCTCTCTTTGGGCCACTCGCCCTGGCCCACCCTGACCACCCAACCTAAACATTTCCAAATTTTGTTGGATTTCTCCAAAACCACAGTGGTCAGAAGCTAGATCCCAGCTCGGCCTTATAGCCCCAAACGCCAACTTTCATCTGATGCACAGAGGTTGGCCAAAGGACTTCTTTTTCCCCTGCAAAATATCCTCTCTTTGCGGCCACTCGCCCTGGCCCACCCTGACCACCCAAGCAAACATTTCCAAATTTTGCTGGATTTCTCCAAAACTACAGTGGTCAGAAGCTAGATCCCAGCTCGGCCTTATAGCCCCAAAGGCCAGCTTTCATCTGATGCCCAGAGCCTGGCCAAATGACTTCTGTTTCCCCTGCAAAACGGCCTCTCTTTGCGGCCACTCGCCCTGGCCCACCCTGACCACCCAACCTAAAAATTTCCAAATTTTGTTGGATTTCTCCAAAACTACAGTGGTCAGAAGCTAGATGCTAGCTCGGTCTTATAGCCCCAAATGCCAGCTTTCATCTGATGCCCAGAGCTTGGCCAAATGACTTCTTTTTCCCCTGCAAAATGGCCTCTCTTTGCGGCCACTCGCCCTGGCCCACCCTGACCACCCAACCTAAAAATTGCCAAATTTTGCTGGATTTCTCCAAAACTACAGTGGTCAGAAGCTAGATCCCAGCTCGGCCTTATAGCCCCAAACGCCAGCTTTCATCTGATGCCCAGAGCTTGGCCAAAGGACTTCTTTTTCCCCTGCAAAATGGCCTCTCTTTGCGGCCACTCGCCCTGGCCCACCCTGACCACCCAAGCAAACATTTCCAAATTTTGCTGGATTTCTCCAAAACTACAGTGGTCAGAAGCTAGATCCCAGCTCGGCCTTATAGCCCCAAACGCCAGCTTTCATCTGATGCCCAGAGCCTCGCCAAATGACTTCTTTTTCCCCTGCAAAATGGCCTCTCTTTGCGGCCACTCGCCCTGGCCCACTCTGACCACCCAAGCAAACATTTCCAAATTTTGCTGGATTTCTCCAAAACTATAGTGGTCAGAAGCTAGATCCCAGCTCGGCCTTATAGCCCCAAACGCCAGCTTTCATCTTATGCACAGAGGTTGGCCAAAGGACTTCTTTTTCCCCTGCAAAATGGCCTCTCTTTGCGGCCACTCGCCCTGGCCCACCCTGACCACCCAACCTAAAATTTTCCAAATTTTGTTGGATTTCTCCAAAACTACAGTGGTCAGAAGCTAGATCCCAGCTCGGCCTTATAGCCCCAAACGCCAGCTTTCATCTGATGCCCAGAGCCTCGCCAAATGACTTGTTTTTCCCCTGCAAAACGGCCTCGCTTTGCGGCCACTCGCCCTGGCCCACCCTGACCACCCAACCTAAACATTTCCAAATTTTGTTGGATTTCTCCAAAACTACAGTGGTCAGAAGCTAGATCCCAACTCGGCCTTATAGCCCCAAACGCCAGCTTTCATCTGATGCCCAGAGCCTGGCCAAATGACTTCTTCTTCCCCTGCAAAATGGCCTCTCTTTGCGGCCATTCACCCTGGCTCACCCTGAACACCCAAGCAAAAATTTCCAAATTTTGCTGGATTTCTCCAAAACTACAGTGGTCAGAAGCTAGATCCCAGCTCGGCCTTATAGCCCCAAACGCCAGCTTTCATCTGATGCCCAGAGCCTGGGCAAATGACTTCTTTTTCCCCTGCAAAATGGCCTCTCTTTGCGGCCACTCGCCCTGGCCCACCCTGACCACCCAATCTAAACATTTCCAATTTTGTTGGATTTCTCCAAAACTACAGTGATCACAAGCTAGATTCCAGCTTGGCCTTATAGCCCCAAACACCAGCTTTCATCTGATGCCCAGAGCCTGGCCAAATGACTTCTTTTTCCCCTGCAAAATGGCCTCTCTTTGCGGCCATTCACCCTGGCTCACCCTGAACACCCAAGCAAAAATTTCCAAATTTTGCTGGATTTCTCCAAAACTACAGTGGTCAGAAGCTAGATCCCAGCTCGGCCTTATAGCCCCAAACGCCAGCTTTCATCTGATGCCCAGAGCCTGGCAAATGACTTCTTTTTCCCCTGCAAAATGGCCTCTCTTTGCGGCCACTCGCCCTGGCCCACTCTGACCACCCAAGCAAACATTTCCAAATTTTGCTGGATTTCTCCAAAACTATAGTGGTCAGAAGCTAGATCCCAGCTCGGCCTTATAGCCCCAAACGCCAGCTTTCATCTTATGCACAGAGGTTGGCCAAAGGACTTCTTTTTCCCCTGCAAAATGGCCTCTCTTTGCGGCCACTCGCCCTGGCCCACCCTGACCACCCAAGCAAACATTTCCAAATTTTGCTGGATTTCTCCAAAACTACAGTGGTCAGAAGCTAGATCCCAGCTCGGCCTTATAGCCCCAAACGCCAGCTTTCATCTGATGCCCAGAGCCTGGCCAAATGACTTCTTTTCCCCCTGCAAAATGGCCTCTCTTTGCGGCCATTCACCCTGGCTCACCCTGAACACCCAAGCAAAAATTTCCAGATTTTGCTGGATTTCTCCAAAACTACAGTGGTCAGAAGCTAGATCCCAGCTCGGCCTTATAGCCCCAAACGCCAGCTTTCATCTGATGCCCAGAGCCTGGCCAAATGACTTCTTTTTCCCCCTGCAAAATGGCCTCTCTTTGCGGCCATTCACCCTGGCTCACCCTGACCACCCAAGCAAAAATTTCCAAATTTTGCTGGATTTCTCCAAAACTACAGTGGTCAGAAGCTAGATCCCAGCTCGGCCTTATAGCCCCAAACGCCAGCTTTCATCTGATGCCCAGAGCCTGGCCAAATGACTTCTTTTTCCCCTGCAAAATGGCCTCTCTTTGCGGCCACTCGCCCTGGCCCACTCTGACCGCCCAAGCAAACATTTCCAAATTTTGCTGGATTTCTCCAAAACTATAGTGGTCAGAAGCTAGATCCCAGCTCGGCCTTATAGCCCCAAACGCCAGCTTTCATCTGATGCCCAGAGCCTGGCCAAATGACTTCTTTTTCCCCCTGCAAAATGGCCTCTCTTTGCGGCCACTCGCCCTGGCCCACCCTGACCACCCAATCTAAACATTTCCAAATTTTGTTGGATTTCTCCAAAACTACAGTGATCACAAGCTAGATCCCAGCTCGGCCTTATAGCCCCAAATGCCAGCTTTCATCTGATGCCCAGAGGTTGGCCAAATGACTTCTTTTTCCCCTGCAAAATGGCCTCTCTTTGCGGCCACTCGCCCTGGCCCACCCTGACCACCCAACCTAAACATTTCCAAATTTTGTTGGATTTCTCCAAAACCACAGTGGTCAGAAGCTAGATGCCAGCTCGGCCTTATAGCCCCAAATGCCAGCTTTCATCTGATGCCCAGAGCCTGGCCAAAGGACTTCTTTTTCCCCTGCAAAACGGCCTCTCTTTGCGGCCACTCGCCCTGGCCCACCCTGACCACCCAACCTAAAAATTGCCAAATTTTGCTGGATTTCTCCAAAACTACAGTGGTCAGAAGCTAGATCCCAGCTCGGCCTTATAGCCCCAAACGCCAGCTTTCATCTGATGCCCAGAGCCCTGGCCAAATGACTTCTTCTTCCCCTGCAAAATGGCCTCTCTTTGCGGCCATTCACCCTGGCTCACCCTGAACACCCAAGCAAAAATTTCCAAATTTTGCTGGATTTCTCCAAAACTACAGTGGTCAGAAGCTAGATTCCAGCTCGGCCTTATAGCCCCAAACGCCAGCTTTCATCTGATGCCCAGAGCCTGGCCAAATGACTTCTTTTTCCCCTGCAAAACGGCCCCTCTTTGCGGCCCCTCGCCCTGGCCCACCCTGACCACCCAACCTAAACATTTCCAAATTTTGTTGGATTTCTCTAAAACTACAGTGGTCAGAAGCTAGATGCCAGCTCGGTCTTATAGCCCCAAATGCCAGCTTTCATCTGATGCCCAGAGCTTGGCCAAATGACTTCTTTTTCCCCTGCAAAATGGCCTCTATTTGGGCCACTCGCCCTGGCCCACCATGACCACCCAAGCAAACATTTCCAAATTTTGCTAGATTTCTCCAAAACTACAGTGATCACAAGCTAGATTCCAGCTCGGCCTTATAGCCCCAAACACCAGCTTTCATCTGATGCCCAGAGCCTGGCCAAAGGACTTCTTTTTCCCCTGCAAAATGGCCTCTCTTTGCGGCCACTCGCCCTGGCCCACCCTGACCACCCAAGCAAAAATTTCCAAATTTTGCTGGATTTCTCCAAAACCACAGTGGTCAGAAGCTAGATCCCAGCTCGGCCTTATAGCCCCAAATGCCAGCTTTCATCTGATGCCCAGAGCCTGGCCAAAGGACTTCTTTTTCCCCTGCAAAATGGCCTCTCTTTGGGCCACTCGCCCTGGCCCACCCTGACCACCCAACCTAAACATTTCCAAATTTTGTTGGATTTCTCCAAAACCACAGTGGTCAGAAGCTAGATCCCAGCTCGGCCTTATAGCCCCAAACGCCAACTTTCATCTGATGCACAGAGGTTGGCCAAAGGACTTCTTTTTCCCCTGCAAAATATCCTCTCTTTGCGGCCACTCGCCCTGGCCCACCCTGACCACCCAAGCAAACATTTCCAAATTTTGCTGGATTTCTCCAAAACTACAGTGGTCAGAAGCTAGATCCCAGCTCGGCCTTATAGCCCCCAAAGGCCAGCTTTCATCTGATGCCCAGAGCCTGGCCAAATGACTTCTGTTTCCCCTGCAAAACGGCCTCTCTTTGCGGCCACTCGCCCTGGCCCACCCTGACCACCCAACCTAAAAATTTCCAAATTTTGTTGGATTTCTCCAAAACTACAGTGGTCAGAAGCTAGATGCTAGCTCGGTCTTATAGCCCCAAATGCCAGCTTTCATCTGATGCCCAGAGCTTGGCCAAATGACTTCTTTTTCCCCTGCAAAATGGCCTCTCTTTGCGGCCACTCGCCCTGGCCCACCCTGACCACCCAACCTAAAAATTGCCAAATTTTGCTGGATTTCTCCAAAACTACAGTGGTCAGAAGCTAGATCCCAGCTCGGCCTTATAGCCCCAAACGCCAGCTTTCATCTGATGCCCAGAGCTTGGCCAAAGGACTTCTTTTTCCCCTGCAAAATGGCCTCTCTTTGCGGCCACTCGCCCTGGCCCACCCTGACCACCCAAGCAAACATTTCCAAATTTTGCTGGATTTCTCCAAAACTACAGTGGTCAGAAGCTAGATCCCAGCTCGGCCTTATAGCCCCAAACGCCAGCTTTCATCTGATGCCCAGAGCCTCGCCAAATGACTTCTTTTTCCCCTGCAAAATGGCCTCTCTTTGCGGCCACTCGCCCTGGCCCACTCTGACCACCCAAGCAAACATTTCCAAATTTTGCTGGATTTCTCCAAAACTATAGTGGTCAGAAGCTAGATCCCAGCTCGGCCTTATAGCCCCAACGCCAGCTTTCATCTTATGCACAGAGGTTGGCCAAAGGACTTCTTTTTCCCCTGCAAAATGGCCTCTCTTTGCGGCCACTCGCCCTGGCCCACCCTGACCACCCAACCTAAAATTTTCCAAATTTTGTTGGATTTCTCCAAAACTACAGTGGTCAGAAGCTAGATCCCAGCTCGGCCTTATAGCCCCAAACGCCAGCTTTCATCTGATGCCCAGAGCCTCGCCAAATGACTTGTTTTTCCCCTGCAAAACGGCCTCGCTTTGCGGCCACTCGCCCTGGCCCACCCTGACCACCCAACCTAAAAATTTCCAAATTTTGTTGGATTTCTCCAAAACTACAGTGGTCAGAAGCTAGATCCCAACTCGGCCTTATAGCCCCAAACGCCAGCTTTCATCTGATGCCCAGAGCCTGGCCAAATGACTTCTTCTTCCCCTGCAAAATGGCCTCTCTTTGCGGCCATTCACCCTGGCCACCCTGGCACCTGAACACCCAAGCAAAAATTTCCAAATTTTGCTGGATTTCTCCAAAACTACAGTGGTCAGAAGCTAGATCCCAGCTCGGCCTTATAGCCCCAAACGCCAGCTTTCATCTGATGCCAGAGCCTGGGCAAATGACTTCTTTTTCCCCTGCAAAATGGCCTCTCTTTGCGGCCACTCGCCCTGGCCCACCCTGACCACCCAATCTAAACATTTCCAATTTTGTTGGATTTCTCCAAAACTACAGTGATCACAAGCTAGATTCCAGCTTGGCCTTATAGCCCCAAACACCAGCTTTCATCTGATGCCCAGAGCCTGGCCAAATGACTTCTTTTTCCCCTGCAAAATGGCCTCTCTTTGCGGCCATTCACCCTGGCTCACCCTGAACACCCAAGCAAAAATTTCCAAATTTTGCTGGATTTCTCCAAAACTACAGTGGTCAGAAGCTAGATCCCAGCTCGGCCTTATAGCCCCAAACGCCAGCTTTCATCTGATGCCCAGAGCCTGGCCAAATGGACTTCTTTTTCCCCTGCAAAATGGCCTCTCTTTGCGGCCACTCGCCCTGGCCCACTCTGACCACCCAAGCAAACATTCCAAATTTTGCTGGATTTCTCCAAAAACTATAGTGGTCAGAAGCTAGATCCCAGCTCGGCCTTATAGCCCCAAACGCCAGCTTTCATCTTATGCACAGAGGTTGGCCAAAGGACTTCTTTTTCCCCTGCAAAATGGCCTCTCTTTGCGGCCACTCGCCCTGGCCCACCCTGACCACCCAAGCAAACATTCCAAATTTTGCTGGATTTCTCCAAAACTACAGTGGTCAGAAGCTAGATCCCAGCTCGGCCTTATAGCCCCAAACGCCAGCTTTCATCTGATGCCCAGAGCTGGCCAAATGACTTCTTTTCCCCCTGCAAAATGGCCTCTCTTTGCGGCCATTCCACCCTGGCTCACCCTGAACACCCAAGCAAAAATTTCCAGATTTTGCTGGATTTCTCCAAAACTACAGTGGTCAGAAGCTAGATCCCAGCTCGGCCTTATAGCCCCAAACGCCAGCTTTCATCTGATGCCCAGAGCCTGGCCAAATGACTTCTTTTTCCCCTGCAAAATGGCCTCTCTTTGCGGCCATTCACCCTGGCTCACCCTGACCACCCAAGCAAAAATTTCCAAATTTTGCTGGATTTCTCCAAAACTACAGTGGTCAGAAGCTAGATCCCAGCTCGGCCTTATAGCCCCAAACGCCAGCTTTCATCTGATGCCCAGAGCCTGGCCAAATGACTTCTTTTTCCCCTGCAAAATGGCATCTCTTTGCGGCCACTCGCCCTGGCCCACTCTGACCGCCCAAGCAAACATTTCCAAATTTTGCTGGATTTCTCCAAAACTATAGTGGTCAGAAGCTAGATCCCAGCTCGGCCTTATAGCCCCAAACGCCAGCTTTCATCTGATGCCCAGAGCCTGGCCAAATGACTTCTTTTTCCCCTGCAAAATGGCCTCTCTTTGCGGCCACTCGCCCTGGCCCACCCTGACCACCCAATCTAAACATTTCCAAATTTTGTTGGATTTCTCCAAAACTACAGTGATCACAAGCTAGATCCCAGCTCGGCCTTATAGCCCCAAATGCCAGCTTTCATCTGATGCCCAGAGGTTGGCCAAATGACTTCTTTTTCCCCTGCAAAATGGCCTCTCTTTGCGGCCACTCGCCCTGGCCCACCCTGACCACCCAACCTAAACATTTCCAAATTTTGTTGGATTTCTCCAAAACCACAGTGGTCAGAAGCTAGATGCCAGCTCGGCCTTATAGCCCCAAATGCCAGCTTTCATCTGATGCCCAGAGCCTGGCCAAAGGACTTCTTTTTCCCCTGCAAAACGGCCTCTCTTTGCGGCCACTCGCCCTGGCCCACCCTGACCACCCAACCTAAAAATTGCCAAATTTTGCTGGATTTCTCCAAAACTACAGTGGTCAGAAGCTAGATCCCAGCTCGGCCTTATAGCCCCAAACGCCAGCTTTCATCTGATGCCCAGAGCCTGGCCAAATGACTTCTTCTTCCCCTGCAAAATGGCCTCTCTTTGCGGCCATTCACCCTGGCTCACCCTGAACACCCAAGCAAAAATTTCCAAATTTTGCTGGATTTCTCCAAAACTACAGTGGTCAGAAGCTAGATTCCAGCTCGGCCTTATAGCCCCAAACGCCAGCTTTCATCTGATGCCCAGAGCCTGGCCAAATGACTTCTTTTTCCCCTGCAAAACGGCCCCTCTTTGCGGCCCCTCGCCCTGGCCCACCCTGACCACCCAACCTAAACATTTCCAAATTTTGTTGGATTTCTCTAAAACTACAGTGGTCAGAAGCTAGATGCCAGCTCGGTCTTATAGCCCCAAATGCCAGCTTTCATCTGATGCCCAGAGCTTGGCCAAATGACTTCTTTTTCCCCTGCAAAATGGCCTCTATTTGGGCCACTCGCCCTGGCCCACCATGACCACCCAAGCAAACATTTCCAAATTTTGCTAGATTTCTCCAAAACTACAGTGATCACAAGCTAGATTCCAGCTCGGCCTTATAGCCCCAAACACCAGCTTTCATCTGATGCCCAGAGCCTGGCCAAAGGACTTCTTTTTCCCCTGCAAAATGGCCTCTCTTTGCGGCCACTCGCCCTGGCCCACCCTGACCACCCAAGCAAAAATTTCCAAATTTTGTTGGATTTCTCCAAAACTACAGTGGTCAGAAGCTAGATCCCAGCTCGGCCTTATAGCCCCAAACACCAGCTTTCATCTGATGCCCAGAGCCTGGCCAAATGACTTCTGTTTCTCCTGCAAAACGGCCTCTCTTTGCGGCCACTCGCCCTGGCCCACCCTGACCACCCAACCTAAAAATTGCCAAATTTTGTTGGATTTCTCCAAAACTACAGTGGTCAGAAGCTAGATCCCAGCTCGGCCTTATAGCCCCAAACACCAGCTTTCATCTGATGCCCAGAGCCTGGCCAAATGACTTCTTTTTCCCCTGCAAAATGGCCTCTCTTTGCGGCCACTCGCCCTGGCCCACCCTGACCACTCAAGCAAACATTTCCAAATTTTGCTGGATTTCTCCAAAACTACAGTGGTCAGAAGCTAGATCCCAGCTCGGCCTTATAGCCCCAAACGCCAGCATTCATCTGATGCCCAGAGCCTGGCCAAATGACTTCTTTTTCCCCTGCAAAATGGCCTCTCTTTGCGGCCATTCACCCTGGCTCACCCTGACCACCCAACCTAAAAATTTCCAAATTTTGCTGGATTTCTCCAAAACTACAGTGGTCAGAAGCTAGATCCCAGCTCGGCCTTATAGCCCCAAACGCCAGCTTTCATCTGATGCCCAGAGCCTGGCCAAATGACTTCTTTTTCCCCTGCAAAATGGCCTCTCTTTGCGGCCACTCGCCCTGGCCCACTCTGACCACCCAAGCAAACATTTCCAAATTTTGCTGGATTTCTCCAAAACTATAGTGGTCAGAAGCTAGATCCCAGCTCGGCCTTATAGCCCCAAACGCCAGCTTTCATCTTATGCACAGAGGTTGGCCAAAGGACTTCTTTTTCCCCTGCAAAATGGCCTCTCTTTGCAGCCACTCGCCCTGGCCCACCCTGACCACCCAAGCAAACATTTCCAAATTTTGCTGGATTTCTCCAAAACTACAGTGGTCAGAAGCTAGATCCCAGCTCGGCCTTATAGCCCCAAACGCCAGCTTTCATCTGATGCCCAGAGCCTGGCCAAATGACTTCTTTTCCCCCTGCAAAATGGCCTCTCTTTGCGGCCATTCACCCTGGCTCACCCTGAACACCCAAGCAAAAATTTCCAAATTTTGATGGATTTCTCCAAAACTACAGTGGTCAGAAGCTAGATCCCAGCTCGGCCTTATAGCCCCAAACGCCAGCTTTCATCTGATGCCCAGAGCCTGGCCAAATGACTTCTTTTTCCCCTGCAAAATGGCCTCTCTTTGCGGCCATTCACCCTGGCTCACCCTGAACACCCAAGCAAAAATTTCCAAATTTTGCTGGATTTCTCCAAAACCACAGTGGTCAGAAGCTAGATCCCAGCTCGGCCTTATAGCCCCAAATGCCAGCTTTCATCTGATGCCCAGAGCCTGGCCAAAGGACTTCTTTTTCCCCTGCAAAACGGCCTCTCTTTGCGGCCACTCGCCCTGGCCCACCCTGACCACCCAACCTAAACATTTCCAAATTTTGTTGGATTTCTCCAAAACTACAGTGGTCACAAGCTACATGCCAGCTCGGTCTTATAGCCCCAGATGCCAGCTTTCATCTGATGCCCAGAGCCTGGCCAAATGACTTCTTTTTCCCCTGCAAAATGGCCTCTCTTTGGGCCACTCGCCCTGGCCCACCCTGACCACCCAACCTAAACATTTCCAAATTTTGTTGGATTTCTCCAAAACCACAGTGGTCAGAAGCTAGATCCCAGCTCGGCCTTATAGCCCCAAACGCCAACTTTCATCTGATGCCCAGAGCCTGGCCAAATGACTTCTGTTTCCCCTGCAAAACGGCCTCTCTTTGCGGCCACTCGCCCTGGCCCACCCTGACCACCCAACCTAAAAATTTCCAAATTTTGTTGGATTTCTCCAAAACTACAGTGGTCAGAAGCTAGATGCTAGCTCGGTCTTATAGCCCCAAATGCCAGCTTTCATCTGATGCCCACAGCCTGGCCAAATGACTTCTTTTCCCCCTGCAAAATGGCCTCTCTTTGCGGCCACTCGCCCTGGCCCACCCTGACCACCCAACCTAAAAATTGCCAAATTTTGCTGGATTTCTCCAAAACTACAGTGGTCAGAAGCTAGATGCCAGCTCGGCCTTATAGCCCCAAACGCCAGCTTTCATCTGATGCCCAGAGCTTGGCCAAAGGACTTCTTTTTCCCCTGCAAAATGGCCTCTCTTTGCGGCCACTCGCCCTGGCCCACCCTGACCACCCAAGCAAACATTTCCAAATTTTGCTGGATTTCTCCAAAACTACAGTGGTCAGAAGCTAGATCCCAGCTCGGCCTTATAGCTCCAAAGGCTAGCTTTCATCTGATGCCCAGAGCCTGGCCAAATGACTTCTGTTTCCCCTGCAAAACGGCCTCTCTTTGCGGCCACTCGCCCTGGCCCACCCTGACCACCCAACCTAAACATTTCCAAATTTTGTTGGATTTCTCCAAAACCACAGTGGTCACAAGCTAGATGCCAGCTCGGCCTTATAGCCCCAAATGCCAGCTTTCATCTGATGCCCAGTGGTTGGCCAAATGACTTCTTTTTCCCCTGCAAAACGGCCTCTCTTTGCGGCCACTCGCCCTGGCCCACCCTGACCACCCAAGCAAACATTTCCAAATTTTGCTGGATTTCTTCAAAACTACAGTGGTCACAAGCTAGATTCCAGCTCGGCCTTGTGGCCCCAAACGCCAGCTCTCATCTGATGCCCAGAGCCTGGCCAAATGACTTCTTTTTCCCCTGCAAAATGGCCTCTCTTTGCGGCCACTCGCCGTGGCCCAGCCTGACCACCCAACCTAAACATTTCCAAATTTTGTTGGATTTCTCCAAAACCACAGTGGTCAGAAGCTAGATCCCAGCTCGGCCTTATAGCCCCAAATGCCAGCTTTCATCTTATGCCCAGAGCCTGGCCAAAGGACTTCTTTTTCCCCTGCAAAACGGCCTCTCTTTGCGGCCACTCGCCCTGGCCCACCCTGACCACCCAACCTAAACATTTCCAAATTTTGTTGGATTTCTCCAAAACTACAGTGGTCAGAAGCTAGATGCCAGCTCGGTCTTATAGCCCCAAATGCCAGCTTTCATCTGATGCCCAGAGCTTGGCCAAATGACTTCTTTTTCCCCTGCAAAATGGCCTCTCTTTGGGCCACTCGCCCTGGCCCACCCTGACCACCCAACCTAAACATTTCCAAATTTTGTTGGATTTCTTCAAAACCACAGTGGTCAGAAGCTAGATCCCAGCTCGGCCTTATAGCCCCAAACGCCAGCTTTCATCTGATGCACAGAGGTTGGCCAAAGGACTTCTTTTTCCCCTGCAAAATGGCCTCTCTTTGCGGCCACTCGCCCTGGCCCACCCTGACCACCCAAGCAAACATTTCCAAATTTTGCTGGATTTCTCCAAAACTACAGTGGTCAGAAGCTAGATCCCAGCTCGGCCTTATAGCCCCAAACGCCAGCTTTCATCTGATGCCCAGAGCCTGGCCAAATGACTTCTTTTCCCCCTGCAAAATGGCCTCTCTTTGCGGCCATTCACCCTGGCTCACCCTGAACACCCAAGCAAAAATTTCCAAATTTTGCTGGATTTCTCCAAAACTACAGTGGTCAGAAGCCAGATCCCAGCTCGGCCTTATAGCCCCAAATGCCAGCTTTCATCTGATGCCCAGAGCCTGGCCAAATGACTTCTTTTTCCCCTGCAAAATGGCCTCTCTTTGCGGCCATTCACCCTGGCTCACCCTGAACACCCAAGCAAAAATTTCCAAATTTTGCTGGATTTCTCCAAAACCACAGTGGTCAGAAGCTAGATCCCAGCTCGGCCTTATAGCCCCAAATGCCAGCTTTCATCTGATGCCCAGAGCCTGGCCAAAGGACTTCTTTTTCCCCTGCAAAACGGCCTCTCTTTGCGGCCACTCGCCCTGGCCCACCCTGACCACCCAACCTAAACATTTCCAAATTTTGTTGGATTTCTCCAAAACTACAGTGGTCACAAGCTACATGCCAGCTCGGTCTTATAGCCCCAAATGCCAGCTTTCATCTGATGCCCAGAGGTTGGCCAAATGACTTCTTTTTCCCCTGCAAAATGGCCTCTCTTTGGGCCACTCGCCCTGGCCCACCCTGACCACCCAACCTAAACATTTCCAAATTTTGTTGGATTTCTCCAAAACCACAGTGGTCAGAAGCTAGATCCCAGCTCGGCCTTATAGCCCCAAACGCCAGCTTTCATCTGATGCCCAGAGCCTGGCCAAATGACTTCTTTTTCCCCTGCAAAATATCCTCTCTTTGCGGCCACTCGCCCTGGCCCACCCTGACCACCCAAGCAAACATTTCCAAATTTTGCTGGATTTCTCCAAAACTACAGTGGTCAGAAGCTAGATGCCAGCTCGGCCTTATAGCCCCAAAGGCCAGCTTTCATCTGATGCCCAGAGCCGGGCCAAATGACTTCTTTTTCCCCTGCAAAACGGCCTCTCTTTGCGGCCCCTCGCCCTGGCCCACCCTGACCACCCAACCTAAACATTTCCAAATTTTGTTGGATTTCTCCAAAACTACAGTGGTCAGAAGCTAGATGCTAGCTCGGACTTATAGCCCCAAACGCCAGCTTTCATCTGATGCCCAGAGCTTGGCCAAATGACTTCTTTTTCCCCTGCAAAATGGCCTCTCTTTGCGGCCACTCGCCCTGGCCCACCCTGACCGCCCAACCTAAAAATTGCCAAATTTTGCTGGATTTCTCCAAAACTACAGTGGTCAGAAGCTAGATGCCAGCTCGGCCTTATAGCCCCAAACGCCAGCTTTCATCTGATGCCCAGAGCCTGGCCAAATGACTTCTTTTTCCCCTGCAAAATGGCCTCTCTTTGCGGCCACTCGCCCTGGCCCACCCTGACCACCCAACCTAAAAATTTCCAAATTTTGTTGGATTTCTCCAAAACTACAGTGGTCAGAAGCTAGATGCTAGCTCGGTCTTATAGCCCCAAATGCCAGCTTTCATCTGATGCCCAGAGCTTGGCCAAATGACTTCTTTTTCCCCTGCAAAATGGCCTCTCTTTGCGGCCACTCGCCCTGGCCCACCCTGACCACCCAACCTAAAAATTGCCAAATTTTGCTGGATTTCTCCAAAACTACAGTGGTCAGAAGCTAGATGCCAGCTCGGCCTTATAGCCCCAAACGCCAGCTTTCATCTGATGCCCAGAGCTTGGCCAAAGGACTTCTTTTTCCCCTGCAAAATGGCCTCTCTTTGCAGCCACTCTCCCTGGCCCACCCTGACCACCCAAGCAAACATTTCCAAATTTTGCTGGATTTCTCCAAAACTACAGTGGTCAGAAGCTAGATCCCAGCTCGGCCTTATAGCCCCAAACGCCAGCTTTCATCTGATGCCCAGAGCCTGGCCAAATGACTTCTTTTTCCCCTGCAAAATGGCCTCTCTTTGCGGCCACTCGCCCTGGCCCACCCTGACCACCCAACCTAAACATTTCCAAATTTTGTTGGATTTCTCCAAAACCACAGTGGTCACAAGCTAGATCCCAGCTCGGCCTTATAGCCCCAAACACCAGCTTTCATCTGATGCCCAGAGCCTGGCCAAATGACTTCTTTTTCCCCTGCAAAATGGCCTCTCTTTGCGGCCACTCGCCCTGGCCCACCCTGACCACCCAAGCAAACATTTCCAAATTTTGCTGGATTTCTCCAAAACTACAGTGGTCAGAAGCTAGATCCCAGCTCGGCCTTATAGCCCCAAACGCCAGCTTTCATCTGATGCCCAGAGCCTGGCCAAATGACTTCTTTTCCCCCTGCAAAATCGCCTCTCTTTGCGGCCATTCACCCTGGCTCACCCTGAACACCCAAGCAAAAATTTCCAAATTTTGCTGGATTTCTCCAAAACTACAGTGGTCAGAAGCCAGATCCCAGCTCGGCCTTATAGCCCCAAATGCCAGCTTTCATCTGATGCCCAGAGCCTGGCCAAATGACTTCTTTTTCCCCTGCAAAATGGCCTCTCTTTGCGGCCATTCACCCTGGCTCACCCTGAACACCCAAGCAAAAATTTCCAAATTTTGCTGGATTTCTCCAAAACCACAGTGGTCAGAAGCTAGATCCCAGCTCGGCCTTATAGCCCCAAATGCCAGCTTTCATCTGATGCCCAGAGCCTGGCCAAAGGACTTCTTTTTCCCCTGCAAAACGGCCTCTCTTTGCGGCCACTCGCCCTGGCCCACCCTGACCACCCAACCTAAAAATTTCCAAATTTTGTTGGATTTCTCCAAAACTACAGTGGTCACAAGCTACATGCCAGCTCGGTCTTATAGCCCCAAATGCCAGCTTTCATCTGATGCCCAGAGGTTGGCCAAATGACTTCTTTTTCCCCTGCAAAATGGCCTCTCTTTGGGCCACTCGCCCTGGCCCACCCTGACCACCCAACCTAAACATTTCCAAATTTTGTTGGATTTCTCCAAAACCACAGTGGTCAGAAGCTAGATCCCAGCTCGGCCTTATAGCCCCAAACGCCAGCTTTCATCTGATGCCCAGAGCCTGGCCAAATGACTTCTTTTTCCCCTGCAAAATATCCTCTCTTTGCGGCCACTCGCCCTGGCCCACCCTGACCACCCAAGCAAACATTTCCAAATTTTGCTGGATTTCTCCAAAACTACAGTGGTCAGAAGCTAGATGCCAGCTCGGCCTTATAGCCCCAAAGGCCAGCTTTCATCTGATGCCCAGAGCCTGGCCAAATGACTTCTTTTTCCCCTGCAAAACGGCCTCTCTTTGCGGCCCCTCGCCCTGGCCCACCCTGACCACCCAACCTAAACATTTCCAAATTTTGTTGGATTTCTCCAAAACTACAGTGGTCAGAAGCTAGATGCTAGCTCGGTCTTATAGCCCCAAACGCCAGCTTTCATCTGATGCCCAGAGCTTGGCCAAATGACTTCTTTTTCCCCTGCAAAATGGCCTCTCTTTGCGGCCACTCGCCCTGGCCCACCCTGACCGCCCAACCTAAAAATTGCCAAATTTTGCTGGATTTCTCCAAAACTACAGTGGTCAGAAGCTAGATGCCAGCTCGGCCTTATAGCCCCAAACGCCAGCTTTCATCTGATGCCCAGAGCCTGGCCAAATGACTTCTTTTTCCCCTGCAAAATGGCCTCTCTTTGCGGCCACTCGCCCTGGCCCACCCTGACCACCCAACCTAAAAATTTCCAAATTTTGTTGGATTTCTCCAAAACTACAGTGGTCAGAAGCTAGATGCTAGCTCGGTCTTATAGCCCCAAATGCCAGCTTTCATCTGATGCCCAGAGCTTGGCCAAATGACTTCTTTTTCCCCTGCAAAATGGCCTCTCTTTGCGGCCACTCGCCCTGGCCCACCCTGACCACCCAACCTAAAAATTGCCAAATTTTGCTGGATTTCTCCAAAACTACAGTGGTCAGAAGCTAGATGCCAGCTCGGCCTTATAGCCCCAAACGCCAGCTTTCATCTGATGCCCAGAGCTTGGCCAAAGGACTTCTTTTTCCCCTGCAAAATGGCCTCTCTTTGCAGCCACTCTCCCTGGCCCACCCTGACCACCCAAGCAAACATTTGCAAATTTTGCTGGATTTCTCCAAAACTACAGTGGTCAGAAGCTAGATCCCAGCTCGGCCTTATAGCCCCAAACGCCAGCTTTCATCTGATGCCCAGAGCCTGGCCAAATGACTTCTTTTTCCCCTGCAAAATGGCCTCTCTTTGCGGCCACTCGCCCTGGCCCACCCTGACCACCCAACCTAAACATTTCCAAATTTTGTTGGATTTCTCCAAAACCACAGTGGTCACAAGCTAGATGCCAGCTCGGCCTTATAGCCCCAAATGCCAGCTTTCATCTGATGCCCAGTGGTTGGCCAAATGACTTCTTTTTCCCCTGCAAAACGGCCTCTCTTTGCGGCCACTCGCCCTGGCCCACCCTGACCACCCAAGCAAACATTTCCAAATTTTGCTGGATTTCTCCAAAACTACAGTGGTCAGAAGCTAGATTCCAGCTCAGCCTTGTAGCCCCAAACGCCAGCTCTCATCTGATGCCCAGAGCCTGGCCAAATGACTTCTTTTTCCCCTGCAAAATGGCCTCTCTTTGCGGCCACTCGCCGTGGCCCAGCCTGACCACCCAACCTAAACATTTCCAAATTTTGTTGGATTTCTCCGAAACCACAGTGGTCAGAAGCTAGATCCCAGCTCGGCCTTATAGCCCCAAATGCCAGCTTTCATCTTATGCCCAGAGCCTGGCCAAAGGACTTCTTTTTCCCCTGCAAAACGGCCTCTCTTTGCGGCCACTCGCCCTGGCCCACCCTGACCACCCAACCTAAACATTTCCAAATTTTGTTGGATTTCTCCAAAACTACAGTGGTCAGAAGCTAGATGCCAGCTCGGTCTTATAGCCCCAAATGCCAGCTTTCATCTGATGCCCAGAGCTTGGCCAAATGACTTCTTTTTCCCCTGCAAAATGGCCTCTCTTTGGGCCACTCGCCCTGGCCCACCCTGACCACCCAAGCAAACATTTCCAAATTTTGCTGGATTTCTCCAAAACTACAGTGGTCAGAAGCTAGATCCCAGCTCGGCCTTATAGCCCCAAACGCCAGCTTTCATCTGATGCCCAGAGCCTGGCCAAATGACTTCTTTTCCCCCTGCAAAATGGCCTCTCTTTGCGGCCATTCACCCTGGCTCACCCTGAACACCCAAGCAAAAATTTCCAAATTTTGCTGGATTTCTCCAAAACTACAGTGGTCAGAAGCCAGATCCCAGCTCGGCCTTATAGCCCCAAACGCCAGCTTTCATCTGATGCCCAGAGCCTGGCCAAATGACTTCTTTTTCCCCTGCAAAATGGCCTCTCTTTGCGGCCATTCACCCTGGCTCACCCTGAACACCCAAGCAAAAATTTCCAAATTTTGCTGGATTTCTCCAAAACCACAGTGGTCAGAAGCTAGATCCCAGCTCGGCCTTATAGCCCCAAATGCCAGCTTTCATCTGATGCCCAGAGCCTGGCCAAAGGACTTCTTTTTCCCCTGCAAAACGGCCTCTCTTTGCGGCCACTCGCCCTGGCCCACCCTGACCACCCAACCTAAAAATTTCCAAATTTTGTTGGATTTCTCCAAAACTACAGTGGTCACAAGCTACATGCCAGCTCGGTCTTATAGCCCCAAATGCCAGCTTTCATCTGATGCCCAGAGGTTGGCCAAATGACTTCTTTTTCCCCTGCAAAATGGCCTCTCTTTGGGCCACTCGCCCTGGCCCACCCTGACCACCCAACCTAAACATTTCCAAATTTTGTTGGATTTCTCCAAAACCACAGTGGTCAGAAGCTAGATCCCAGCTCGGCCTTATAGCCCCAAACGCCAGCTTTCATCTGATGCCCAGAGCCTGGCCAAATGACTTCTTTTTCCCCTGCAAAATATCCTCTCTTTGCGGCCACTCGCCCTGGCCCACCCTGACCACCCAAGCAAACATTTCCAAATTTTGCTGGATTTCTCCAAAACTACAGTGGTCAGAAGCTAGATGCCAGCTCGGCCTTATAGCCCCAAAGGCCAGCTTTCATCTGATGCCCAGAGCCTGGCCAAATGACTTCTTTTTCCCCTGCAAAACGGCCTCTCTTTGCGGCCCCTCGCCCTGGCCCACCCTGACCACCCAACCTAAACATTTCCAAATTTTGTTGGATTTCTCCAAAACTACAGTGGTCAGAAGCTAGATGCTAGCTCGGTCTTATAGCTCCAAAGGCTAGCTTTCATCTGATGCCCAGAGCCTGGCCAAATGACTTCTGTTTCCCCTGCAAAACGGCCTCTCTTTGCGGCCACTCGCCCTGGCCCACCCTGACCACCCAACCTAAACATTTCCAAATTTTGTTGGATTTCTCCAAAACCACAGTGGTCACAAGCTAGATGCCAGCTCGGCCTTATAGCCCCAAATGCCAGCTTTCATCTGATGCCCAGTGGTTGGCCAAATGACTTCTTTTTCCCCTGCAAAACGGCCTCTCTTTGCGGCCACTCGCCCTGGCCCACCCTGACCACCCAAGCAAACATTTCCAAATTTTGCTGGATTTCTTCAAAACTACAGTGGTCACAAGCTAGATTCCAGCTCGGCCTTGTAGCCCCAAACGCCAGCTCTCATCTGATGCCCAGAGCCTGGCCAAATGACTTCTTTTTCCCCTGCAAAATGGCCTCTCTTTGCGGCCACTCGCCGTGGCCCAGCCTGACCACCCAACCTAAACATTTCCAAATTTTGTTGGATTTCTCCAAAACCACAGTGGTCAGAAGCTAGATCCCAGCTCGGCCTTATAGCCCCAAATGCCAGCTTTCATCTTATGCCCAGAGCCTGGCCAAAGGACTTCTTTTTCCCCTGCAAAACGGCCTCTCTTTGCGGCCACTCGCCCTGGCCCACCCTGACCACCCAACCTAAACATTTCCAAATTTTGTTGGATTTCTCCAAAACTACAGTGGTCAGAAGCTAGATGCCAGCTCGGTCTTATAGCCCCAAATGCCAGCTTTCATCTGATGCCCAGAGCTTGGCCAAATGACTTCTTTTTCCCCTGCAAAATGGCCTCTCTTTGGGCCACTCGCCCTGGCCCACCCTGACCACCCAACCTAAACATTTCCAAATTTTGTTGGATTTCTTCAAAACCACAGTGGTCAGAAGCTAGATCCCAGCTCGGCCTTATAGCCCCAAACGCCAGCTTTCATCTGATGCACAGAGGTTGGCCAAAGGACTTCTTTTTCCCCTGCAAAATGGCCTCTCTTTGCGGCCACTCGCCCTGGCCCACCCTGACCACCCAAGCAAACATTTCCAAATTTTGCTGGATTTCTCCAAAACTACAGTGGTCAGAAGCTAGATCCCACCTCGGCCTTATAGCCCCAAACGCCAGCTTTCATCTGATGCCCAGAGCCTGGCCAAATGACTTCTTTTCCCCCTGCAAAATGGCCTCTCTTTGCGGCCATTCACCCTGGCTCACCCTGAACACCCAAGCAAAAATTTCCAAATTTTGCTGGATTTCTCCAAAACTACAGTGGTCAGAAGCCAGATCCCAGCTCGGCCTTATAGCCCCAAACGCCAGCTTTCATCTGATGCCCAGAGCCTGGCCAAATGACTTCTTTTTCCCCTGCAAAATGGCCTCTCTTTGCGGCCATTCACCCTGGCTCACCCTGAACACCCAAGCAAAAATTTCCAAATTTTGCTGGATTTCTCCAAAACCACAGTGGTCAGAAGCTAGATCCCAGCTCGGCCTTATAGCCCCAAATGCCAGCTTTCATCTGATGCCCAGAGCCTGGCCAAAGGACTTCTTTTTCCCCTGCAAAACGGCCTCTCTTTGCGGCCACTCGCCCTGGCCCACCCTGACCACCCAACCTAAAAATTTCCAAATTTTGTTGGATTTCTCCAAAACTACAGTGGTCACAAGCTACATGCCAGCTCGGTCTTATAGCCCCAAATGCCAGCTTTCATCTGATGCCCAGAGGTTGGCCAAATGACTTCTTTTTCCCCTGCAAAATGGCCTCTCTTTGGGCCACTCGCCCTGGCCCACCCTGACCACCCAACCTAAACATTTCCAAATTTTGTTGGATTTCTCCAAAACCACAGTGGTCAGAAGCTAGATCCCAGCTCGGCCTTATAGCCCCAAACACCAGCTTTCATCTGATGCCCAGAGCCTGGCCAAATGACTTCTTTTTCCCCTGCAAAACGGCCTCTCTTTGCGGCCACTCGCCCTGGCCCACCCTGACCACCCAAGCAAACATTTCCAAATTTTGCTGGATTTCTCCAAAACTACAGTGGTCAGAAGCTAGATGCCAGCTCGGCCTTATAGCCCCAAAGGCCAGCTTTCATCTGATGCCCAGAGCCTGGCCAAATGACTTCTTTTTCCCCTGCAAAACGGCCTCTCTTTGCGGCCCCTCGCCCTGGCCCACCCTGACCACCCAACCTAAACATTTCCAAATTTTGTTGGATTTCTCCAAAACTACAGTGGTCAGAAGCTAGATGCTAGCTCGGTCTTATAGCCCCAAACGCCAGCTTTCATCTGATGCCCAGAGCTTGGCCAAATGACTTCTTTTTCCCCTGCAAAATGGCCTCTCTTTGCGGCCACTCGCCCTGGCCCACCCTGACCGCCCAACCTAAAAATTGCCAAATTTTGCTGGATTTCTCCAAAACTACAGTGGTCAGAAGCTAGATGCCAGCTCGGCCTTATAGCCCCAAACGCCAGCTTTCATCTGATGCCCAGAGCCTGGCCAAATGACTTCTTTTTCCCCTGCAAAATGGCCTCTCTTTGCGGCCACTCGCCCTGGCCCACCCTGACCACCCAACCTAAAAATTTCCAAATTTTGTTGGATTTCTCCAAAACTACAGTGGTCAGAAGCTAGATGCTAGCTCGGTCTTATAGCCCCAAATGCCAGCTTTCATCTGATGCCCAGAGCTTGGCCAAATGACTTCTTTTTCCCCTGCAAAATGGCCTCTCTTTGCGGCCACTCGCCCTGGCCCACCCTGACCACCCAACCTAAAAATTGCCAAATTTTGCTGGATTTCTCCAAAACTACAGTGGTCAGAAGCTAGATGCCAGCTCGGCCTTATAGCCCCAAACGCCAGCTTTCATCTGATGCCCAGAGCTTGGCCAAAGGACTTCTTTTTCCCCTGCAAAATGGCCTCTCTTTGCGGCCACTCGCCCTGGCCCACCCTGACCACCCAAGCAAACATTTCCAAATTTTGCTGGATTTCTCCAAAACTACAGTGGTCAGAAGCTAGATCCCAGCTCGGCCTTATAGCCCCAAACGCCAGCTTTCATCTGATGCCCAGAGCCTGGCCAAATGACTTCTTTTTCCCCTGCAAAATGGCCTCTCTTTGCGGCCACTCGCCCTGGCCCACCCTGACCACCCAACCTAAACATTTCCAAATTTTGTTGGATTTCTCCAAAACCACAGTGGTCACAAGCTAGATGCCAGCTCGGCCTTATAGCCCCAAATGCCAGCTTTCATCTGATGCCCAGTGGTTGGCCAAATGACTTCTTTTTCCCCTGCAAAACGGCCTCTCTTTGCGGCCACTCGCCCTGGCCCACCCTGACCACCCAAGCAAACATTTCCAAATTTTGCTGGATTTCTTCAAAACTACAGTGGTCACAAGCTAGATTCCAGCTCGGCCTTGTAGCCCCAAACGCCAGCTCTCATCTGATGCCCAGAGCCTGGCCAAATGACTTCTTTTTCCCCTGCAAAATGGCCTCTCTTTGCGGCCACTCGCCGTGGCCCAGCCTGACCACCCAACCTAAACATTTCCAAATTTTGTTGGATTTCTCCAAAACCACAGTGGTCAGAAGCTAGATCCCAGCTCGGCCTTATAGCCCCAAATGCCAGCTTTCATCTGATGCCCAGAGCCTGGCCAAAGGACTTCTTTTTCCCCTGCAAAACGGCCTCTCTTTGCGGCCACTCGCCCTGGCCCACCCTGACCACCCAACCTAAAAATTTCCAAATTTTGTTGGATTTCTCCAAAACTACAGTGGTCACAAGCTACATGCCAGCTCGGTCTTATAGCCCCAAATGCCAGCTTTCATCTGATGCCCAGAGGTTGGCCAAATGACTTCTTTTTCCCCTGCAAAATGGCCTCTCTTTGGGCCACTCGCCCTGGCCCACCCTGACCACCCAACCTAAACATTTCCAAATTTTGTTGGATTTCTCCAAAACCACAGTGGTCAGAAGCTAGATCCCAGCTCGGCCTTATAGCCCCAAACACCAGCTTTCATCTGATGCCCAGAGCCTGGCCAAATGACTTCTTTTTCCCCTGCAAAATATCCTCTCTTTGCGGCCACTCGCCCTGGCCCACCCTGACCACCCAAGCAAACATTTCCAAATTTTGCTGGATTTCTCCAAAACTACAGTGGTCAGAAGCTAGATGCCAGCTCGGCCTTATAGCCCCAAAGGCCAGCTTTCATCTGATGCCCAGAGCCTGGCCAAATGACTTCTTTTTCCCCTGCAAAACGGCCTCTCTTTGCGGCCCCTCGCCCTGGCCCACCCTGACCACCCAACCTAAACATTTCCAAATTTTGTTGGATTTCTCCAAAACTACAGTGGTCAGAAGCTAGATGCTAGCTCGGTCTTATAGCCCCAAACGCCAGCTTTCATCTGATGCCCAGAGCTTGGCCAAATGACTTCTTTTTCCCCTGCAAAATGGCCTCTCTTTGCGGCCACTCGCCCTGGCCCACCCTGACCGCCCAACCTAAAAATTGCCAAATTTTGCTGGATTTCTCCAAAACTACAGTGGTCAGAAGCTAGATGCCAGCTCGGCCTTATAGCCCCAAACGCCAGCTTTCATCTGATGCCCAGAGCCTGGCCAAATGACTTCTTTTTCCCCTGCAAAATGGCCTCTCTTTGCGGCCACTCGCCCTGGCCCACCCTGACCACCCAACCTAAAAATTTCCAAATTTTGTTGGATTTCTCCAAAACTACAGTGGTCAGAAGCTAGATGCTAGCTCGGTCTTATAGCCCCAAATGCCAGCTTTCATCTGATGCCCAGAGCTTGGCCAAATGACTTCTTTTTCCCCTGCAAAATGGCCTCTCTTTGCGGCCACTCGCCCTGGCCCACCCTGACCACCCAACCTAAAAATTGCCAAATTTTGCTGGATTTCTCCAAAACTACAGTGGTCAGAAGCTAGATGCCAGCTCGGCCTTATAGCCCCAAACGCCAGCTTTCATCTGATGCCCAGAGCTTGGCCAAAGGACTTCTTTTTCCCCTGCAAAATGGCCTCTCTTTGCGGCCACTCGCCCTGGCCCACCCTGACCACCCAAGCAAACATTTCCAAATTTTGCTGGATTTCTCCAAAACTACAGTGGTCAGAAGCTAGATCCCAGCTCGGCCTTATAGCCCCAAACGCCAGCTTTCATCTGATGCCCAGAGCCTGGCCAAATGACTTCTTTTTCCCCTGCAAAATGGCCTCTCTTTGCGGCCACTCGCCCTGGCCCACCCTGACCACCCAACCTAAACATTTCCAAATTTTGTTGGATTTCTCCAAAACCACAGTGGTCACAAGCTAGATGCCAGCTCGGCCTTATAGCCCCAAATGCCAGCTTTCATCTGATGCCCAGTGGTTGGCCAAATGACTTCTTTTTCCCCTGCAAAACGGCCTCTCTTTGCGGCCACTCGCCCTGGCCCACCCTGACCACCCAAGCAAACATTTCCAAATTTTGCTGGATTTCTTCAAAACTACAGTGGTCACAAGCTAGATTCCAGCTCGGCCTTGTAGCCCCAAACGCCAGCTCTCATCTGATGCCCAGAGCCTGGCCAAATGACTTCTTTTTCCCCTGCAAAATGGCCTCTCTTTGCGGCCACTCGCCGTGGCCCAGCCTGACCACCCAACCTAAACATTTCCAAATTTTGTTGGATTTCTCCAAAACCACAGTGGTCAGAAGCTAGATCCCAGCTCGGCCTTATAGCCCCAAATGCCAGCTTTCATCTTATGCCCAGAGCCTGGCCAAAGGACTTCTTTTTCCCCTGCAAAACGGCCTCTCTTTGCGGCCACTCGCCCTGGCCCACCCTGACCACCCAACCTAAACATTTCCAAATTTTGTTGGATTTCTCCAAAACTACAGTGGTCAGAAGCTAGATGCCAGCTCGGTCTTATAGCCCCAAATGCCAGCTTTCATCTGATGCCCAGAGCTTGGCCAAATGACTTCTTTTTCCCCTGCAAAATGGCCTCTCTTTGGGCCACTCGCCCTGGCCCACCCTGACCACCCAACCTAAACATTTCCAAATTTTGTTGGATTTCTTCAAAACCACAGTGGTCAGAAGCTAGATCCCAGCTCGGCCTTATAGCCCCAAACACCAGCTTTCATCTGATGCCCAGAGGTTGGCCAAAGGACTTCTTTTTCCCCTGCAAAACGGCCTCTCTTTGCGGCCACTCGCCCTGGCCCACCCTGACCACCCAAGCAAACATTTCCAAATTTTGCTGGATTTCTCCAAAACTACAGTGGTCAGAAGCTAGATCCCAGCTCGGCCTTATAGCCCCAAACGCCAGCTTTCATCTGATGCCCAGAGCCTGGCCAAATGACTTCTTTTCCCCCTGCAAAATGGCCTCTCTTTGCGGCCATTCACCCTGGCTCACCCTGAACACCCAAGCAAAAATTTCCAAATTTTGCTGGATTTCTCCAAAACTACAGTGGTCAGAAGCCAGATCCCAGCTCGGCCTTATAGCCCCAAACGCCAGCTTTCATCTGATGCCCAGAGCCTGGCCAAATGACTTCTTTTTCCCCTGCAAAATGGCCTCTCTTTGCGGCCATTCACCCTGGCTCACCCTGAACACCCAAGCAAAAATTTCCAAATTTTGCTGGATTTCTCCAAAACCACAGTGGTCAGAAGCTAGATCCCAGCTCGGCCTTATAGCCCCAAATGCCAGCTTTCATCTGATGCCCAGAGCCTGGCCAAAGGACTTCTTTTTCCCCTGCAAAACGGCCTCTCTTTGCGGCCACTCGCCCTGGCCCACCCTGACCACCCAACCTAAAAATTTCCAAATTTTGTTGGATTTCTCCAAAACTACAGTGGTCACAAGCTACATGCCAGCTCGGTCTTATAGCCCCAAATGCCAGCTTTCATCTGATGCCCAGAGGTTGGCCAAATGACTTCTTTTTCCCCTGCAAAATGGCCTCTCTTTGGGCCACTCGCCCTGGCCCACCCTGACCACCCAACCTAAACATTTCCAAATTTTGTTGGATTTCTCCAAAACCACAGTGGTCAGAAGCTAGATCCCAGCTCGGCCTTATAGCCCCAAACGCCAGCTTTCATCTGATGCCCAGAGCCTGGCCAAATGACTTCTTTTTCCCCTGCAAAATATCCTCTCTTTGCGGCCACTCGCCCTGGCCCACCCTGACCACCCAAGCAAACATTTCCAAATTTTGCTGGATTTCTCCAAAACTACAGTGGTCAGAAGCTAGATGCCAGCTCGGCCTTATAGCCCCAAAGGCCAGCTTTCATCTGATGCCCAGAGCCTGGCCAAATGACTTCTTTTTCCCCTGCAAAACGGCCTCTCTTTGCGGCCCCTCGCCCTGGCCCACCCTGACCACCCAACCTAAACATTTCCAAATTTTGTTGGATTTCTCCAAAACTACAGTGGTCAGAAGCTAGATGCTAGCTCGGTCTTATAGCCCCAAACGCCAGTTTTCATCTGATGCCCAGAGCTTGGCCAAATGACTTCTTTTTCCCCTGCAAAATGGCCTCTCTTTGCGGCCACTCGCCCTGGCCCACCCTGACCGCCCAACCTAAAAATTGCCAAATTTTGCTGGATTTCTCCAAAACTACAGTGGTCAGAAGCTAGATGCCAGCTCGGCCTTATAGCCCCAAACGCCAGCTTTCATCTGATGCCCAGAGCCTGGCCAAATGACTTCTTTTTCCCCTGCAAAATGGCCTCTCTTTGCGGCCATTCACCCTGGCTCACCCTGACCACCCAACCTAAAAATTTCCAAATTTTGCTGGATTTCTCCAAAACTACAGTGGTCAGAAGCTAGATCCCAGCTCGGCCTTATAGCCCCAAACGCCAGCTTTCATCTGATGCCCAGAGCCTGGCCAAATGACTTCTTTTTCCCCTGCAAAATGGCCTCTCTTTGCGGCCACTCGCCCTGGCCCACTCTGACCACCCAAGCAAACATTTCCAAATTTTGCTGGATTTCTCCAAAACTATAGTGGTCAGAAGCTAGATCCCAGCTCGGCCTTATAGCCCCAAACGCCAGCTTTCATCTTATGCACAGAGGTTGGCCAAAGGACTTCTTTTTCCCCTGCAAAATGGCCTCTCTTTGCAGCCACTCGCCCTGGCCCACCCTGACCACCCAAGCAAACATTTCCAAATTTTGCTGGATTTCTCCAAAACTACAGTGGTCAGAAGCTAGATGCCAGCTCGGCCTTATAGCCCCAAACGCCAGCTTTCATCTGATGCCCAGAGCCTGGCCAAATGACTTCTTTTCCCCCTGCAAAATGGCCTCTCTTTGCGGCCATTCACCCTGGCTCACCCTGAACACCCAAGCAAAAATTTCCAAATTTTGATGGATTTCTCCAAAACTACAGTGGTCAGAAGCTAGATCCCAGCTCGGCCTTATAGCCCCAAACGCCAGCTTTCATCTGATGCCCAGAGCCTGGCCAAATGACTTCTTTTTCCCCTGCAAAATGGCCTCTCTTTGCGGCCATTCACCCTGGCTCACCCTGAACACCCAAGCAAAAATTTCCAAATTTTGCTGGATTTCTCCAAAACCACAGTGGTCAGAAGCTAGATCCCAGCTCGGCCTTATAGCCCCAAATGCCAGCTTTCATCTGATGCCCAGAGCCTGGCCAAAGGACTTCTTTTTCCCCTGCAAAACGGCCTCTCTTTGCGGCCACTCGCCCTGGCCCACCCTGACCACCCAACCTAAACATTTCCAAATTTTGTTGGATTTCTCCAAAACTACAGTGGTCACAAGCTACATGCCAGCTCGGTCTTATAGCCCCAGATGCCAGCTTTCATCTGATGCCCAGAGGTTGGCCAAATGACTTCTTTTTCCCCTGCAAAATGGCCTCTCTTTGGGCCACTCGCCCTGGCCCACCCTGACCACCCAACCTAAACATTTCCAAATTTTGTTGGATTTCTCCAAAACCACAGTGGTCAGAAGCTAGATCCCAGCTCGGCCTTATAGCCCCAAACGCCAACTTTCATCTGATGCACAGAGGTTGGCCAAAGGACTTCTTTTTCCCCTGCAAAATATCCTCTCTTTGCGGCCACTCGCCCTGGCCCACCCTGACCACCCAAGCAAACATTTCCAAATTTTGCTGGATTTCTCCAAAACTACAGTGGTCAGAAGCTAGATGCCAGCTCGGCCTTATAGCTCCAAAGGCCAGCTTTCATCTGATGCCCAGAGCCTGGCCAAATGACTTCTGTTTCCCCTGCAAAACGGCCTCTCTTTGCGGCCACTCGCCCTGGCCCACCCTGACCACCCAACCTAAACATTTCCAAATTTTGTTGGATTTCTCCAAAACTACAGTGGTCAGAAGCTAGATGCTAGCTCGGTCTTATAGCCCCAAATGCCAGCTTTCATCTGATGCCCAGAGCTTGGCCAAATGACTTCTTTTTCCCCTGCAAAATGGCCTCTCTTTGCGGCCACTCGCCCTGGCCCACCCTGACCACCCAACCTAAAAATTGCCAAATTTTGCTGGATTTCTCCAAAACTACAGTGGTCAGAAGCTAGATGCCAGCTCGGCCTTATAGCCCCAAACGCCAGCTTTCATCTGATGCCCAGAGCCTGGCCAAAGGACTTCTTTTTCCCCTGCAAAACGGCCTCTCTTTGCGGCCCCTCGCCCTGGCCCACCCTGACCACCCAAGCAAACATTTCCAAATTTTGCTGGATTTCTCCAAAACTACAGTGGTCAGAAGCTAGATCCCAGCTCGGCCTTATAGCCCCAAACGCCAGCTTTCATCTGATGCCCAGAGCCTCGCCAAAGGACTTCTTTTTCCCCTGCAAAATGGCCTCTCTTTGCGGCCACTCGCCCTGGCCCACCCTGACCACCCAACCTAAACATTTCCAAATTTTGTTGGATTTCTCCAAAACCACAGTGGTCACAAGCTAGATGCCAGCTCGGCCTTATAGCCCCAAATGCCAGCTTTCATCTGATGCCCAGTGGTTGGCCAAATGACTTCTCTTTCCCCTGCAAAACGGCCTCTCTTTGCGGCCACTCGCCCTGGCCCACCCTGACCACCCAAGCAAACATTTCCAAATTTTGCTGGATTTCTTCAAAACTACAGTGGTCACAAGCTAGATTCCAGCTCGGCCTTGTAGCCCCAAACGCCAGCTCTCATCTGATGCCCAGAGCCTGGCCAAATGACTTCTTTTTCCCCTGCAAAATGGCCTCTCTTTGCGGCCACTCGCCCTGGCCCAGCCTGACCACCCAACCTAAACATTTCCAAATTTTGTTGGATTTCTCCAAAACCACAGTGGTCAGAAGCTAGATCCCAGCTCGGCCTTATAGCCCCAAATGCCAGCTTTCATCTTATGCCCAGAGCCTGGCCAAAGGACTTCTTTTTCCCCTGCAAAACGGCCTCTCTTTGCGGCCACTCGCCCTGGCCCACCCTGACCACCCAACCTAAACATTTCCAAATTTTGTTGGATTTCTCCAAAACTACAGTGGTCAGAAGCTAGATGCCAGCTCGGTCTTATAGCCCCAAATGCCAGCTTTCATCTGATGCCCAGAGCTTGGCCAAATGACTTCTTTTTCCCCTGCAAAATGGCCACTCTTTGGGCCACTCGCCCTGGCCCACCCTGACCACCCAACCTAAACATTTCCAAATTTTGTTGGATTTCTCCAAAACCACAGTGGTCAGAAGCTAGATCCCAGCTCGGCCTTATAGCCCCAAACGCCAGCTTTCATCTGATGCACAGAGGTTGGCCAAAGGACTTCTTTTTCCCCTGCAAAATGGCCTCTCTTTGCGGCCACTCGCCCTGGCCCACCCTGACCACCCAAGCAAACATTTCCAAATTTTGCTGGATTTCTCCAAAACTACAGTGGTCAGAAGCTAGATCCCAGCTCGGCCTTATAGCCCCAAACGCCAGCTTTCATCTGATGCCCAGAGCCTGGCCAAATGACTTCTTTTCCCCCTGCAAAATGGCCTCTCTTTGCGGCCATTCACCCTGGCTCACCCTGAACACCCAAGCAAAAATTTCCAAATTTTGCTGGATTTCTCCAAAACTACAGTGGTCAGAAGCTAGATCCCAGCTCGGCCTTATAGCCCCAAACGCCAGCTTTCATCTGATGCCCAGAGCCTGGCCAAATGACTTCTTTTTCCCCTGCAAAATGGCCTCTCTTTGCGGCCATTCACCCTGGCTCACCCTGAACACCCAAGCAAAAATTTCCAAATTTTGCTGGATTTCTCCAAAACCACAGTGGTCAGAAGCTAGATCCCAGCTCGGCCTTATAGCCCCAAATGCCAGCTTTCATCTGATGCCCAGAGCCTGGCCAAAGGACTTCTTTTTCCCCTGCAAAACGGCCTCTCTTTGCGGCCACTCGCCCTGGCCCACCCTGACCACCCAACCTAAACATTTCCAGATTTTGTTGGATTTCTCCAAAACTACAGTGGTCACAAGCTACATGCCAGCTCGGTCTTATAGCCCCAAATGCCAGCTTTCATCTGATGCCCAGAGGTTGGCCAAATGACTTCTTTTTCCCCTGCAAAATGGCCTCTCTTTGGGCCACTCGCCCTGGCCCACCCTGACCGCCCAACCTAAAAATTGCCAAATTTTGCTGGATTTCTCCAAAACTACTGTGGTCAGAAGCTAGATGCCAGCTCGGCCTTATAGCCCCAAACGCCAGCTTTCATCTGATGCCCAGAGCCTGGCCAAAGGACTTCTTTATCCCCTGCAAAATGGCCTCTCTTTGCGGCCACTCGCCCTGGCCCACCCTGACCACCCAATCTAAACATTTCCAAATTTTGTTGGATTTCTCCAAAACTACAGTGGTCAGAAGCTAGATGCCAGCTTGGCCTTATAGCCCCAAACACGAGCTTTCATCTGATGCCCAGAGCCTGGCCAAATGACTTCTTTTTCCCCTACAAAACGGCCTCTCTTTGCGGCCACTCGCCCTGGCCCACCCTGACCACCCAACCTAAACATTTCCAAATTTTGTTGGATTTCTCCAAAACTACAGTGGTCAGAAGCTAGATCCCAGCTCGGCCTTATAGCCCCAAACGCCAGCTTTCATCTGATGCCCAGAGCCTGGCCAAATGACTTCTTTTTCCCCTGCAAAATGGCCTCTCTTTGCAGCCACTCGCCCTGGCCCACCCTGACCACCCAAGCAAACATTTCCAAATTTTGCTGGATTTCTCCAAAACTACAGTGGTCAGAAGCTAGATCCCAGCTCGGCCTTATAGCCCCAAACGCCAGCTTTCATCTGATGCCCAGAGCCTCGCCAAAGGACTTCTTTTTCCCCTGCAAAATGGCCTCTCTTTGCGGCCACTCGCCCTGGCCCACCCTGACCACCCAATCTAAACATTTCCAAATTTTGTTGGATTTCTCCAAAACCACAGTGGTCACAAGCTAGATGCCAGCTCGGCCTTATAGCCCCAAATGCCAGCTTTCATCTGATGCCCAGTGGTTGGCCAAATGACTTCTCTTTCCCCTGCAAAACGGCCTCTCTTTGCGGCCACTCGCCCTGGCCCACCCTGACCACCCAAGCAAACATTTCCAAATTTTGCTGGATTTCTTCAAAACTACAGTGGTCACAAGCTAGATTCCAGCTCGGCCTTGTAGCCCCAAACGCCAGCTCTCATCTGATGCCCAGAGCCTGGCCAAATGACTTCTTTTTCCCCTGCAAAATGGCCTCTCTTTGCGGCCACTCGCCGTGGCCCAGCCTGACCACCCAACCTAAACATTTCCAAATTTTGTTGGATTTCTCCAAAACCACAGTGGTCAGAAGCTAGATCCCAGCTCGGCCTTATAGCCCCAAATGCCAGCTTTCATCTTATGCCCAGAGCCTGGCCAAAGGACTTCTTTTTCCCCTGCAAAACGGCCTCTCTTTGCGGCCACTCGCCCTGGCCCACCCTGACCACCCAACCTAAACATTTCCAAATTTTGTTGGATTTCTCCAAAACTACAGTGGTCAGAAGCTAGATGCCAGCTCGGTCTTATAGCCCCAAATGCCAGCTTTCATCTGATGCCCAGAGCTTGGCCAAATGACTTCTTTTTCCCCTGCAAAATGGCCACTCTTTGGGCCACTCGCCCTGGCCCACCCTGACCACCCAACCTAAACATTTCCAAATTTTGTTGGATTTCTCCAAAACCACAGTGGTCAGAAGCTAGATCCCAGCTCGGCCTTATAGCCCCAAACGCCAGCTTTCATCTGATGCACAGAGGTTGGCCAAAGGACTTCTTTTTCCCCTGCAAAATGGCCTCTCTTTGCGGCCACTCGCCCTGGCCCACCCTGACCACCCAAGCAAACATTTCCAAATTTTGCTGGATTTCTCCAAAACTACAGTGGTCAGAAGCTAGATCCCAGCTCGGCCTTATAGCCCCAAACGCCAGCTTTCATCTGATGCCCAGAGCCTGGCCAAATGACTTCTTTTCCCCCTGCAAAATGGCCTCTCTTTCTGGCCATTCACCCTGGCTCACCCTGAACACCCAAGCAAAAATTTCCAAATTTTGCTGGATTTCTCCAAAACTACAGTGGTCAGAAGCTAGATCCCAGCTCGGCCTTATAGCCCCAAACGCCAGCTTTCATCTGATGCCCAGAGCCTGGCCAAATGACTTCTTTTTCCCCTGCAAAATGGCCTCTCTTTGCGGCCATTCACCCTGGCTCACCCTGAACACCCAAGCAAAAATTTCCAAATTTTGCTGGATTTCTCCAAAACCACAGTGGTCAGAAGCTAGATCCCAGCTCGGCCTTATAGCCCCAAATGCCAGCTTTCATCTGATGCCCAGAGCCTGGCCAAAGGACTTCTTTTTCCCCTGCAAAACGGCCTCTCTTTGCGGCCACTCGCCCTGGCCCACCCTGACCACCCAACCTAAACATTTCCAAATTTTGTTGGATTTCTCCAAAACTACAGTGGTCACAAGCTACATGCCAGCTCGGTCTTATAGCCCCAAATGCCAGCTTTCATCTGATGCCCAGAGGTTGGCCAAATGACTTCTTTTTCCCCTGCAAAATGGCCTCTCTTTGGGCCACTCGCCCTGGCCCACCCTGACCACCCAACCTAAACATTTCCAAATTTTGTTGGATTTCTCCAAAACCACAGTGGTCAGAAGCTAGATCCCAGCTCGGCCTTATAGCCCCAAACGCCAGCTTTCATCTGATGCCCAGAGCCTGGCCAAATGACTTCTTTTTCCCCTGCAAAACGGCCTCTCTTTGCGGCCCCTCGCCCTGGCCCACCCTGACCACCCAACCTAAACATTTCCAAATTTTGTTGGATTTCTCCAAAACTACAGTGGTCAGAAGCTAGATGCTAGCTCGGCCTTATAGCCCCAAACGCCAGCTTTCATCTGATGCCCAGAGCTTGGCCAAATGACTTCTTTTTCCCCTGCAAAATGGCCTCTCTTTGCGGCCACTCGCCCTGGCCCACCCTGACCGCCCAACCTAAAAATTGCCAAATTTTGCTGGATTTCTCCAAAACTACAGTGGTCAGAAACTAGATGCCAGCTCGGCCTTATAGCCCCAAACGCCAGCTTTCAACTGATGCCCAGAGCCTGGCCAAAGGACTTCTTTATCCCCTGCAAAATGGCCTCTCTTTGCGGCCACTCGCCCTGGCCCACCCTGACCACCCAATCTAAACATTTCCAAATTTTGTTGGATTTCTCCAAAACTACAGTGGTCAGAAGCTAGATGCCAGCTTGGCCTTATAGCCCCAAACACGAGCTTTCATCTGATGCCCAGAGCCTGGCCAAATGACTTCTTTTTCCCCTACAAAACGGCCTCTCTTTGCGGCCACTCGCCCTGGCCCACCCTGACCACCCAAACTAAACATTTCCAAATTTTGTTGGATTTCTCCAAAACTACAGTGGTCAGAAGCTAGATCCCAGCTCGGCCTTATAGCCCCAAACGCCAGCTTTCATCTGATGCCCAGAGCCTGGCCAAATGACTTCTTTTTCCCCTGCAAAATGGCCTCTCTTTGCGGCCACTCGCCCTGGCCCACCCTGACCACCCAAGCAAACATTTCCAAATTTTGCTGGATTTCTCCAAAACTATAGTGGTCAGAAGCTAGATCCCAGCTCGGCCTTATAGCCCCAAACACCAGCTTTCATCTGATGCCCAGAGCCTGGCCAAATGACTTCTTTTTCCCCTGCAAAATGGCCTCTCTTTGGGCCACTCGCCCTGGCCCACCCTGACCACCCAACCTAAACTTTTCCAAATTTTGTTGGATTTCTCCAAAACTACAGTGATCAGAAGCTAGATCCCAGCTCGGCCTTATAGCCCCAAATGCCAGCTTTTATCTGATGCCCAGAGGTTGGCCAAATGACTTCTTTTTCCCCTGCAAAATGGCCTCTCTTTGCAGCCACTCGCCCTGGCCCACCCTGACCACCCAAGCAAACATTTCCAAATTTTGCTGGATTTCTCCAAAACTACAGTGGTCTCAAGCTAGATTCCAGCTCGGCCTTATAGCCCCAAATGCCAGCTTTCATCTGATGCCCAGAGGTTGGGCAAATGACTTCTTTTTCCCCTGCAAAATGGCCTCTCTTTGCGGCCACTCGCCCTGGCCCACCCTGACCACCCAACCTAAACATTTCCAAATTTTGTTGGATTTCTCCAAAACTACAGTGGTCAGAAGCTAGATCCCACCTCGGCCTTATAGCCCCAAATGCCAGCTTTCATCTGATGCCCAGAGGTTGGCCAAATGACTTCTTTTTCCCCTGCAAAATGGCCTCTCTTTGCGGCCACTCGCCCGGGCCCACCCTGACCACCCAAGCAAACATTTCCAAATTTTGCTGGATTTCTTCAAAACTACAGTGGTCACAAGCTAGATTCCAGCTCGGCCTTGTAGCCCCAAACGCCAGCTCTCATCTGATGCCCAGAGCCTGGCCAAATGACTTCTTTTTCCCCTGCAAAATGGCCTCTCTTTGCGGCCACTCGCCGTGGCCCACCCTGACCACCCAAGCAAACATTTCCAAATTTTGCTGGATTTCTCCAAAACTACAGTGGTCAGAAGCTGGATCCCAGCTCGGCCTTATAGCCCCAAACGCCAGCTTTCATCTGATGCCCAGAGCCTGGCCAAATGACTTCTTTTCCCCCTGCAAAATGGCCTCTCTTTGCGGCCATTCACCCTGGCTCACCCTGAACACCCAAGCAAAAATTTCCAAATTTTGCTGGATTTCTCCAAAACTACAGTGGTCAGAAGCTAGATCCCACCTCGGCCTTATAGCCCCAAACGCCAGCTTTCATCTGATGCCCAGAGCCTGGCCAAATGACTTCTTTTTCCCCTGCAAAACGGCCTCTCTTTGCGGCCATTCACCCTGGCTCACCCTGAACACCCAAGCAAAAATTTCCAAATTTTGCTGGATTTCTCCAAAACTACAGTGGTCAGAAGCTAGATCCCAGCTCGGCCTTATAGCCCCAAACGCCAGCTTTCATCTGATGCCCAGAGCCTGGCCAAATGACTTCTTTTTCCCCTGCAAAATGGCCTCTCTTTGCGGCCACTCGCCCTGGCCCACTCTGACCGCCCAAGCAAACATTTCCAAATTTTGCTGGATTTCTCCAAAACTATAGTGGTCAGAAGCTAGATCCCAGCTCGGCCTTATAGCCCCAAACGCCAGCTTTCATCTGATGCCCAGAGCCTGGCCAAATGACTTCTTTTCCCCCTGCAAAATGGCCTCTCTTTGCGGCCATTCACCCTGGCTCACCCTGAACACCCAAGCAAAAATTTCCAAATTTTGCTGGATTTCTCCAAAACTACAGTGGTCAGAAGCTAGATGCCAGCTCGGTCTTATAGCCCCAAATGCCAGCTTTCATCTGATGCCCAGAGCTTGGCCAAATGACTTCTTTTTCCCCTGCAAAATGGCCACTCTTTGGGCCACTCGCCCTGGCCCACCCTGACCACCCAACCTAAACATTTCCAAATTTTGTTGGATTTCTCCAAAACCACAGTGGTCAGAAGCTAGATCCCAGCTCGGCCTTATAGCCCCAAACGCCAGCTTTCATCTGATGCACAGAGGTTGGCCAAAGGACTTCTTTTTCCCCTGCAAAATGGCCTCTCTTTGCGGCCACTCGCCCTGGCCCACCCTGACCACCCAAGCAAACATTTCCAAATTTTGCTGGATTTCTCCAAAACTACAGTGGTCAGAAGCTAGATCCCAGCTCGGCCTTATAGCCCCAAACGCCAGCTTTCATCTGATGCCCAGAGCCTGGCCAAATGACTTCTTTTCCCCCTGCAAAATGGCCTCTCTTTCCGGCCATTCACCCTGGCTCACCCTGAACACCCAAGCAAAAATTTCCAAATTTTGCTGGATTTCTCCAAAACTACAGTGGTCAGAAGCTAGATCCCAGCTCGGCCTTATAGCCCCAAACGCCAGCTTTCATCTGATGCCCAGAGCCTGGCCAAATGACTTCTTTTTCCCCTGCAAAATGGCCTCTCTTTGCGGCCATTCACCCTGGCTCACCCTGAACACCCAAGCAAAAATTTCCAAATTTTGCTGGATTTCTCCAAAACCACAGTGGTCAGAAGCTAGATCCCAGCTCGGCCTTATAGCCCCAAATGCCAGCTTTCATCTGATGCCCAGAGCCTGGCCAAAGGACTTCTTTTTCCCCTGCAAAACGGCCTCTCTTTGCGGCCACTCGCCCTGGCCCACCCTGACCACCCAACCTAAACATTTCCAAATTTTGTTGGATTTCTCCAAAACTACAGTGGTCACAAGCTACATGCCAGCTCGGTCTTTTAGCCCCAAATGCCAGCTTTCATCTGATGCCCAGAGGTTGGCCAAATGACTTCTTTTTCCCCTGCAAAATGGCCTCTCTTTGGGCCACTCGCCCTGGCCCACCCTGACCACCCAACCTAAACATTTCCAAATTTTGTTGGATTTCTCCAAAACCACAGTGGTCAGAAGCTAGATCCCAGCTCGGCCTTATAGCCCCAAACGCCAGCTTTCATCTGATGCCCAGAGCCTGGCCAAATGACTTCTTTTTCCCCTGCAAAACGGCCTCTCTTTGCGGCCCCTCGCCCTGGCCCACCCTGACCACCCAACCTAAACATTTCCAAATTTTGTTGGATTTCTCCAAAACTACAGTGGTCAGAAGCTAGATGCTAGCTCGGTCTTATAGCCCCAAACGCCAGCTTTCATCTGATGCCCAGAGCTTGGCCAAATGACTTCTTTTTCCCCTGCAAAATGGCCTCTCTTTGCGGCCACTCGCCCTGGCCCACCCTGACCGCCCAACCTAAAAATTGCCAAATTTTGCTGGATTTCTCCAAAACTACAGTGGTCAGAAGCTAGATCCCAGCTCGGCCTTATAGCCCCAAACGCCAGCTTTCATCTGATGCCCAGAGCCTGGCCAAAGGACTTCTTTATCCCCTGCAAAATGGCCTCTCTTTGCGGCCACTCGCCCTGGCCCACCCTGACCACCCAATCTAAACATTTCCAAATTTTGTTGGATTTCTCCAAAACTACAGTGGTCAGAAGCTAGATGCCAGCTTGGCCTTATAGCCCCAAACACGAGCTTTCATCTGATGCCCAGAGCCTGGCCAAATGACTTCTTTTTCCCCTACAAAACGGCCTCTCTTTGCGGCCACTCGCCCTGGCCCACCCTGACCACCCAACCTAAACATTTCCAAATTTTGTTGGATTTCTCCAAAACTACAGTGGTCAGAAGCTAGATCCCAGCTCGGCCTTATAGCCCCAAACGCCAGCTTTCATCTGATGCCCAGAGCCTGGCCAAATGACTTCTTTTTCCCCTGCAAAATGGCCTCTCTTTGCGGCCACTCGCCCTGGCCCACCCTGACCACCCAAGCAAACATTTCCAAATTTTGCTGGATTTCTCCAAAACTATAGTGGTCAGAAGCTAGATCCCAGCTCGGCCTTATAGCCCCAAACGCCAGCTTTCATCTGATGCCCAGAGCCTGGCCAAATGACTTCTTTTTCCCCTGCAAAATGGCCTCTCTTTGGGCCACTCGCCCTGGCCCACCCTGACCACCCAACCTAAACTTTTCCAAATTTTGTTGGATTTCTCCAAAACTACAGTGATCAGAAGCTAGATCCCAGCTCGGCCTTATAGCCCCAAATGCCAGCTTTTATCTGATGCCCAGAGGTTGGCCAAATGACTTCTTTTTCCCCTGCAAAATGGCCTCTCTTTGCAGCCACTCGCCCTGGCCCACCCTGACCACCCAAGCAAACATTTCCAAATTTTGCTGGATTTCTCCAAAACTACAGTGGTCTCAAGCTAGATTCCAGCTCGGCCTTATAGCCCCAAATGCCAGCTTTCATCTGATGCCCAGAGGTTGGGCAAATGACTTATTTTTCCCCTGCAAAATGGCCTCTCTTTGCGGCCACTCGCCCTGGCCCACCCTGACCACCCAACCTAAACATTTCCAAATTTTGTTGGATTTCTCCAAAACTACAGTGGTCAGAAGCTAGATCCCACCTCGGCCTTATAGCCCCAAATGCCAGCTTTCATCTGATGCCCAGAGGTTGGCCAAATGACTTCTTTTTCCCCTGCAAAATGGCCTCTCTTTGCGGCCACTCGCCCTGGCCCACCCTGACCACCCAAGCAAACATTTCCAAATTTTGATGGATTTCTTCAAAACTACAGTGGTCACAAGCTAGATTCCAGCTCGGCCTTGTAGCCCCAAACGCCAGCTCTCATCTGATGCCCAGAGCCTGGCCAAATGACTTCTTTTTCCCCTGCAAAATGGCCTCTCTTTGCGGCCACTCGCCGTGGCCCACCCTGACCACCCAAGCAAACATTTCCAAATTTTGCTGGATTTCTCCAAAACTACAGTGGTCAGAAGCTGGATCCCAGCTCGGCCTTATAGCCCCAAACGCCAGCTTTCATCTGATGCCCAGAGCCTGGCCAAATGACTTCTTTTTCCCCTGCAAAATGGCCTCTCTTTGGGCCACTCGCCCTGGCCCACCCTGACCACCCAACCTAAACATTTCCAAATTTTGTTGGATTTCTCCAAAACCACAGTGGTCAGAAGCTAGATCCCAGCTCGGCCTTATAGCCCCAAACGCCAGCTTTCATCTGATGCCCAGAGCCTGGCCAAATGACTTCTTTTTCCCCTGCAAAACGGCCTCTCTTTGCGGCCCCTCGCCCTGGCCCACCCTGACCACCCAACCTAAACATTTCCAAATTTTGTTGGATTTCTCCAAAACTACAGTGGTCAGAAGCTAGATGCTAGCTCGGTCTTATAGCCCCAAACGCCAGCTTTCATCTGATGCCCAGAGCTTGGCCAAATGACTTCTTTTTCCCCTGCAAAATGGCCTCTCTTTGCGGCCACTCGCCCTGGCCCACCCTGACCGCCCAACCTAAAAATTGCCAAATTTTGCTGGATTTCTCCAAAACTACAGTGGTCAGAAGCTAGATGTCAGCTCGGCCTTATAGCCCCAAACGCCAGCTTTCATCTGATGCCCAGAGCCTGGCCAAAGGACTTCTTTATCCCCTGCAAAATGGCCTCTCTTTGCGGCCACTCGCCCTGGCCCACCCTGACCACCCAATCTAAACATTTCCAAATTTTGTTGGATTTCTCCAAAACTACAGTGGTCAGAAGCTAGATGCCAGCTTGGCCTTATAGCCCCAAACACGAGCTTTCATCTGATGCCCAGAGCCTGGCCAAATGACTTCTTTTTCCCCTACAAAACGGCCTCTCTTTGCGGCCACTCGCCCTGGCCCACCCTGACCACCCAACCTAAACATTTCCAAATTTTGTTGGATTTCTCCAAAACTACAGTGGTCAGAAGCTAGATCCCAGCTCGGCCTTATAGCCCCAAACGCCAGCTTTCATCTGATGCCCAGAGCCTGGCCAAATGACTTCTTTTTCCCCTGCAAAATGGCCTCTCTTTGCGGCCACTCGCCCTGGCCCACCCTGACCACCCAAGCAAACATTTCCAAATTTTGCTGGATTTCTCCAAAACTATAGTGGTCAGAAGCTAGATCCCAGCTCGGCCTTATAGCCCCAAACGCCAGCTTTCATCTGATGCCCAGAGCCTGGCCAAATGACTTCTTTTTCCCCTGCAAAATGGCCTCTCTTTGGGCCACTCGCCCTGGCCCACCCTGACCACCCAACCTAAACTTTTCCAAATTTTGTTGGATTTCTCCAAAACTACAGTGATCAGAAGCTAGATCCCAGCTCGGCCTTATAGCCCCAAATGCCAGCTTTTATCTGATGCCCAGAGGTTGGCCAAATGACTTCTTTTTCCCCTGCAAAATGGCCTCTCTTTGCAGCCACTCGCCCTGGCCCACCCTGACCACCCAAGCAAACATTTCCAAATTTTGCTGGATTTCTCCAAAACTACAGTGGTCTCAAGCTAGATTCCAGCTCGGCCTTATAGCCCCAAACGCCAGCTTTCATCTGATGCCCAGAGCCTGGCCAAATGACTTCTTTTTCCCCTGCAAAATGGCCTCTCTTTGCGGCCACTCGCCCTGGCCCACCCTGACCACCCAAGCAAACATTTCCAAATTTTGCTGGATTTCTCCAAAACTATAGTGGTCAGAAGCTAGATCCCAGCTCGGCCTTATAGCCCCAAACGCCAGCTTTCATCTGATGCCCAGAGCCTGGCCAAATGACTTCTTTTTCCCCTGCAAAATGGCCTCTCTTTGGGCCACTCGCCCTGGCCCACCCTGACCACCCAACCTAAACTTTTCCAAATTTTGTTGGATTTCTCCAAAACTACAGTGATCAGAAGCTAGATCCCAGCTCGGCCTTATAGCCCCAAATGCCAGCTTTTATCTGATGCCCAGAGGTTGGCCAAATGACTTCTTTTTCCCCTGCAAAATGGCCTCTCTTTGCAGCCACTCGCCCTGGCCCACCCTGACCACCCAAGCAAACATTTCCAAATTTTGCTGGATTTCTCCAAAACTACAGTGGTCTCAAGCTAGATTCCAGCTCGGCCTTATAGCCCCAAACGCCAGCTTTCATCTGATGCCCAGAGCCTGGCCAAATGACTTCTTTTTCCCCTGCAAAATGGCCTCTCTTTGCGGCCACTCGCCCTGGCCCACCCTGACCACCCAAGCAAACATTTCCAAATTTTGCTGGATTTCTCCAAAACTATAGTGGTCAGAAGCTAGATCCCAGCTCGGCCTTATAGCCCCAAACGCCAGCTTTCATCTGATGCCCAGAGCCTGGCCAAATGACTTCTTTTTCCCCTGCAAAATGGCCTCTCTTTGGGCCACTCGCCCTGGCCCACCCTGACCACCCAACCTAAACTTTTCCAAATTTTGTTGGATTTCTCCAAAACTACAGTGATCAGAAGCTAGATCCCAGCTCGGCCTTATAGCCCCAAATGACAGCTTTTATCTGATGCCCAGAGGTTGGCCAAATGACTTCTTTTTCCCCTGCAAAATGCCCTCTCTTTGCAGCCACTCGCCCTGGCCCACCCTGACCACCCAAGCAAACATTTCCAAATTTTGCTGGATTTCTCCAAAACTACAGTGGTCTCAAGCTAGATTCCAGCTCGGCCTTATAGCCCCAAATGCCAGCTTTCATCTGATGCCCAGAGGTTGGGCAAATGACTTATTTTTCCCCTGCAAAATGGCCTCTCTTTGCGGCCACTCGCCCTGGCCCACCCTGACCACCCAACCTAAACATTTCCAAATTTTGTTGGATTTCTCCAAAACTACAGTGGTCAGAAGCTAGATCCCACCTCGGCCTTATAGCCCCAAATGCCAGCTTTCATCTGATGCCCAGAGGTTGGCCAAATGACTTCTTTTTCCCCTGCAAAATGGCCTCTCTTTGCGGCCACTCGCCCTGGCCCACCCTGACCACCCAAGCAAACATTTCCAAATTTTGATGGATTTCTTCAAAACTACAGTGGTCACAAGCTAGATTCCAGCTCGGCCTTGTAGCCCCAAACGCCAGCTCTCATCTGATGCCCAGAGCCTGGCCAAATGACTTCTTTTTCCCCTGCAAAATGGCCTCTCTTTGCGGCCACTCGCCGTGGCCCACCCTGACCACCCAAGCAAACATTTCCAAATTTTGCTGGATTTCTCCAAAACTACAGTGGTCAGAAGCTGGATCCCAGCTCGGCCTTATAGCCCCAAACGCCAGCTTTCATCTGATGCCCAGAGCCTGGCCAAATGACTTCTTTTCCCCCTGCAAAATGGCCTCTCTTTGCGGCCATTCACCCTGGCTCACCCTGAACACCCAAGCAAAAATTTCCAAATTTTGCTGGATTTCTCCAAAACTACAGTGGTCAGAAGCTAGATCCCACCTCGGCCTTATAGCCCCAAACGCCAGCTTTCATCTGATGCCCAGAGCCTCGCCAAATGACTTCTTTTTCCCCTGCAAAATGGCCTCTCTTTGCGGCCATTCACCCTGGCTCACCCTGAACACCCAAGCAAAAATTTCCAAATTTTGCTGGATTTCTCCAAAACTACAGTGGTCAGAAGCTAGATCCCAGCTCGGCCTTATAGCCCCAAACGCCAGCTTTCATCTGATGCCCAGAGCCTGGCCAAATGACTTCTTTTTCCCCTGCAAAATGGCCTCTCTTTGCGGCCACTCGCCCTGGCCCACTCTGACCGCCCAAGCAAACATTTCCAAATTTTGCTGGATTTCTCCAAAACTATAGTGGTCAGAAGCTAGATCCCAGCTCGGCCTTATAGCCCCAAACGCCAGCTTTCATCTGATGCCCAGAGCCTGGCCAAATGACTTCTTTTCCCCCTGCAAAATGGCCTCTCTTTGCGGCCATTCACCCTGGCTCACCCTGAACACCCAAGCAAACATTTCCAAATTTTGCTGGATTTCTCCAAAACTACAGTGGTCAGAAGCTAGATCCCAGCTCGGCCTTATAGCCCCAAACGCCAGCTTTCATCTGATGCCCAGAGCCTGGCCAAATGACTTCTTTTTCCCCTGCAAAATGGCCTCTCTTTGCGGCCATTCACCCTGGCTCACCCTGAACACCCAAGCAAAAATTTCCAAATTTTGCTGGATTTCTCCAAAACTACAGTGGTCAGAAGCTAGATCCCAGCTCGGCCTTATAGCCCCAAACGCCAGCTTTCATCTGATGCCCAGAGCCTGGCCAAATGACTTCTTTTTCCCCTGCAAAATGGCCTCTCTTTGCGGCCACTCGCCCTGGCCCACTCTGACCGCCCAAGCAAACATTTCCAAATTTTGCTGGATTTCTCCAAAACTATAGTGGTCAGAAGCTAGATCCCAGCTCGGCCTTATAGCCCCAAACGCCAGCTTTCATCTGATGCCCAGAGCCTGGCCAAATGACTTCTTTTTCCCCTGCAAAATGGCCTCTCTTTGCGGCCACTCGCCCTGGCCCACCCTGACCACCCAAGCAAACATTTCCAAATTTTGCTGGATTTCTTCAAAACTACAGTGGTCACAAGCTAGATTCCAGCTCGGCCTTGTAGCCCCAAACGCCAGCTCTCATCTGATGCCCAGAGCCTGGCCAAATGACTTCTTTTTCCCCTGCAAAATGGCCTCTCTTTGCGGCCACTCGCCGTGGCCCAGCCTGACCACCCAACCTAAACATTTCCAAATTTTGTTGGATTTCTCCAAAACTACAGTGGTCAGAAGCTAGATGCCAGCTCGGTCTTATAGCCCCAAATGCCAGCTTTCATCTGATGCCCAGAGGTTGGCCAAATGACTTCTTTTTCCCCTGCAAAATGGCCTCTCTTTGGGCCACTCGCCCTGGCCCACCCTGACCACCCAACCTAAACATTTCCAAATTTTGTTGGATTTCTCCAAAACCACAGTGGTCAGAAGCTAGATCCCAGCTCGGCCTTATAGCCCCAAACGCCAACTTTCATCTGATGCACAGAGGTTGGCCAAAGGACTTCTTTTTCCCCTGCAAAATGGCCTCTCTTTGCGGCCACTCGCCCTGGCCCACCCTGACCACCCAAGCAAACATTTCCAAATTTTGCTGGATTTCTCCAAAACTACAGTGGTCAGAAGCTAGATGCCAGCTCGGCCTTATAGCTCCAAAGGCCAGCTTTCATCTGATGCCCAGAGCCTGGCCAAATGACTTCTGTTTCCCCTGCAAAACGGCCTCTCTTTGCGGCCACTCGCCCTGGCCCACCCTGACCACCCAACCTAAAAATTTCCAAATTTTGTTGGATTTCTCCAAAACTACAGTGGTCAGAAGCTAGATGCTAGCTCGGTCTTATAGCCCCAAATGCCAGCTTTCATCTGATGCCCAGAGGTTGGCCAAATGACTTCTTTTTCCCCTGCAAAATGGCCTCTCTTTGCGGCCACTCGCCCTGGCCCACCCTGACCACCCAACCTAAAAATTGCCAAATTTTGCTGGATTTCTCCAAAACTACAGTGGTCAGAAGCTAGATCCCAGCTCGGCCTTATAGCCCCAAACGCCAGCTTTCATCTGATGCCCAGAGCTTGGCCAAAGGACTTCTTTTTCCCCTGCAAAATGGCCTCTCTTTGCGGCCACTCGCCCTGGCCCACCCTGACCACCCAAGCAAACATTTCCAAATTTTGCTGGATTTCTCCAAAACTACAGTGGTCAGAAGCTAGATCCCAGCTCGGCCTTATAGCCCCAAACGCCAGCTTTCATCTGATGCCCAGAGCCTGGCCAATGACTTCTTTTTCCCCTGCAAAACGGCCTCTCTTTGCGGCCCCTCGCCCTGGCCCACCCTGACCACCCAACCTAAACATTTCCAAATTTTGTTGGATTTCTCCAAAACTACAGTGGTCAGAAGCTAGATGCTAGCTCGGTCTTATAGCCCCAAACGCCAGCTTTCATCTGATGCCCAGAGCTTGGCCAAATGACTTCTTTTTCCCCTGCAAAATGGCCTCTCTTTGCGGCCACTCGCCCTGGCCCACCCTGACCGCCCAACCTAAAAATTGCCAAATTTTGCTGGATTTCTCCAAAACTACAGTGGTCAGAAGCTAGATGCCAGCTCGGCCTTATAGCCCCAAACGCCAGCTTTCATCTGATGCCCAGAGCCTGGCCAAAGGACTTCTTTATCCCCTGCAAAATGGCCTCTCTTTGCGGCCACTCGCCCTGGCCCACCCTGACCACCCAATCTAAACATTTCCAAATTTTGTTGGATTTCTCCAAAACTACAGTGGTCAGAAGCTAGATGCCAGCTTGGCCTTATAGCCCCAAACACGAGCTTTCATCTGATGCCCAGAGCCTGGCCAAATGACTTCTTTTTCCCCTGCAAAACGGCCTCTCTTTGCGGCCACTCGCCCTGGCCCACCCTGACCACCCAACCTAAACATTTCCAAATTTTGTTGGATTTCTCCAAAACTACAGTGGTCAGAAGCTAGATCCCAGCTCAGCCTTATAGCCCCAAACGCCAGCTTTCATCTGATGCCCAGAGCCTGGCCAAATGACTTCTTTTTCCCCTGCAAAATGGCCTCTCTTTGCGGCCACTCGCCGTGGCCCACCCTGACCACCCAAGCAAACATTTCCAAATTTTGCTGAATTTCTCCAAAACTATAGTGGTCAGAAGCTAGATCCCAGCTCGGCCTTATAGCCCCAAACGCCAGCTTTCATCTGATGCCCAGAGCCTGGCCAAATGACTTCTTTTTCCCCTGCAAAATGGCCTCTCTTTGCAGCCACTCGCCCTGGCCCACCCTGACCACCCAACCTAAACATTTCCAAATTTTGTTGGATTTCTCCAAAACTACAGTGATCAGAAGCTAGATCCCAGCTCGGCCTTATAGCCCCAAATGCCAGCTTTCATCTGATGCCCAGAGGTTGGCCAAATGACTTCTTTTTCCCCTGCAAAATGGCCTCTCTTTGCAGCCACTCGCCCTGGCCCACCCTGACCACCCAAGCAAACATTTCCAAATTTTGCTGGATTTCTCCAAAACTACAGTGGTCAGAAGCTGGATCCCAGCTCGGCCTTATAGCCCCAAACGCCAGCTTTCATCTGATGCCCAGAGCCTGGCCAAATGACTTCTTTTCCCCCTGCAAAATGGCCTCTCTTTGCGGCCATTCACCCTGGCTCACCCTGAACACCCAAGCAAAAATTTCCAAATTTTGCTGGATTTCTCCAAAACTACAGTGGTCAGAAGCTAGATCCCACCTCGGCCTTATAGCCCGAAACGCCAGCTTTCATCTGATGCCCAGAGCCTGGCCAAATGACTTCTTTTTCCCCTGCAAAATGGCCTCTCTTTGCGGCCATTCACCCTGGCTCACCCTGAACACCCAAGCAAAAATTTCCAAATTTTGCTGGATTTCTCCAAAACTACAGTGGTCAGAAGCTAGATGCCACCTCGGCCTTATAGCCCCAAACGCCAGCTTTCATCTGATGCCCAGAGCCTGGCCAAATGACTTCTTTTTCCCCTGCAAAATGGCCTCTCTTTGCGGCCACTCGCCCTGGCCCACTCTGACCGCCCAAGCACACATTTCCAAATTTTGCTGGATTTCTCCAAAACTATAGTGGTCAGAAGCTAGATCCCAGCTCGGCCTTATAGCCCCAAACGCCAGCTTTCATCTGATGCCCAGAGCCTGGCCAAATGACTTCTTTTCCCCCTGCAAAATGGCCTCTCTTTGCGGCCATTCACCCTGGCTCACCCTGAACACCCAAGCAAAAATTTCCAAATTTTGCTGGATTTCTCCAAAACTACAGTGGTCAGAAGCTAGATCCCACCTCGGCCTTATAGCCCCAAACGCCAGCTTTCATCTGATGCCCAGAGCCTGGCCAAATGACTTCTTTTTCCCCTGCAAAATGGCCTCTCTTTGCGGCCATTCACCCTGGCTCACCCTGAACACCCAAGCAAAAATTTCCAAATTTTGCTGGATTTCTCCAAAACTACAGTGGTCAGAAGCTAGATCCCAGCTCGGCCTTATAGCCCCAAACGCCAGCTTTCATCTGATGCCCAGAGCCTGGCCAAATGACTTCTTTTTCCCCTGCAAAATGGCCTCTCTTTGCGGCCACTCGCCCTGGCCCACTCTGACCGCCCAAGCAAACATTTCCAAATTTTGCTGGATTTCTCCAAAACTATAGTGGTCAGAAGCTAGATCCCAGCTCGGCCTTATAGCCCCAAACGCCAGCTTTCATCTGATGCCCAGAGCCTGGCCAAATGACTTCTTTTTCCCCTGCAAAATGGCCTCTCTTTGCGGCCACTCGCCCTGGCCCACCCTGACCACCCAAGCAAACATTTCCAAATTTTGCTGGATTTCTTCAAAACTACAGTGGTCACAAGCTAGATTCCAGCTCGGCCTTGTAGCCCCAAACGCTAGCTCTCATCTGATGCCCAGAGCCTGGCCAAATGACTTCTTTTTCCCCTGCAAAATGGCCTCTCTTTGCGGCCACTCGCCGTGGCCCAGCCTGACCACCCAACCTAAACATTTCCAAATTTTGTTGGATTTCTCCAAAACTACAGTGGTCAGAAGCTAGATGCCAGCTCGGTCTTATAGCCCCAAATGCCAGCTTTCATCTGATGCCCAGAGGTTGGCCAAATGACTTCTTTTTCCCCTGCAAAATGGCCTCTCTTTGGGCCACTCGCCCTGGCCCACCCTGACCACCCAACCTAAACATTTCCAAATTTTGTTGGATTTCTCCAAAACCACAGTGGTCAGAAGCTAGATCCCAGCTCGGCCTTATAGCCCCAAACGCCAACTTTCATCTGATGCACAGAGGTTGGCCAAAGGACTTCTTTTTCCCCTGCAAAATATCCTCTCTTTGCGGCCACTCGCCCTGGCCCACTCTGACCACCCAAGCAAACATTTCCAAATTTTGCTGGATTTCTCCAAAACTACAGTGGTCAGAAGCTAGATGCCAGCTCGGCCTTATAGCTCCAAAGGCCAGCTTTCATCTGATGCCCAGAGCCTGGCCAAATGACTTCTGTTTCCCCTGCAAAACGGCCTCTCTTTGCGGCCACTCGCCCTGGCCCACCCTGACCACCCAACCTAAAAATTTCCAAATTTTGTTGGATTTCTCCAAAACTACAGTGGTCAGAAGCTAGATGCTAGCTCGGTCTTATAGCCCCAAATGCCAGCTTTCATCTGATGCCCAGAGCTTGGCCAAATGACTTCTTTTTCCCCTGCAAAATGGCCTCTCTTTGCGGCCACTCGCCCTGGCCCACCCTGACCACCCAACCTAAAAATTGCCAAATTTTGCTGGATTTCTCCAAAACTACAGTGGTCAGAAGCTAGATCCCAGCTCGGCCTTATAGCCCCAAACGCCAGCTTTCATCTGATGCCCAGAGCTTGGCCAAAGGACTTCTTTTTCCCCTGCAAAATGGCCTCTCTTTGCGGCCACTCGCCCTGGCCCACCCTGACCACCCAAGCAAACATTTCCAAATTTTGCTGGATTTCTCCAAAACTACAGTGGTCAGAAGCTAGATCCCAGCTCGGCCTTATAGCCCCAAACGCCAGCTTTCATCTGATGCCCAGAGCCTGGCCAATGACTTCTTTTTCCCCTGCAAAACGGCCTCTCTTTGCGGCCCCTCGCCCTGGCCCACCCTGACCACCCAACCTAAACATTTCCAAATTTTGTTGGATTTCTCCAAAACTACAGTGGTCAGAAGCTAGATGCTAGCTCGGTCTTATAGCCCCAAACGCCAGCTTTCATCTGATGCCCAGAGCTTGGCCAAATGACTTCTTTTTCCCCTGCAAAATGGCCTCTCTTTGCGGCCACTCGCCCTGGCCCACCCTGACCGCCCAACCTAAAAATTGCCAAATTTTGCTGGATTTCTCCAAAACTACAGTGGTCAGAAGCTAGATGCCAGCTCGGCCTTATAGCCCCAAACGCCAGCTTTCATCTGATGCCCAGAGCCTGGCCAAAGGACTTCTTTATCCCCTGCAAAATGGCCTCTCTTTGCGGCCACTCGCCCTGGCCCACCCTGACCACCCAATCTAAACATTTCCAAATTTTGTTGGATTTCTCCAAAACTACAGTGGTCAGAAGCTAGATGCCAGCTTGGCCTTATAGCCCCAAACACGAGCTTTCATCTGATGCCCAGAGCCTGGCCAAATGACTTCTTTTTCCCCTGCAAAACGGCCTCTCTTTGCGGCCACTCGCCCTGGCCCACCCTGACCACCCAACCTAAACATTTCCAAATTTTGTTGGATTTCTCCAAAACTACAGTGGTCAGAAGCTAGATCCCAGCTCAGCCTTATAGCCCCAAACGCCAGCTTTCATCTGATGCCCAGAGCCTGGCCAAATGACTTCTTTTTCCCCTGCAAAATGGCCTCTCTTTGCGGCCACTCGCCGTGGCCCACCCTGACCACCCAAGCAAACATTTCCAAATTTTGCTGAATTTCTCCAAAACTATAGTGGTCAGAAGCTAGATCCCAGCTCGGCCTTATAGCCCCAAACGCCAGCTTTCATCTGATGCCCAGAGCCTGGCCAAATGACTTCTTTTTCCCCTGCAAAATGGCCTCTCTTTGCGGCCACTCGCCCTGGCCCACCCTGACCACCCAACCTAAACATTTCCAAATTTTGTTGGATTTCTCCAAAACTACAGTGATCAGAAGCTAGATCCCAGCTCGGCCTTATAGCCCCAAATGCCAGCTTTCATCTGATGCCCAGAGGTTGGCCAAATGACTTCTTTTTCCCCTGCAAAATGGCCTCTCTTTGCAGCCACTCGCCCTGGCCCACCCTGACCACCCAAGCAAACATTTCCAAATTTTGCTGGATTTCTCCAAAACTACAGTGGTCTCAAGCTAGATTCCAGCTCGGCCTTATAGCCCCAAATGCCAGCTTTCATCTGATGCCCAGAGGTTGGCCAAATGACTTCTTTTTCCCCTGCAAAATGGCCTCTCTTTGCGGCCACTCGCCCTGGCCCACCCTGACCACCCAACCTAAACATTTCCAAATTTTGTTGGATTTCTCCAAAACCACAGTGGTCACAAGCTAGATGCCAGCTCGGCCTTATAGCCCCAAATGCCAGCTTTCATCTGATGCCCAGTGGTTGGCCAAATGACTTCTTTTTCCCCTGCAAAACGGCCTCTCTTTGCGGCCACTCGCCCTGGCCCACCCTGACCACCCAAGCAAACATTTCCAAATTTTGCTGGATTTCTTCAAAACTACAGTGGTCACAAGCTAGATTCCAGCTCGGCCTTGTAGCCCCAAACGCCAGCTCTCATCTGATGCCCAGAGCCTGGCCAAATGACTTCTTTTTCCCCTGCAAAATGGCCTCTCTTTGCGGCCACTCGCCGTGGCCCAGCCTGACCACCCAAGCAAACATTTCCAAATTTTGCTGGATTTCTCCAAAACTACAGTGGTCAGAAGCTAGATGCCAGCTCGGCCTTATAGCCCCAAACGCCAGCTTTCATCTGATGCCCAGAGCCCGGCCAAATGACTTCTTTTCCCCCTGCAAAATGGCCTCTCTTTGCGGCCATTCACCCTGGCTCACCCTGAACACCCAAGCAAACATTTCCAAATTTTGCTGGATTTCTCCAAAACTACAGTGGTCAGAAGCTAGATCCCAGCTCGGCCTTATAGCCCCAAACGCCAGCTTTCATCTGATGCCCAGAGCCTGGCCAAATGACTTCTTTTTCCCCTGCAAAATGGCCTCTCTTTGCGGCCATTCACCCTGGCTCACCCTGAACACCCAAGCAAAAATTTCCAAATTTTGCTGGATATCTCCAAAACTACAGTGGTCAGAAGCTAGATCCCAGCTCGGCCTTATAGCCCCAAACGCCAGCTTTCATCTGATGCCCAGAGCCTGGCCAAATGACTTCTTTTTCCCCTGCAAAATGGCCTCTCTTTGCGGCCACTCGCCCTGGCCCACTCTGACCGCCCAAGCAAACATTTCCAAATTTTGCTGGATTTCTCCAAAACTATAGTGGTCAGAAGATAGATCCCAGCTCGGCCTTATAGCCCCAAACGCCAGCTTTCATCTGATGCCCAGAGCCTGGCCAAATGACTTCTTTTTCCCCTGCAAAATGGCCTCTCTTTGCGGCCACTCGCCCTGGCCCACCCTGACCACCCAATCTAAACATTTCCAAATTTTGTTGGATTTCTCCAAAACTACAGTGATCACAAGCTAGATCCCAGCTCGGCCTTATAGCCCCAAACGCCAGCTTTCATCTGATGCCCAGAGCCTGGCCAAATGACTTCTTTTTCCCCTGCAAAATGGCCTCTCTTTGCGGCCACTCGCCCTGGCCCACCCTGACCACCCAACCTAAACATTTCCAAATTTTGTTGGATTTCTCCAAAACTACAGTGATCAGAAGCTAGATCCCAGCTCGGCCTTATAGCCCCAAATGCCAGCTTTCATCTGATGCCCAGAGGTTGGCCAAATGACTTCTTTTTCCCCTGCAAAATGGCCTCTCTTTGCAGCCACTCGCCCTGGCCCACCCTGACCACCCAAGCAAACATTTCCAAATTTTGCTGGATTTCTCCAAAACTACAGTGGTCTCAAGCTAGATTCCAGCTCGGCCTTATAGCCCCAAATGCCAGCTTTCATCTGATGCCCAGAGGTTGGCCAAATGACTTCTTTTTCCCCTGCAAAATGGCCTCTCTTTGCGGCCACTCGCCCTGGCCCACCCTGACCACCCAACCTAAACATTTCCAAATTTTGTTGGATTTCTCCAAAACCACAGTGGTCACAAGCTAGATGCCAGCTCGGCCTTATAGCCCCAAATGCCAGCTTTCATCTGATGCCCAGTGGTTGGCCAAATGACTTCTTTTTCCCCTGCAAAACGGCCTCTCTTTGCGGCCACTCGCCCTGGCCCACCCTGACCACCCAAGCAAACATTTCCAAATTTTGCTGGATTTCTTCAAAACTACAGTGGTCACAAGCTAGATTCCAGCTCGGCCTTGTAGCCCCAAACGCCAGCTCTCATCTGATGCCCAGAGCCTGGCCAAATGACTTCTTTTTCCCCTGCAAAATGGCCTCTCTTTGCGGCCACTCGCCGTGGCCCAGCCTGACCACCCAAGCAAACATTTCCAAATTTTGCTGGATTTCTCCAAAACTACAGTGGTCAGAAGCTAGATGCCAGCTCGGCCTTATAGCCCCAAACGCCAGCTTTCATCTGATGCCCAGAGCCCGGCCAAATGACTTCTTTTCCCCCTGCAAAATGGCCTCTCTTTGCGGCCATTCACCCTGGCTCACCCTGAACACCCAAGCAAACATTTCCAAATTTTGCTGGATTTCTCCAAAACTACAGTGGTCAGAAGCTAGATCCCAGCTCGGCCTTATAGCCCCAAACGCCAGCTTTCATCTGATGCCCAGAGCCTGGCCAAATGACTTCTTTTTCCCCTGCAAAATGGCCTCTCTTTGCGGCCATTCACCCTGGCTCACCCTGAACACCCAAGCAAAAATTTCCAAATTTTGCTGGATATCTCCAAAACTACAGTGGTCAGAAGCTAGATCCCAGCTCGGCCTTATAGCCCCAAACGCCAGCTTTCATCTGATGCCCAGAGCCTGGCCAAATGACTTCTTTTTCCCCTGCAAAATGGCCTCTCTTTGCGGCCACTCGCCCTGGCCCACTCTGACCGCCCAAGCAAACATTTCCAAATTTTGCTGGATTTCTCCAAAACTATAGTGGTCAGAAGATAGATCCCAGCTCGGCCTTATAGCCCCAAACGCCAGCTTTCATCTGATGCCCAGAGCCTGGCCAAATGACTTCTTTTTCCCCTGCAAAATGGCCTCTCTTTGCGGCCACTCGCCCTGGCCCACCCTGACCACCCAATCTAAACATTTCCAAATTTTGTTGGATTTCTCCAAAACTACAGTGATCACAAGCTAGATCCCAGCTCGGCCTTATAGCCCCAAATGCCAGCTTTCATCTGATGCCCAGAGGTTGGCCAAATGACTTCTTTTTCCCCTGCAAAATGGCCTCTCTTTGCGGCCACTCGCCCTGGCCCACCCTGACCACCCAACCTAAACATTTCCAAATTTTGTTGGATTTCTCCAAAACCACAGTGGTCACAAGCTAGATCCCACCTCGGCCTTATAGCCCCAAATGCCAGCTTTCATCTGATGCCCAGTGGTTGGCCAAATGACTTCTTTTTCCCCTGCAAAACGGCCTCTCTTTGTGGCCACTCGCCCTGGCCCACCCTGACCACCCAAGCAAACATTTCCAAATTTTGCTGGATTTCTTCAAAACTACAGTGGTCACAAGCTAGATTCCAGCTCGGCCTTGTAGCCCCAAACGCCAGCTCTCATCTGATGCCCAGAGCCTGGCCAAATGACTTCTTTTTCCCCTGCAAAATGGCCTCTCTTTGCGGCCACTCGCCGTGGCCCAGCCTGACCACCCAACCTAAAAATTTCCAAATTTTGTTGGATTTCTCCAAAACTACAGTGGTCACAAGCTACATGCCAGCTCGGTCTTATAGCCCCAAATGCCAGCTTTCATCTGATGCCCAGAGGTTGGCCAAATGACTTCTTTTTCCCCTGCAAAATGGCATCTCTTTGCGGCCACTCGCCCTGGCCCACCCTGACCACCCAACCTAAACATTTCCAAATTTTGTTGGATTTCTCCAAAACCACAGTGGTCAGAAGCTAGATCCCAGCTTGGCCTTATAGCCCCAAACGCCAACTTTCATCTGATGCACAGAGCTTGGCCAAAGGACTTCTTTTTCCCCTGCAAAATATCCTCTCTTTGCGGCCACTCGCCCTGGCCCACCCTGACCACCCAAGCAAACATTTCCAAATTTTGCTGGATTTCTCCAAAACTACAGTGGTCAGAAGCTAGATGCCAGCTCGGCCTTATAGCTCCAAAGGCCAGCTTTCATCTGATGCCCAGAGCCTGGCCAAATGACTTCTGTTTCCCCTGCAAAACGGCCTCTCTTTGCGGCCACTCGCCCTGGCCCACCCTGACCACCCAACCTAAAAATTTCCAAATTTTGTTGGATTTCTCCAAAACTACAGTGGTCAGAAGCTAGATGCTAGCTCGGTCTTATAGCCCCAAATGCCAGCTTTCATCTGATGCCCAGAGCCTCGCCAAAGGACTTCTTTTTCCCCTGCAAAATGGCCTCTCTTTGCGGCCACTCGCCCTGGCCCACCCTGACCACCCAAGCAAACATTTCCAAATTTTGTTGGATTTCTCCAAAACTACAGTGGTCAGAAGCTAGATCCCACCTCGGCCTTATAGCCCCAAATGCCAGCTTTCATCTGATGCCCAGAGCTTGGCCAAATGACTTCTTTTTCCCCTGCAAAATGGCCTCTCTTTGGGCCACTCGCCCTGGCCCACCCTGACCACCCAACCTAAACATTTCCAAATTTTGTTGGATTTCTCCAAAACCACAGTGGTCAGAAGCTAGATCCCAGCTCGGCCTTATAGCCCCAAACGCCAGCTTTCATCTGATGCACAGAGCCTGGCCAAATGACTTCTTTTTCCCCTGCAAAACGGCCTCTCTTTGCGGCCACTCGCCCTGGCCCACCCTGACCACCCAACCTAAACATTTCCAAATTTTGTTGGATTTCTCTAAAACTACAGTGGTCAGAAGCTAGATGCCAGCTCGGTCTCATAGCCCCAAATGCCAGCTTTCATCTGATGCCCAGAGGTTGGGCAAATGACTTCTTTTTCCCCTGCAAAATGGCCTCTATTTGGGCCACTCGCCCTGGCCCACCATGACCACCCAAGCAAACATTTCCAAATTTTGCTAGATTTCTCCAAAACTACAGTGATCACAAGATAGATTCCAGCTCGGCCTTATAGCCCCAAACACCAGCTTTCATCTGATGCCCAGAGCCTGGCCAAAGGACTTCTTTTTCCCCTGCAAAATGGCCTCTCTTTGCGGCCACTCGCCCTGGCCCACCCTGACCACCCCAGCAAAAATTTCCAAATTTTGTTGGATGTCTCCAAAACTACAGTGGTCAGAAGCTAGATCCCATCTCGGCCTTATAGCCCCAAACACCAGCTTTCATCTGATGCCCAGAGCCTGGCCAAAGGACTTCTTTTTCCCCTGCAAAACGGCCTCTCTTTGCGGCCACTCGCCCTGGCCCACCCTGACCACCCAACCTAAAAATTTCCAAATTTTGTTGGATTTCTCCAAAACTACAGTGGTCAGAAGCTAGATCCCAGCTCGGCCTTATAGCCCCAAACACCAGCTTTCATCTGATGCCCAGAGCCTGGCCAAAGGACTTCTTTATCCCCTGCAAAATGGCCTCTCTTTGCGGCCACTCGCCCTGGCCCACCCTGACCACCCAACCTAAAAATTGCCAAATTTTGCTGGATTTCTCCAAAACTACAGTGGTCAGAAGCTAGATGCTAGCTCGGCCTTATAGCCCCAAAGGCCAGCTTTCATCTGATGCCCAGTGGTTGGCCAAATGACTTCTTTTTCCCCTGCAAAATGGCCTCTCTTTGGGCCACTCGCCCTGGCCCACCCTGACCACCCAACCTAAACATTTCCAAATTTTGTTGGATTTCTCCAAAACCACAGTGGTCAGAAGCTAGATCCCAGCTCGGCCTTATAGCCCCAAACGCCAACTTTCATCTGATGCACAGAGGTTGGCCAAAGGACTTCTTTTTCCCCTGCAAAATATCCTCTCTTTGCGGCCACTCGCCCTGGCCCACCCTGACCACCCAAGCAAACATTTCCAAATTTTGCTGGATTTCTCCAAAACTACAGTGGTCAGAAGCTAGATGCCAGCTCGGCCTTATAGCTCCAAAGGCCAGCTTTCATCTGATGCCCAGAGCCTGGCCAAATGACTTCTGTTTCCCCTGCAAAACGGCCTCTCTTTGCGGCCACTCGCCCTGGCCCACCCTGACCACCCACCCTAAAAATTTCCAAATTTTGTTGGATTTCTCCAAAACTACAGTGGTCAGAAGCTAGATGCTAGCTCGGTCTTATAGCCCCAAATGCCAGCTTTCATCTGATGCCCAGAGCTTGGCCAAATGACTTCTTTTTCCCCTGCAAAATGGCCTCTCTTTGCGGCCACTCGCCCTGGCCCACCCTGACCACCCAACCTAAAAATTGCCAAATTTTGCTGGATTTCTCCAAAACTACAGTGGTCAGAAGCTAGATGCCAGCTCGGCCTTATAGCCCCAAACGCCAGCTTTCATCTGATGCCCAGAGCTTGGCCAAAGGACTTCTTTTTCCCCTGCAAAATGGCCTCTCTTTGCGGCCACTCGCCCTGGCCCACCCTGACCACCCAAGCAAACATTTCCAAATTTTGCTGGATTTCTCCAAAACTACAGTGGTCAGAAGCTAGATCCCAGCTTGGCCTTATAGCCCCAAACACCAGCTTTCATCTGATGCCCAGAGCCTGGCCAAATGACTTCTTTTTCCCCTGCAAAATGGCCTCTCTTTGCGGCCACTCGCCCTGGCCCACCCTGACCACCCAACCTAAACATTTCCAAATTTTGTTGGATTTCTCCAAAACTACAGTGGTCAGAAGCTAGATGCTAGCTCGGTCTTATAGCCCCAAATGCCAGCTTTCATCTGATGCCCAGAGCCTCGCCAAAGGACTTCTTTTTCCCCTGCAAAATGGCCTCTCTTTGCGGCCACTCGCCCTGGCCCACCCTGACCACCCAAGCAAACATTTCCAAATTTTGTTGGATTTCTCCAAAACTACAGTGGTCAGAAGCTAGATCCCACCTCGGCCTTATAGCCCCAAATGCCAGCTTTCATCTGATGCCCAGAGCTTGGCCAAATGACTTCTTTTTCCCCTGCAAAATGGCCTCTCTTTGGGCCACTCGCCCTGGCCCACCCTGACCACCCAACCTAAACATTTCCAAATTTTGTTGGATTTCTCCAAAACCACAGTGGTCAGAAGCTAGATCCCAGCTCGGCCTTATAGCCCCAAACGCCAGCTTTCATCTGATGCACAGAGCCTGGCCAAATGACTTCTTTTTCCCCTGCAAAACGGCCTCTCTTTGCGGCCACTCGCCCTGGCCCACCCTGACCACCCAACCTAAACATTTCCAAATTTTGTTGGATTTCTCTAAAACTACAGTGGTCAGAAGCTAGATGCCAGCTCGGTCTCATAGCCCCAAATGCCAGCTTTCATCTGATGCCCAGAGGTTGGGCAAATGACTTCTTTTTCCCCTGCAAAATGGCCTCTATTTGGGCCACTCGCCCTGGCCCACCATGACCACCCAAGCAAACATTTCCAAATTTTGCTAGATTTCTCCAAAACTACAGTGATCACAAGATAGATTCCAGCTCGGCCTTATAGCCCCAAACACCAGCTTTCATCTGATGCCCAGAGCCTGGCCAAAGGACTTCTTTTTCCCCTGCAAAATGGCCTCTCTTTGCGGCCACTCGCCCTGGCCCACCCTGACCACCCCAGCAAAAATTTCCAAATTTTGTTGGATGTCTCCAAAACTACAGTGGTCAGAAGCTAGATCCCATCTCGGCCTTATAGCCCCAAACACCAGCTTTCATCTGATGCCCAGAGCCTGGCCAAAGGACTTCTTTTTCCCCTGCAAAACGGCCTCTCTTTGCGGCCACTCGCCCTGGCCCACCCTGACCACCCAACCTAAAAATTTCCAAATTTTGTTGGATTTCTCCAAAACTACAGTGGTCAGAAGCTAGATCCCAGCTCGGCCTTATAGCCCCAAACACCAGCTTTCATCTGATGCCCAGAGCCTGGCCAAAGGACTTCTTTATCCCCTGCAAAATGGCCTCTCTTTGCGGCCACTCGCCCTGGCCCACCCTGACCACCCAACCTAAAAATTGCCAAATTTTGCTGGATTTCTCCAAAACTACAGTGGTCAGAAGCTAGATGCTAGCTCGGCCTTATAGCCCCAAAGGCCAGCTTTCATCTGATGCCCAGTGGTTGGCCAAATGACTTCTTTTTCCCCTGCAAAATGGCCTCTCTTTGGGCCACTCGCCCTGGCCCACCCTGACCACCCAACCTAAACATTTCCAAATTTTGTTGGATTTCTCCAAAACCACAGTGGTCAGAAGCTAGATCCCAGCTCGGCCTTATAGCCCCAAACGCCAACTTTCATCTGATGCACAGAGGTTGGCCAAAGGACTTCTTTTTCCCCTGCAAAATATCCTCTCTTTGCGGCCACTCGCCCTGGCCCACCCTGACCACCCAAGCAAACATTTCCAAATTTTGCTGGATTTCTCCAAAACTACAGTGGTCAGAAGCTAGATGCCAGCTCGGCCTTATAGCTCCAAAGGCCAGCTTTCATCTGATGCCCAGAGCCTGGCCAAATGACTTCTGTTTCCCCTGCAAAACGGCCTCTCTTTGCGGCCACTCGCCCTGGCCCACCCTGACCACCCACCCTAAAAATTTCCAAATTTTGTTGGATTTCTCCAAAACTACAGTGGTCAGAAGCTAGATGCTAGCTCGGTCTTATAGCCCCAAATGCCAGCTTTCATCTGATGCCCAGAGCTTGGCCAAATGACTTCTTTTTCCCCTGCAAAATGGCCTCTCTTTGCGGCCACTCGCCCTGGCCCACCCTGACCACCCAACCTAAAAATTGCCAAATTTTGCTGGATTTCTCCAAAACTACAGTGGTCAGAAGCTAGATGCCAGCTCGGCCTTATAGCCCCAAACGCCAGCTTTCATCTGATGCCCAGAGCTTGGCCAAAGGACTTCTTTTTCCCCTGCAAAATGGCCTCTCTTTGCGGCCACTCGCCCTGGCCCACCCTGACCACCCAAGCAAACATTTCCAAATTTTGCTGGATTTCTCCAAAACTACAGTGGTCAGAAGCTAGATCCCAGCTTGGCCTTATAGCCCCAAACACCAGCTTTCATCTGATGCCCAGAGCCTGGCCAAATGACTTCTTTTTCCCCTGCAAAATGGCCTCTCTTTGCGGCCACTCGCCCTGGCCCACCCTGACCACCCAACCTAAACATTTCCAAATTTTGTTGGATTTCTCCAAAACTACAGTGGTCAGAAGCTAGATCCCACCTCGGCCTTATAGCCCCAAATGCCAGCTTTCATCTGATGCCCAGAGCTTGGCCAAATGACTTCTTTTTCCCCTGCAAAATGGCCTCTCTTTGGGCCACTCGCCCTGGCCCACCCTGACCACCCAACCTAAACATTTCCAAATTTTGTTGGATTTCTCCAAAACCACAGTGGTCAGAAGCTAGATGCCAGCTCGGCCTTATAGCCCCAAACGCCAGCTTTCATCTGATGCACAGAGCCTGGCCAAATGACTTCTTTTTCCCCTGCAAAACGGCCTCTCTTTGCGGCCACTCGCCCTGGCCCACGGTGACCACCCAACCTAAACATTTCCAAATTTTGTTGGATTTCTCTAAAACTACAGTGGTCAGAAGCTAGATGCCAGCTCGGTCTCATAGCCCCAAATGCCAGCTTTCATCTGATGCCCAGAGGTTGGGCAAATGACTTCTTTTTCCCCTGCAAAATGGCCTCTATTTGGGCCACTCGCCCTGGCCCACCATGACCACCCAAGCAAACATTTCCAAATTTTGCTAGATTTCTCCAAAACTACAGTGATCACAAGATAGATTCCAGCTCGGCCTTATAGCCCCAAACACCAGCTTTCATCTGATGCCCAGAGCCTGGCCAAAGGACTTCTTTTTCCCCTGCAAAATGGCCTCTCTTTGCGGCCACTCGCCCTGGCCCACCCTGACCACCCAAGCAAAAATTTCCAAATTTTGTTGGATTTCTCCAAAACTACAGTGGTCAGAAGCTAGATCCCATCTCGGCCTTATAGCCCCAAACACCAGCTTTCATCTGATGCCCAGAGCCTGGCCAAAGGACTTCTTTTTCCCCTGCAAAACGGCCTCTCTTTGCGGCCACTCGCCCTGGCCCACCCTGACCACCCAACCTAAAAATTTCCAAATTTTGTTGGATTTCTCCAAAACTACAGTGGTCAGAAGCTAGATCCCAGCTCGGCCTTATAGCCCCAAACACCAGCTTTCATCTGATGCCCAGAGCCTGGCCAAAGGACTTCTTTATCCCCTGCAAAATGGCCTCTCTTTGCGGCCACTCGCCCTGGCCCACCCTGACCACCCAACCTAAAAATTGCCAAATTTTGCAGGATTTCTCCAAAACTACAGTGGTCAGAAGCTAGATCCCAGCTCGGCCTTATAGCCCCAAACGCCAGCTTTCATCTGATGCCCAGAGCTTGGCCAAAGGACTTCTTTTTCCCCTGCAAAATGGCCTCTCTTTGCGGCCACTCGCCCTGGCCCACCCTGACCACCCAAGCAAACATTTCCAAATTTTGCTGGATTTCTCCAAAACTACAGTGGTCAGAAGCTAGATCCCAGCTCGGCCTTATAGCCCCAAACGCCAGCTTTCATCTGATGCCCAGAGCCTCGCCAAAGGACTTCTTTTTCCCCTGCAAAATGGCCTCTCTTTGCGGCCACTCGCCCTGGCCCACCCTGACCACCCAAGCAAACATTTCCAAATTTTGTTGGATTTCTCCAAAACTACAGTGGTCAGAAGCTAGATCCCAGCTTGGCCTTATAGCCCCAAACACCAGCTTTCATCTGATGCCCAGAGCCTGGCCAAATGACTTCTTTTTCCCCTGCAAAATGGCCTCTCTTTGCGGCCACTCGCCCTGGCCCACCCTGACCACCCAACCTAAACATTTCCAAATTTTGTTGGATTTCTCCAAAACTACAGTGGTCAGAAGCTAGATCCCACCTCGGCCTTATAGCCCCAAATGCCAGCTTTCATCTGATGCCCAGAGCTTGGCCAAATGACTTCTTTTTCCCCTGCAAAATGGCCTCTCTTTGGGCCACTCGCCCTGGCCCACCCTGACCACCCAACCTAAACATTTCCAAATTTTGTTGGATTTCTCCAAAACCACAGTGGTCAGAAGCTAGATCCCAGCTCGGCCTTATAGCCCCAAACGCCAGCTTTCATCTGATGCACAGAGGTTGGCCAAAGGACTTCTTTTTCCCCTGCAAAATGGCCTCTCTTTGCGGCCACTCGCCCTGGCCCACCCTGACCACCCAAGCAAATATTTCCAAATTTTGCTGGATTTCTCCAAAACTACAGTGGTCAGAAGCTAGATCCCAGCTCGGCCTTATAGCCCCAAACGCCAGCTTTCATCTGATGCCCAGAGCCTGGCCAAATGACTTCTTTTTCCCCTGCAAAATGGCCTCTCTTTGCGGCCATTCACCCTGGCTCACCCTGAACACCCAAGCAAAAATTTCCAAATTTTGTTGGATTTCTCCAAAACTACAGTGGTCAGAAACTAGATCCCAGCTCGGCCTTATAGCCCCAAATGCCAGCTTTCATCTGATGCCCAGAGCTTGGCCAAATGACTTCTTTTTCCCCTGCAAAATGGCCTCTCTTTGGGCCACTCGCCCTGGCCCACCCTGACCACCCAACCTAAACATTTCCAAATTTTGTTGGATTTCTCCAAAACCACAGTGGTCAGAAGCTAGATCCCAGCTCGGCCTTATAGCCCCAAACGCCAGCTTTCATCTGATGCACAGAGGTTGGCCAAAGGACTTCTTTTTCCCCTGCAAAATGGCCTCTCTTTGCGGCCACTCGCCCTGGCCCACCCTGACCACCCAAGCAAATATTTCCAAAATTTGCTGGATTTCTCCAAAACTACAGTGGTCAGAAGCTAAATCCCAGCTCGGCCTTATAGCCCCAAACGCCAGCTTTCATCTGATGCCCAGAGCCTGGCCAAATGACTTCTTTTTCCCCTGCAAAATGGCCTCTCTTTGCGGCCATTCACCCTGGCTCACCCTGAACACCCAAGCAAAAATTTCCAAATTTTGCTGGATTTCTCCAAAACTACAGTGGTCAGAAGCTAGATCCCAGCTCGGCCTTATAGCCCCAAACGCCAGCTTTCATCTGATGCCCAGTGGTTGGCCAAATGACTTCTTTTTCCCCTGCAAAACGGCCTCTCTTTGCGGCCACTCGCCCTGGCCCACCCTGACCACCCAAGCAAAAATTTCCAAATTTTGTTGGATTTCTCCAAAACTACAGTGGTCAGAAACTAGATCCCAGCTCGGCCTTATAGCCCCAAACACCAGCTTTCATCTGATGCCCAGAGCCTGGCCAAATGACTTCTTTTTCCCCTGCAAAACGGCCTCTCTTTGCGGCCACTCGCCCTGGCCCACCCTGACCACCCAACCTAAAAATTTCCAAATTTTGTTGGATTTCTCCAAAACTACAGTGGTCAGAAGCTAGATCCCAGCTCGGCCTTATAGCCCCAAACACCAGCTTTCATCTGATGCCCAGAGCCTGGCCAAAGGACTTCTTTATCCCCTGCAAAATGGCCTCTCTTTGCGGCCACTCGCCCTGGCCCACCCTGACCACCCAATCTAAACATTTCCAAATTTTGTTGGATTTCTCCAAAACTACAGTGATCACAAGCTAGATCCCAGCTCGGCCTTATAGCCCCAAATGCCAGCTTTCATCTGATGCCCAGAGGTTGGCCAAAGGACTTCTTTTTCCCCTGCAAAACGGCCTCTCTTTGCGGCCACTCGCCCTGGCCCACCCTGACCACCCAACCTAAACATTTCCAAATTTTGTTGGATTTCTCCAAAACCACAGTGGTCACAAGCTAGATGCCAGCTCGGCCTTATAGCCCCAAATGCCAGCTTTCATCTGATGCCCAGTGGTTGGCCAAATGACTTCTTTTTCCCCTGCAAAACGGCCTCTCTTTGCGGCCACTCGCCCTGGCCCACCCTGACCACCCAAGCAAACATTTCCAAATTTTGCTGGATTTCTTCAAAACTACAGTGGTCACAAGCTAGATTCCAGCTCGGCCTTGTAGCCCCAAACGCCAGCTCTCATCTGATGCCCAGAGCCTGGCCAAATGACTTCTTTTTCCCCTGCAAAATGGCCTCTCTTTGCGGCCACTCGCCGTGGCCCAGCCTGACCACCCAACCTAAACATTTCCAAATTTTGTTGGATTTCTCCAAAACCACAGTGGTCAGAAGCTAGATCCCAGCTCGGCCTTATAGCCCCAAATGCCAGCTTTCATCTGATGCCCAGAGCCTGGCCAAAGGACTTCTTTTTCCCCTGCAAAACGGCCTCTCTTTGCGGCCACTCGCCCTGGCCCACCCTGACCACCCAACCTAAACATTTCCAAATTTTGTTGGATTTCTCCAAAACTATAGTAGTCAGAAGCTAGATGCCAGCTCGGTCTTATAGCCCCAAATGCCAGCTTTCATCTGATGCCCAGAGCTTGGCCAAAGGACTTCTTTTTCCCCTGCAAAATGGCCTCTCTTTGCGCCACTCGCCCTGGCCCACCCTGACCACCCAAGCAAACATTTCCAAATTTTGCTGGATTTCTCCAAAACTACAGTGGTCAGAAGCTAGATCCCAGCTCGGCCTTATAGCCCCAAACGCCAGCTTTCATCTGATGCCCAGAGCCTCGCCAAAGGACTTCTTTTTCCCCTGCAAAATGGCCTCTCTTTGCGGCCACTCGCCCTGGCCCACCCTGACCACCCAAGCAAACATTTCCAAATTTTGTTGGATTTCTCCAAAACTACAGTGGTCAGAAGCTAGATCCCAGCTTGGCCTTATAGCCCCAAACACCAGCTTTCATCTGATGCCCAGAGCCTGGCCAAATGACTTCTTTTTCCCCTGCAAAATGGCCTCTCTTTGCGGCCACTCGCCCTGGCCCACCCTGACCACCCAACCTAAACATTTCCAAATTTTGTTGGATTTCTCCAAAACTACAGTGGTCAGAAGCTAGATCCCACCTCGGCCTTATAGCCCCAAATGCCAGCTTTCATCTGATGCCCAGAGCTTGGCCAAATGACTTCTTTTTCCCCTGCAAAATGGCCTCTCTTTGGGCCACTCGCCCTGGCCCACCCTGACCACCCAACCTAAACATTTCCAAATTTTGTTGGATTTCTCCAAAACCACAGTGGTCAGAAGCTAGATCCCAGCTCGGCCTTATAGCCCCAAACGCCAGCTTTCATCTGATGCCCAGAGCCTGGCCAAATGACTTCTTTTTCCCCTGCAAAATGGCCTCTCTTTGCGGCCATTCACCCTGGCTCACCCTGAACACCCAAGCAAAAATTTCCAAATTTTGCTGGATTTCTCCAAAACTACAGTGGTCAGAAGCTAGATCCCAGCTCGGCCTTATAGCCCCAAACGCCAGCTTTCATCTGATGCCCAGTGGTTGGCCAAATGACTTCTTTTTCCCCTGCAAAACGGCCTCTCTTTGCGGCCACTCGCCCTGGCCCACCCTGACCACCCAAGCAAAAATTTCCAAATTTTGTTGGATTTCTCCAAAACTACAGTGGTCAGAAACTAGATCCCAGCTCGGCCTTATAGCCCCAAACACCAGCTTTCATCTGATGCCCAGAGCCTGGCCAAATGACTTCTTTTTCCCCTGCAAAACGGCCTCTCTTTGCGGCCACTCGCCCTGGCCCACCCTGACCACCCAACCTAAAAATTTCCAAATTTTGTTGGATTTCTCCAAAACTACAGTGGTCAGAAGCTAGATCCCAGCTCGGCCTTATAGCCCCAAACACCAGCTTTCATCTGATGCCCAGAGCCTGGCCAAAGGACTTCTTTATCCCCTGCAAAATGGCCTCTCTTTGCGGCCACTCGCCCTGGCCCACCCTGACCACCCAATCTAAACATTTCCAAATTTTGTTGGATTTCTCCAAAACTACAGTGATCACAAGCTAGATCCCAGCTCGGCCTTATAGCCCCAAATGCCAGCTTTCATCTGATGCCCAGAGGTTGGCCAAAGGACTTCTTTTTCCCCTGCAAAACGGCCTCTCTTTGCGGCCACTCGCCCTGGCCCACCCTGACCACCCAACCTAAAAATTTCCAAATTTTGTTGGATTTCTCCAAAACCACAGTGGTCACAAGCTAGATGCCAGCTCGGCCTTATAGCCCCAAATGCCAGCTTTCATCTGATGCCCAGTGGTTGGCCAAATGACTTGTTTTTCCCCTGCAAAACGGCCTCTCTTTGCGGCCACTCGCCCTGGCCCACCCTGACCACCCAAGCAAACATTTCCAAATTTTGCTGGGTTTCTTCAAAACTACAGTGGTCACAAGCTAGATTCCAGCTCGGCCTTGTAGCCCCAAACGCCAGCTCTCATCTGATGCCCAGAGCCTGGCCAAATGACTTCTTTTTCCCCTGCAAAATGGCCTCTCTTTGCGGCCACTCGCCGTGGCCCAGCCTGACCACCCAACCTAAACATTTCCAAATTTTGTTGGATTTCTCCAAAACCACAGTGGTCAGAAGCTAGATCCCAGCTCGGCCTTATAGCCCCAAATGCCAGCTTTCATCTTATGCCCAGAGCCTGGCCAAAGGACTTCTTTTTCCCCTGCAAAACGGCCTCTCTTTGCGGCCACTCGCCCTGGCCCACCCTGACCACCCAACCTAAACATTTCCAAATTTTGTTGGATTTCTCCAAAACTACAGTAGTCAGAAGCTAGATGCCAGCTCGGTCTTATAGCCCCAAATGCCAGCTTTCATCTGATGCCCAGAGGTTGGCCAAATGACTTCTTTTTCCCCTGCAAAATGGCCTCTCTTTGGGCCACTCGCCCTGGCCCACCCTGACCACCCAACCTAAACATTTCCAAATTTTGTTGGATTTCTCCAAAACCACAGTGGTCAGAAGCTAGATCCCAGCTCGGCCTTATAGCCCCAAACGCCAGCTTTCATCTGATGCCCAGAGCTTGGCCAAAGGACTTCTTTTTCCCCTGCAAAATATCCTCTCTTTGCGGCCACTCGCCCTGGCCCACCCTGACCACCCAAGCAAACATTTCCAAATTTTGCTGGATTTCTCCAAAACTACAGTGGTCAGAAGCTAGATGCCAGCTCGGCCTTATAGCCCCAAACGCCAGCTTTCATCTGATGCCCAGAGCCTGGCCAAATGACTTCTTTTTCCCCTGCAAAATGGCCTCTCTTTGCGGCCACTCGCCGTGACCCAGCCTGACCACCCAACCTAAACATTTCCAAATTTTGTTGGATTTCTCCAAAACTACAGTGGTCAGAAGCTAGATGCTAGCTCGGTCTTATAGCCCCAAAGGCCAGCTTTCATCTGATGCCCAGAGCTTGGCCAAATGACTTCTTTTTCCCCTGCAAAATGGCCTCTCTTTGCGGCCACTCGCCCTGGCCCACCCTGACCGCCAACCTAAAAATTGCCAAATTTTGCTGGATTTCTCCAAAACTACAGTGGTCAGAAGCTAGATGCCAGCTCGGCCTTATAGCCCCAAACGCCAGCTTTCATCTGATGCCCAGAGCCTGGCCAAAGGACTTCTTTATCCCCTGCAAAATGGCCTCTCTTTGCGGCCACTCGCCCTGGCCCACCCTGACCACCCAATCTAAACATTTCCAAATTTTGTTGGATTTCTCCAAAACTACAGTGGTCAGAAGCTAGATGCCAGCTTGGCCTTATAGCCCCAAACACGAGCTTTCATCTGATGCCCAGAGCCTGGCCAAATGACTTCTTTTTCCCCTGCAAAACGGCCTCTCTTTGCGGCCACTCGCCCTGGCCCACCCTGACCACCCAACCTAAACATTTCCAAATTTTGTTGGATTTCTCCAAAACTACAGTAGTCAGAAGCTAGATGCCAGCTCGGTCTTATAGCCCCAAATGCCAGCTTTCATCTGATGCCCAGAGGTTGGCCAAATGACTTCTTTTTCCCCTGCAAAATGGCCTCTCTTTGGGCCACTCGCCCTGGCCCACCCTGACCACCCAACCTAAACATTTCCAAATTTTGTTGGATTTCTCCAAAACCACAGTGGTCAGAAGCTAGATCCCAGCTCGGCCTTATAGCCCCAAACGCCAGCTTTCATCTGATGCCCAGAGCTTGGCCAAAGGACTTCTTTTTCCCCTGCAAAATATCCTCTCTTTGCGGCCACTCGCCCTGGCCCACCCTGACCACCCAAGCAAACATTTCCAAATTTTGCTGGATTTCTCCAAAACTACAGTGGTCAGAAGCTAGATCCCAGCTCGGCCTTATAGCCCCAAACGCCAGCTTTCATCTGATGCCCAGAGCCTGGCCAAATGACTTCTTTTTCCCCTGCAAAATGGCCTCTCTTTGCGGCCACTCGCCGTGACCCAGCCTGACCACCCAACCTAAACATTTCCAAATTTTGTTGGATTTCTCCAAAACTACAGTGGTCAGAAGCTAGATGCTAGCTCGGTCTTATAGCCCCAAAGGCCAGCTTTCATCTGATGCCCAGAGCTTGGCCAAATGACTTCTTTTTCCCCTGCAAAATGGCCTCTCTTTGCGGCCACTCGCCCTGGCCCACCCTGACCGCCAACCTAAAAATTGCCAAATTTTGCTGGATTTCTCCAAAACTACAGTGGTCAGAAGCTAGATGCCAGCTCGGCCTTATAGCCCCAAAGGCCAGCTTTCATCTGATGCCCAGAGCCTGGCCAAAGGACTTCTTTATCCCCTGCAAAATGGCCTCTCTTTGCGGCCACTCGCCCTGGCCCACCCTGACCACCCAATCTAAACATTTCCAAATTTTGTTGGATTTCTCCAAAACTACAGTGGTCAGAAGCTAGATGCCAGCTTGGCCTTATAGCCCCAAACACGAGCTTTCATCTGATGCCCAGAGCCTGGCCAAATGACTTCTTTTTCCCCTGCAAAACGGCCTCTCTTTGCGGCCACTCGCCCTGGCCCACCCTGACCACCCAACCTAAACATTTCCAAATTTTGTTGGATTTCTCCAAAACTACAGTGGTCAGAAGCTAGATCCCAGCTCAGCCTTATAGCCCCAAACGCCAGCTTTCATCTGATGCCCAGAGGTTGGCCAAATGACTTCTTTTTCCCCTGCAAAATGGTCTCTCTTTGCAGCCACTCGCCCTGGCCCACCCTGACCACCCAAGCAAACATTTCCAAATTTTGCTGGATTTCTCCAAAACTACAGTGGTCTCAAGCTAGATTCCAGCTCGGCCTTATAGCCCCAAATGCCAGCTTTCATCTGATGCCCAGAGGTTGGGCAAATGACTTATTTTTCCCCTGCAAAATGGCCTCTCTTTGCGGCCACTCGCCCTGGCCCACCCTGACCACCCAACCTAAACATTTCCAAATTTTGTTGGATTTCTCCAAAACTACAGTGGTCAGAAGCTAGATCCCACCTCGGCCTTATAGCCCCAAATGCCAGCTTTCATCTGATGCCCAGAGGTTGGCCAAATGACTTCTTTTTCCCCTGCAAAATGGCCTCTCTTTGCGGCCACTCGCCCTGGCCCACCCTGACCACCCAAGCAAACATTTCCAAATTTTGCTGGATTTCTTCAAAACTACAGTGGTCACAAGCTAGATTCCAGCTCGGCCTTGTAGCCCCAAACGCCAGCTTTCATCTGATGCCCAGAGCCTGGCCAAATGACTTCTTTTTCCCCTGCAAAACGGCCTCTCTTTGCGGCCACTCGCCGTGGCCCACCCTGACCACCCAAGCAAACATTTCCAAATTTTGCTGGATTTCTCCAAAACTACAGTGGTCAGAAGCTAGATCCCAGCTCGGCCTTATAGCCCCAAACGCCAGCTTTCATCTGATGCCCAGAGCCTGGCCAAATGACTTCTTTTCCCCCTGCAAAATGGCCTTTCTTTGCGGCCATTCACCCTGGCTCACCCTGAACACCCAAGCAAACATTTCCAAATTTTGCTGGATTTCTCCAAAACTACAGTGGTCAGAAGCTAGATCCCACCTCGGCCTTATAGCCCCAAACGCCAGCTTTCATCTGATGCCCAGAGCCTGGCCAAATGACTTCTTTTTCCCCTGCAAAATGGCCTCTCTTTGCGGCCATTCACCCTGGCTCACCCTGAACACCCAAGCAAAAATTTCCAAATTTTGCTGGATTTCTCCAAAACTACAGTGGTCAGAAGCTAGATCCCAGCTCGGCCTTATAGCCCCAAACGCCAGCTTTCATCTGATGCCCAGTGGTTGGCCAAATGACTTCTTTTTCCCCTGCAAAACGGCCTCTCTTTGCGGCCACTCGCCCTGGCCCACCCTGACCACCCAAGCAAAAATTTCCAAATTTTGTTGGATTTCTCCAAAACTACAGTGGTCAGAAACTAGATCCCAGCTCGGCCTTATAGCCCCAAACACCAGCTTTCATCTGATGCCCAGAGCCTGGCCAAATGACTTCTTTTTCCCCTGCAAAACGGCCTCTCTTTGCGGCCACTCGCCCTGGCCCACCCTGACCACCCAACCTAAAAATTTCCAAATTTTGTTGGATTTCTCTAAAACTACAGTGGTCAGAAGCTAGATCCCAGCTCGGCCTTATAGCCCCAAACACCAGCTTTCATCTGATGCCCAGAGCCTGGCCAAAGGACTTCTTTATCCCCTGCAAAATGGCCTCTCTTTGCGGCCACTCGCCCTGGCCCACCCTGACCACCCAATCTAAACATTTCCAAATTTTGTTGGATTTCTCCAAAACTACAGTGGTCAGAAGCTAGATGCCAGCTTGGCCTTATAGCCCCAAACACGAGCTTTCATCTGATGCCCAGAGCCTGGCCAAATGACTTCTTTTTCCCCTGCAAAACGGCCTCTCTTTGCGGCCACTCGCCCTGGCCCACCCTGACCACCCAACCTAAACATTTCCAAATTTTGTTGGATTTCTCCAAAACTACAGTGGTCAGAAGCTAGATCCCAGCTCAGCCTTATAGCCCCAAACGCCAGCTTTCATCTGATGCCCAGAGGTTGGCCAAATGACTTCTTTTTCCCCTGCAAAATGGTCTCTCTTTGCAGCCACTCGCCCTGGCCCACCCTGACCACCCAAGCAAACATTTCCAAATTTTGCTGGATTTCTCCAAAACTACAGTGGTCTCAAGCTAGATTCCAGCTCGGCCTTATAGCCCCAAATGCCAGCTTTCATCTGATGCCCAGAGGTTGGGCAAATGACTTATTTTTCCCCTGCAAAATGGCCTCTCTTTGCGGCCACTCGCCCTGGCCCACCCTGACCACCCAACCTAAACATTTCCAAATTTTGTTGGATTTCTCCAAAACTACAGTGGTCAGAAGCTAGATCCCACCTCGGCCTTATAGCCCCAAATGCCAGCTTTCGTCTGATGCCCAGAGGTTGGCCAAATGACTTCTTTTTCCCCTGCAAAATGGCCTCTCTTTGCGGCCACTCGCCCTGGCCCACCCTGACCACCCAAGCAAACATTTCCAAATTTTGCTGGATTTCTTCAAAACTACAGTGGTCACAAGCTAGATTCCAGCTCGGCCTTGTAGCCCCAAACGCCAGCTTTCATCTGATGCCCAGAGCCTGGCCAAATGACTTCTTTTTCCCCTGCAAAATGGCCTCTCTTTGCGGCCACTCGCCGTGGCCCACCCTGACCACCCAAGCAAACATTTCCAAATTTTGCTGGATTTCTCCAAAACTACAGTGGTCAGAAGCTAGATCCCAGCTCGGCCTTATAGCCCCAAACGCCAGCTTTCATCTGATGCCCAGAGCCTGGCCAAATGACTTCTTTTCCCCCTGCAAAATGGCCTTTCTTTGCGGCCATTCACCCTGGCTCACCCTGAACACCCAAGCAAACATTTCCAAATTTTGCTGGATTTCTCCAAAACTACAGTGGTCAGAAGCTAGATCCCACCTCGGCCTTATAGCCCCAAACGCCAGCTTTCATCTGATGCCCAGAGCCTGGCCAAATGACTTCTTTTTCCCCTGCAAAATGGCCTCTCTTTGCGGCCATTCACCCTGGCTCACCCTGAACACCCAAGCAAAAATTTCCAAATTTTGCTGGATTTCTCCAAAACTACAGTGGTCAGAAGCTAGATCCCAGCTCGGCCTTATAGCCCCAAACGCCAGCTTTCATCTGATGCCCAGTGGTTGGCCAAATGACTTCTTTTTCCCCTGCAAAACGGCCTCTCTTTGCGGCCACTCGCCCTGGCCCACCCTGACCACCCAAGCAAAAATTTCCAAATTTTGTTGGATTTCTCCAAAACTACAGTGGTCAGAAACTAGATCCCAGCTCGGCCTTATAGCCCCAAACACCAGCTTTCATCTGATGCCCAGAGCCTGGCCAAATGACTTCTTTTTCCCCTGCAAAACGGCCTCTCTTTGCGGCCACTCGCCCTGGCCCACCCTGACCACCCAACCTAAAAATTTCCAAATTTTGTTGGATTTCTCTAAAACTACAGTGGTCAGAAGCTAGATCCCAGCTCGGCCTTATAGCCCCAAACACCAGCTTTCATCTGATGCCCAGAGCCTGGCCAAAGGACTTCTTTATCCCCTGCAAAATGGCCTCTCTTTGCGGCCACTCGCCCTGGCCCACCCTGACCACCCAATCTAAACATTTCCAAATTTTGTTGGATTTCTCCAAAACTACAGTGGTCAGAAGCTAGATCCCAGCTCGGCCTTATAGCCCCAAATGCCAGCTTTCATCTGATGCCCAGAGCTTGGCCAAAGGACTTCTTTTTCCCCTGCAAAATGGCCTCTCTTTGCGGCCACTCGCCCTGGCCCACCCTGACCACCCAACCTAAACATTTCCAAATTTTGTTGGATTTCTCCAAAACCACAGTGGTCACAAGCTAGATGCCAGCTCGGCCTTATAGCCCCAAATGCCAGCTTTCATCTGATGCCCAGTGGTTGGCCAAATGACTTCTTTTTCCCCTGCAAAACGGCCTCTCTTTGCGGCCACTCGCCCTGGCCCACCCTGACCACCCAAGCAAACATTTCCAAATTTTGCTGGATTTCTTCAAAACTACAGTGGTCACAAGCTAGATTCCAGCTCGGCCTTGTAGCCCCAAACGCCAGCTCTCATCTGATGCCCAGAGCCTGGCCAAATGACTTCTTTTTCCCCTGCAAAATGGCCTCTCTTTGCGGCCACTCGCCGTGGCCCAGCCTGACCACCCAACCTAAACATTTCCAAATTTTGTTGGATTTCTCCAAAACTACAGTGGTCAGAAGCTAGATCCCAGCTCGGCCTTATAGCCCCAAATGCCAGCTTTCATCTTATGCCCAGAGCCTGGCCAAATGACTTCTTTTTCCCCTGCAAAACGGCCTCTCTTTGCGGCCACTCGCCCTGGCCCACCCTGACCACCCAACCTAAACATTTCCAAATTTTGTTGGATTTCTCCAAAACTACAGTAGTCAGAAGCTAGATGCCAGCTCGGTCTTATAGCCCCAAATGCCAGCTTTCATCTGATGCCCAGAGCCTGGCCAAATGACTTCTTTTTCCCCTGCAAAACGGCCTCTCTTTGCGGCCACTCGCCCTGGCCCACCCTGACCACCCAACCTAAAAATTTCCAAATTTTGTTGGATTTCTCTAAAACTACAGTGGTCAGAAGCTAGATCCCAGCTCGGCCTTATAGCCCCAAACACCAGCTTTCATCTGATGCCCAGAGCCTGGCCAAAGGACTTCTTTATCCCCTGCAAAATGGCCTCTCTTTGCGGCCACTCGCCCTGGCCCACCCTGACCACCCAATCTAAACATTTCCAAATTTTGTTGGATTTCTCCAAAACTACAGTGGTCAGAAGCTAGATCCCAGCTCGGCCTTATAGCCCCAAATGCCAGCTTTCATCTGATGCCCAGAGCTTGGCCAAAGGACTTCTTTTTCCCCTGCAAAATGGCCTCTCTTTGCGGCCACTCGCCCTGGCCCACCCTGACCACCCAACCTAAACATTTCCAAATTTTGTTGGATTTCTCCAAAACCACAGTGGTCACAAGCTAGATGCCAGCTCGGCCTTATAGCCCCAAATGCCAGCTTTCATCTGATGCCCAGTGGTTGGCCAAATGACTTCTTTTTCCCCTGCAAAACGGCCTCTCTTTGCGGCCACTCGCCCTGGCCCACCCTGACCACCCAAGCAAACATTTCCAAATTTTGCTGGATTTCTTCAAAACTACAGTGGTCACAAGCTAGATTCCAGCTCGGCCTTGTAGCCCCAAACGCCAGCTCTCATCTGATGCCCAGAGCCTGGCCAAATGACTTCTTTTTCCCCTGCAAAATGGCCTCTCTTTGCGGCCACTCGCCGTGGCCCAGCCTGACCACCCAACCTAAACATTTCCAAATTTTGTTGGATTTCTCCAAAACTACAGTGGTCAGAAGCTAGATCCCAGCTCGGCCTTATAGCCCCAAATGCCAGCTTTCATCTTATGCCCAGAGCCTGGCCAAATGACTTCTTTTTCCCCTGCAAAACGGCCTCTCTTTGCGGCCACTCGCCCTGGCCCACCCTGACCACCCAACCTAAACATTTCCAAATTTTGTTGGATTTCTCCAAAACTACAGTAGTCAGAAGCTAGATGCCAGCTCGGTCTTATAGCCCCAAATGCCAGCTTTCATCTGATGCCCAGAGGTTGGCCAAATGACTTCTTTTTCCCCTGCAAAATGGCCTCTCTTTGGGCCACTCGCCCTGGCCCACCCTGACCACCCAACCTAAAAATTTCCAAATTTTGTTGGATTTCTCCAAAACCACAGTGGTCAGAAGCTAGATCCCAGCTCGGCCTTATAGCCCCAAACGCCAGCTTTCATCTGATGCACAGAGGTTGGCCAAAGGACTTCTTTTTCCCCTGCAAAATATCCTCTCTTTGCGGCCACTCGCCCTGGCCCACCCTGACCACCCAAGCAAACATTTCCAAATTTTGCTGGATTTCTCCAAAACTACAGTGGTCAGAAGCTAGATCCCAGCTCGGCCTTATAGCCCCAAACGCCAGCTTTCATCTGATGCCCAGAGCCTGGCCAAATGACTTCTTTTTCCCCTGCAAAACGGCCTCTCTTTGCGGCCCCTCGCCCTGGCCCACCCTGACCACCCAACCTAAACATTTCCAAATTTTGTTGGATTTCTCCAAAACTACAGTGGTCAGAAGCTAGATGCTAGCTCGGTCTTATAGCCCCAAAGGCCAGCTTTCATCTGATGCCCAGAGCTTGGCCAAATGACTTCTTTTTCCCCTGCAAAATGGCCTCTCTTTGCGGCCACTCGCCCTGGCCCACCCTGACCGCCAACCTAAAAATTGCCAAATTTTGCTGGATTTCTCCAAAACTACAGTGGTCAGAAGCTAGATGCCAGCTCGGCCTTATAGCCCCAAACGCCAGCTTTCATCTGATGCCCAGAGCCTGGCCAAAGGACTTCTTTATCCCCTGCAAAATGGCCTCTCTTTGCGGCCACTCGCCCTGGCCCACCCTGACCACCCAATCTAAACATTTCCAAATTTTGTTGGATTTCTCCAAAACTACAGTGGTCAGAAGCTAGATGCCAGCTTGGCCTTATAGCCCCAAACACGAGCTTTCATCTGATGCCCAGAGCCTGGCCAAATGACTTCTTTTTCCCCTGCAAAACGGCCTCTCTTTGCGGCCACTCGCCCTGGCCCACCCTGACCACCCAACCTAAACATTTCCAAATTTTGTTGGATTTCTCCAAAACTACAGTGGTCAGAAGCTAGATCCCAGCTCGGCCTTATAGCCCCAAACGCCAGCTTTCATCTGATGCCCAGAGCCTGGCCAAATGACTTCTTTTTCCCCTGCAAAATGGCCTCACTTTGGGCCACTCGCCCTGGCCCACCCTGACCACCCAACCTAAACTTTTCCAAATTTTGTTGGATTTCTCCAAAACTACAGTGATCAGAAGCTAGATCCCAGCTCGGCCTTATAGCCCCAAATGCCAGCTTTCATCTGATGCCCAGAGGTTGGCCAAATGACTTCTTTTTCCCCTGCAAAATGGCCTCTCTTTGCGGCCACTCGCCCTGGCCCACCCTGACCACCCAACCTAAACATTTCCAAATTTTGTTGGATTTCTCCAAAACTACAGTGGTCAGAAGCTAGATCCCACCTCGGCCTTATAGCCCCAAATGCCAGCTTTCATCTGATGCCCAGAGTTTGGCCAAATGACTTCTTTTTCCCCTGCAAAATGGCCTCTCTTTGCGGCCACTCGCCCTGGCCCACCCTGACCACCCAAGCAAACATTTCCAAATTTTGCTGGATTTCTCCAAAACTACAGTGGTCAGAAGCTAGATCCCAGCTCGGCCTTATAGCCCCAAACGCCAGCTTTCATCTGATGCCCAGAGCCTGGCCAAATGACTTCTTTTCCCCCTGCAAAATGGCCTTTCTTTGCGGCCATTCACCCTGGCTCACCCTGAACACCCAAGCAAACATTTCCAAATTTTGCTGGATTTCTCCAAAACTACAGTGGTCAGAAGCTAGATCCCACCTCGGCCTTATAGCCCCAAACGCCAGCTTTCATCTGATGCCCAGAGCCTGGCCAAATGACTTCTTTTTCCCCTGCAAAATGGCCTCTCTTTGCGGCCATTCACCCTGGCTCACCCCGAACACCCAAGCAAAAATTTCCAAATTTTGCTGGATGTCTCCAAAACTACAGTGGTCAGAAGCTAGATCCCAGCTCGGCCTTATAGCCCCAAACGCCAGCTTTCATCTGATGCCCAGTGGTTGGCCAAATGACTTCTTTTTCCCCTGCAAAACGGCCTCTCTTTGCGGCCACTCGCCCTGGCCCACCCTGACCACCCAAGCAAACATTTCCAAATTTTGCTGGATTTCTTCAAAACTACAGTGGTCACAAGCTAGATTCCAGCTCGAACTTGTAGCCCCAAACGCCAGCTCTCATCTGATGCCCAGAGCCTGGCCAAATGACTTCTTTTTCCCCTGCAAAATGGCCTCTCTTTGCGGCCACTCGCCGTGGCCCAGCCTGACCACCCAACCTAAACATTTCCAAATTTTGTTGGATTTCTCCAAAACCACAGTGGTCAGAAGCTAGATCCCAGCTCGGCCTTATAGCCCCAAATGCCAGCTTTCATCTGATGCCCAGAGCCTGGCCAAAGGACTTCTTTTTCCCCTGCAAAATGGCCTCTCTTTGCGGCCACTCGCCCTGGCCCACCCTGACCACCCAACCTAAACATTTCCAAATTTTGTTGGATTTCTCCAAAACTACAGTGGTCACAAGCTACATGCCAGCTCGGTCTTATAGCCCCAAATGCCAGCTTTCATCTGATGCCCAGAGGTTGGGCAAATGACTTATTTTTCCCCTGCAAAATGGCCTCTCTTTGGGCCACTCGCCCTGGCCCACCCTGACCACCCAACCTAAACATTTCCAAATTTTGTTAGATTTCTCCAAAACCACAGTGGTCAGAAGCTAGATCCCAGCTCGGCCTTATAGCCCCAAATGCCAGCTTTCATCTGATGCCCAGAGCTTGGCCAAATGACTTCTTTTTCCCCTGCAAAATGGCCTCTCTTTGCGGCCACTCGCCCTGGCCCACCATGACCACCCAAGCAAACATTTCCAAATTTTGCTAGATTTCTCCAAAACTACAGTGATCACAAGATAGATTCCAGCTCGGCCTTATAGCCCCAAACGCCAGCTTTCATCTGATGCCCAGAGCCTGGCCAAAGGACTTCTTTTTCCCCTGCAAAACGGCCTCTCTTTGCGGCCACTCGCCCTGGCCCACCCTGACCACCCAACCTAAAAATTTCCAAATTTTGTTGGATTTCTCCAAAACTACAGTGGTCAGAAGCTAGATCCCAGCTCGGCCTTATAGCCCCAAACGCCAGCTTTCATCTGATGCCCAGAGCCTGGCCAAATGACTTCTTTTTCCCCTGCAAAATGGCCTCTCTTTGCGGCCACTCGCCCTGGCCCACCCTGACCACCCAACCTAAACATTTCCAAATTTTGTTGGATTTCTCCAAAACTACAGTGGTCAGAAGCTAGATCCCAGCTCGGCCTTATAGCCCCAAACACCAGCTTTCATCTGATGCCCAGAGCCTGGCCAAATGACTTCGTTTTCCCCTGCAAAATGGCCTCTCTTTGCGGCCACTCGCCCTGGCCCACCCTGACCACTCAAGCAAACATTTCCAAATTTTGCTGGATTTCTCCAAAACTACAGTGGTCACAAGCTAGATGCCAGCTCGGTCTTATAGCCCCAAATGCCAGCTTTCATCTGATGCCCAGAGCTTGGCCAAATGACTTCTTTTTCCCCTGCAAAATGGCCTCTCTTTGGGCCACTCGCCCTGGCCCACCCTGACCACCCAACCTAAACATTTCCAAATTTTGTTGGATTTCTCCAAAACCACAGTGGTCAGAAGCTAGATCCCAGCTCGGCCTTATAGCCCCAAACGCCAGCTTTCATCTGATGCCCAGAGCCTGGCCAAATGACTTCTTTTTCCCCTGCAAAATGGCCTCTCTTTGCGGCCATTCACCCTGGCTCACCCTGAACACCCAAGCAAAAATTTCCAAATTTTGCTGGATGTCTCCAAAACTACAGTGGTCAGAAGCTAGATCCCAGCTCGGCCTTATAGCCCCAAATGCCAGCTTTCATCTGATGCCCAGTGGTTGGCCAAATGACTTCTTTTTCCCCTGCAAAACGGCCTCTCTTTGCGGCCACTCGCCCTGGCCCACCCTGACCACCCAAGCAAACATTTCCAAATTTTGCTGGATTTCTTCAAAACTACAGTGGTCACAAGCTAGATTCCAGCTCGACCTTGTAGCCCCAAACGCCAGCTCTCATCTGATGCCCAGAGCCTGGCCAAATGACTTCTTTTTCCCCTGCAAAATGGCCTCTCTTTGCGGCCACTCGCCGTGGCCCAGCCTGACCACCCAACCTAAACATTTCCAAATTTTGTTGGATTTCTCCAAAACCACAGTGGTCAGAAGCTAGATCCCAGCTCGGCCTTATAGCCCCAAATGCCAGCTTTCATCTGATGCCCAGAGCCTGGCCAAAGGACTTCTTTTTCCCCTGCAAAATGGCCTCTCTTTGCGGCCACTCGCCCTGGCCCACCCTGACCACCCAACCTAAACATTTCCAAATTTTGTTGGATTTCTCCAAAACTACAGTGGTCACAAGCTACATGCCAGCTCGGTCTTATAGCCCCAAATGCCAGCTTTCATCTGATGCCCAGAGCCTGGCCAAATGACTTCTTTTTCCCCTGCAAAATGGCCTCTCTTTGCGGCCACTCGCCCTGGCCCACCCTGACCACCCAACCTAAACATTTCCAAATTTTGTTGGATTTCTCCAAAACTACAGTGGTCAGAAGCTAGATCCCACCTCGGCCTTATAGCCCCAAATGCCAGCTTTCATCTGATGCCCAGAGCTTGGCCAAATGACTTCTTTTTCCCCTGCAAAATGGCCTCTCTTTGGGCCACTCGCCCTGGCCCACCCTGACCACCCAACCTAAACATTTCCAAATTTTGTTGGATTTCTCCAAAACCACAGTGGTCAGAAGCTAGATGCCAGCTCGGCCTTATAGCCCCAAACGCCAGCTTTCATCTGATGCACAGAGGTTGGCCAAAGGACTTCTTTTTCCCCTGCAAAATGGCCTCTCTTTGCGGCCACTCGCCCTGGCCCACCCTGACCACCCAAGCAAACATTTCCAAATTTTGCTGGATTTCTCCAAAACTACAGTGGTCAGAAGCTAGATCCCAGCTCGGCCTTATAGCCCCAAACGCCAGCTTTCATCTGATGCCCAGAGCCTGGCCAAATGACTTCTTTTTCCCCTGCAAAACGGCCTCTCTTTGCGGCCACTCGCCCTGGCCCACCCTGACCACCCAACCTAAACATTTCCAAATTTTGTTGGATTTCTCTAAAACTACAGTGGTCAGAAGCTAGATCCCAGCTCGGTCTTATAGCCCCAAATGCCAGCTTTCATCTGATGCCCAGAGCTTGGCCAAATGACTTCTTTTTCCCCTGCAAAACGGCCTCTCTTTGCGGCCACTCGCCCTGGCCCACCCTGACCACCCAACCTAAAAATTTCCAAATTTTGTTGGATTTCTCCAAAACTACAGTGGTCAGAAGCTAGATCCCAGCTCGGCCTTATAGCCCCAAACACCAGCTTTCATCTGATGCCCAGAGCCTGGCCAAATGACTTCTTTTTCCCCTGCAAAATGGCCTCTCTTTGCGGCCACTCGCCCTGGCCCACCCTGACCACCCAACCTAAACATTTCCAAATTTTGTTGGATTTCTCCAAAACTACAGTGGTCAGAAGCTAGATCCCAGCTCGGCCTTATAGCCCCAAACACCAGCTTTCATCTGATGCCCAGAGCCTGGCCAAAGGACTTCGTTTTCCCCTGCAAAATGGCCTCTCTTTGCGGCCACTCGCCCTGGCCCACCCTGACCACTCAAGCAAACATTTCCAAATTTTGCTGGATTTCTCCAAAACTACAGTGGTCACAAGCTAGATGCCAGCTCGGTCTTATAGCCCCAAATGCCAGCTTTCATCTGATGCCCAGAGCTTGGCCAAATGACTTCTTTTTCCCCTGCAAAATGGCCTCTCTTTGGGCCACTCGCCCTGGCCCACCCTCACCACCCAACCTAAACATTTCCAAATTTTGCTGGATTTCTCCAAAACCACAGTGGTCAGAAGCTAGATCCCAGCTCGGCCTTATAGCCCCAAACGCCAGCTTTCATCTGATGCCCAGAGCCTGGCCAAATGACTTCTTTTTCCCCTGCAAAATGGCCTCTCTTTGCGGCCATTCACCCTGGCTCACCCTGAACACCCAAGCAAAAATTTCCAAATTTTGCTGGATGTCTCCAAAACTACAGTGGTCAGAAGCTAGATGCTAGCTCGGTCTTATAGCCCCAAATGCCAGCTTTCATCTGATGCCCAGAGCCTGGCCAAATGACTTCTTTTTCCCCTGCAAAATGGCCTCTCTTTGCGGCCACTCGCCCTGGCCCACCCTGACCACCCAACCTAAAAATTGCCAAATTTTGCTGGATTTCTCCAAAACTACAGTGGTCAGAAGCTAGATGCCAGCTCGGCCTTATAGCCCCAAACGCCAGCTTTCATCTGATGCCCAGAGCCTGGCCAAAGGACTTCTTTTTCCCCTGCAAAATGGCCTCTCTTTGCGGCCACTCGCCCTGGCCCACCCTGACCACCCAAGCAAACATTTCCAAATTTTGCTGGATTTCTCCAAAACTACAGTGGTCAGAAGCTAGATCCCAGCTCGGCCTTATAACCCCAAACGCCAGCTTTCATCTGATGCCCAGAGCCTCGCCAAATGACTTCTTTTTCCCCTGCAAAATGGCCTCTCTTTGCGGCCACTCGCCGTGGCCCAGCCTGACCACCCAACCTAAACATTTCCAAATTTTGTTGGATTTCTCCAAAACTACAGTGGTCAGAAGCTAGATCCCAGCTCGGCCTTATAGCCCCAAATGCCAGCTTTCATCTTATGCCCAGAGCCTGGCCAAATGACTTCTTTTTCCCCTGCAAAACGGCCTCTCTTTGCGGCCACTCGCCCTGGCCCACCCTGACCACCCAACCTAAACATTTCCAAATTTTGTTGGATTTCTCCAAAACTACAGTAGTCAGAAGCTAGATGCCAGCTCGGTCTTATAGCCCCAAATGCCAGCTTTCATCTGATGCCCAGAGGTTGGCCAAATGACTTCTTTTTCCCCTGCAAAATGGCCTCTCTTTGGGCCACTCGCCCTGGCCCACCCTGACCACCCAACCTAAAAATTTCCAAATTTTGTTGGATTTCTCCAAAACCACAGTGGTCAGAAGCTAGATCCCAGCTCGGCCTTATAGCCCCAAACGCCAGCTTTCATCTGATGCACAGAGGTTGGCCAAAGGACTTCTTTTTCCCCTGCAAAATATCCTCTCTTTGCGGCCACTCGCCCTGGCCCACCCTGACCACCCAAGCAAACATTTCCAAATTTTGCTGGATTTCTCCAAAACTACAGTGGTCAGAAGCTAGATCCCAGCTCGGCCTTATAGCCCCAAACGCCAGCTTTCATCTGATGCCCAGAGCCTGGCCAAATGACTTCTTTTTCCCCTGCAAAACGGCCTCTCTTTGCGGCCCCTCGCCCTGGCCCACCCTGACCACCCAACCTAAACATTTCCAAATTTTGTTGGATTTCTCCAAAACTACAGTGGTCAGAAGCTAGATGCTAGCTCGGTCTTATAGCCCCAAAGGCCAGCTTTCATCTGATGCCCAGAGCTTGGCCAAATGACTTCTTTTTCCCCTGCAAAATGGCCTCTCTTTGCGGCCACTCGCCCTGGCCCACCCTGACCGCCAACCTAAAAATTGCCAAATTTTGCTGGATTTCTCCAAAACTACAGTGGTCAGAAGCTAGATGCCAGCTCGGCCTTATAGCCCCAAACGCCAGCTTTCATCTGATGCCCAGAGCCTGGCCAAAGGACTTCTTTATCCCCTGCAAAATGGCCTCTCTTTGCGGCCACTCGCCCTGGCCCACCCTGACCACCCAATCTAAACATTTCCAAATTTTGTTGGATTTCTCCAAAACTACAGTGGTCAGAAGCTAGATGCCAGCTTGGCCTTATAGCCCCAAACACGAGCTTTCATCTGATGCCCAGAGCCTGGCCAAATGACTTCTTTTTCCCCTGCAAAACGGCCTCTCTTTGCGGCCACTCGCCCTGGCCCACCCTGACCACCCAACCTAAACATTTCCAAATTTTGTTGGATTTCTCCAAAACTACAGTGGTCAGAAGCTAGATCCCAGCTCGGCCTTATAGCCCCAAACGCCAGCTTTCATCTGATGCCCAGAGCCTGGCCAAATGACTTCTTTTTCCCCTGCAAAATGGCCTCACTTTGGGCCACTCGCCCTGGCCCACCCTGACCACCCAACCTAAACTTTTCCAAATTTTGTTGGATTTCTCCAAAACTACAGTGATCAGAAGCTAGATCCCAGCTCGGCCTTATAGCCCCAAATGCCAGCTTTCATCTGATGCCCAGAGGTTGGCCAAATGACTTCTTTTTCCCCTGCAAAATGGCCTCTCTTTGCGGCCACTCGCCCTGGCCCACCCTGACCACCCAACCTAAACATTTCCAAATTTTGTTGGATTTCTCCAAAACTACAGTGGTCAGAAGCTAGATCCCACCTCGGCCTTATAGCCCCAAATGCCAGCTTTCATCTGATGCCCAGAGTTTGGCCAAATGACTTCTTTTTCCCCTGCAAAATGGCCTCTCTTTGCGGCCACTCGCCCTGGCCCACCCTGACCACCCAAGCAAACATTTCCAAATTTTGCTGGATTTCTTCAAAACTACAGTGGTCACAAGCTAGATTCCAGCTCGGCCTTGTAGCCCCAAACGCCAGCTTTCATCTGATGCCCAGAGCCTGGCCAAATGACTTCTTTTTCCCCTGCAAAATGGCCTCTCTTTGCGGCCACTCGCCGTGGCCCACCCTGACCACCCAAGCAAACATTTCCAAATTTTGCTGGATTTCTCCAAAACTACAGTGGTCAGAAGCTAGATCCCAGCTCGGCCTTATAGCCCCAAACGCCAGCTTTCATCTGATGCCCAGAGCCTGGCCAAATGACTTCTTTTCCCCCTGCAAAATGGCCTTTCTTTGCGGCCATTCACCCTGGCTCACCCTGAACACCCAAGCAAACATTTCCAAATTTTGCTGGATTTCTCCAAAACTACAGTGGTCAGAAGCTAGATCCCACCTCGGCCTTATAGCCCCAAACGCCAGCTTTCATCTGATGCCCAGAGCCTGGCCAAATGACTTCTTTTTCCCCTGCAAAATGGCCTCTCTTTGCGGCCATTCACCCTGGCTCACCCTGAACACCCAAGCAAAAATTTCCAAATTTTGCTGGATGTCTCCAAAACTACAGTGGTCAGAAGCTAGATCCCAGCTCGGCCTTATAGCCCCAAACGCCAGCTTTCATCTGATGCCCAGTGGTTGGCCAAATGACTTCTTTTTCCCCTGCAAAACGGCCTCTCTTTGCGGCCACTCGCCCTGGCCCACCCTGACCACCCAAGCAAACATTTCCAAATTTTGCTGGATTTCTTCAAAACTACAGTGGTCACAAGCTAGATTCCAGCTCGACCTTGTAGCCCCAAACGCCAGCTCTCATCTGATGCCCAGAGCCTGGCCAAATGACTTCTTTTTCCCCTGCAAAATGGCCTCTCTTTGCGGCCACTCGCCGTGGCCCACCCTGACCACCCAACCTAAACATTTCCAAATTTTGTTGGATTTCTCCAAAACCACAGTGGTCAGAAGCTAGATCCCAGCTCGGCCTTATAGCCCCAAATGCCAGCTTTCATCTGATGCCCAGAGCCTGGCCAAAGGACTTCTTTTTCCCCTGCAAAATGGCCTCTCTTTGCGGCCACTCGCCCTGGCCCACCCTGACCACCCAACCTAAACATTTCCAAATTTTGTTGGATTTCTCCAAAACTACAGTGGTCACAAGCTACATGCCAGCTCGGTCTTATAGCCCCAAATGCCAGCTTTCATCTGATGCCCAGAGGTTGGGCAAATGACTTATTTTTCCCCTGCAAAATGGCCTCTCTTTGGGCCACTCGCCCTGGCCCACCCTGACCACCCAACCTAAACATTTCCAAATTTTGTTGGATTTCTCCAAAACCACAGTGGTCAGAAGCTAGATCCCAGCTCGGCCTTATAGCCCCAAACGCCAACTTTCATCTGATGCACAGAGGTTGGCCAAAGGACTTCTTTTTCCCCTGCAAAATATCCTCTCTTTGCGGCCACTCGCCGTGGCCCACCCTGACCACCCAAGCAAACATTTCCAAATTTTGCTGGATTTCTCCAAAACTACAGTGGTCAGAAGCTAGATCCCAGCTCGGCCTTATAGCTCCAAACGCCAGCTTTCATCTGATGCCCAGAGCCTGGCCAAATGACTTCTGTTTCCCCTGCAAAACGGCCTCTCTTTGCGGCCACTCGCCCTGGCCCACCCTGACCACCCAACCTAAACATTTCCAAATTTTGTTGGATTTCTCCAAAACTACAGTGGTCAGAAGCTAGATGCTAGCTCGGTCTTATAGCCCCAAATGCCAGCTTTCATCTGATGCCCAGAGCTTGGCCAAATGACTTCTTTTTCCCCTGCAAAATGGCCTCTCTTTGCGGCCACTCGCCCTGGCCCACCCTGACCACCCAACCTAAAAATTGCCAAATTTTGCTGGATTTCTCCAAAACTACAGTGGTCAGAAGCTAGATGCCACCTCGGCCTTATAGCCCCAAACGCCAGCTTTCATCTGATGCCCAGAGCTTGGCCAAAGGACTTCTTTTTCCCCTGCAAAATGGCCTCTCTTTGCGGCCACTCGCCCTGGCCCACCCTGACCACCCAAGCAAACATTTCCAAATTTTGCTGGATTTCTCCAAAACTACAGTGGTCAGAAGCTAGATCCCAGCTCGGCCTTATAGCCCCAAACGCCAGCTTTCATCTGATGCCCAGAGCCTCGCCAAAGGACTTCTTTTTCCCCTGCAAAATGGCCTCTCTTTGCGGCCACTCGCCCTGGCCCACCCTGACCACCCAAGCAAAAATTTCCAAATTTTGTTGGATTTCTCCAAAACTACAGTGGTCAGAAGCTAGATCCCAGCTTGGCCTTATAGCCCCAAACACCAGCTTTCATCTGATGCCCAGAGCCTGGCCAAATGACTTCTTTTTCCCCTGCAAAATGGCCTCTCTTTGCGGCCACTCGCCGTGGCCCAGCCTGACCACCCAACCTAAACATTTCCAAATTTTGTTGGATTTCTCCAAAACTACAGTGGTCAGAAGCTAGATCCCAGCTCGGCCTTATAGCCCCAAATGCCAGCTTTCATCTGATGCCCAGAGCCTGGCCAAAGGACTTCTTTTTCCCCTGCAAAACGGCCTCTCTTTGCGGCCACTCGCCCTGGCCCACCCTGACCACCCAACCTAAAAATTTCCAAATTTTGTTGGATTTCTCCAAAACTACAGTGGTCAGAAGCTAGATCCCAGCTCGGCCTTATAGCCCCAAACACCAGCTTTCATCTGATGCCCAGAGCCTGGCCAAATGACTTCTTTTTCCCCTGCAAAATGGCCTCTCTTTGGGCCACTCGCCCTGGCCCACCCTGACCACCCAACCTAAACATTTCCAAATTTTGTTGGATTTCTCCAAAACCACAGTGGTCAGAAGCTAGATCCCAGCTCGGCCTTATAGCCCCAAACGCCAACTTTCATCTGATGCACAGAGGTTGGCCAAAGGACTTCTTTTTCCCCTGCAAAATATCCTCTCTTTGCGGCCACTCGCCGTGGCCCACCCTGACCACCCAAGCAAACATTTCCAAATTTTGCTGGATTTCTCCAAAACTACAGTGGTCAGAAGCTAGATCCCAGCTCGGCCTTATAGCTCCAAACGCCAGCTTTCATCTGATGCCCAGAGCCTGGCCAAATGACTTCTGTTTCCCCTGCAAAACGGCCTCTCTTTGCGGCCACTCGCCCTGGCCCACCCTGACCACCCAACCTAAACATTTCCAAATTTTGTTGGATTTCTCCAAAACTACAGTGGTCAGAAGCTAGATGCTAGCTCGGTCTTATAGCCCCAAATGCCAGCTTTCATCTGATGCCCAGAGCTTGGCCAAATGACTTCTTTTTCCCCTGCAAAATGGCCTCTCTTTGCGGCCACTCGCCCTGGCCCACCCTGACCACCCAACCTAAAAATTGCCAAATTTTGCTGGATTTCTCCAAAACTACAGTGGTCAGAAGCTAGATGCCACCTCGGCCTTATAGCCCCAAACGCCAGCTTTCATCTGATGCCCAGAGCTTGGCCAAAGGACTTCTTTTTCCCCTGCAAAATGGCCTCTCTTTGCGGCCACTCGCCCTGGCCCACCCTGACCACCCAAGCAAACATTTCCAAATTTTGCTGGATTTCTCCAAAACTACAGTGGTCAGAAGCTAGATCCCAGCTCGGCCTTATAGCCCCAAACGCCAGCTTTCATCTGATGCCCAGAGCCTCGCCAAAGGACTTCTTTTTCCCCTGCAAAATGGCCTCTCTTTGCGGCCACTCGCCCTGGCCCACCCTGACCACCCAAGCAAAAATTTCCAAATTTTGTTGGATTTCTCCAAAACTACAGTGGTCAGAAGCTAGATCCCAGCTTGGCCTTATAGCCCCAAACACCAGCTTTCATCTGATGCCCAGAGCCTGGCCAAATGACTTCTTTTTCCCCTGCAAAATGGCCTCTCTTTGCGGCCACTCGCCCTGGCCCACCCTGACCACCCAACCTAAACATTTCCAAATTTTGTTGGATTTCTCCAAAACCACAGTGGTCAGAAGCTAGATGCCAGCTCGGCCTTATAGCCCCAAATGCCAGCTTTCATCTGATGCACAGAGGTTGGCCAAAGGACTTCTTTTTCCCCTGCAAAATGGCCTCTCTTTGCGGCCACTCGCCCTGGCCCACCCTGACCACCCAAGCAAACATTTCCAAATTTTGCTGGATTTCTCCAAAACTACAGTGGTCAGAAGCTAGATCCCAGCTCGGCCTTATAGCCCCAAACGCCAGCTTTCATCTGATGCCCAGAGCCTGGCCAAATGACTTCTTTTTCCCCTGCAAAACGGCCTCTCTTTGCGGCCACTCGCCCTGGCCCACCCTGACCACCCAACCTAAACATTTCCAAATTTTGTTGGATTTCTCTAAAACTACAGTGGTCAGAAGCTAGATGCCAGCTCGGTCTTATAGCCCCAAATGCCAGCTTTCATCTGATGCCCAGAGCTTGGCCAAATGACTTCTTTTTCCCCTGCAAAATGGCCTCTCTTTGCGGCCACTCGCCCTGGCCCACCATGACCACCCAAGCAAACATTTCCAAATTTTGCTAGATTTCTCCAAAACTACAGTGATCACAAGATAGATTCCAGCTCGGCCTTATAGCCCCAAACGCCAGCTTTCATCTGATGCCCAGAGCCTGGCCAAAGGACTTCTTTTTCCCCTGCAAAACGGCCTCTCTTTGCGGCCACTCGCCCTGGCCCACCCTGACCACCCAACCTAAAAATTTCCAAATTTTGTTGGATTTCTCCAAAACTACAGTGGTCAGAAGCTAGATCCCAGCTCGGCCTTATAGCCCCAAACACCAGCTTTCATCTGATGCCCAGAGCCTGGCCAAATGACTTCTTTTTCCCCTGCAAAATGGCCTCTCTTTGCGGCCACTCGCCCTGGCCCACCCTGACCACCCAACCTAAACATTTCCAAATTTTGTTGGATTTCTCCAAAACTACAGTGGTCAGAAGCTAGATCCCAGCTCGGCCTTATAGCCCCAAACACCAGCTTTCATCTGATGCCCAGAGCCTGGCCAAATGACTTCGTTTTCCCCTGCAAAATGGCCTCTCTTTGCGGCCACTCGCCCTGGCCCACCCTGACCACTCAAGCAAACATTTCCAAATTTTGCTGGATTTCTCCAAAACTACAGTGGTCACAAGCTAGATGCCAGCTCGGTCTTATAGCCCCAAATGCCAGCTTTCATCTGATGCCCAGAGCTTGGCCAAATGACTTCTTTTTCCCCTGCAAAACGGCCTCTCTTTGCGGCCACTCGCCCTGGCCCACCCTGACCACCCAACCTAAACATTTCCAAATTTTGTTGGATTTCTCCAAAACCACAGTGGTCAGAAGCTAGATCCCAGCTCGGCCTTATAGCCCCAAACGCCAGCTTTCATCTGATGCCCAGAGCCTGGCCAAATGACTTCTTTTTCCCCTGCAAAATGGCCTCTCTTTGCGGCCATTCACCCTGGCTCACCCTGAACACCCAAGCAAAAATTTCCAAATTTTGCTGGATGTCTCCAAAACTACAGTGGTCAGAAGCTAGATCCCAGCTCGGCCTTATAGCCCCAAATGCCAGCTTTCATCTGATGCCCAGTGGTTGGCCAAATGACTTCTTTTTCCCCTGCAAAACGGCCTCTCTTTGCGGCCACTCGCCCTGGCCCACCCTGACCACCCAAGCAAACATTTCCAAATTTTGCTGGATTTCTTCAAAACTACAGTGGTCACAAGCTAGATTCCAGCTCGACCTTGTAGCCCCAAACGCCAGCTCTCATCTGATGCCCAGAGCCTGGCCAAATGACTTCTTTTTCCCCTGCAAAATGGCCTCTCTTTGCGGCCACTCGCCGTGGCCCAGCCTGACCACCCAACCTAAACATTTCCAAATTTTGTTGGATTTCTCCAAAACCACAGTGGTCAGAAGCTAGATCCCAGCTCGGCCTTATAGCCCCAAATGCCAGCTTTCATCTGATGCCCAGAGCCTGGCCAAAGGACTTCTTTTTCCCCTGCAAAATGGCCTCTCTTTGCGGCCACTCGCCCTGGCCCACCCTGACCACCCAACCTAAACATTTCCAAATTTTGTTGGATTTCTCTAAAACTACAGTGGTCAGAAGCTAGATTCCAGCTCGACCTTGTAGCCCCAAACGCCAGCTCTCATCTGATGCCCAGAGCCTGGCCAAATGACTTCTTTTTCCCCTGCAAAATGGCCTCTCTTTGCGGCCACTCGCCGTGGCCCAGCCTGACCACCCAACCTAAACATTTCCAAATTTTGTTGGATTTCTCCAAAACTACAGTGGTCAGAAGCTAGATCCCAGCTCGGCCTTATAGCCCCAAATGCCAGCTTTCATCTGATGCCCAGAGCCTGGCCAAAGGACTTCTTTTTCCCCTGCAAAACGGCCTCTCTTTGCGGCCACTCGCCCTGGCCCACCCTGACCACCCAACCTAAAAATTTCCAAATTTTGTTGGATTTCTCCAAAACTACAGTGGTCAGAAGCTAGATCCCAGCTCGGCCTTATAGCCCCAAACACCAGCTTTCATCTGATGCCCAGAGCCTGGCCAAATGACTTCTTTTTCCCCTGCAAAATGGCCTCTCTTTGGGCCACTCGCCCTGGCCCACCCTGACCACCCAACCTAAACATTTCCAAATTTTGTTGGATTTCTCCAAAACCACAGTGGTCAGAAGCTAGATCCCAGCTCGGCCTTATAGCCCCAAACGCCAACTTTCATCTGATGCACAGAGGTTGGCCAAAGGACTTCTTTTTCCCCTGCAAAATATCCTCTCTTTGCGGCCACTCGCCGTGGCCCACCCTGACCACCCAAGCAAACATTTCCAAATTTTGCTGGATTTCTCCAAAACTACAGTGGTCAGAAGCTAGATCCCAGCTCGGCCTTATAGCTCCAAACGCCAGCTTTCATCTGATGCCCAGAGCCTGGCCAAATGACTTCTGTTTCCCCTGCAAAACGGCCTCTCTTTGCGGCCACTCGCCCTGGCCCACCCTGACCACCCAACCTAAACATTTCCAAATTTTGTTGGATTTCTCCAAAACTACAGTGGTCAGAAGCTAGATGCTAGCTCGGTCTTATAGCCCCAAATGCCAGCTTTCATCTGATGCCCAGAGCTTGGCCAAATGACTTCTTTTTCCCCTGCAAAATGGCCTCTCTTTGCGGCCACTCGCCCTGGCCCACCCTGACCACCCAAGCAAACATTTCCAAATTTTGCTGGATTTCTCCAAAACTACAGTGGTCAGAAGCTAGATCCCAGCTCGGCCTTATAGCCCCAAACGCCAGCTTTCATCTGATGCCCAGAGCCTCGCCAAAGGACTTCTTTTTCCCCTGCAAAATGGCCTCTCTTTGCGGCCACTCGCCCTGGCCCACCCTGACCACCCAAGCAAAAATTTCCAAATTTTGTTGGATTTCTCCAAAACTACAGTGGTCAGAAGCTAGATCCCAGCTTGGCCTTATAGCCCCAAACACCAGCTTTCATCTGATGCCCAGAGCCTGGCCAAATGACTTCTTTTTCCCCTGCAAAATGGCCTCTCTTTGCGGCCACTCGCCCTGGCCCACCCTGACCACCCAACCTAAACATTTCCAAATTTTGTTGGATTTCTCCAAAACCACAGTGGTCAGAAGCTAGATGCCAGCTCGGCCTTATAGCCCCAAATGCCAGCTTTCATCTGATGCACAGAGGTTGGCCAAAGGACTTCTTTTTCCCCTGCAAAATGGCCTCTCTTTGCGGCCACTCGCCGTGGCCCAGCCTGACCACCCAACCTAAACATTTCCAAATTTTGTTGGATTTCTCCAAAACTACAGTGGTCAGAAGCTAGATCCCAGCTCGGCCTTATAGCCCCAAATGCCAGCTTTCATCTGATGCCCAGAGCCTGGCCAAAGGACTTCTTTTTCCCCTGCAAAACGGCCTCTCTTTGCGGCCACTCGCCCTGGCCCACCCTGACCACCCAACCTAAAAATTTCCAAATTTTGTTGGATTTCTCCAAAACTACAGTGGTCAGAAGCTAGATCCCAGCTCGGCCTTATAGCCCCAAACACCAGCTTTCATCTGATGCCCAGAGCCTGGCCAAATGACTTCTTTTTCCCCTGCAAAATGGCCTCTCTTTGGGCCACTCGCCCTGGCCCACCCTGACCACCCAACCTAAACATTTCCAAATTTTGTTGGATTTCTCCAAAACCACAGTGGTCAGAAGCTAGATCCCAGCTCGGCCTTATAGCCCCAAACGCCAACTTTCATCTGATGCACAGAGGTTGGCCAAAGGACTTCTTTTTCCCCTGCAAAATATCCTCTCTTTGCGGCCACTCGCCGTGGCCCACCCTGACCACCCAAGCAAACATTTCCAAATTTTGCTGGATTTCTCCAAAACTACAGTGGTCAGAAGCTAGATCCCAGCTCGGCCTTATAGCTCCAAACGCCAGCTTTCATCTGATGCCCAGAGCCTGGCCAAATGACTTCTGTTTCCCCTGCAAAACGGCCTCTCTTTGCGGCCACTCGCCCTGGCCCACCCTGACCACCCAACCTAAACATTTCCAAATTTTGTTGGATTTCTCCAAAACTACAGTGGTCAGAAGCTAGATGCTAGCTCGGTCTTATAGCCCCAAATGCCAGCTTTCATCTGATGCCCAGAGCTTGGCCAAATGACTTCTTTTTCCCCTGCAAAATGGCCTCTCTTTGCGGCCACTCGCCCTGGCCCACCCTGACCACCCAACCTAAAAATTGCCAAATTTTGCTGGATTTCTCCAAAACTACAGTGGTCAGAAGCTAGATGCCACCTCGGCCTTATAGCCCCAAACGCCAGCTTTCATCTGATGCCCAGAGCTTGGCCAAAGGACTTCTTTTTCCCCTGCAAAATGGCCTCTCTTTGCGGCCACTCGCCCTGGCCCACCCTGACCACCCAAGCAAACATTTCCAAATTTTGCTGGATTTCTCCAAAACTACAGTGGTCAGAAGCTAGATCCCAGCTCGGCCTTATAGCCCCAAACGCCAGCTTTCATCTGATGCCCAGAGCCTCGCCAAAGGACTTCTTTTTCCCCTGCAAAATGGCCTCTCTTTGCGGCCACTCGCCCTGGCCCACCCTGACCACCCAAGCAAAAATTTCCAAATTTTGTTGGATTTCTCCAAAACTACAGTGGTCAGAAGCTAGATCCCAGCTTGGCCTTATAGCCCCAAACACCAGCTTTCATCTGATGCCCAGAGCCTGGCCAAATGACTTCTTTTTCCCCTGCAAAATGGCCTCTCTTTGCGGCCACTCGCCCTGGCCCACCCTGACCACCCAACCTAAACATTTCCAAATTTTGTTGGATTTCTCCAAAACCACAGTGGTCAGAAGCTAGATGCCAGCTCGGCCTTATAGCCCCAAATGCCAGCTTTCATCTGATGCACAGAGGTTGGCCAAAGGACTTCTTTTTCCCCTGCAAAATGGCCTCTCTTTGCGGCCACTCGCCCTGGCCCACCCTGACCACCCAAGCAAACATTTCCAAATTTTGCTGGATTTCTCCAAAACTACAGTGGTCAGAAGCTAGATCCCAGCTCGGCCTTATAGCCCCAAACGCCAGCTTTCATCTGATGCCCAGAGCCTGGCCAAATGACTTCTTTTTCCCCTGCAAAACGGCCTCTCTTTGCGGCCACTCGCCCTGGCCCACCCTGACCACCCAACCTAAACATTTCCAAATTTTGTTGGATTTCTCTAAAACTACAGTGGTCAGAAGCTAGATGCCAGCTCGGTCTTATAGCCCCAAATGCCAGCTTTCATCTGATGCCCAGAGCTTGGCCAAATGACTTCTTTTTCCCCTGCAAAATGGCCTCTCTTTGCGGCCACTCGCCCTGGCCCACCATGACCACCCAAGCAAACATTTCCAAATTTTGCTAGATTTCTCCAAAACTACAGTGATCACAAGATAGATTCCAGCTCGGCCTTATAGCCCCAAACGCCAGCTTTCATCTGATGCCCAGAGCCTGGCCAAAGGACTTCTTTTTCCCCTGCAAAACGGCCTCTCTTTGCGGCCACTCGCCCTGGCCCACCCTGACCACCCAACCTAAAAATTTCCAAATTTTGTTGGATTTCTCCAAAACTACAGTGGTCAGAAGCTAGATCCCAGCTCGGCCTTATAGCCCCAAACACCAGCTTTCATCTGATGCCCAGAGCCTGGCCAAATGACTTCTTTTTCCCCTGCAAAACGGCCTCTCTTTGCGGCCACTCGCCCTGGCCCACCCTGACCACCCAACCTAAACATTTCCAAATTTTGTTGGATTTCTCCAAAACTACAGTGGTCAGAAGCTAGATCCCAGCTCGGCCTTATAGCCCCAAACACCAGCTTTCATCTGATGCCCAGAGCCTGGCCAAATGACTTCGTTTTCCCCTGCAAAATGGCCTCTCTTTGCGGCCACTCGCCCTGGCCCACCCTGACCACTCAAGCAAACATTTCCAAATTTTGCTGGATTTCTCCAAAACTACAGTGGTCACAAGCTAGATGCCAGCTCGGTCTTATAGCCCCAAATGCCAGCTTTCATCTGATGCCCAGAGCTTGGCCAAATGACTTCTTTTTCCCCTGCAAAATGGCCTCTCTTTGGGCCACTCGCCCTGGCCCACCCTGACCACCCAACCTAAACATTTCCAAATTTTGTTGGATTTCTCCAAAACCACAGTGGTCAGAAGCTAGATCCCAGCTCGGCCTTATAGCCCCAAACGCCAGCTTTCATCTGATGCCCAGAGCCTGGCCAAATGACTTCTTTTTCCCCTGCAAAATGGCCTCTCTTTGCGGCCATTCACCCTGGCTCACCCTGAACACCCAAGCAAAAATTTCCAAATTTTGCTGGATGTCTCCAAAACTACAGTGGTCAGAAGCTAGATCCCAGCTCGGCCTTATAGCCCCAAATGCCAGCTTTCATCTGATGCCCAGTGGTTGGCCAAATGACTTCTTTTTCCCCTGCAAAACGGCCTCTCTTTGCGGCCACTCGCCCTGGCCCACCCTGACCACCCAAGCAAACATTTCCAAATTTTCCTGGATTTCTTCAAAACTACAGTGGTCACAAGCTAGATTCCAGCTCGACCTTGTAGCCCCAAACGCCAGCTCTCATCTGATGCCCAGAGCCTGGCCAAATGACTTCTTTTTCCCCTGCAAAATGGCCTCTCTTTGCGGCCACTCGCCGTGGCCCAGCCTGACCACCCAACCTAAACATTTCCAAATTTTGTTGGATTTCTCCAAAACCACAGTGGTCAGAAGCTAGATCCCAGCTCGGCCTTATAGCCCCAAATGCCAGCTTTCATCTGATGCCCAGAGCCTGGCCAAAGGACTTCTTTTTCCCCTGCAAAATGGCCTCTCTTTGCGGCCACTCGCCCTGGCCCACCCTGACCACCCAACCTAAACATTTCCAAATTTTGTTGGATTTCTCCAAAACTACAGCGGTCACAAGCTACATGCCAGCTCGGTCTTATAGCCCCAAATGCCAGCTTTCATCTGATGCCCAGAGCCTGGCCAAATGACTTCTTTTTCCCCTGCAAAATGGCCTCTCTTTGCGGCCACTCGCCCTGGCCCACCCTGACCACCCAACCTAAACATTTCCAAATTTTGTTGGATTTCTCCAAAACTACAGTGGTCAGAAGCTAGATCCCACCTCGGCCTTATAGCCCCAAATGCCAGCTTTCATCTGATGCCCAGAGCTTGGCCAAATGACTTCTTTTTCCCCTGCAAAATGGCCTCTCTTTGGGCCACTCGCCCTGGCCCACCCTGACCACCCAACCTAAACATTTCCAAATTTTGTTGGATTTCTCCAAAACCACAGTGGTCAGAAGCTAGATGCCAGCTCGGCCTTATAGCCCCAAACGCCAGCTTTCATCTGATGCACAGAGGTTGGCCAAAGGACTTCTTTTTCCCCTGCAAAATGGCCTCTCTTTGCGGCCACTCGCCCTGGCCCACCCTGACCACCCAAGCAAACATTTCCAAATTTTGCTGGATTTCTCCAAAACTACAGTGGTCAGAAGCTAGATCCCAGCTCGGCCTTATAGCCCCAAACGCCAGCTTTCATCTGATGCCCAGAGCCTGGCCAAATGACTTCTTTTTCCCCTGCAAAACGGCCTCTCTTTGCGGCCACTCGCCCTGGCCCACCCTGACCACCCAACCTAAACATTTCCAAATTTTGTTGGATTTCTCTAAAACTACAGTGGTCAGAAGCTAGATCCCAGCTCGGTCTTATAGCCCCAAATGCCAGCTTTCATCTGATGCCCAGAGCTTGGCCAAATGACTTCTTTTTCCCCTGCAAAACGGCCTCTCTTTGCGGCCACTCGCCCTGGCCCACCCTGACCACCCAACCTAAAAATTTCCAAATTTTGTTGGATTTCTCCAAAACTACAGTGGTCAGAAGCTAGATCCCAGCTCGGCCTTATAGCCCCAAACACCAGCTTTCATCTGATGCCCAGAGCCTGGCCAAATGACTTCTTTTTCCCCTGCAAAATGGCCTCTCTTTGCGGCCACTCGCCCTGGCCCACCCTGACCACCCAACCTAAACATTTCCAAATTTTGTTGGATTTCTCCAAAACTACAGTGGTCAGAAGCTAGATCCCAGCTCGGCCTTATAGCCCCAAATGCCAGCTTTCATCTGATGCCCAGAGCCTGGCCAAATGACTTCGTTTTCCCCTGCAAAATGGCCTCTCTTTGCGGCCACTCGCCCTGGCCCACCCTGACCACTCAAGCAAACATTTCCAAATTTTGCTGGATTTCTCCAAAACTACAGTGGTCACAAGCTAGATGCCAGCTCGGTCTTATAGCCCCAAATGCCAGCTTTCATCTGATGCCCAGAGCTTGGCCAAATGACTTCTTTTTCCCCTGCAAAATGGCCTCTCTTTGGGCCACTCGCCCTGGCCCACCCTCACCACCCAACCTAAACATTTCCAAATTTTGTTGGATTTCTCCAAAACCACAGTGGTCAGAAGCTAGATCCCAGCTCGGCCTTATAGCCCCAAACGCCAGCTTTCATCTGATGCCCAGAGCCTGGCCAAATGACTTCTTTTTCCCCTGCAAAATGGCCTCTCTTTGCGGCCATTCACCCTGGCTCACCCTGAACACCCAAGCAAAAATTTCCAAATTTTGCTGGATGTCTCCAAAACTACAGTGGTCAGAAGCTAGATGCTAGCTCGGTCTTATAGCCCCAAATGCCAGCTTTCATCTGATGCCCAGAGCTTGGCCAAATGACTTCTTTTTCCCCTGCAAAATGGCCTCTCTTTGCGGCCACTCGCCCTGGCCCACCCTGACCACCCAACCTAAAAATTGCCAAATTTTGCTGGATTTCTCCAAAACTACAGTGGTCAGAAGCTAGATGCCAGCTCGGCCTTATAGCCCCAAACGCCAGCTTTCATCTGATGCCCAGAGCCTGGCCAAAGGACTTCTTTTTCCCCTGCAAAATGGCCTCTCTTTGCGGCCACTCGCCCTGGCCCACCCTGACCACCCAAGCAAACATTTCCAAATTTTGCTGGATTTCTCCAAAACTACAGTGGTCAGAAGCTAGATCCCAGCTCGGCCTTATAACCCCAAACGCCAGCTTTCATCTGATGCCCAGAGCCTCGCCAAATGACTTCTTTTTCCCCTGCAAAATGGCCTCTCTTTGCGGCCACTCGCCCTGGCCCACTCTGACCACCCAAGCAAACATTTCCAAATTTTGCTGGATTTCTCCAAAACTATAGTGGTCAGAAGCTAGATCCCAGCTCGGCCTTATAGCCCCAAACGCCAGCTTTCATCTTATGCACAGAGGTTGGCCAAAGGACTTCTTTTTCCCCTGCAAAATGGCCTCTCTTTGCGGCCACTCGCCCTGGCCCACCCTGACCACCCAAGCAAAAATTTCCAAATTTTGTTGGATTTCTCCAAAACTACAGTGGTCAGAAGCTAGATCCCAGCTCGGCCTTATAGCCCCAAACGCCAGCTTTCATCTGATGCCCAGAGCCTGGCCAAATGACTTCTTCTTCCCCTGCAAAATGGCCTCTCTTTGCGGCCATTCACCCTGGCTCACCCTGAACACCCAAGCAAAAATTTCCAAATTTTGCTGGATTTCTCCAAAACTACAGTGGTCAGAAGCTAGATCCCAGCTCGGCCTTATAGCCCCAAAGGCCAGCTTTCACCTGATGCCCAGAGCCTGGCCAAATGACTTCTTTTTCCCCTGCAAAATGGCCTCTCTTTGCGGCCACTCGCCCTGGCCCACCCTGACCACCCAATCTAAACATTTCCAAATTTTGTTGGATTTCTCCAAAACTACAGTGATCACAAGCTAGATTCCAGCTTGGCCTTATAGCCCCAAATGCCAGCTTTCATCTGATGCACAGAGCTTGGCCAAATGACTTCTTTTTCCCCTGCAAAACGGCCTCTCTTTGCGGCCACTCGCCCTGGCCCACCCTGACCACCCAAGCTAAACATTTCCAAATTTTGTTGGATTTCTCCAAAACTACAGTGGTCAGAAGCTAGATCCCACCTCGGCCTTATAGCCCCAAATGCCAGCTTTCATCTGATGCCCAGAGCTTGGCCAAATGACTTCTTTTTCCCCTGCAAAATGGCCTCTCTTTGGGCCACTCGCCCTGGCCCACCCTGACCACCCAACCTAAACATTTCCAAATTTTGTTGGATTTCTCCAAAACTACAGTGGTCAGAAGCTAGATCCCAGCTCGGCCTTATAGCCCCAAACGCCAGCTTTCATCTGATGCACAGAGGTTGGCCAAATGACTTCTTTTTCCCCTGCAAAATGGCCTCTCTTTGCGGCCACTCGCCCTGGCCCACCCTGACCACCCAAGCAAACATTTCCAAATTTTGCTGGATTTCTCCAAAACTACAGTGGTCAGAAGCTAGATCCCAGCTCGGCCTTATAGCCCCAAACGCCAGCTTTCATCTGATGCCCAGAGCCTGGCCAAATGACTTCTTTTTCCCCTGCAAAACGGCCTCTCTTTGCGGCCACTCGCCCTGGCCCACCCTGACCACCCAACCTAAACATTTCCAAATTTTGTTGGATTTCTCTAAAACTACAGTGGTCAGAAGCTAGATGCCAGCTCGGTCTTATAGCCCCAAATGCCAGCTTTCATCTGATGCCCAGAGCTTGGCCAAATGACTTCTTTTTCCCCTGCAAAATGGCCTCTATTTGGGCCACTCGCCCTGGCCCACCATGACCACCCAAGCAAACATTTCCAAATTTTGCTAGATTTCTCCAAAACTACAGTGATCACAAGATAGATTCCAGCTCGGCCTTATAGCCCCAAATGCCAGCTTTCATCTGATGCCCAGAGCCTGGCCAAAGGACTTCTTTATCCCCTGCAAAATGGCCTCTCTTTGCGGCCACTCGCCCTGGCCCACCCTGACCACCCAAGCAAACATTTCCAAATTTTGCTGGATTTCTCCAAAACTACAGTGGTCAGAAGCTAGATCCCAGCTCGGCCTTATAGCCCCAAACGCCAGCTTTCATCTGATGCCCAGAGGTTGGCCAAAGGACTTCTTTTTCCCCTGCAAAACGGCCTCTCTTTGCGGCCACTCGCCCTGGCCCACCCTGACCACCCAACCTAAACATTTCCAAATTTTGTTGGATTTCTCTAAAACTACAGTGGTCAGAAGCTAGATGCCAGCTCGGTCTTATAGCCCCAAATGCCAGCTTTCATCTGATGCCCAGAGCCTGGCCAAATGACTTCTTTTTCCCCTGCAAAATGGCCTCTCTTTGCGGCCACTCGCCCTGGCCCACCCTGACCACCCAATCTAAACATTTCCAAATTTTGTTGGATTTCTCCAAAACTACAGTGATCACAAGCTAGATTCCAGCTTGGCCTTATAGCCCCAAATGCCAGCTTTCATCTGATGCACAGAGCCTGGCCAAAGGACTTCTTTTTCCCCTGCAAAATGGCCTCTCTTTGCGGCCACTCGCCCTGGCCCACCCTGACCACCCAAGCAAAAATTTCCAAATTTTGTTGGATTTCTCCAAAACTACAGTGGTCAGAAGCTAGATCCCAGCTCGGCCTTATAGCCCCAAACACCAGCTTTCATCTGATGCCCAGAGCCTGGCCAAATGACTTCTTTTTCCCCTGAAAAACGGCCTCTCTTTGCGGCCACTCGCCCTGGCCCACCCTGACCACCCAACCTAAAAATTTCCAAATTTTGTTGGATTTCTCCAAAACTACAGTGGTCAGAAGCTAGATCCCAGCTCGGCCTTATAGCCCCAAACACCAGCTTTCATCTGATGCCCAGAGCCTGGCCAAATGACTTCTTTTTCCCCTGCAAAATGGCCTCTCTTTGCGGCCACTCGCCCTGGCCCACCCTGACCACTCAAGCAAACATTTCCAAATTTTGCTGGATTTCTCCAAAACTACAGTGGTCACAAGCTAGATGCCAGCTCGGTCTTATAGCCCCAAATGCCAGCTTTCATCTGATGCCCAGAGCTTGGCCAAATGACTTCTTTTTCCCCTGCAAAATGGCCTCTCTTTGGGCCACTCGCCCTGGCCCACCCTGACCACCCAACCTAAAAATTTCCAAATTTTGTTGGATTTCTCCAAAACCACAGTGGTCAGAAGCTAGATCCCAGCTCGGCCTTATAGCCCCAAACGCCAGCTTTCATCTGATGCCCAGAGCCTGGCCAAATGACTTCTGTTTCCCCTGCAAAACGGCCTCTCTTTGCGGCCACTCGCCCTGGCCCACCCTGACCACCCAACCTAAACATTTCCAAATTTTGTTGGATTTCTCCAAAACTACAGTGGTCAGAAGCTAGATGCTAGCTCGGTCTTATAGCCCCAAATGCCAGCTTTCATCTGATGCCCAGAGCTTGGCCAAATGACTTCTTTTTCCCCTGCAAAATGGCCTCTCTTTGCGGCCACTCGCCCTGGCCCACCCTGACCACCCAACCTAAAAATTGCCAAATTTTGCTGGATTTCTCCAAAACTACAGTGGTCAGAAGCTAGATGCCAGCTCGGCCTTATAGCCCCAAACGCCAGCTTTCATCTGATGCCCAGAGCTTGGCCAAAGGACTTCTTTTTCCCCTGCAAAATGGCCTCTCTTTGCGGCCACTCGCCCTGGCCCACCCTGACCACCCAAGCAAACATTTCCAAATTTTGCTGGATTTCTCCAAAACTACAGTGGTCAGAAGCTAGATCCCAGCTCGGCCTTATAACCCCAAACGCCAGCTTTCATCTGATGCCCAGAGCCTCGCCAAATGACTTCTTTTTCCCCTGCAAAATGGCCTCTCTTTGCGGCCACTCGCCCTGGCCCACTCTGACCACCCAAGCAAACATTTCCAAATTTTGCTGGATTTCTCCAAAACTATAGTGGTCAGAAGCTAGATCCCAGCTCGACCTTATAGCCCCAAACGCCAGCTTTCATCTTATGCACAGAGGTTGGCCAAAGGACTTCTTTTTCCCCTGCAAAATGGCCTCTCTTTGCGGCCACTCGCCCTGGCCCACCCTGACCACCCAAGCAAAAATTTCCAAATTTTGTTGGATTTCTCCAAAACTACAGTGGTCAGAAGCTAGATCCCAGCTCGGCCTTATAGCCCCAAACGCCAGCTTTCATCTGATGCCCAGAGCCTGGCCAAATGACTTCTTCTTCCCCTGCAAAATGGCCTCTCTTTGCGGCCATTCACCCTGGCTCACCCAAGCAAAAATTTCCAAATTTTGCTGGATTTCTCCAAAACTACAGTGGTCAGAAGCTAGATCCCAGCTCGGCCTTATAGCCCCAAAGGCCAGCTTTCAACTGATGCCCAGAGCCTGGCCAAATGACTTCTTTTTCCCCTGCAAAATGGCCTCTCTTTGCGGCCACTCGCCCTGGCCCACCCTGACCACCCAATCTAAACATTTCCAAATTTTGTTGGATTTCTCCAAAACTACAGTGATCACAAGCTAGATTCCAGCTTGGCCTTATAGCCCCAAATGCCAGCTTTCATCTGATGCACAGAGCTTGGCCAAATGACTTCTTTTTCCCCTGCAAAACGGCCTCTCTTTGCGGCCACTCGCCCTGGCCCACCCTGACCACCCAAGCAAAAATTTCCAAATTTTGTTGGATTTCTCCAAAACTACAGTGGTCAGAAGCTAGATCCCACCTCGGCCTTATAGCCCCAAATGCCAGCTTTCATCTGATGCCCAGAGCCTGGCCAAAGGACTTCTTTTTCCCCTGCAAAATGGCCTCTCTTTGCGGCCACTCGCCCTGGCCCACCCTGACCACCCAAGCAAAAATTTCCAAATTTTGTTGGATTTCTCCAAAACTACAGTGGTCAGAAGCTAGATGCCAGCTCGGCCTTATAGCCCCAAACGCCAACTTTCATCTGATGCACAGAGGTTGGCCAAAGGACTTCTTTTTCCCCTGCAAAATATCCTCTCTTTGCGGCCACTCGCCCTGGCCCACCCTGACCACCCAAGCAAACATTTCCAAATTTTGCTGGATTTCTCCAAAACTACAGTGGTCAGAAGCTAGATGCCAGCTCGGCCTTATAGCTCCAAAGGCCAGCTTTCATCTGATGCCCAGAGCCTGGCCAAATGACTTCTGTTTCCCCTGCAAAACGGCCTCTCTTTGCGGCCACTCGCCCTGGCCCACCCTGACCACCCAACCTAAAAATTTCCAAATTTTGTTGGATTTCTCCAAAACTACAGTGGTCAGAAGCTAGATGCTAGCTCGGTCTTATAGCCCCAAATGCCAGCTTTCATCTGATGCCCAGAGCCTCGCCAAATGACTTCTTTTTCCCCTGCAAAATGGCCTCTCTTTGCGGCCACTCGCCCTGGCCCACCCTGACCACCCAATCTAAACATTTCCAAATTTTGTTGGATTTCTCCAAAACTACAGTGATCACAAGCTAGATGCCAGCTCGGCCTTATAGCCCCAAACGCCAGCTTTCATCTGATGCCCAGAGCTTGGCCAAAGGACTTCTTTTTCCCCTGCAAAATGGCCTCTCTTTGCGGCCACTCGCCCTGGCCCACCCTGACCACCCAAGCAAACATTTCCAAATTTTGCTGGATTTCTCCAAAACTACAGTGGTCAGAAGCTAGATCCCAGCTCGGCCTTATAGCCCCAAACGCCAGCTTTCATCTGATGCCCAGAGCCTGGCCAAATGACTTCTTTTTCCCCTGCAAAATGGCCTCTCTTTGCGGCCACTCGCCCTGGCCCACCCTGACCACCCAACCTAAACATTTCCAAATTTTGTTGGATTTCTCCAAAACTACAGTGGTCAGAAGCTAGATCCCACCTCGGCCTTATAGCCCCAAATGCCAGCTTTCATCTGATGCCCAGAGCTTGGCCAAATGACTTCTTTTTCCCCTGCAAAATGGCCTCTCTTTGGGCCACTCGCCCTGGCCCACCCTGACTACCCAACCTAAACATTTCCAAATTTTGTTGGATTTCTCCAAAACCACAGTGGTCAGAAGCTAGACCCCAGCTCGGCCTTATAGCCCCAAACGCCAGCTTTCATCTGATGCACAGAGGTTGGCCAAAGGACTTCTTTTTCCCCTGCAAAATGGCCTCTCTTTGCGGCCACTCGCCCTGGCCCACCCTGACCACCCAAGCAAACATTTCCAAATTTTGCTGGATTTCTCCAAAACTACAGTGGTCAGAAGCTAGATCCCAGCTCGGCCTTATAGCCCCAAACGCCAGCTTTCATCTGATGCCCAGAGCCTGGCCAAATGACTTCTTTTTCCCCTGAAAAACGGCCTCTCTTTGCGGCCACTCGCCCTGGCCCACCCTGACCACCCAACCTAAACATTTCCAAATTTTGTTGGATTTCTCTAAAACTACAGTGGTCAGAAGCTAGATGCCAGCTCGGTCTTATAGCCCCAAATGCCAGCTTTCATCTGATGCCCAGAGCTTGGCCAAATGACTTCTTTTTCCCCTGCAAAATGGCCTCTCTTTGCGGCCACTCGCCCTGGCCCACCATGACCACCCAAGCAAACATTTCCAAATTTTGCTAGATTTCTCCAAAACTACAGTGATCACAAGATAGATTCCAGCTCGGCCTTATAGCCCCAAACGCCAGCTTTCATCTGATGCCCAGAGCCTGGCCAAAGGACTTCTTTTTCCCCTGCAAAATGGCCTCTCTTTGCGGCCACTCGCCCTGGCCCACCCTGACCACCCAAGCAAAAATTTCCAAATTTTGTTGGATTTCTCCAAAACTACAGTGGTCAGAAGCTAGATCCCACCTCGGCCTTATAGCCCCAAATGCCAGCTTTCATCTGATGCCCAGAGCTTGGCCAAATGACTTCTTTTTCCCCTGCAAAATGGCCTCTCTTTGGGCCACTCGCCGTGGCCCAGCCTGACTACCCAACCTAAACATTTCCAAATTTTGTTGGATTTCTCCAAAACCACAGTGGTCAGAAGCTAGATCCCAGCTCGGCCTTATAGCCCCAAACGCCAGCTTTCATCTGATGCACAGAGGTTGGCCAAAGGACTTCTTTTTCCCCTGCAAAATGGCCTCTCTTTGCGGCCACTCGCCCTGGCCCACCCTGACCACCCAAGCAAACATTTCCAAATTTTGCTGGATTTCTCCAAAACTACAGTGGTCAGAAGCTAGATCCCAGCTCGGCCTTATAGCCCCAAACGCCAGCTTTCATCTGATGCCCAGAGCCTGGCCAAATGACTTCTTTTTCCCCTGCAAAACGGCCTCTCTTTGCGGCCACTCGCCCTGGCCCACCCTGACCACCCAACCTAAACATTTCCAAATTTTGTTGGATTTCTCTAAAACTACAGTGGTCAGAAGCTAGATGCCAGCTCGGTCTTATAGCCCCAAATGCCAGCTTTCATCTGATGCCCAGAGCTTGGCCAAATGACTTCTTTTTCCCCTGCAAAATGGCCTCTCTTTGCGGCCACTCGCCCTGGCCCACCATGACCACCCAAGCAAACATTTCCAAATTTTGCTAGATTTCTCCAAAACTACAGTGATCACAAGATAGATTCCAGCTCGGCCTTATAGCCCCAAACGCCAGCTTTCATCTGATGCCCAGAGCCTGGCCAAAGGACTTCTTTTTCCCCTGCAAAATGGCCTCTCTTTGCGGCCACTCGCCCTGGCCCACCCTGACCACCCAAGCAAAAATTTCCAAATTTTGTTGGATTTCTCCAAAACTACAGTGGTCAGAAGCTAGATCCCAGCTCGGCCTTATAGCCCCAAACACCAGCTTTCATCTGATGCCCAGAGCCTGGCCAAATGACTTCTTTTTCCCCTGAAAAACGGCCTCTCTTTGCGGCCACTCGCCCTGGCCCACCCTGACCACCCAACCTAAACATTTCCAAATTTTGTTGGATTTCTCCAAAACTACAGTGGTCAGAAGCTAGATCCCAGCTCGGCCTTATAGCCCCAAACACCAGCTTTCATCTGATGCACAGAGCCTGGCCAAATGACTTCTTTTTCCCCTGCAAAATGGCCTCTCTTTGCGGCCACTCGCCCTGGCCCACCCTGACCACTCAAGCAAACATTACCAAATTTTGCTGGATTTCTCCAAAACTACAGTGGTCACAAGCTAGATGCCAGCTCGGTCTTATAGCCCCAAATGCCAGCTTTCATCTGATGCCCAGAGCTTGGCCAAATGACTTCTTTTTCCCCTGCAAAATGGCCTCTCTTTGGGCCACTCGCCCTGGCCCACCCTGACCACCCAACCTAAACATTTCCAAATTTTGTTGGATTTCTCCAAAACCACAGTGGTCAGAAGCTAGATCCCAGCTCGGCCTTATAGCCCCAAACGCCAGCTTTCATCTGATGCCCAGAGCCTGGCCAAATGACTTCTGTTTCCCCTGCAAAACGGCCTCTCTTTGCGGCCACTCGCCCTGGCCCACCCTGACCACCCAACCTAAACATTTCCAAATTTTGTTGGATTTCTCCAAAACTACAGTGGTCAGAAGCTAGATGCTAGCTCGGTCTTATAGCCCCAAATGCCAGCTTTCATCTGATGCCCAGAGCTTGGCCAAATGACTTCTTTTTCCCCTGCAAAATGGCCTCTCTTTGCGGCCACTCGCCCTGGCCCACCCTGACCACCCAACCTAAAAATTGCCAAATTTTGCTGGATTTCTCCAAAACTACAGTGGTCAGAAGCTAGATGCCAGCTCGGCCTTATAGCCCCAAACGCCAGCTTTCATCTGATGCCCAGAGCTTGGCCAAAGGACTTCTTTTTCCCCTGCAAAATGGCCTCTCTTTGCGGCCACTCGCCCTGGCCCACCCTGACCACCCAAGCAAACATTTCCAAATTTTGTTGGATTTCTCCAAAACTACAGTGGTCAGAAGCTAGATCCCAGCTCGGCCTTATAACCCCAAACGCCAGCTTTCATCTGATGCCCAGAGCCTCGCCAAATGACTTCTTTTTCCCCTGCAAAATGGCCTCTCTTTGCGGCCACTCGCCCTGGCCCACTCTGACCACCCAAGCAAACATTTCCAAATTTTGCTGGATTTCTCCAAAACTACAGTGGTCAGAAGCCAGATCCCAGCTCGGCCTTATAGCCCCAAACGCCAGCTTTCATCTTATGCACAGAGGTTGGCCAAAGGACTTCTTTTTCCCCTGCAAAATGGCCTCTCTTTGCGGCCACTCGCCCTGGCCCACCCTGACCACCCAAGCAAAAATTTCCAAATTTTGTTGGATTTCTCCAAAACTACAGTGGTCAGGAGCTAGATCCCAGCTCGGCCTTATAGCCCCAAACGCCAGCTTTCATCTGATGCCCAGAGCCTGGCCAAATGACTTCTTCTTCCCCTGCAAAATGGCCTCTCTTTGCGGCCATTCACCCTGGCTCACCCTGAACACCCAAGCAAAAATTTCCAAATTTTGCTGGATTTCTCCAAAACTACAGTGGTCAGAAGGTAGATGCCAGCTCGGCCTTATAGCCCCAAAGGCCAGCTTTCACCTGATGCCCAGAGCCTGGCCAAATGACTTCTTTTTCCCCTGCAAAATGGCCTCTCTTTGCGGCCACTCGCCCTGGCCCACCCTGACCACCCAATCTAAACATTTCCAAATTTTGTTGGATTTCTCCAAAACTACAGTGATCACAAGCTAGATTCCAGCTTGGCCTTATAGCCCCAAATGCCAGCTTTCATCTGATGCACAGAGCTTGGCCAAATGACTTCTTTTTCCCCTGCAAAACGGCCTCTCTTTGCGGCCACTCGCCCTGGCCCACCCTGACCACCCAACCTAAACATTTCCAAATTTTGTTGGATTTCTCCAAAACTACAGTGGTCAGAAGCTAGATCCCACCTCGGCCTTATAGCCCCAAATGCCAGCTTTCATCTGATGCACAGAGCTTGGCCAAATGACTTCTTTTTCCCCTGCAAAATGGCCTCTCTTTGGGCCACTCGCCCTGGCCCACCCTGACCACCCAACCTAAACATTTCCAAATTTTGTTGGATTTCTCCAAAACTACAGTGGTCAGAAGCTAGATCCCAGCTCGGCCTTATAGCCCCAAACGCCAGCTTTCATCTGATGCACAGAGGTTGGCCAAATGACTTCTTTTTCCCCTGCAAAATGGCCTCTCTTTGCGGCCACTCGCCCTGGCCCACCCTGACCACCCAAGCAAACATTTCCAAATTTTGCTGGATTTCTCCAAAACTACAGTGGTCAGAAGCTAGATCCCAGCTCGGCCTTATAGCCCCAAACGCCAGCTTTCATCTGATGCCCAGAGCCTGGCCAAATGACTTCTTTTTCCCCTGCAAAACGGCCTCTCTTTGCGGCCACTCGCCCTGGCCCACCCTGACCACCCAACCTAAACATTTCCAAATTTTGTTGGATTTCTCTAAAACTACAGTGGTCAGAAGCTAGATGCCAGCTCGGTCTTATAGCCCCAAATGCCAGCTTTCATCTGATGCCCAGAGCTTGGCCAAATGACTTCTTTTTCCCCTGCAAAATGGCCTCTATTTGGGCCACTCGCCCTGGCCCACCATGACCACCCAAGCAAACATTTCCAAATTTTGCTAGATTTCTCCAAAACTACAGTGATCACAAGATAGATTCCAGCTCGGCCTTATAGCCCCAAACGCCAGCTTTCATCTGATGCCCAGAGCCTGGCCAAAGGACTTCTTTTTCCCCTGCAAAATGGCCTCTCTTTGCGGCCACTCGCCCTGGCCCACCCTGACCACCCAACCTAAACATTTCCAAATTTTGTTGGATTTCTCCAAAACTACAGTGGTCAGAAGCTAGATGCTAGCTCGATCTTATAGCCCCAAATGCCAGCTTTCATCTGATGCCCAGAGCTTGGCCAAATGACTTCTTTTTCCCCTGCAAAATATCCTCTCTTTGCGGCCACTCGCCCTGGCCCACCCTGACCACCCAACCTAAAAATTGCCAAATTTTGCTGGATTTCTCCAAAACTACAGTGGTCAGAAGCTAGATGCCAGCTCGGCCTTATAGCCCCAAACGCCAGCTTTCATCTGATGCCCAGAGCTTGGCCAAAGGACTTCTTTTTCCCCTGCAAAATGGCCTCTCTTTGCGGCCACTCGCCCTGGCCCACCCTGACCACCCAAGCAAACATTTCCAAATTTTGCTGGATTTCTCCAAAACTACAGTGGTCAGAAGCTAGATCCCAGCTCGGCCTTATAGCCCCAAACGCCAGCTTTCATCTGATGCCCAGAGCCTGGCCAAATGACTTCTTTTTCCCCTGCAAAATGGCCTCTCTTTGCGGCCACTCGCCCTGGCCCACCCTGACCACCCAACCTAAACATTTCCAAATTTTGTTGGATTTCTCCAAAACTACAGTGGTCAGAAGCTAGATCCCACCTCGGCCTTATAGCCCCAAATGCCAGCTTTCATCTGATGCCCAGAGCTTGGCCAAATGACTTCTTTTTCCCCTGCAAAATGGCCTCTCTTTGGGCCACTCGCCCTGGCCCACCCTGACCACCCAACCTAAACATTTCCAAATTTTGTTGGATTTCTCCAAAACCACAGTGGTCAGAAGCTAGATCCCAGCTCGGCCTTATAGCCCCAAACGCCAGCTTTCATCTGATGCACAGAGGTTGGCCAAAGGACTTCTTTTTCCCCTGCAAAATGGCCTCTCTTTGCGGCCACTCGCCCTGGCCCACCCTGACCACCCAAGCAAACATTTCCAAATTTTGCTGGATTTCTCCAAAACTACAGTGGTCAGAAGCTAGATCCCAGCTCGGCCTTATAGCCCCAAACGCCAGCTTTCATCTGATGCCCAGAGCCTGGCCAAATGACTTCTTTTTCCCCTGCAAAACGGCCTCTCTTTGCGGCCACTCGCCCTGGCCCACCCTGACCACCCAACCTAAACATTTCCAAATTTTGTTGGATTTCTCTAAAACTACAGTGGTCAGAAGCTAGATGCCAGCTCGGTCTTATAGCCCCAAATGCCAGCTTTCATCTGATGCCCAGAGCTTGGCCAAATGACTTCTTTTTCCCCTGCAAAATGGCCTCTCTTTGCGGCCACTCGCCCTGGCCCACCATGACCACCCAAGCAAACATTTCCAAATTTTGCTAGATTTCTCCAAAACTACAGTGATCACAAGATAGATTCCAGCTCGGCCTTATAGCCCCAAACGCCAGCTTTCATCTGATGCCCAGAGCCTGGCCAAAGGACTTCTTTTTCCCCTGCAAAATGGCCTCTCTTTGCGGCCACTCGCCCTGGCCCACCCTGACCACCCAAGCAAAAATTTCCAAATTTTGTTGGATTTCTCCAAAACTACAGTGGTCAGAAGCTAGATCCCACCTCGGCCTTATAGCCCCAAATGCCAGCTTTCATCTGATGCCCAGAGCTTGGCCAAATGACTTCTTTTTCCCCTGCAAAATGGCCTCTCTTTGGGCCACTCGCCGTGGCCCAGCCTGACTACCCAACCTAAACATTTCCAAATTTTGTTGGATTTCTCCAAAACCACAGTGGTCAGAAGCTAGATCCCAGCTCGGCCTTATAGCCCCAAACGCCAGCTTTCATCTGATGCACAGAGGTTGGCCAAAGGACTTCTTTTTCCCCTGCAAAATGGCCTCTCTTTGCGGCCACTCGCCCTGGCCCACCCTGACCACCCAAGCAAACATTTCCAAATTTTGCTGGATTTCTCCAAAACTACAGTGGTCAGAAGCTAGATCCCAGCTCGGCCTTATAGCCCCAAACGCCAGCTTTCATCTGATGCCCAGAGCCTGGCCAAATGACTTCTTTTTCCCCTGCAAAACGGCCTCTCTTTGCGGCCACTCGCCCTGGCCCACCCTGACCACCCAACCTAAACATTTCCAAATTTTGTTGGATTTCTCTAAAACTACAGTGGTCAGAAGCTAGATGCCAGCTCGGTCTTATAGCCCCAAATGCCAGCTTTCATCTGATGCCCAGAGCTTGGCCAAATGACTTCTTTTTCCCCTGCAAAATGGCCTCTCTTTGCGGCCACTCGCCCTGGCCCACCATGACCACCCAAGCAAACATTTCCAAATTTTGCTAGATTTCTCCAAAACTACAGTGATCACAAGATAGATTCCAGCTCGGCCTTATAGCCCCAAACGCCAGCTTTCATCTGATGCCCAGAGCCTGGCCAAAGGACTTCTTTTTCCCCTGCAAAATGGCCTCTCTTTGCGGCCACTCGCCCTGGCCCACCCTGACCACCCAAGCAAAAATTTCCAAATTTTGTTGGATTTCTCCAAAACTACAGTGGTCAGAAGCTAGATCCCAGCTCGGCCTTATAGCCCCAAACACCAGCTTTCATCTGATGCCCAGAGCCTGGCCAAATGACTTCTTTTTCCCCTGAAAAACGGCCTCTCTTTGCGGCCACTCGCCCTGGCCCACCCTGACCACCCAACCTAAAAATTTCCAAATTTTGTTGGATTTCTCCAAAACTACAGTGGTCAGAAGCTAGATCCCAGCTCGGCCTTATAGCCCCAAACACCAGCTTTCATCTGATGCACAGAGCCTGGCCAAAGGACTTCTTTTTCCCCTGCAAAATGGCCTCTCTTTGCGGCCACTCGCCCTGGCCCACCCTGACCACTCAAGCAAACATTACCAAATTTTGCTGGATTTCTCCAAAACTACAGTGGTCACAAGCTAGATGCCAGCTCGGTCTTATAGCCCCAAATGCCAGCTTTCATCTGATGCCCAGAGCTTGGCCAAATGACTTCTTTTTCCCCTGCAAAATGGCCTCTCTTTGGGCCACTCGCCGTGGCCCAGCCTGACTACCCAACCTAAACATTTCCAAATTTTGTTGGATTTCTCCAAAACCACAGTGGTCAGAAGCTAGATCCCAGCTCGGCCTTATAGCCCCAAACGCCAGCTTTCATCTGATGCACAGAGGTTGGCCAAAGGACTTCTTTTTCCCCTGCAAAATGGCCTCTCTTTGCGGCCACTCGCCCTGGCCCACCCTGACCACCCAAGCAAACATTTCCAAATTTTGCTGGATTTCTCCAAAACTACAGTGGTCAGAAGCTAGATCCCAGCTCGGCCTTATAGCCCCAAACGCCAGCTTTCATCTGATGCCCAGAGCCTGGCCAAATGACTTCTTTTTCCCCTGCAAAACGGCCTCTCTTTGCGGCCACTCGCCCTGGCCCACCCTGACCACCCAACCTAAACATTTCCAAATTTTGTTGGATTTCTCTAAAACTACAGTGGTCAGAAGCTAGATGCCAGCTCGGTCTTATAGCCCCAAATGCCAGCTTTCATCTGATGCCCAGAGCTTGGCCAAATGACTTCTTTTTCCCCTGCAAAATGGCCTCTCTTTGCGGCCACTCGCCCTGGCCCACCATGACCACCCAAGCAAACATTTCCAAATTTTGCTAGATTTCTCCAAAACTACAGTGATCACAAGATAGATTCCAGCTCGGCCTTATAGCCCCAAACGCCAGCTTTCATCTGATGCCCAGAGCCTGGCCAAAGGACTTCTTTTTCCCCTGCAAAATGGCCTCTCTTTGCGGCCACTCGCCCTGGCCCACCATGACCACCCAAGCAAAAATTTCCAAATTTTGTTGGATTTCTCCAAAACTACAGTGGTCAGAAGCTAGATCCCAGCTCGGCCTTATAGCCCCAAACACCAGCTTTCATCTGATGCCCAGAGCCTGGCCAAATGACTTCTTTTTCCCCTGAAAAACGGCCTCTCTTTGCGGCCACTCGCCCTGGCCCACCCTGACCACCCAACCTAAAAATTTCCAAATTTTGTTGGATTTCTCCAAAACTACAGTGGTCAGAAGCTAGATCCCAGCTCGGCCTTATAGCCCCAAACACCAGCTTTCATCTGATGCACAGAGCCTGGCCAAATGACTTCTTTTTCCCCTGCAAAATGGCCTCTCTTTGCGGCCACTCGCCCTGGCCCACCCTGACCACTCAAGCAAACATTACCAAATTTTGCTGGATTTCTCCAAAACTACAGTGGTCACAAGCTAGATGCCAGCTCGGTCTTATAGCCCCAAATGCCAGCTTTCATCTGATGCCCAGAGCTTGGCCAAATGACTTCTTTTTCCCCTGCAAAATGGCCTCTCTTTGGGCCACTCGCCCTGGCCCACCCTGACCACCCAACCTAAACATTTCCAAATTTTGTTGGATTTCTCCAAAACCACAGTGGTCAGAAGCTAGATCCCAGCTCGGCCTTATAGCCCCAAACGCCAGCTTTCATCTGATGCCCAGAGCCTGGCCAAATGACTTCTGTTTCCCCTGCAAAACGGCCTCTCTTTGCGGCCACTCGCCCTGGCCCACCCTGACCACCCAACCTAAACATTTCCAAATTTTGTTGGATTTCTCCAAAACTACAGTGGTCAGAAGCTAGATGCTATCTCGGTCTTATAGCCCCAAATGCCAGCTTTCATCTGATGCCCAGAGCTTGGCCAAATGACTTCTTTTTCCCCTGCAAAATGGCCTCTCTTTGCGGCCACTCGCCCTGGCCCACCCTGACCACCCAACCTAAAAATTGCCAAATTTTGCTGGATTTCTCCAAAACTACAGTGGTCAGAAGCTAGATGCCAGCTCGGCCTTATAGCCCCAAACGCCAGCTTTCATCTGATGCCCAGAGCTTGGCCAAAGGACTTCTTTTTCCCCTGCAAAATGGCCTCTCTTTGCGGCCACTCGCCCTGGCCCACCCTGACCACCCAAGCAAACATTTCCAAATTTTGTTGGATTTCTCCAAAACCACAGTGGTCAGAAGCTAGATCCCAGCTCGGCCTTATAACCCCAAACGCCAGCTTTCATCTGATGCCCAGAGCCTCGCCAAATGACTTCTTTTTCCCCTGCAAAATGGCCTCTCTTTGCGGCCACTCGCCCTGGCCCACTCTGACCACCCAAGCAAACATTTCCAAATTTTGCTGGATTTCTCCAAAACTACAGTGGTCAGAAGCCAGATCCCAGCTCGGCCTTATAGCCCCAAACGCCAGCTTTCATCTTATGCACAGAGGTTGGCCAAAGGACTTCTTTTTCCCCTGCAAAATGGCCTCTCTTTGCGGCCACTCGCCCTGGCCCACCCTGACCACCCAAGCAAAAATTTCCAAATTTTGTTGGATTTCTCCAAAACTACAGTGGTCAGGAGCTAGATCCCAGCTCGGCCTTATAGCCCCAAACGCCAGCTTTCATCTGATGCCCAGAGCCTGGCCAAATGACTTCTTCTTCCCCTGCAAAATGGCCTCTCTTTGCGGCCATTCACCCTGGCTCACCCTGAACACCCAAGCAAAAATTTCCAAATTTTGCTGGATTTCTCCAAAACTACAGTGGTCAGAAGCTAGATCCCAGCTCGGCCTTATAGCCCCAAACGCCAGCTTTCACCTGATGCCCAGAGCCTGGCCAAATGACTTCTTTTTCCCCTGCAAAATGGCCTCTCTTTGCGGCCACTCGCCCTGGCCCACCCTGACCACCCAATCTAAACATTTCCAAATTTTGTTGGATTTCTCCAAAACTACAGTGATCACAAGCTAGATTCCAGCTTGGCCTTATAGCCCCAAATGCCAGCTTTCATCTGATGCACAGAGCTTGGCCAAATGACTTCTTTTTCCCCTGCAAAACGGCCTCTCTTTGCGGCCACTCGCCCTGGCCCACCCTGACCACCCAACCTAAACATTTCCAAATTTTGTTGGATTTCTCCAAAACTACAGTGGTCAGAAGCTAGATCCCACCTCGGCCTTATAGCCCCAAATGCCAGCTTTCATCTGATGCACAGAGCTTGGCCAAATGACTTCTTTTTCCCCTGCAAAATGGCCTCTCTTTGGGCCACTCGCCCTGGCCCACCCTGACCACCCAACCTAAACATTTCCAAATTTTGTTGGATTTCTCCAAAACTACAGTGGTCAGAAGCTAGATCCCAGCTCGGCCTTATAGCCCCAAACGCCAGCTTTCATCTGATGCACAGAGGTTGGCCAAATGACTTCTTTTTCCCCTGCAAAATGGCCTCTCTTTGCGGCCACTCGCCCTGGCCCACCCTGACCACCCAAGCAAACATTTCCAAATTTTGCTGGATTTCTCCAAAACTACAGTGGTCAGAAGCTAGATCCCAGCTCGGCCTTATAGCCCCAAACGCCAGCTTTCATCTGATGCCCAGAGCCTGGCCAAATGACTTCTTTTTCCCCTGCAAAACGGCCTCTCTTTGCGGCCACTCGCCCTGGCCCACCCTGACCACCCAACCTAAACATTTCCAAATTTTGTTGGATTTCTCTAAAACTACAGTGGTCAGAAGCTAGATGCCAGCTCGGTCTTATAGCCCCAAATGCCAGCTTTCATCTGATGCCCAGAGCTTGGCCAAATGACTTCTTTTTCCCCTGCAAAATGGCCTCTATTTGGGCCACTCGCCCTGGCCCACCATGACCACCCAAGCAAACATTTCCAAATTTTGCTAGATTTCTCCAAAACTACAGTGATCACAAGATAGATTCCAGCTCGGCCTTATAGCCCCAAACGCCAGCTTTCATCTGATGCCCAGAGCCTGGCCAAAGGACTTCTTTTTCCCCTGCAAAATGGCCTCTCTTTGCGGCCACTCGCCCTGGCCCACCCTGACCACCCAACCTAAACATTTCCAAATTTTGTTGGATTTCTCCAAAACTACAGTGGTCAGAAGCTAGATGCTAGCTCGATCTTATAGCCCCAAATGCCAGCTTTCATCTGATGCCCAGAGCTTGGCCAAATGACTTCTTTTTCCCCTGCAAAATATCCTCTCTTTGCGGCCACTCGCCCTGGCCCACCCTGACCACCCAACCTAAAAATTGCCAAATTTTGCTGGATTTCTCCAAAACTACAGTGGTCAGAAGCTAGATGCCAGCTCGGCCTTATAGCCCCAAACGCCAGCTTTCATCTGATGCCCAGAGCTTGGCCAAAGGACTTCTTTTTCCCCTGCAAAATGGCCTCTCTTTGCGGCCACTCGCCCTGGCCCACCCTGACCACCCAAGCAAACATTTCCAAATTTTGCTGGATTTCTCCAAAACTACAGTGGTCAGAAGCTAGATCCCAGCTCGGCCTTATAGCCCCAAACGCCAGCTTTCATCTGATGCCCAGAGCCTGGCCAAATGACTTCTTTTTCCCCTGCAAAATGGCCTCTCTTTGCGGCCACTCGCCCTGGCCCACCCTGACCACCCAACCTAAACATTTCCAAATTTTGTTGGATTTCTCCAAAACTACAGTGGTCAGAAGCTAGATCCCACCTCGGCCTTATAGCCCCAAATGCCAGCTTTCATCTGATGCCCAGAGCTTGGCCAAATGACTTCTTTTTCCCCTGCAAAATGGCCTCTCTTTGGGCCACTCGCCCTGGCCCACCCTGACCACCCAACCTAAACATTTCCAAATTTTGTTGGATTTCTCCAAAACCACAGTGGTCAGAAGCTAGATCCCAGCTCGGCCTTATAGCCCCAAACGCCAGCTTTCATCTGATGCACAGAGGTTGGCCAAAGGACTTCTTTTTCCCCTGCAAAATGGCCTCTCTTTGCGGCCACTCGCCCTGGCCCACCCTGACCACCCAAGCAAACATTTCCAAATTTTGCTGGATTTCTCCAAAACTACAGTGGTCAGAAGCTAGATCCCAGCTCGGCCTTATAGCCCCAAACGCCAGCTTTCATCTGATGCCCAGAGCCTGGCCAAATGACTTCTTTTTCCCCTGCAAAACGGCCTCTCTTTGCGGCCACTCGCCCTGGCCCACCCTGACCACCCAACCTAAACATTTCCAAATTTTGTTGGATTTCTCTAAAACTACAGTGGTCAGAAGCTAGATGCCAGCTCGGTCTTATAGCCCCAAATGCCAGCTTTCATCTGATGCCCAGAGCTTGGCCAAATGACTTCTTTTTCCCCTGCAAAATGGCCTCTCTTTGCGGCCACTCGCCCTGGCCCACCATGACCACCCAAGCAAACATTTCCAAATTTTGCTAGATTTCTCCAAAACTACAGTGATCACAAGATAGATTCCAGCTCGGCCTTATAGCCCCAAACGCCAGCTTTCATCTGATGCCCAGAGCCTGGCCAAAGGACTTCTTTTTCCCCTGCAAAATGGCCTCTCTTTGCGGCCACTCGCCCTGGCCCACCCTGACCACCCAAGCAAAAATTTCCAAATTTTGTTGGATTTCTCCAAAACTACAGTGGTCAGAAGCTAGATCCCACCTCGGCCTTATAGCCCCAAATGCCAGCTTTCATCTGATGCCCAGAGCTTGGCCAAATGACTTCTTTTTCCCCTGCAAAATGGCCTCTCTTTGGGCCACTCGCCGTGGCCCAGCCTGACTACCCAACCTAAACATTTCCAAATTTTGTTGGATTTCTCCAAAACCACAGTGGTCAGAAGCTAGATCCCAGCTCGGCCTTATAGCCCCAAACGCCAGCTTTCATCTGATGCACAGAGGTTGGCCAAAGGACTTCTTTTTCCCCTGCAAAATGGCCTCTCTTTGCGGCCACTCGCCCTGGCCCACCCTGACCACCCAAGCAAACATTTCCAAATTTTGCTGGATTTCTCCAAAACTACAGTGGTCAGAAGCTAGATCCCAGCTCGGCCTTATAGCCCCAAACGCCAGCTTTCATCTGATGCCCAGAGCCTGGCCAAATGACTTCTTTTTCCCCTGCAAAACGGCCTCTCTTTGCGGCCACTCGCCCTGGCCCACCCTGACCACCCAACCTAAACATTTCCAAATTTTGTTGGATTTCTCTAAAACTACAGTGGTCAGAAGCTAGATGCCAGCTCGGTCTTATAGCCCCAAATGCCAGCTTTCATCTGATGCCCAGAGCTTGGCCAAATGACTTCTTTTTCCCCTGCAAAATGGCCTCTCTTTGCGGCCACTCGCCCTGGCCCACCATGACCACCCAAGCAAACATTTCCAAATTTTGCTAGATTTCTCCAAAACTACAGTGATCACAAGATAGATTCCAGCTCGGCCTTATAGCCCCAAACGCCAGCTTTCATCTGATGCCCAGAGCCTGGCCAAAGGACTTCTTTTTCCCCTGCAAAATGGCCTCTCTTTGCGGCCACTCGCCCTGGCCCACCCTGACCACCCAAGCAAAAATTTCCAAATTTTGTTGGATTTCTCCAAAACTACAGTGGTCAGAAGCTAGATCCCAGCTCGGCCTTATAGCCCCAAACACCAGCTTTCATCTGATGCCCAGAGCCTGGCCAAATGACTTCTTTTTCCCCTGAAAAACGGCCTCTCTTTGCGGCCACTCGCCCTGGCCCACCCTGACCACCCAACCTAAAAATTTCCAAATTTTGTTGGATTTCTCCAAAACTACAGTGGTCAGAAGCTAGATCCCAGCTCGGCCTTATAGCCCCAAACACCAGCTTTCATCTGATGCACAGAGCCTGGCCAAATGACTTCTTTTTCCCCTGCAAAATGGCCTCTCTTTGCGGCCACTCGCCCTGGCCCACCCTGACCACTCAAGCAAACATTACCAAATTTTGCTGGATTTCTCCAAAACTACAGTGGTCACAAGCTAGATGCCAGCTCGGTCTTATAGCCCCAAATGCCAGCTTTCATCTGATGCCCAGAGCTTGGCCAAATGACTTCTTTTTCCCCTGCAAAATGGCCTCTCTTTGGGCCACTCGCCCTGGCCCACCCTGACCACCCAACCTAAACATTTCCAAATTTTGTTGGATTTCTCCAAAACCACAGTGGTCAGAAGCTAGATCCCAGCTCGGCCTTATAGCCCCAAACGCCAGCTTTCATCTGATGCCCAGAGCCTGGCCAAATGACTTCTGTTTCCCCTGCAAAACGGCCTCTCTTTGCGGCCACTCGCCCTGGCCCACCCTGACCACCCAACCTAAACATTTCCAAATTTTGTTGGATTTCTCCAAAACTACAGTGGTCAGAAGCTAGATGCTAGCTCGGTCTTATAGCCCCAAATGCCAGCTTTCATCTGATGCCCAGAGCTTGGCCAAATGACTTCTTTTTCCCCTGCAAAATGGCCTCTCTTTGCGGCCACTCGCCCTGGCCCACCCTGACCACCCAACCTAAAAATTGCCAAATTTTGCTGGATTTCTCCAAAACTACAGTGGTCAGAAGCTAGATGCCAGCTCGGCCTTATAGCCCCAAACGCCAGCTTTCATCTGATGCCCAGAGCTTGGCCAAAGGACTTCTTTTTCCCCTGCAAAATGGCCTCTCTTTGCGGCCACTCGCCCTGGCCCACCCTGACCACCCAAGCAAACATTTCCAAATTTTGTTGGATTTCTCCAAAACTACAGTGGTCAGAAGCTAGATCCCAGCTCGGCCTTATAACCCCAAACGCCAGCTTTCATCTGATGCCCAGAGCCTCGCCAAATGACTTCTTTTTCCCCTGCAAAATGGCCTCTCTTTGCGGCCACTCGCCCTGGCCCACTCTGACCACCCAAGCAAACATTTCCAAATTTTGCTGGATTTCTCCAAAACTACAGTGGTCAGAAGCCAGATCCCAGCTCGGCCTTATAGCCCCAAACGCCAGCTTTCATCTTATGCACAGAGGTTGGCCAAAGGACTTCTTTTTCCCCTGCAAAATGGCCTCTCTTTGCGGCCACTCGCCCTGGCCCACCCTGACCACCCAAGCAAAAATTTCCAAATTTTGTTGGATTTCTCCAAAACTACAGTGGTCAGGAGCTAGATCCCAGCTCGGCCTTATAGCCCCAAACGCCAGCTTTCATCTGATGCCCAGAGCCTGGCCAAATGACTTCTTCTTCCCCTGCAAAATGGCCTCTCTTTGCGGCCATTCACCCTGGCTCACCCTGAACACCCAAGCAAAAATTTCCAAATTTTGCTGGATTTCTCCAAAACTACAGTGGTCAGAAGCTAGATCCCAGCTCGGCCTTATAGCCCCAAAGGCCAGCTTTCACCTGATGCCCAGAGCCTGGCCAAATGACTTCTTTTTCCCCTGCAAAATGGCCTCTCTTTGCGGCCACTCGCCCTGGCCCACCCTGACCACCCAATCTAAACATTTCCAAATTTTGTTGGATTTCTCCAAAACTACAGTGATCACAAGCTAGATTCCAGCTTGGCCTTATAGCCCCAAATGCCAGCTTTCATCTGATGCACAGAGCTTGGCCAAATGACTTCTTTTTCCCCTGCAAAACGGCCTCTCTTTGCGGCCACTCGCCCTGGCCCACCCTGACCACCCAACCTAAACATTTCCAAATTTTGTTGGATTTCTCCAAAACTACAGTGGTCAGAAGCTAGATCCCACCTCGGCCTTATAGCCCCAAATGCCAGCTTTCATCTGATGCACAGAGCTTGGCCAAATGACTTCTTTTTCCCCTGCAAAATGGCCTCTCTTTGGGCCACTCGCCCTGGCCCACCCTGACCACCCAACCTAAACATTTCCAAATTTTGTTGGATTTCTCCAAAACTACAGTGGTCAGAAGCTAGATCCCAGCTCGGCCTTATAGCCCCAAACGCCAGCTTTCATCTGATGCACAGAGGTTGGCCAAATGACTTCTTTTTCCCCTGCAAAATGGCCTCTCTTTGCGGCCACTCGCCCTGGCCCACCCTGACCACCCAAGCAAACATTTCCAAATTTTGCTGGATTTCTCCAAAACTACAGTGGTCAGAAGCTAGATCCCAGCTCGGCCTTATAGCCCCAAACGCCAGCTTTCATCTGATGCCCAGAGCCTGGCCAAATGACTTCTTTTTCCCCTGCAAAACGGCCTCTCTTTGCGGCCACTCGCCCTGGCCCACCCTGACCACCCAACCTAAACATTTCCAAATTTTGTTGGATTTCTCTAAAACTACAGTGGTCAGAAGCTAGATGCCAGCTCGGTCTTATAGCCCCAAATGCCAGCTTTCATCTGATGCCCAGAGCTTGGCCAAATGACTTCTTTTTCCCCTGCAAAATGGCCTCTATTTGGGCCACTCGCCCTGGCCCACCATGACCACCCAAGCAAACATTTCCAAATTTTGCTAGATTTCTCCAAAACTACAGTGATCACAAGATAGATTCCAGCTCGGCCTTATAGCCCCAAACGCCAGCTTTCATCTGATGCCCAGAGCCTGGCCAAAGGACTTCTTTTTCCCCTGCAAAATGGCCTCTCTTTGCGGCCACTCGCCCTGGCCCACCCTGACCACCCAACCTAAACATTTCCAAATTTTGTTGGATTTCTCCAAAACTACAGTGGTCAGAAGCTAGATGCTAGCTCGATCTTATAGCCCCAAATGCCAGCTTTCATCTGATGCCCAGAGCTTGGCCAAATGACTTCTTTTTCCCCTGCAAAATATCCTCTCTTTGCGGCCACTCGCCCTGGCCCACCCTGACCACCCAACCTAAAAATTGCCAAATTTTGCTGGATTTCTCCAAAACTACAGTGGTCAGAAGCTAGATGCCAGCTCGGCCTTATAGCCCCAAACGCCAGCTTTCATCTGATGCCCAGAGCTTGGCCAAAGGACTTCTTTTTCCCCTGCAAAATGGCCTCTCTTTGCGGCCACTCGCCCTGGCCCACCCTGACCACCCAAGCAAACATTTCCAAATTTTGCTGGATTTCTCCAAAACTACAGTGGTCAGAAGCTAGATCCCAGCTCGGCCTTATAGCCCCAAACGCCAGCTTTCATCTGATGCCCAGAGCCTGGCCAAATGACTTCTTTTTCCCCTGCAAAATGGCCTCTCTTTGCGGCCACTCGCCCTGGCCCACCCTGACCACCCAACCTAAACATTTCCAAATTTTGTTGGATTTCTCCAAAACTACAGTGGTCAGAAGCTAGATCCCACCTCGGCCTTATAGCCCCAAATGCCAGCTTTCATCTGATGCCCAGAGCTTGGCCAAATGACTTCTTTTTCCCCTGCAAAATGGCCTCTCTTTGGGCCACTCGCCCTGGCCCACCCTGACCACCCAACCTAAACATTTCCAAATTTTGTTGGATTTCTCCAAAACCACAGTGGTCAGAAGCTAGATCCCAGCTCGGCCTTATAGCCCCAAACGCCAGCTTTCATCTGATGCACAGAGGTTGGCCAAAGGACTTCTTTTTCCCCTGCAAAATGGCCTCTCTTTGCGGCCACTCGCCCTGGCCCACCCTGACCACCCAAGCAAACATTTCCAAATTTTGCTGGATTTCTCCAAAACTACAGTGGTCAGAAGCTAGATCCCAGCTCGGCCTTATAGCCCCAAACGCCAGCTTTCATCTGATGCCCAGAGCCTGGCCAAATGACTTCTTTTTCCCCTGCAAAACGGCCTCTCTTTGCGGCCACTCGCCCTGGCCCACCCTGACCACCCAACCTAAACATTTCCAAATTTTGTTGGATTTCTCTAAAACTACAGTGGTCAGAAGCTAGATGCCAGCTCGGTCTTATAGCCCCAAATGCCAGCTTTCATCTGATGCCCAGAGCTTGGCCAAATGACTTCTTTTTCCCCTGCAAAATGGCCTCTCTTTGCGGCCACTCGCCCTGGCCCACCATGACCACCCAAGCAAACATTTCCAAATTTTGCTAGATTTCTCCAAAACTACAGTGATCACAAGATAGATTCCAGCTCGGCCTTATAGCCCCAAACGCCAGCTTTCATCTGATGCCCAGAGCCTGGCCAAAGGACTTCTTTTTCCCCTGCAAATTGGCCTCTCTTTGCGGCCACTCGCCCTGGCCCACCCTGACCACCCAAGCAAAAATTTCCAAATTTTGTTGGATTTCTCCAAAACTACAGTGGTCAGAAGCTAGATCCCAGCTCGGCCTTATAGCCCCAAACACCAGCTTTCATCTGATGCCCAGAGCCTGGCCAAATGACTTCTTTTTCCCCTGAAAAACGGCCTCTCTTTGCGGCCACTCGCCCTGGCCCACCCTGACCACCCAACCTAAAAATTTCCAAATTTTGTTGGATTTCTCCAAAACTACAGTGGTCAGAAGCTAGATCCCAGCTCGGCCTTATAGCCCCAAACACCAGCTTTCATCTGATGCCCAGAGCCTGGCCAAATGACTTCTTTTTCCCCTGCAAAATGGCCTCTCTTTGCGGCCACTCGCCCTGGCCCACCCTGACCACTCAAGCAAACATTTCCAAATTTTGCTGGATTTCTCCAAAACTACAGTGGTCACAAGCTAGATGCCAGCTCGGTCTTATAGCCCCAAATGCCAGCTTTCATCTGATGCCCAGAGCTTGGCCAAATGACTTCTTTTTCCCCTGCAAAATGGCCTCTCTTTGGGCCACTCGCCCTGGCCCACCCTGACCACCCAACCTAAACATTTCCAAATTTTGTTGGATTTCTCCAAAACCACAGTGGTCAGAAGCTAGATCCCAGCTCGGCCTTATAGCCCCAAACGCCAGCTTTCATCTGATGCCCAGAGCCTGGCCAAATGACTTCTGTTTCCCCTGCAAAACGGCCTCTCTTTGCGGCCACTCGCCCTGGCCCACACTGACCACCCAACCTAAACATTTCCAAATTTTGTTGGATTTCTCCAAAACTACAGTGGTCAGAAGCTAGATGCTAGCTCGGTCTTATAGCCCCAAATGCCAGCTTTCATCTGATGCCCAGAGCTTGGCCAAATGACTTCTTTTTCCCCTGCAAAATGGCCTCTCTTTGCGGCCACTCGCCCGGGCCCACCCTGACCACCCAACCTAAAAATTGCCAAATTTTGCTGGATTTCTCCAAAACTACAGTGGTCAGAAGCTAGATGCCAGCTCGGCCTTATAGCCCCAAACGCCAGCTTTCATCTGATGCCCAGAGCTTGGCCAAAGGACTTCTTTTTCCCCTGCAAAATGGCCTCTCTTTGCGGCCACTCGCCCTGGCCCACCCTGACCACCCAAGCAAACATTTCCAAATTTTGCTGGATTTCTCCAAAACTACAGTGGTCAGAAGCTAGATCCCAGCTCGGCCTTATAACCCCAAACGCCAGCTTTCATCTGATGCCCAGAGCCTCGCCAAATGACTTCTTTTTCCCCTGCAAAATGGCCTCTCTTTGCGGCCACTCGCCGTGGCCCACTCTGACCACCCAAGCAAACATTTCCAAATTTTGCTGGATTTCTCCAAAACTATAGTGGTCAGAAGCTAGATCCCAGCTCGGCCTTATAGCCCCAAACGCCAGCTTTCATCTTATGCACAGAGGTTGGCCAAAGGACTTCTTTTTCCCCTGCAAAATGGCCTCTCTTTGCGGCCACTCGCCCTGGCCCACCCTGACCACCCAAGCAAAAATTTCCAAATTTTGTTGGATTTCTCCAAAACTACAGTGGTCAGAAGCTAGATCCCAGCTCGGCCTTATAGCCCCAAACGCCAGCTTTCATCTGATGCCCAGAGCCTGGCCAAATGACTTCTTCTTCCCCTGCAAAATGGCCTCTCTTTGCGGCCATTCACCCTGGCTCACCCTGAACACCCAAGCAAAAATTTCCAAATTTTGCTGGATTTCTCCAAAACTACAGTGGTCAGAAGCTAGATCCCAGCTCGGCCTTATAGCCCCAAAGGCCAGCTTTCACCTGATGCCCAGAGCCTGGCCAAATGACTTCTTTTTCCCCTGCAAAATGGCCTCTCTTTGCGGCCACTCGCCCTGGCCCACCCTGACCACCCAATCTAAACATTTCCAAATTTTGTTGGATTTCTCCAAAACTACAGTGATCACAAGCTAGATTCCAGCTTGGCCTTATAGCCCCAAATGCCAGCTTTCATCTGATGCACAGAGCTTGGCCAAATGACTTCTTTTTCCCCTGCAAAACGGCCTCTCTTTGCGGCCACTCGCCCTGGCCCACCCTGACCACCCAACCTAAACATTTCCAAATTTTGTTGGATTTCTCCAAAACTACAGTGGTCAGAAGCTAGATCCCAGCTCGGCCTTATAGCCCCAAATGCCAGCTTTCATCTGATGCACAGAGCTTGGCCAAATGACTTCTTTTTCCCCTGCAAAATGGCCTCTCTTTGGGCCACTCGCCCTGGCCCACCCTGACCACCCAACCTAAACATTTCCAAATTTTGCTGGATTTCTCCAAAACTACAGTGGTCAGAAGCTAGATCCCAGCTCGGCCTTATAGCCCCAAACGCCAGCTTTCATCTGATGCCCAGAGCCTGGCCAAATGACTTCTTTTTCCCCTGCAAAACGGCCTCTCTTTGCGGCCACTCGCCCTGGCCCACCCTGACCACCCAACCTAAACATTTCCAAATTTTGTTGGATTTCTCTAAAACTACAGTGGTCAGAAGCTAGATGCCAGCTCGGTCTTATAGCCCCAAATGCCAGCTTTCATCTGATGCCCAGAGCTTGGCCAAATGACTTCTTTTTCCCCTGCAAAATGGCCTCTATTTGGGCCACTCGCCCTGGCCCACCATGACCACCCAAGCAAACATTTCCAAATTTTGCTAGATTTCTCCAAAACTACAGTGATCACAAGCTAGATGCCAGCTCGGCCTTATAGCCCCAAACGCCAGCTTTCATCTGATGCCCAGAGCCTGGCCAAAGGACTTCTTTTTCCCCTGCAAAATGGCCTCTCTTTGCGGCCACTCGCCCTGGCCCACCCTGACCACCCAAGCAAAAATTTCCAAATTTTGTTGGATTTCTCCAAAACTACAGTGGTCAGAAGCTAGATCCCAGCTCGGCCTTATAGCCCCAAACACCAGCTTTCATCTGATGCCCAGAGCCTGGCCAAATGACTTCTTTTTCCCCTGCAAAATATCCTCTCTTTGCGGCCACTCGCCCTGGCCCACCCTGACCACCCAAGCAAACATTTCCAAATTTTGCTGGATTTCTCCAAAACTACAGTGGTCAGAAGCTAGATCCCAGCTCGGCCTTATAGCCCCAAACGCCAGCTTTCATCTGATGCCCAGAGCCTGGCCAAATGACTTCTGTTTCCCCTGCAAAACGGCCTCTCTTTGCGGCCACTCGCCCTGGCCCACCCTGACCACCCAACCTAAACATTTCCAAATTTTGTTGGATTTCTCCAAAACTACAGTGGTCAGAAGCTAGATGCTAGCTCGGTCTTATAGCCCCAAATGCCAGCTTTCATCTGATGCCCAGAGCCTGGCCAAATGACTTCTTTTTCCCCTGCAAAATGGCCTCTCTTTGCGGCCACTCGCCCTGGCCCACCCTGACCACCCAACCTAAAAATTGCCAAATTTTGCTGGATTTCTCCAAAACTACAGTGGTCAGAAGCTAGATGCCAGCTCGGCCTTATAGCCCCAAACGCCAGCTTTCATCTGATGCCCAGAGCTTGGCCAAAGGACTTCTTTTTCCCCTGCAAAATGGCCTCTCTTTGCGGCCACTCGCCCTGGCCCACCCTGACCACCCAAGCAAACATTTCCAAATTTTGCTGGATTTCTCCAAAACTACAGTGGTCAGAAGCTAGATCCCAGCTCGGCCTTATAACCCCAAACGCCAGCTTTCATCTGATGCCCAGAGCCTCGCCAAATGACTTCTTTTTCCCCTGCAAAATGGCCTCTCTTTGCGGCCACTCGCCCTGGCCCACTCTGACCACCCAAGCAAACATTTCCAAATTTTGCTGGATTTCTCCAAAACTATAGTGGTCAGAAGCTAGATCCCAGCTCGGCCTTATAGCCCCAAACGCCAGCTTTCATCTTATGCACAGAGGTTGGCCAAAGGACTTCTTTTTCCCCTGCAAAATGGCCTCTCTTTGCGGCCACTCGCCCTGGCCCACCCTGACCACCCAAGCAAAAATTTCCAAATTTTGCTGGATTTCTCCAAAACTACAGTGGTCAGAAGCTAGATCCCAGCTCGGCCTTATAGCCCCAAACGCCAGCTTTCATCTGATGCCCAGAGCCTGGCCAAATGACTTCTTCTTCCCCTTCAAAATGGCCTCTCTTTGCGGCCATTCACCCTGGCTCACCCTGAACACCCAAGCAAAAATTTCCAAATTTTGCTGGATTTCTCCAAAACTACAGTGGTCAGAAGCTAGATCCCAGCTCGGCCTTATAGCCCCAAAGGCCAGCTTTCACCTGATGCCCAGAGCCTGGCCAAATGACTTCTTTTTCCCCTGCAAAATGGCCTCTCTTTGCGGCCACTCGCCCTGGCCCACCCTGACCACCCAATCTAAACATTTCCAAATTTTGTTGGATTTCTCCAAAACTACAGTGATCACAAGCTAGATTCCAGCTTGGCCTTATAGCCCCAAATGCCAGCTTTCATCTGATGCACAGAGCTTGGCCAAATGACTTCTTTTTCCCCTGCAAAACGGCCTCTCTTTGCGGCCACTCGCCCTGGCCCACCCTGACCACCCAACCTAAACATTTCCAAATTTTGTTGGATTTCTCCAAAACTACAGTGGTCAGAAGCTAGATCCCACCTCGGCCTTATAGCCCCAAATGCCAGCTTTCATCTGATGCACAGAGCTTGGCCAAATGACTTCTTTTTCCCCTGCAAAATGGCCTCTCTTTGGGCCACTCGCCCTGGCCCACCCTGACCACCCAACCTAAACATTTCCAAATTTTGTTGGATTTCTCCAAAACTACAGTGGTCAGAAGCTAGATCCCAGCTCGGCCTTATAGCCCCAAACGCCAGCTTTCATCTGATGCACAGAGGTTGGCCAAATGACTTCTTTTTCCCCTGCAAAATGGCCTCTCTTTGCGGCCACTCGCCCTGGCCCACCCTGACCACCCAAGCAAACATTTCCAAATTTTGCTGGATTTCTCCAAAACTACAGTGGTCAGAAGCTAGATCCCAGCTCGGCCTTATAGCCCCAAACGCCAGCTTTCATCTGATGCCCAGAGCCTGGCCAAATGACTTCTTTTTCCCCTGCAAAATGGCCTCTCTTTGCGGCCACTCGCCCTGGCCCACCCTGACCACCCAACCTAAACATTTCCAAATTTTGTTGGATTTCTCTAAAACTACAGTGGTCAGAAGCTAGATGCCAGCTCGGTCTTATAGCCCCAAATGCCAGCTTTCATCTGATGCCCAGAGCTTGGCCAAATGACTTCTTTTTCCCCTGCAAAATGGCCTCTATTTGGGCCACTCGCCCTGGCCCACCATGACCACCCAAGCAAACATTTCCAAATTTTGCTAGATTTCTCCAAAACTACAGTGATCACAAGCTAGATTCCAGCTCGGCCTTATAGCCCCAAACGCCAGCTTTCATCTGATGCCCAGAGCCTGGCCAAAGGACTTCTTTTTCCCCTGCAAAATGGCCTCTCTTTGCGGCCACTCGCCCTGGCCCACCCTGACCACCCAAGCAAAAATTTCCAAATTTTGTTGGATTTCTCCAAAACTACAGTGGTCAGAAGCTAGATCCCAGCTCGGCCTTATAGCCCCAAACACCAGCTTTCATCTGATGCCCAGAGCCTGGCCAAATGACTTCTTTTTCCCCTGCAAAATATCCTCTCTTTGCGGCCACTCGCCCTGGCCCACCCTGACCACCCAAGCAAACATTTCCAAATTTTGCTGGATTTCTCCAAAACTACAGTGGTCAGAAGCTAGATCCCAGCTCGGCCTTATAGCCCCAAACGCCAGCTTTCATCTGATGCCCAGAGCCTGGCCAAATGACTTCTGTTTCCCCTGCAAAACGGCCTCTCTTTGCGGCCACTCGCCCTGGCCCACCCTGACCACCCAACCTAAACATTTCCAAATTTTGTTGGATTTCTCCAAAACTACAGTGGTCAGAAGCTAGATGCTAGCTCGGTCTTATAGCCCCAAATGCCAGCTTTCATCTGATGCCCAGAGCCTGGCCAAATGACTTCTTTTTCCCCTGCAAAATGGCCTCTCTTTGCGGCCACTCGCCCTGGCCCACCCTGACCACCCAACCTAAAAATTGCCAAATTTTGCTGGATTTCTCCAAAACTACAGTGGTCAGAAGCTAGATGCCAGCTCGGCCTTATAGCCCCAAACGCCAGCTTTCATCTGATGCCCAGAGCTTGGCCAAAGGACTTCTTTTTCCCCTGCAAAATGGCCTCTCTTTGCGGCCACTCGCCCTGGCCCACCCTGACCACCCAAGCAAACATTTCCAAATTTTGCTGGATTTCTCCAAAACTACAGTGGTCAGAAGCTAGATCCCAGCTCGGCCTTATAGCCCCAAACGCCAGCTTTCATCTGATGCCCAGAGCCTCGCCAAATGACTTCTTTTTCCCCTGCAAAATGGCCTCTCTTTGCGGCCACTCGCCCTGGCCCACTCTGACCACCCAAGCAAACATTTCCAAATTTTGCTGGATTTCTCCAAAACTATAGTGGTCAGAAGCTAGATCCCAGCTCGGCCTTATAGCCCCAAATGCCAGCTTTCATCTTATGCACAGAGGTTGGCCAAAGGACTTCTTTTTCCCCTGCAAAATGGCCTCTCTTTGCGGCCACTCGCCCTGGCCCACCCTGACCACCCAAGCAAAAATTTCCAAATTTTGTTGGATTTCTCCAAAACTACAGTGGTCAGAAGCTAGATCCCAGCTCGGCCTTATAGCCCCAAACGCCAGCTTTCATCTGATGCCCAGAGCCTGGCCAAAGGACTTCTTCTTCCCCTGCAAAATGGCCTCTCTTTGCGGCCATTCACCCTGGCTCACCCTGAACACCCAAGCAAAAATTTCCAAATTTTGCTGGATTTCTCCAAAACTACAGTGGTCAGAAGCTAGATCCCAGCTCGGCCTTATAGCCCCAAACGCCAGGTTTCATCTGATGCCCAGAGCCTGGCCAAATGAATTCTTTTTCCCCTGCAAAATGGCCTCTCTTTGCAGCCACTCGCCCTGGCCCACCCTGACCACCCAATCTAAACATTTCCAAATTTTGTTGGATTTCTCCAAAACTACAGTGATCACAAGCTAGATTCCAGCTTGGCCTTATAGCCCCAAATGCCAGCTTTCATCTGATGCACAGAGCTTGGCCAAATGACTTCTTTTTGCCCTGCAAAACGGCCTCTCTTTGCGGCCACTCGCCCTGGCCCACCCTGAACACCCAACCTAAACATTTCCAAATTTTGTTGGATTTCTCCAAAACTACAGTGGTCAGAAGCTAGATCCCACCTCGGCCTTATAGCCCCAAATGCCAGCTTTCATCTGATGGCCAGAGCTTGGCCAAATGACTTCTTTTTCCCCTGCAAAATGGCCTCTCTTTGGGCCACTCGCCCTGGCCCACCCTGACCACCCAACCTAAACATTTCCAAATTTTGTTGGATTTCTCCAAAACCACAGTGGTCAGAAGCTAGATCCCAGCTCGGCCTTATAGCCCCAAACGCCAGCTTTCATCTGATGCACAGAGGTTGGCCAAAGGACTTCTTTTTCCCCTGCAAAATGGCCTCTCTTTGCGGCCACTCGCCCTGGCCCACCCTGACCACCCAAGCAAACATTTCCAAATTTTGCTGGATTTCTCCAAAACTACAGTGGTCAGAAGCTAGATCCCAGCTCGGCCTTATAGCCCCAAACGCCAGCTTTCATCTGATGCCCAGAGCCTGGCCAAATGACTTCTTTTTCCCCTGCAAAATGGCCTCTCTTTGCGGCCACTCGCCCTGGCCCACCCTGACCACCCAAGCAAACATTTCCAAATTTTGCTGGATTTCTCCAAAACTATAGTGGTCAGAAGCTAGATCCCAGCTCGGCCTTATAGCCCCAAACGCCAGCTTTCATCTGATGCCCAGAGCCTGGCCAAATGACTTCTTCTTCCCCTGCAAAATGGCCTCTCTTTGGGCCATTCACCCTGGCCCACCCTGACCACCCAATCTAAACATTTCCAAATTTTGTTGGATTTCTCCAAAACTACAGTGATCACAAGCTAGATTCCAGCTTGGCCTTATAGCCCCAAACGCCAGCTTTCATCTGATGCCCAGAGCCTGGCCAAATGACTTCTTTTTCCCCTGCAAAATGGCCTCTCTTTGCAGCCACTCGCCCTGGCCCACCCTGACCACCCAATCTAAACATTTCCAAATTTTGTTGGATTTCTCCAAAACTACAGTGATCACAAGCTAGATTCCAGCTTGGCCTTATAGCCCCAAATGCCAGCTTTCATCTGATGCACAGAGCTTGGCCAAATGACTTCTTTTTCCCCTGCAAAACGGCCTCTCTTTGCGGCCACTCGCCCTGGCCCACCCTGACCACCCAACCTAAACATTTCCAAATTTTGTTGGATTTCTCCAAAACTACAGTGGTCAGAAGCTAGATCCCACCTCGGCCTTATAGCCCCAAATGCCAGCTTTCATCTGATGCCCAGAGCTTGGCCAAATGACTTCTTTTTCCCCTGCAAAATGGCCTCTCTTTGGGCCACTCGCCCTGGCCCACCCTGACAACCCAACCTAAACATTTCCAAATTTTGTTGGATTTCTCCAAAACCACAGTGGTCAGAAGCTAGATCCCAGCTCGGCCTTATAGCCCCAAACGCCAGCTTTCATCTGATGCACAGAGGTTGGCCAAAGGACTTCTTTTTCCCCTGCAAAATGGCCTCTCTTTGCGGCCACTCGCCCTGGCCCACCCTGACCACCCAAGCAAACATTTCCAAATTTTGCTGGATTTCTCCAAAACTACAGTGGTCAGAAGCTAGATCCCAGCTCGGCCTTATAGCCCCAAACGCCAGCTTTCATCTGATGCCCAGAGCCTGGCCAAATGACTTCTTTTTCCCCTGCAAAATGGCCTCTCTTTGCGGCCACTCGCCCTGGCCCACCCTGACCACCCAACCTAAACATTTCCAAATTTTGTTGGATTTCTCTAAAACTACAGTGGTCAGAAGCTAGATCCCAGCTCGGCCTTATAGCCCCAAACGCCAGCTTTCATCTGATGCCCAGAGCCTGGCCAAATGACTTCTTTTTCCCCTGCAAAATGGCCTCTCTTTGCGGCCACTCGCCCTGGCCCACTCTGACCACCCAAGCAAACATTTCCAAATTTTGCTGGATTTCTCCAAAACTATAGTGGTCAGAAGCTAGATCCCAGCTCGGCCTTATAGCCCCAAACGCCAGCTTTCATCTTATGCACAGAGGTTGGCCAAAGGACTTCTTTTTCCCCTGCAAAATGGCCTCTCTTTGCGGCCACTCGCCCTGGCCCACCCTGACCACCCAAGCAAACATTTCCAAATTTTGCTGGATTTCTCCAAAACTACAGTGGTCAGAAGCTAGATCCCAGCTCGGCCTTATAGCCCCAAACACCAGCTTTCATCTGATGCCCAGAGCCTGGCCAAATGACTTCTTTTTCCCCTGCAAAACGGCCTCTCTTTGCGGCCACTCGCCCTGGCCCACCCTGACCACCCAACCTAAACATTTCCAAATTTTGTTGGATTTCTCTAAAACTACAGTGGTCAGAAGCTAGATGCCAGCTCGGTCTTATAGCCCCAAATGCCAGCTTTCATCTGATGCCCAGAGCTTGGCCAAATGACTTCTTTTTCCCCTGCAAAATGGCCTCTCTTTGCGGCCACTCGCCCTGGCCCACCATGACCACCCAAGCAAACATTTCCAAATTTTGCTAGATTTCTCCAAAACTACAGTGATCACAAGATAGATTCCAGCTCGGCCTTATAGCCCCAAACGCCAGCTTTCATCTGATGCCCAGAGCCTGGCCAAAGGACTTCTTTTTCCCCTGCAAATTGGCCTCTCTTTGCGGCCACTCGCCCTGGCCCACCCTGACCACCCAAGCAAAAATTTCCAAATTTTGTTGGATTTCTCCAAAACTACAGTGGTCAGAAGCTAGATGCCAGCTCGGCCTTATAGCCCCAAACACCAGCTTTCATCTGATGCCCAGAGCCTGGCCAAATGACTTCTTTTTCCCCTGAAAAACGGCCTCTCTTTGCGGCCACTCGCCCTGGCCCACCCTGACCACCCAACCTAAAAATTTCCAAATTTTGTTGGATTTCTCCAAAACTACAGTGGTCAGAAGCTAGATCCCAGCTCGGCCTTATAGCCCCAAACACCAGCTTTCATCTGATGCCCAGAGCCTGGCCAAATGACTTCTTTTTCCCCTGCAAAATGGCCTCTCTTTGCGGCCACTCGCCCTGGCCCACCCTGACCACTCAAGCAAACATTTCCAAATTTTGCTGGATTTCTCCAAAACTACAGTGGTCACAAGCTAGATGCCAGCTCGGTCTTATAGCCCCAAATGCCAGCTTTCATCTGATGCCCAGAGCTTGGCCAAATGACTTCTTTTTCCCCTGCAAAATGGCCTCTCTTTGCGGCCACTCGCCCTGGCCCACCCTGACCACCCAACCTAAACATTTCCAAATTTTGTTGGATTTCTCCAAAACCACAGTGGTCAGAAGCTAGATCCCAGCTCGGCCTTATAGCCCCAAACGCCAGCTTTCATCTGATGCCCAGAGCCTGGCCAAATGACTTCTGTTTCCCCTGCAAAACGGCCTCTCTTTGCGGCCACTCGCCCTGGCCCACACTGACCACCCAACCTAAACATTTCCAAATTTTGTTGGATTTCTCCAAAACTACAGTGGTCAGAAGCTAGATGCTAGCTCGGTCTTATAGCCCCAAATGCCAGCTTTCATCTGATGCCCAGAGCTTGGCCAAATGACTTCTTTTTCCCCTGCAAAATGGCCTCTCTTTGCGGCCACTCGCCCGGGCCCACCCTGACCACCCAACCTAAAAATTGCCAAATTTTGCTGGATTTCTCCAAAACTACAGTGGTCAGAAGCTAGATGCCAGCTCGGCCTTATAGCCCCAAACGCCAGCTTTCATCTGATGCCCAGAGCTTGGCCAAAGGACTTCTTTTTCCCCTGCAAAATGGCCTCTCTTTGCGGCCACTCGCCCTGGCCCACCCTGACCACCCAAGCAAACATTTCCAAATTTTGCTGGATTTCTCCAAAACTACAGTGGTCAGAAGCTAGATCCCAGCTCGGCCTTATAACCCCAAACGCCAGCTTTCATCTGATGCCCAGAGCCTCGCCAAATGACTTCTTTTTCCCCTGCAAAATGGCCTCTCTTTGCGGCCACTCGCCCTGGCCCACTCTGACCACCCAAGCAAACATTTCCAAATTTTGCTGGATTTCTCCAAAACTATAGTGGTCAGAAGCTAGATCCCAGCTCGGCCTTATAGCCCCAAACGCCAGCTTTCATCTTATGCACAGAGGTTGGCCAAAGGACTTCTTTTTCCCCTGCAAAATGGCCTCTCTTTGCGGCCACTCGCCCTGGCCCACCCTGACCACCCAAGCAAAAATTTCCAAATTTTGTTGGATTTCTCCAAAACTACAGTGGTCAGAAGCTAGATCCCAGCTCGGCCTTATAGCCCCAAACGCCAGCTTTCATCTGATGCCCAGAGCCTGGCCAAATGACTTCTTCTTCCCCTGCAAAATGGCCTCTCTTTGCGGCCATTCACCCTGGCTCACCCTGAACACCCAAGCAAAAATTTCCAAATTTTGCTGGATTTCTCCAAAACTACAGTGGTCAGAAGCTAGATCCCAGCTCGGCCTTATAGCCCCAAAGGCCAGCTTTCACCTGATGCCCAGAGCCTGGCCAAATGACTTCTTTTTCCCCTGCAAAATGGCCTCTCTTTGCGGCCACTCGCCCTGGCCCACCCTGACCACCCAATCTAAACATTTCCAAATTTTGTTGGATTTCTCCAAAACTACAGTGATCACAAGCTAGATTCCAGCTTGGCCTTATAGCCCCAAATGCCAGCTTTCATCTGATGCACAGAGCTTGGCCAAATGACTTCTTTTTCCCCTGCAAAACGGCCTCTCTTTGCGGCCACTCGCCCTGGCCCACCCTGACCACCCAACCTAAACATTTCCAAATTTTGTTGGATTTCTCCAAAACTACAGTGGTCAGAAGCTAGATCCCACCTCGGCCTTATAGCCCCAAATGCCAGCTTTCATCTGATGCACAGAGCTTGGCCAAATGACTTCTTTTTCCCCTGCAAAATGGCCTCTCTTTGGGCCACTCGCCCTGGCCCACCCTGACCACCCAACCTAAACATTTCCAAATTTTGTTGGATTTCTCCAAAACTACAGTGGTCAGAAGCTAGATCCCAGCTCGGCCTTATAGCCCCAAACGCCAGCTTTCATCTGATGCACAGAGGTTGGCCAAATGACTTCTTTTTCCCCTGCAAAATGGCCTCTCTTTGCGGCCACTCGCCCTGGCCCACCCTGACCACCCAAGCAAACATTTCCAAATTTTGCTGGATTTCTCCAAAACTACAGTGGTCAGAAGCTAGATCCCAGCTCGGCCTTATAGCCCCAAACGCCAGCTTTCATCTGATGCCCAGAGCCTGGCCAAATGACTTCTGTTTCCCCTGCAAAACGGCCTCTCTTTGCGGCCACTCGCCCTGGCCCACCCTGACCACCCAACCTAAACATTTCCAAATTTTGTTGGATTTCTCTAAAACTACAGTGGTCAGAAGCTAGATGCCAGCTCGGTCTTATAGCCCCAAATGCCAGCTTTCATCTGATGCCCAGAGCTTGGCCAAATGACTTCTTTTTCCCCTGCAAAATGGCCTCTCTTTGCGGCCACTCGCCCTGGCCCACCCTGACCACCCAAGCAAAAATTTCCAAATTTTGTTGGATTTCTCCAAAACTACAGTGGTCAGAAGCTAGATCCCACCTCGGCCTTATAGCCCCAAACACCAGCTTTCATCTGATGCCCAGAGCCTGGCCAAATGACTTCTTTTTCCCCTGCAAAATATCCTCTCTTTGCGGCCACTCGCCCTGGCCCACCCTGACCACCCAAGCAAACATTTCCAAATTTTGCTGGATTTCTCCAAAACTACAGTGGTCAGAAGCTAGATCCCACCTCGGCCTTATAGCCCCAAATGCCAGCTTTCATCTGATGCCCAGAGCTTGGCCAAATGACTTCTTTTTCCCCTGCAAAATGGCCTCTCTTTGGGCCACTCGCCCTGGCCCACCCTGACCACCCAACCTAAACATTTCCAAATTTTGTTGGATTTCTCCAAAACCACAGTGGTCAGAAGCTAGATCCCAGCTCGGCCTTATAGCCCCAAACGCCAGCTTTCATCTGATGCACAGAGGTTGGCCAAATGACTTCTTTTTCCCCTGCAAAATGGCCTCTCTTTGCGGCCACTCGCCCTGGCCCACCCTGACCACCCAAGCAAACATTTCCAAATTTTGCTGGATTTCTCCAAAACTACAGTGGTCAGAAGCTAGATCCCAGCTCGGCCTTATAGCCCCAAACGCCAGCTTTCATCTGATGCCCAGAGCCTGGCCAAATGACTTCTTTTTCCCCTGCAAAACGGCCTCTCTTTGCGGCCACTCGCCCTGGCCCACCCTGACCACCCAACCTAAACATTTCCAAATTTTGTTGGATTTCTCTAAAACTACAGTGGTCAGAAGCTAGATGCCAGCTCGGTCTTATAGCCCCAAATGCCAGCTTTCATCTGATGCCCAGAGCTTGGCCAAATGACTTCTTTTTCCCCTGCAAAATGGCCTCTCTTTGCGGCCACTCGCCCTGGCCCACCATGACCACCCAAGCAAACATTTCCAAATTTTGCTAGATTTCTCCAAAACTACAGTGATCACAAGATAGATTCCAGCTCGGCCTTATAGCCCCAAACGCCAGCTTTCATCTGATGCCCAGAGCCTGGCCAAAGGACTTCTTTTTCCCCTGCAAATTGGCCTCTCTTTGCGGCCACTCGCCCTGGCCCACCCTGACCACCCAAGCAAAAATTTCCAAATTTTGTTGGATTTCTCCAAAACTACAGTGGTCAGAAGCTAGATCCCAGCTCGGCCTTATAGCCCCAAACACCAGCTTTCATCTGATGCCCAGAGCCTGGCCAAATGACTTCTTTTTCCCCTGAAAAACGGCCTCTCTTTGCGGCCACTCGCCCTGGCCCACCCTGACCACCCAACCTAAAAATTTCCAAATTTTGTTGGATTTCTCCAAAACTACAGTGGTCAGAAGCTAGATCCCAGCTCGGCCTTATAGCCCCAAACACCAGCTTTCATCTGATGCCCAGAGCCTGGCCAAATGACTTCTTTTTCCCCTGCAAAATGGCCTCTCTTTGCGGCCACTCGCCCTGGCCCACCCTGACCACTCAAGCAAACATTTCCAAATTTTGCTGGATTTCTCCAAAACTACAGTGGTCACAAGCTAGATGCCAGCTCGGTCTTATAGCCCCAAATGCCAGCTTTCATCTGATGCCCAGAGCTTGGCCAAATGACTTCTTTTTCCCCTGCAAAATGGCCTCTCTTTGGGCCACTCGCCCTGGCCCACCCTGACCACCCAACCTAAACATTTCCAAATTTTGTTGGATTTCTCCAAAACCACAGTGGTCAGAAGCTAGATCCCAGCTCGGCCTTATAGCCCCAAACGCCAGCTTTCATCTGATGCCCAGAGCCTGGCCAAATGACTTCTGTTTCCCCTGCAAAACGGCCTCTCTTTGCGGCCACTCGCCCTGGCCCACACTGACCACCCAACCTAAACATTTCCAAATTTTGTTGGATTTCTCCAAAACTACAGTGGTCAGAAGCTAGATGCTAGCTCGGTCTTATAGCCCCAAATGCCAGCTTTCATCTGATGCCCAGAGCTTGGCCAAATGACTTCTTTTTCCCCTGCAAAATGGCCTCTCTTTGCGGCCACTCGCCCGGGCCCACCCTGACCACCCAACCTAATAATTGCCAAATTTTGCTGGATTTCTCCAAAACTACAGTGGTCAGAAGCTAGATGCCAGCTCGGCCTTATAGCCCCAAACGCCAGCTTTCATCTGATGCCCAGAGCTTGGCCAAAGGACTTCTTTTTCCCCTGCAAAATGGCCTCTCTTTGCGGCCACTCGCCCTGGCCCACCCTGACCACCCAAGCAAACATTTCCAAATTTTGCTGGATTTCTCCAAAACTACAGTGGTCAGAAGCTAGATCCCAGCTCGGCCTTATAACCCCAAACGCCAGCTTTCATCTGATGCCCAGAGCCTCGCCAAATGACTTCTTTTTCCCCTGCAAAATGGCCTCTCTTTGCGGCCACTCGCCCTGGCCCACTCTGACCACCCAAGCAAACATTTCCAAATTTTGCTGGATTTCTCCAAAACTATAGTGGTCAGAAGCTAGATCCCAGCTCGGCCTTATAGCCCCAAACGCCAGCTTTCATCTTATGCACAGAGGTTGGCCAAAGGACTTCTTTTTCCCCTGCAAAATGGCCTCTCTTTGCGGCCACTCGCCCTGGCCCACCCTGACCACCCAAGCAAAAATTTCCAAATTTTGTTGGATTTCTCCAAAACTACAGTGGTCAGAAGCTAGATCCCAGCTCGGCCTTATAGCCCCAAACGCCAGCTTTCATCTGATGCCCAGAGCCTGGCCAAATGACTTCTTCTTCCCCTGCAAAATGGCCTCTCTTTGCGGCCATTCACCCTGGCTCACCCTGAACACCCAAGCAAAAATTTCCAAATTTTGCTGGATTTCTCCAAAACTACAGTGGTCAGAAGCTAGATCCCAGCTCGGCCTTATAGCCCCAAAGGCCAGCTTTCACCTGATGCCCAGAGCCTGGCCAAATGACTTCTTTTTCCCCTGCAAAATGGCCTCTCTTTGCGGCCACTCGCCCTGGCCCACCCTGACCACCCAATCTAAATATTTCCAAATTTTGTTGGATTTCTCCAAAACTACAGTGATCACAAGCTAGATCCCAGCTCGGCCTTATAGCCCCAAACGCCAGCTTTCATCTGATGCCCAGAGCCTGGCCAAATGACTTCTTTTTCCCCTGCAAAACGGCCTCTCTTTGCGGCCACTCGCCCTGGCCCACCCTGACCACCCAACCTAAACATTTCCAAATTTTGTTGGATTTCTCTAAAACTACAGTGGTCAGAAGCTAGATGCCAGCTCGGTCTTATAGCCCCAAATGCCAGCTTTCATCTGATGCCCAGAGCTTGGCCAAATGACTTCTTTTTCCCCTGCAAAATGGCCTCTCTTTGCGGCCACTCGCCCTGGCCCACCATGACCACCCAAGCAAACATTTCCAAATTTTGCTAGATTTCTCCAAAACTACAGTGATCACAAGATAGATTCCAGCTCGGCCTTATAGCCCCAAACGCCAGCTTTCATCTGATGCCCAGAGCCTGGCCAAAGGACTTCTTTTTCCCCTGCAAATTGGCCTCTCTTTGCGGCCACTCGCCCTGGCCCACCCTGACCACCCAAGCAAAAATTTCCAAATTTTGTTGGATTTCTCCAAAACTACAGTGGTCAGAAGCTAGATCCCAGCTCGGCCTTATAGCCCCAAACACCAGCTTTCATCTGATGCCCAGAGCCTCGCCAAATGACTTCTTTTTCCCCTGAAAAACGGCCTCTCTTTGCGGCCACTCGCCCTGGCCCACCCTGACCACCCAACCTAAAAATTTCCAAATTTTGTTGGATTTCTCCAAAACTACAGTGGTCAGAAGCTAGATCCCAGCTCGGCCTTATAGCCCCAAACACCAGCTTTCATCTGATGCCCAGAGCCTGGCCAAATGACTTCTTTTTCCCCTGCAAAATGGCCTCTCTTTGCGGCCACTCGCCCTGGCCCACCCTGACCACTCAAGCAAACATTTCCAAATTTTGCTGGATTTCTCCAAAACTACAGTGGTCACAAGCTAGATGCCAGCTCGGTCTTATAGCCCCAAATGCCAGCTTTCATCTGATGCCCAGAGCTTGGCCAAATGACTTCTTTTTCCCCTGCAAAATGGCCTCTCTTTGGGCCACTCGCCCTGGCCCACCCTGACCACCCAACCTAAACATTTCCAAATTTTGTTGGATTTCTCCAAAACCACAGTTGTCAGAAGCTAGATCCCAGCTCGGCCTTATAGCCCCAAACGCCAGCTTTCATCTGATGCCCAGAGCCTGGCCAAATGACTTCTGTTTCCCCTGCAAAACGGCCTCTCTTTGCGGCCACTCGCCCTGGCCCACACTGACCACCCAACCTAAACATTTCCAAATTTTGTTGGATTTCTCCAAAACTACAGTGGTCAGAAGCTAGATGCTAGCTCGGTCTTATAGCCCCAAATGCCAGCTTTCATCTGATGCCCAGAGCTTGGCCAAATGACTTCTTTTTCCCCTGCAAAATGGCCTCTCTTTGCGGCCACTCGCCCTGGCCCACCCTGACCACCCAACCTAAAAATTGCCAAATTTTGCTGGATTTCTCCAAAACTACAGTGGTCAGAAGCTAGATGCCAGCTCGGCCTTATAGCCCCAAACGCCAGCTTTCATCTGATGCCCAGAGCTTGGCCAAAGGACTTCTTTTTCCCCTGCAAAATGGCCTCTCTTTGCGGCCACTCGCCCTGGCCCACCCTGACCACCCAAGCAAACATTTCCAAATTTTGCTGGATTTCTCCAAAACTACAGTGGTCAGAAGCTAGATCCCAGCTCGGCCTTATAACCCCAAACGCCAGCTTTCATCTGATGCACAGAGGTTGGCCAAAGGACTTCTTTTTCCCCTGCAAAATGGCCTCTCTTTGCGGCCACTCGCCCTGGCCCACCCTGACCACCCAAGCAAAAATTTCCAAATTTTGTTGGATTTCTCCAAAACTACAGTGGTCAGAAGCTAGATCCCAGCTCGGCCTTATAGCCCCAAACGCCAGCTTTCATCTGATGCCCAGAGCCTGGCCAAATGACTTCTTCTTCCCCTGCAAAATGGCCTCTCTTTGCGGCCATTCACCCTGGCTCACCCTGAACACCCAAGCAAAAATTTCCAAATTTTGCTGGATTTCTCCAAAACTACAGTGGTCAGAAGCTAGATCCCAGCTCGGCCTTATAGCCCCAAAGGCCAGCTTTCACCTGATGCCCAGAGCCTGGCCAAATGACTTCTTTTTCCCCTGCAAAATGGCCTCTCTTTGCGGCCACTCGCCCTGGCCCACCCTGACCACCCAATCTAAACATTTCCAAATTTTGTTGGATTTCTCCAAAACTACAGTGATCACAAGCTAGATTCCAGCTTGGCCTTATAGCCCCAAATGCCAGCTTTCATCTGATGCACAGAGCTTGGCCAAATGACTTCTTTTTCCCCTGCAAAACGGCCTCTCTTTGCGGCCACTCGCCCTGGCCCACCCTGACCACCCAACCTAAACATTTCCAAATTTTGTTGGATTTCTCCAAAACTACAGTGGTCAGAAGCTAGATCCCACCTCGGCCTTATAGCCCCAAATGCCAGCTTTCATCTGATGCACAGAGCTTGGCCAAATGACTTCTTTTTCCCCTGCAAAATGGCCTCTCTTTGGGCCACTCGCCCTGGCCCACCCTGACCACCCAACCTAAACATTTCCAAATTTTGTTGGATTTCTCCAAAACTACAGTGGTCAGAAGCTAGATCCCAGCTCGGCCTTATAGCCCCAAACGCCAGCTTTCATCTGATGCACAGAGGTTGGCCAAATGACTTCTTTTTCCCCTGCAAAATGGCCTCTCTTTGCGGCCACTCGCCCTGGCCCACCCTGACCACCCAAGCAAACATTTCCAAATTTTGCTGGATTTCTCCAAAACTACAGTGGTCAGAAGCTAGATCCCAGCTCGGCCTTATAGCCCCAAACGCCAGCTTTCATCTGATGCCCAGAGCCTGGCCAAATGACTTCTTTTTCCCCTGCAAAACGGCCTCTCTTTGCGGCCACTCGCCCTGGCCCACCCTGACCACCCAACCTAAACATTTCCAAATTTTGTTGGATTTCTCTAAAACTACAGTGGTCAGAAGCTAGATGCCAGCTCGGTCTTATAGCCCCAAATGCCAGCTTTCATCTGATGCCCAGAGCTTGGCCAAATGACTTCTTTTTCCCCTGCAAAATGGCCTCTATTTGGGCCACTCGCCCTGGCCCACCATGACCACCCAAGCAAACATTTCCAAATTTTGCTAGATTTCTCCAAAACTACAGTGATCACAAGCTAGATTCCAGCTCGGCCTTATAGCCCCAAACGCCAGCTTTCATCTGATGCCCAGAGCCTGGCCAAAGGACTTCTTTTTCCCCTGCAAAATGGCCTCTCTTTGCGGCCACTCGCCCTGGCCCACCCTGACCACCCAAGCAAAAATTTCCAAATTTTGTTGGATTTCTCCAAAACTACAGTGGTCAGAAGCTAGATCCCAGCTCGGCCTTATAGCCCCAAACACCAGCTTTCATCTGATGCCCAGAGCCTGGCCAAATGACTTCTTTTTCCCCTGCAAAATATCCTCTCTTTGCGGCCACTCGCCCTGGCCCACCCTGACCACCCAAGCAAACATTTCCAAATTTTGCTGGATTTCTCCAAAACTACAGTGGTCAGAAGCTAGATCCCAGCTCGGCCTTATAGCCCCAAACGCCAGCTTTCATCTGATGCCCAGAGCCTGGCCAAATGACTTCTGTTTCCCCTGCAAAATGGCCTCTCTTTGCGGCCACTCGCCCTGGCCCACCCTGACCACCCAACCTAAACATTTCCAAATTTTGTTGGATTTCTCCAAAACTACAGTGGTCAGAAGCTAGATGCTAGCTCGGTCTTATAGCCCCAAATGCCAGCTTTCATCTGATGCCCAGAGCTTGGCCAAATGACTTCTTTTTCCCCTGCAAAATGGCCTCTCTTTGCGGCCACTCGCCCTGGCCCACCCTGACCACCCAACCTAAAAATTGCCAAATTTTGCTGGATTTCTCCAAAACTACAGTGGTCAGAAGCTAGATGCCAGCTCGGCCTTATAGCCCCAAACGCCAGCTTTCATCTGATGCCCAGAGCTTGGCCAAAGGACTTCTTTTTCCCCTGCAAAATGGCCTCTCTTTGCGGCCACTCGCCCTGGCCCACCCTGACCACCCAAGCAAACATTTCCAAATTTTGCTGGATTTCTCCAAAACTACAGTGGTCAGAAGCTAGATCCCAGCTCGGCCTTATAGCCCCAAACGCCAGCTTTCATCTGATGCCCAGAGCCTCGCCAAATGACTTCTTTTTCCCCTGCAAAATGGCCTCTCTTTGCGGCCACTCGCCCTGGCCCACTCTGACCACCCAAGCAAACATTTCCAAATTTTGCTGGATTTCTCCAAAACTATAGTGGTCAGAAGCTAGATCCCAGCTCGGCCTTATAGCCCCAAATGCCAGCTTTCATCTTATGCACAGAGGTTGGCCAAAGGACTTCTTTTTCCCCTGCAAAATGGCCTCTCTTTGCGGCCACTCGCCCTGGCCCACCCTGACCACCCAAGCAAAAATTTCCAAATTTTGTTGGATTTCTCCAAAACTACAGTGGTCAGAAGCTAGATCCCAGCTCGGCCTTATAGCCCCAAACGCCAGCTTTCATCTGATGCCCAGAGCCTGGCCAAATGACTTCTTCTTCCCCTGCAAAATGGCCTCTCTTTGCGGCCATTCACCCTGGCTCACCCTGAACACCCAAGCAAAAATTTCCAAATTTTGCTGGATTTCTCCAAAACTACAGTGGTCAGAAGCTAGATCCCAGCTCGGCCTTATAGCCCCAAACGCCAGGTTTCATCTGATGCCCAGAGCCTGGCCAAATGAATTCTTTTTCCCCTGCAAAATGGCCTCTCTTTGCAGCCACTCGCCCTGGCCCACCCTGACCACCCAATCTAAACATTTCCAAATTTTGTTGGATTTCTCTAAAACTACAGTGGTCAGAAGCTAGATGCCAGCTCGGTCTTATAGCCCCAAATGCCAGCTTTCATCTGATGCCCAGAGCTTGGCCAAATGACTTCTTTTTCCCCTGCAAAATGGCCTCTATTTGGGCCACTCGCCCTGGCCCACCATGACCACCCAAGCAAACATTTCCAAATTTTGCTAGATTTCTCCAAAACTACAGTGATCACAAGCTAGATTCCAGCTCGGCCTTATAGCCCCAAACGCCAGCTTTCATCTGATGCCCAGAGCCTGGCCAAAGGACTTCTTTTTCCCCTGCAAAATGGCCTCTCTTTGCGGCCACTCGCCCTGGCCCACCCTGACCACCCAAGCAAAAATTTCCAAATTTTGTTGGATTTCTCCAAAACTACAGTGGTCAGAAGCTAGATCCCACCTCGGCCTTATAGCCCCAAACACCAGCTTTCATCTGATGCCCAGAGCCTGGCCAAATGACTTCTTTTTCCCCTGCAAAATATCCTCTCTTTGCGGCCACTCGCCCTGGCCCACCCTGACCACCCAAGCAAACATTTCCAAATTTTGCTGGATTTCTCCAAAACTACAGTGGTCAGAAGCTAGATCCCACCTCGGCCTTATAGCCCCAAATGCCAGCTTTCATCTGATGCCCAGAGCTTGGCCAAATGACTTCTTTTTCCCCTGCAAAATGGCCTCTCTTTGGGCCACTCGCCCTGGCCCACCCTGACCACCCAACCTAAACATTTCCAAATTTTGTTGGATTTCTCCAAAACCACAGTGGTCAGAAGCTAGATCCCAGCTCGGCCTTATAGCCCCAAACGCCAGCTTTCATCTGATGCACAGAGGTTGGCCAAAGGACTTCTTTTTCCCCTGCAAAATGGCCTCTCTTTGCGGCCACTCGCCCTGGCCCACCCTGACCACCCAAGCAAACATTTCCAAATTTTGCTGGATTTCTCCAAAACTACAGTGGTCAGAAGCTAGATCCCAGCTCGGCCTTATAGCCCCAAACGCCAGCTTTCATCTGATGCCCAGAGCCTGGCCAAATGACTTCTTTTTCCCCTGCAAAACGGCCTCTCTTTGCGGCCACTCGCCCTGGCCCACCCTGACCACCCAACCTAAACATTTCCAAATTTTGTTGGATTTCTCTAAAACTACAGTGGTCAGAAGCTAGATGCCAGCTCGGTCTTATAGCCCCAAATGCCAGCTTTCATCTGATGCCCAGAGCTTGGCCAAATGACTTCTTTTTCCCCTGCAAAATGGCCTCTCTTTGCGGCCACTCGCCCTGGCCCACCATGACCACCCAAGCAAACATTTCCAAATTTTGCTAGATTTCTCCAAAACTACAGTGATCACAAGATAGATTCCAGCTCGGCCTTATAGCCCCAAACGCCAGCTTTCATCTGATGCCCAGAGCCTGGCCAAAGGACTTCTTTTTCCCCTGCAAATTGGCCTCTCTTTGCGGCCACTCGCCCTGGCCCACCCTGACCACCCAAGCAAAAATTTCCAAATTTTGTTGGATTTCTCCAAAACTACAGTGGTCAGAAGCTAGATCCCAGCTCGGCCTTATAGCCCCAAACACCAGCTTTCATCTGATGCCCAGAGCCTGGCCAAATGACTTCTTTTTCCCCTGAAAAACGGCCTCTCTTTGCGGCCACTCGCCCTGGCCCACCCTGACCACCCAACCTAAAAATTTCCAAATTTTGTTGGATTTCTCCAAAACTACAGTGGTCAGAAGCTAGATCCCAGCTCGGCCTTATAGCCCCAAACACCAGCTTTCATCTGATGCCCAGAGCCTGGCCAAATGACTTCTTTTTCCCCTGCAAAATGGCCTCTCTTTGCGGCCACTCGCCCTGGCCCACCCTGACCACTCAAGCAAACATTTCCAAATTTTGCTGGATTTCTCCAAAACTACAGTGGTCACAAGCTAGATGCCAGCTCGGTCTTATAGCCCCAAATGCCAGCTTTCATCTGATGCCCAGAGCTTGGCCAAATGACTTCTTTTTCCCCTGCAAAATGGCCTCTCTTTGGGCCACTCGCCCTGGCCCACCCTGACCACCCAACCTAAACATTTCCAAATTTTGTTGGATTTCTCCAAAACCACAGTGGTCAGAAGCTAGATCCCAGCTCGGCCTTATAGCCCCAAACGCCAGCTTTCATCTGATGCCCAGAGCCTGGCCAAATGACTTCTGTTTCCCCTGCAAAACGGCCTCTCTTTGCGGCCACTCGCCCTGGCCCACACTGACCACCCAACCTAAACATTTCCAAATTTTGTTGGATTTCTCCAAAACTACAGTGGTCAGAAGCTAGATGCTAGCTCGGTCTTATAGCCCCAAATGCCAGCTTTCATCTGATGCCCAGAGCTTGGCCAAATGACTTCTTTTTCCCCTGCAAAATGGCCTCTCTTTGCGGCCACTCGCCCGGGCCCACCCTGACCACCCAACCTAAAAATTGCCAAATTTTGCTGGATTTCTCCAAAACTACAGTGGTCAGAAGCTAGATGCCAGCTCGGCCTTATAGCCCCAAACGCCAGCTTTCATCTGATGCCCAGAGCTTGGCCAAAGGACTTCTTTTTCCCCTGCAAAATGGCCTCTCTTTGCGGCCACTCGCCCTGGCCCACCCTGACCACCCAAGCAAACATTTCCAAATTTTGCTGGATTTCTCCAAAACTACAGTGGTCAGAAGCTAGATCCCAGCTCGGCCTTATAACCCCAAACGCCAGCTTTCATCTGATGCCCAGAGCCTCGCCAAATGACTTCTTTTTCCCCTGCAAAATGGCCTCTCTTTGCGGCCACTCGCCCTGGCCCACTCTGACCACCCAAGCAAACATTTCCAAATTTTGCTGGATTTCTCCAAAACTACAGTGGTCAGAAGCTAGATCCCAGCTCGGCCTTATAGCCCCAAACGCCAGCTTTCATCTTATGCACAGAGGTTGGCCAAAGGACTTCTTTTTCCCCTGCAAAATGGCCTCTCTTTGCGGCCACTCGCCCTGGCCCACCCTGACCACCCAAGCAAACATTTCCAAATTTTGTTGGATTTCTCCAAAACTACAGTGGTCAGAAGCTAGATCCCAGCTCGGCCTTATAGCCCCAAACGCCAGCTTTCATCTGATGCCCAGAGCCTGGCCAAATGACTTCTTCTTCCCCTGCAAAATGGCCTCTCTTTGCGGCCATTCACCCTGGCTCACCCTGAACACCCAAGCAAAAATTTCCAAATTTTGCTGGATTTCTCCAAAACTACAGTGGTCAGAAGCTAGATCCCAGCTCGGCCTTATAGCCCCAAAGGCCAGCTTTCACCTGATGCCCAGAGCCTGGCCAAATGACTTCTTTTTCCCCTGCAAAATGGCCTCTCTTTGCGGCCACTCGCCCTGGCCCACCCTGACCACCCAATCTAAACATTTCCAAATTTTGTTGGATTTCTCCAAAACTACAGTGATCACAAGCTAGATCCCAGCTCGGCCTTATAGCCCCAAACGCCAGCTTTCATCTGATGCCCAGAGCCTGGCCAAATGACTTCTTTTTCCCCTGCAAAACGGCCTCTCTTTGCGGCCACTCGCCCTGGCCCACCCTGACCACCCAACCTAAACATTTCCAAATTTTGTTGGATTTCTCTAAAACTACAGTGGTCAGAAGCTAGATGCCAGCTCGGTCTTATAGCCCCAAATGCCAGCTTTCATCTGATGCCCAGAGCTTGGCCAAATGACTTCTTTTTCCCCTGCAAAATGGCCTCTCTTTGCGGCCACTCGCCCTGGCCCACCATGACCACCCAAGCAAACATTTCCAAATTTTGCTAGATTTCTCCAAAACTACAGTGATCACAAGATAGATTCCAGCTCGGCCTTATAGCCCCAAACGCCAGCTTTCATCTGATGCCCAGAGCCTGGCCAAAGGACTTCTTTTTCCCCTGCAAATTGGCCTCTCTTTGCGGCCACTCGCCCTGGCCCACCCTGACCACCCAAGCAAAAATTTCCAAATTTTGTTGGATTTCTCCAAAACTACAGTGGTCAGAAGCTAGATCCCAGCTCGGCCTTATAGCCCCAAACACCAGCTTTCATCTGATGCCCAGAGCCTGGCCAAAGGACTTCTTTTTCCCCTGCAAAACGGCCTCTCTTTGCGGCCACTCGCCCTGGCCCACCCTGACCACCCAACCTAAAAATTTCCAAATTTTGTTGGATTTCTCCAAAACTACAGTGGTCAGAAGCTAGATCCCAGCTCGGCCTTATAGCCCCAAAGGCCAGCTTTCATCTGATGCCCAGAGCCTGGCCAAATGACTTCTGTTTCCCCTGCAAAACGGCCTCTCTTTGCGGCCACTCGCCCTGGCCCACACTGACCACCCAACCTAAACATTTCCAAATTTTGTTGGATTTCTCCAAAACTACAGTGGTCAGAAGCTAGATGCTAGCTCGGTCTTATAGCCCCAAATGCCAGCTTTCATCTCATGCCCAGAGCTTGGCCAAATGACTTCTTTTTCCCCTGCAAAATGGCCTCTCTTTGCGGCCACTCGCCCTGGCCCACCCTGACCACCCAACCTAAAAATTGCCAAATTTTGCTGGATTTCTCCAAAACTACAGTGGTCAGAAGCTAGATGCCAGCTCGGCCTTATAGCCCCAAACGCCAGCTTTCATCTGATGCCCAGAGCTTGGCCAAAGGACTTCTTTTTCCCCTGCAAAATGGCCTCTCTTTGCGGCCACTCGCCCTGGCCCACCCTGACCACCCAAGCAAACATTTCCAAATTTTGCTGGATTTCTCCAAAACTACAGTGGTCAGAAGCTAGATCCCACCTCGGCCTTATAGCCCCAAATGCCAGCTTTCATCTGATGCCCAGAGCTTGGCCAAATGACTTCTTTTTCCCCTGCAAAATGGCCTCTCTTTGGGCCACTCGCCCTGGCCCACCCTGACCACCCAACCTAAACATTTCCAAATTTTGTTGGATTTCTCCAAAACCACAGTGGTCAGAAGCTAGATCCCAGCTCGGCCTTATAGCCCCAAACGCCAGCTTTCATCTGATGCACAGAGGTTGGCCAAAGGACTTCTTTTTCCCCTGCAAAATGGCCTCTCTTTGCGGCCACTCGCCCTGGCCCACCCTGACCACCCAAGCAAACATTTCCAAATTTTGCTGGATTTCTCCAAAACTACAGTGGTCAGAAGCTAGATCCCAGCTCGGCCTTATAGCCCCAAACGCCAGCTTTCATCTGATGCCCAGAGCCTGGCCAAATGACTTCTTTTTCCCCTGCAAAACGGCCTCTCTTTGCGGCCACTCGCCCTGGCCCACCCTGACCACCCAACCTAAACATTTCCAAATTTTGTTGGATTTCTCTAAAACTACAGTGGTCAGAAGCTAGATGCCAGCTCGGTCTTATAGCCCCAAATGCCAGCTTTCATCTGATGCCCAGAGCTTGGCCAAATGACTTCTTTTTCCCCTGCAAAATGGCCTCTCTTTGCGGCCACTCGCCCTGGCCCACCATGACCACCCAAGCAAACATTTCCAAATTTTGCTAGATTTCTCCAAAACTACAGTGATCACAAGATAGATTCCAGCTCGGCCTTATAGCCCCAAACGCCAGCTTTCATCTGATGCCCAGAGCCTGGCCAAAGGACTTCTTTTTCCCCTGCAAATTGGCCTCTCTTTGCGGCCACTCGCCCTGGCCCACCCTGACCACCCAAGCAAAAATTTCCAAATTTTGTTGGATTTCTCCAAAACTACAGTGGTCAGAAGCTAGATCCCAGCTCGGCCTTATAGCCCCAAACACCAGCTTTCATCTGATGCCCAGAGCCTGGCCAAATGACTTCTTTTTCCCCTGAAAAACGGCCTCTCTTTGCGGCCACTCGCCCTGGCCCACCCTGACCACCCAACCTAAAAATTTCCAAATTTTGTTGGATTTCTCCAAAACTACAGTGGTCAGAAGCTAGATCCCAGCTCGGCCTTATAGCCCCAAACACCAGCTTTCATCTGATGCCCAGAGCCTGGCCAAATGACTTCTTTTTCCCCTGCAAAATGGCCTCTCTTTGCGGCCACTCGCCCTGGCCCACCCTGACCACTCAAGCAAACATTTCCAAATTTTGCTGGATTTCTCCAAAACTACAGTGGTCACAAGCTAGATGCCAGCTCGGTCTTATAGCCCCAAATGCCAGCTTTCATCTGATGCCCAGAGCTTGGCCAAATGACTTCTTTTTCCCCTGCAAAATGGCCTCTCTTTGGGCCACTCGCCCTGGCCCACCCTGACCACCCAACCTAAACATTTCCAAATTTTGTTGGATTTCTCCAAAACCACAGTGGTCAGAAGCTAGATCCCAGCTCGGCCTTATAGCCCCAAACGCCAGCTTTCATCTGATGCCCAGAGCCTGGCCAAATGACTTCTGTTTCCCCTGCAAAACGGCCTCTCTTTGCGGCCACTCGCCCTGGCCCACACTGACCACCCAACCTAAACATTTCCAAATTTTGTTGGATTTCTCCAAAACTACAGTGGTCAGAAGCTAGATGCTAGCTCGGTCTTATAGCCCCAAATGCCAGCTTTCATCTGATGCCCAGAGCTTGGCCAAATGACTTCTTTTTCCCCTGCAAAATGGCCTCTCTTTGCGGCCACTCGCCCGGGCCCACCCTGACCACCCAACCTAAAAATTGCCAAATTTTGCTGGATTTCTCCAAAACTACAGTGGTCAGAAGCTAGATGCCAGCTCGGCCTTATAGCCCCAAACGCCAGCTTTCATCTGATGCCCAGAGCTTGGCCAAAGGACTTCTTTTTCCCCTGCAAAATGGCCTCTCTTTGCGGCCACTCGCCCTGGCCCACCCTGACCACCCAAGCAAACATTTCCAAATTTTGCTGGATTTCTCCAAAACTACAGTGGTCAGAAGCTAGATCCCAGCTCGGCCTTATAACCCCAAACGCCAGCTTTCATCTGATGCCCAGAGCCTCGCCAAATGACTTCTTTTTCCCCTGCAAAATGGCCTCTCTTTGCGGCCACTCGCCCTGGCCCACTCTGACCACCCAAGCAAACATTTCCAAATTTTGCTGGATTTCTCCAAAACTACAGTGGTCAGAAGCTAGATCCCAGCTCGGCCTTATAGCCCCAAACGCCAGCTTTCATCTTATGCACAGAGGTTGGCCAAAGGACTTCTTTTTCCCCTGCAAAATGGCCTCTCTTTGCGGCCACTCGCCCTGGCCCACCCTGACCACCCAAGCAAACATTTCCAAATTTTGTTGGATTTCTCCAAAACTACAGTGGTCAGAAGCTAGATCCCAGCTCGGCCTTATAGCCCCAAACGCCAGCTTTCATCTGATGCCCAGAGCCTGGCCAAATGACTTCTTCTTCCCCTGCAAAATGGCCTCTCTTTGCGGCCATTCACCCTGGCTCACCCTGAACACCCAAGCAAAAATTTCCAAATTTTGCTGGATTTCTCCAAAACTACAGTGGTCAGAAGCTAGATCCCAGCTCGGCCTTATAGCCCCAAAGGCCAGCTTTCACCTGATGCCCAGAGCCTGGCCAAATGACTTCTTTTTCCCCTGCAAAATGGCCTCTCTTTGCGGCCACTCGCCCTGGCCCACCCTGACCACCCAATCTAAACATTTCCAAATTTTGTTGGATTTCTCCAAAACTACAGTGATCACAAGCTAGATCCCAGCTCGGCCTTATAGCCCCAAACGCCAGCTTTCATCTGATGCCCAGAGCCTGGCCAAATGACTTCTTTTTCCCCTGCAAAACGGCCTCTCTTTGCGGCCACTCGCCCTGGCCCACCCTGACCACCCAACCTAAACATTTCCAAATTTTGTTGGATTTCTCTAAAACTACAGTGGTCAGAAGCTAGATGCCAGCTCGGTCTTATAGCCCCAAATGCCAGCTTTCATCTGATGCCCAGAGCTTGGCCAAATGACTTCTTTTTCCCCTGCAAAATGGCCTCTCTTTGCGGCCACTCGCCCTGGCCCACCATGACCACCCAAGCAAACATTTCCAAATTTTGCTAGATTTCTCCAAAACTACAGTGATCACAAGATAGATTCCAGCTCGGCCTTATAGCCCCAAACGCCAGCTTTCATCTGATGCCCAGAGCCTGGCCAAAGGACTTCTTTTTCCCCTGCAAATTGGCCTCTCTTTGCGGCCACTCGCCCTGGCCCACCCTGACCACCCAAGCAAAAATTTCCAAATTTTGTTGGATTTCTCCAAAACTACAGTGGTCAGAAGCTAGATCCCAGCTCGGCCTTATAGCCCCAAACACCAGCTTTCATCTGATGCCCAGAGCCTGGCCAAATGACTTCTTTTTCCCCTGAAAAACGGCCTCTCTTTGCGGCCACTCGCCCTGGCCCACCCTGACCACCCAACCTAAAAATTTCCAAATTTTGTTGGATTTCTCCAAAACTACAGTGGTCAGAAGCTAGATCCCAGCTCGGCCTTATAGCCCCAAAGGCCAGCTTTCATCTGATGCCCAGAGCCTGGCCAAATGACTTCTGTTTCCCCTGCAAAACGGCCTCTCTTTGCGGCCACTCGCCCTGGCCCACACTGACCACCCAACCTAAACATTTCCAAATTTTGTTGGATTTCTCCAAAACTACAGTGGTCAGAAGCTAGATGCTAGCTCGGTCTTATAGCCCCAAATGCCAGCTTTCATCTCATGCCCAGAGCTTGGCCAAATGACTTCTTTTTCCCCTGCAAAATGGCCTCTCTTTGCGGCCACTCGCCCTGGCCCACCCTGACCACCCAACCTAAAAATTGCCAAATTTTGCTGGATTTCTCCAAAACTACAGTGGTCAGAAGCTAGATGCCAGCTCGGCCTTATAGCCCCAAACGCCAGCTTTCATCTGATGCCCAGAGCTTGGCCAAAGGACTTCTTTTTCCCCTGCAAAATGGCCTCTCTTTGCGGCCACTCGCCCTGGCCCACCCTGACCACCCAAGCAAACATTTCCAAATTTTGCTGGATTTCTCCAAAACTACAGTGGTCAGAAGCTAGATCCCAGCTCGGCCTTATAGCCCCAAACGCCAGCTTTCATCTTATGCACAGAGGTTGGCCAAAGGACTTCTTTTTCCCCTGCAAAATGGCCTCTCTTTGCGGCCACTCGCCCTGGCCCACCCTGACCACCCAAGCAAAAATTTCCAAATTTTGTTGGATTTCTCCAAAACTACAGTGGTCAGAAGCTAGATCCCAGCTCGGCCTTATAGCCCCAAACGCCAGCTTTCATCTGATGCCCAGAGCCTGGCCAAATGACTTCTTCTTCCCCTGCAAAATGGCCTCTCTTTGCGGCCATTCACCCTGGCTCACCCTGAACACCCAAGCAAAAATTTCCAAATTTTGCTGGATTTCTCCAAAACTACAGTGGTCAGAAGCTAGATCCCAGCTCGGCCTTATAGCCCCAAAGGCCAGCTTTCACCTGATGCCCAGAGCCTGGCCAAATGACTTCTTTTTCCCCTGCAAAATGGCCTCTCTTTGCGGCCACTCGCCCTGGCCCACCCTGACCACCCAATCTAAACATTTCCAAATTTTGTTGGATTTCTCCAAAACTACAGTGATCACAAGCTAGATTCCAGCTTGGCCTTATAGCCCCAAATGCCAGCTTTCATCTGATGCACAGAGCTTGGCCAAATGACTTCTTTTTCCCCTGCAAAACGGCCTCTCTTTGCGGCCACTCGCCCTGGCCCACCCTGACCACCCAACCTAAACATTTCCAAATTTTGTTGGATTTCTCCAAAACTACAGTGGTCAGAAGCTAGATCCCACCTCGGCCTTATAGCCCCAAATGCCAGCTTTCATCTGATGCCCAGAGCTTGGCCAAATGACTTCTTTTTCCCCTGCAAAATGGCCTCTCTTTGGGCCACTCGCCCTGGCCCACCCTGACCACCCAACCTAAACATTTCCAAATTTTGTTGGATTTCTCCAAAACTACAGTGGTCAGAAGCTAGATCCCAGCTCGGCCTTATAGCCCCAAACGCCAGCTTTCATCTGATGCACAGAGGTTGGCCAAATGACTTCTTTTTCCCCTGCAAAATGGCCTCTCTTTGCGGCCACTCGCCCTGGCCCACCCTGACCACCCAAGCAAACATTTCCAAATTTTGCTGGATTTCTCCAAAACTACAGTGGTCAGAAGCTAGATCCCAGCTCGGCCTTATAGCCCCAAACGCCAGCTTTCATCTGATGCCCAGAGCCTGGCCAAATGACTTCTTTTTCCCCTGCAAAACGGCCTCTCTTTGCGGCCACTCGCCCTGGCCCACCCTGACCACCCAACCTAAACATTTCCAAATTTTGTTGGATTTCTCTAAAACTACAGTGGTCAGAAGCTAGATGCCAGCTCGGTCTTATAGCCCCAAATGCCAGCTTTCATCTGATGCCCAGAGCTTGGCCAAATGACTTCTTTTTCCCCTGCAAAATGGCCTCTATTTGGGCCACTCGCCCTGGCCCACCATGACCACCCAAGCAAACATTTCCAAATTTTGCTAGATTTCTCCAAAACTACAGTGATCACAAGCTAGATTCCAGCTCGGCCTTATAGCCCCAAACGCCAGCTTTCATCTGATGCCCAGAGCCTGGCCAAAGGACTTCTTTTTCCCCTGCAAAATGGCCTCTCTTTGCGGCCACTCGCCCTGGCCCACCCTGACCACCCAAGCAAAAATTTCCAAATTTTGTTGGATTTCTCCAAAACTACAGTGGTCAGAAGCTAGATCCCAGCTCGGCCTTATAGCCCCAAACACCAGCTTTCATCTGATGCCCAGAGCCTGGCCAAATGACTTCTTTTTCCCCTGCAAAATATCCTCTCTTTGCGGCCACTCGCCCTGGCCCACCCTGACCACCCAAGCAAACATTTCCAAATTTTGCTGGATTTCTCCAAAACTACAGTGGTCAGAAGCTAGATCCCAGCTCGGCCTTATAGCCCCAAACGCCAGCTTTCATCTGATGCCCAGAGCCTGGCCAAATGACTTCTGTTTCCCCTGCAAAACGGCCTCTCTTTGCGGCCACTCGCCCTGGCCCACCCTGACCACCCAACCTAAACATTTCCAAATTTTGTTGGATTTCTCCAAAACTACAGTGGTCAGAAGCTAGATGCTAGCTCGGTCTTATAGCCCCAAATGCCAGCTTTCATCTGATGCCCAGAGCTTGGCCAAATGACTTCTTTTTCCCCTGCAAAATGGCCTCTCTTTGCGGCCACTCGCCCTGGCCCACCCTGACCACCCAACCTAAAAATTGCCAAATTTTGCTGGATTTCTCCAAAACTACAGTGGTCAGAAGCTAGATGCCAGCTCGGCCTTATAGCCCCAAACGCCAGCTTTCATCTGATGCCCAGAGCTTGGCCAAAGGACTTCTTTTTCCCCTGCAAAATGGCCTCTCTTTGCGGCCACTCGCCCTGGCCCACCCTGACCACCCAAGCAAACATTTCCAAATTTTGCTGGATTTCTCCAAAACTACAGTGGTCAGAAGCTAGATCCCAGCTCGGCCTTATAGCCCCAAACGCCAGCTTTCATCTGATGCCCAGAGCCTCGCCAAATGACTTCTTTTTCCCCTGCAAAATGGCCTCTCTTTGCGGCCACTCGCCCTGGCCCACTCTGACCACCCAAGCAAACATTTCCAAATTTTGCTGGATTTCTCCAAAACTATAGTGGTCAGAAGCTAGATCCCAGCTCGGCCTTATAGCCCCAAAGGCCAGCTTTCACCTGATGCCCAGAGGTTGGCCAAAGGACTTCTTCTTCCCCTGCAAAATGGCCTCTCTTTGCGGCCATTCACAATGGCTCACCCTGAACACCCAAGCAAAAATTTCCAAATTTTGCTGGATTTCTCCAAAACTGCAGTGGTCAGAAGCTAGATCCCAGCTCGGCCTTATAGCCCCAAACGCCAGGTTTCATCTGATGCCCAGAGCCTGGCCAAATGAATTCTTTTTCCCCTGCAAAATGGCCTCTCTTTGCAGCCACTCGCCCTGGCCCACCCTGACCACCCAATCTAAACATTTCCAAATTTTGTTGGATTTCTCCAAAACTACAGTGATCACAAGCTAGATTCCAGCTTGGCCTTATAGCCCCAAATGCCAGCTTTCATCTGATGCACAGAGCTTGGCCAAATGACTTCTTTTTCCCCTGCAAAACGGCCTCTCTTTGCGGCCACTCGCCCTGGCCCACCCTGAACACCCAACCTAAACATTTCCAAATTTTGTTGGATTTCTCCAAAACTACAGTGGTCAGAAGCTAGATCCCACCTCGGCCTTATAGCCCCAAATGCCAGCTTTCATCTGATGCCCAGAGCTTGGCCAAATGACTTCTTTTTCCCCTGCAAAATGGCCTCTCTTTGGGCCACTCGCCCTGGCCCACCCTGACCACCCAACCTAAACATTTCCAAATTTTGTTGGATTTCTCCAAAACCACAGTGGTCAGAAGCTAGATCCCAGCTCGGCCTTATAGCCCCAAACGCCAGCTTTCATCTGATGCACAGAGGTTGGCCAAAGGACTTCTTTTTCCCCTGCAAAATGGCCTCTCTTTGCGGCCACTCGCCCTGGCCCACCCTGACCACCCAAGCAAACATTTCCAAATTTTGCTGGATTTCTCCAAAACTACAGTGGTCAGAAGCTAGATCCCAGCTCGGCCTTATAGCCCCAAACGCCAGCTTTCATCTGATGCCCAGAGCCTCGCCAAATGACTTCTTTTTCCCCTGCAAAATGGCCTCTCTTTGCGGCCACTCGCCCTGGCCCACCCTGACCACCCAAGCAAACATTTCCAAATTTTGCTGGATTTCTCCAAAACTATAGTGGTCAGAAGCTAGATCCCAGCTCGGCCTTATAGCCCCAAACGCCAGCTTTCATCTTATGCCCGGAGGTTGGCCAAAGGACTTCTTTTTCCCCTGCAAAATGGCCTCTCTTTGGGCCACTCGCCCTGGCCCACCCTGACCACCCAAGCAAAAATTTCCAAATTTTGTTGGATTTCTCCAAAACTACAGTGGTCAGAAGCTAGATCCCAGCTCGGCCTTATAGCCCCAAACGCCAGCTTTCATCTGATGCCCAGAGCCTGGCCAAATGACTTCTTCTTCCCCTGCAAAATGGCCTCTCTTTGCGGCCATTCACCCTGGCTCACACTGAACACCCAAGCAAAAATTTCCAAATTTTGCTGGATTTCTCCAAAACTACAGTGGTCAGAAGCTAGATCCCAGCTCGGCCTTATAGCCCCAAACGCCAGCTTTCATCTGATGCCCAGAGCCTGGCCAAATGACTTCTTTTTCCCCTGCAAAATGGCCTCTCTTTGCAGCCACTCGCCCTGGCCCACCCTGACCACCCAATCTAAACATTTCCAAATTTTGTTGGATTTCTCCAAAACTACAGTGATCACAAGCTAGATTCCAGCTTGGCCTTATAGCCCCAAATGCCAGCTTTCATCTGATGCACAGAGCTTGGCCAAATGACTTCTTTTTCCCCTGCAAAACGGCCTCTCTTTGCGGCCACTCGCCCTGGCCCACCCTGACCACCCAACCTAAACATTTCCAAATTTTGTTGGATTTCTCCAAAACTACAGTGGTCAGAAGCTAGATCCCACCTCGGCCTTATAGCCCCAAATGCCAGCTTTCATCTGATGCCCAGAGCTTGGCCAAATGACTTCTTTTTCCCCTGCAAAATGGCCTCTCTTTGGGCCACTCGCCCTGGCCCACCCTGACAACCCAACCTAAACATTTCCAAATTTTGTTGGATTTCTCCAAAACCACAGTGGTCAGAAGCTAGATCCCAGCTCGGCCTTATAGCCCCAAACGCCAGCTTTCATCTGATGCACAGAGGTTGGCCAAAGGACTTCTTTTTCCCCTGCAAAATGGCCTCTCTTTGCGGCCACTCGCCCTGGCCCACCCTGACCACCCAAGCAAACATTTCCAAATTTTGCTGGATTTCTCCAAAACTACAGTGGTCAGAAGCTAGATCCCAGCTCGGCCTTATAGCCCCAAACGCCAGCTTTCATCTGATGCCCAGAGCCTGGCCAAATGACTTCTTTTTCCCCTGCAAAACGGCCTCTCTTTGCGGCCACTCGCCCTGGCCCACCATGACCACCCAAGCAAACATTTCCAAATTTTGCTAGATTTCTCCAAAACTACAGTGATCACAAGATAGATTCCAGCTCGGCCTTATAGCCCCAAACGCCAGCTTTCATCTGATGCCCAGAGCCTGGCCAAAGGACTTCTTTTTCCCCTGCAAATTGGCCTCTCTTTGCGGCCACTCGCCCTGGCCCACCCTGACCACCCAAGCAAAAATTGCCAAATTTTGTTGGATTTCTCCAAAACTACAGTGGTCAGAAGCTAGATCCCAGCTCGGCCTTATAGCCCCAAACACCAGCTTTCATCTGATGCCCAGAGCCTGGCCAAATGACTTCTTTTTCCCCTGAAAAACGGCCTCTCTTTGCGGCCACTCGCCCTGGCCCACCCTGACCACCCAACCTAAAAATTTCCAAATTTTGTTGGATTTCTCCAAAACTACAGTGGTCAGAAGCTAGATCCCAGCTCGGCCTTATAGCCCCAAACACCAGCTTTCATCTGATGCCCAGAGCCTGGCCAAATGACTTCTTTTTCCCCTGCAAAATGGCCTCTCTTTGCGGCCACTCGCCCTGGCCCACCCTGACCACTCAAGCAAACATTTCCAAATTTTGCTGGATTTCTCCAAAACTACAGTGGTCACAAGCTAGATGCCAGCTCGGTCTTATAGCCCCAAATGCCAGCTTTCATCTGATGCCCAGAGCTTGGCCAAATGACTTCTTTTTCCCCTGCAAAATGGCCTCTCTTTGGGCCACTCGCCCTGGCCCACCCTGACCACCCAACCTAAACATTTCCAAATTTTGTTGGATTTCTCCAAAACCACAGTGGTCAGAAGCTAGATCCCAGCTCGGCCTTATAGCCCCAAACGCCAGCTTTCATCTGATGCCCAGAGCCTGGCCAAATGACTTCTGTTTCCCCTGCAAAACGGCCTCTCTTTGCGGCCACTCGCCCTGGCCCACACTGACCACCCAACCTAAACATTTCCAAATTTTGTTGGATTTCTCCAAAACTACAGTGGTCAGAAGCTAGATGCTAGCTCGGTCTTATAGCCCCAAATGCCAGCTTTCATCTGATGCCCAGAGCTTGGCCAAATGACTTCTTTTTCCCCTGCAAAATGGCCTCTCTTTGCGGCCACTCGCCCGGGCCCACCCTGACCACCCAACCTAAAAATTGCCAAATTTTGCTGGATTTCTCCAAAACTACAGTGGTCAGAAGCTAGATGCCAGCTCGGCCTTATAGCCCCAAACGCCAGCTTTCATCTGATGCCCAGAGCTTGGCCAAAGGACTTCTTTTTCCCCTGCAAAATGGCCTCTCTTTGCGGCCACTCGCCCTGGCCCACCCTGACCACCCAAGCAAAAATTTCCAAATTTTGTTGGATTTCTCCAAAACTACAGTGGTCAGAAGCTAGATCCCAGCTCGGCCTTATAGCCCCAAACGCCAGCTTTCATCTGATGCCCAGAGCCTGGCCAAATGACTTCTTCTTCCCCTGCAAAATGGCCTCTCTTTGCGGCCATTCACCCTGGCTCACCCTGAACACCCAAGCAAAAATTTCCAAATTTTGCTGGATTTCTCCAAAACTACAGTGGTCAGAAGCTAGATCCCAGCTCGGCCTTATAGCCCCAAAGGCCAGCTTTCACCTGATGCCCAGAGCCTGGCCAAATGACTTCTTTTTCCCCTGCAAAATGGCCTCTCTTTGCGGCCACTCGCCCTGGCCCACCCTGACCACCCAATCTAAACATTTCCAAATTTTGTTGGATTTCTCCAAAACTACAGTGATCACAAGCTAGATTCCAGCTTGGCCTTATAGCCCCAAATGCCAGCTTTCATCTGATGCACAGAGCTTGGCCAAATGACTTCTTTTTCCCCTGCAAAACGGCCTCTCTTTGCGGCCACTCGCCCTGGCCCACCCTGACCACCCAACCTAAACATTTCCAAATTTTGTTGGATTTCTCCAAAACTACAGTGGTCAGAAGCTAGATCCCACCTCGGCCTTATAGCCCCAAATGCCAGCTTTCATCTGATGCACAGAGCTTGGCCAAATGACTTCTTTTTCCCCTGCAAAATGGCCTCTCTTTGGGCCACTCGCCCTGGCCCACCCTGACCACCCAACCTAAACATTTCCAAATTTTGTTGGATTTCTCCAAAACTACAGTGGTCAGAAGCTAGATCCCAGCTCGGCCTTATAGCCCCAAACGCCAGCTTTCATCTGATGCACAGAGGTTGGCCAAATGACTTCTTTTTCCCCTGCAAAATGGCCTCTCTTTGCGGCCACTCGCCCTGGCCCACCCTGACCACCCAAGCAAACATTTCCAAATTTTGCTGGATTTCTCCAAAACTACAGTGGTCAGAAGCTAGATCCCAGCTCGGCCTTATAGCCCCAAACGCCAGCTTTCATCTGATGCCCAGAGCCTGGCCAAATGACTTCTTTTTCCCCTGCAAAACGGCCTCTCTTTGCGGCCACTCGCCCTGGCCAACCTGACCACCCAACCTAAACATTTCCAAATTTTGTTGGATTTCTCTAAAACTACAGTGGTCAGAAGCTAGATGCCAGCTCGGTCTTATAGCCCCAAATGCCAGCTTTCATCTGATGCCCAGAGCTTGGCCAAATGACTTCTTTTTCCCCTGCAAAATGGCCTCTATTTGGGCCACTCGCCCTGGCCCACCATGACCACCCAAGCAAACATTTCCAAATTTTGCTAGATTTCTCCAAAACTACAGTGATCACAAGCTAGATTCCAGCTCGGCCTTATAGCCCCAAACGCCAGCTTTCATCTGATGCCCAGAGCCTGGCCAAAGGACTTCTTTTTCCCCTGCAAAATGGCCTCTCTTTGCGGCCACTCGCCCTGGCCCACCCTGACCACCCAAGCAAAAATTTCCAAATTTTGTTGGATTTCTCCAAAACTACAGTGGTCAGAAGCTAGATCCCAGCTCGGCCTTATAGCCCCAAACACCAGCTTTCATCTGATGCCCAGAGCCTGGCCAAATGACTTCTTTTTCCCCTGCAAAATATCCTCTCTTTGCGGCCACTCGCCCTGGCCCACCCTGACCACCCAAGCAAACATTTCCAAATTTTGCTGGATTTCTCCAAAACTACAGTGGTCAGAAGCTAGATCCCAGCTCGGCCTTATAGCCCCAAACGCCAGCTTTCATCTGATGCCCAGAGCCTGGCCAAATGACTTCTTTTTCCCCTGCAAAACGGCCTCTCTTTGCGGCCACTCGCCCTGGCCCACCCTGACCACCCAACCTAAACATTTCCAAATTTTGTTGGATTTCTCCAAAACTACAGTGGTCAGAAGCTAGATGCTAGCTCGGTCTTATAGCCCCAAATGCCAGCTTTCATCTGATGCCCAGAGCTTGGCCAAATGACTTCTTTTTCCCCTGCAAAATGGCCTCTCTTTGCGGCCACTCGCCCTGGCCCACCCTGACCACCCAACCTAAAAATTGCAAATTTTGCTGGATTTCTCCAAAACTACAGTGGTCAGAAGCTAGATGCCAGCTCGGCCTTATAGCCCCAAACGCCAGCTTTCATCTGATGCCCAGAGCTTGGCCAAAGGACTTCTTTTTCCCCTGCAAAATGGCCTCTCTTTGCGGCCACTCGCCCTGGCCCACCCTGACCACCCAAGCAAACATTTCCAAATTTTGCTGGATTTCTCCAAAACTACAGTGGTCAGAAGCTAGATCCCAGCTCGGCCTTATAGCCCCAAACGCCAGCTTTCATCTGATGCCCAGAGCCTCGCCAAATGACTTCTTTTTCCCCTGCAAAATGGCCTCTCTTTGCGGCCACTCGCCCTGGCCCACCCTGACCACCCAAGCAAACATTTCCAAATTTTGCTGGATTTCTCCAAAACTATAGTGGTCAGAAGCTAGATCCCAGCTCGGCCTTATAGCCCCAAACGCCAGCTTTCATCTTATGCCCAGAGGTTGGCCAAAGGACTTCTTTTTCCCCTGCAAAATGGCCTCTCTTTGCGGCCACTCACCCTGGCCCACCCTGACCACCCAAGCAAAAATTTCCAAATTTTGTTGGATTTCTCCAAAACTACAGTGGTCAGAAGCTAGATCCCAGCTCGGCCTTATAGCCCCAAACGCCAGCTTTCATCTGATGCCCAGAGCCTGGCCAAATGACTTCTTCTTCCCCTGCAAAATGGCCTCTCTTTGCGGCCATTCACGCTGGCTCACCCTGAACACCCAAGCAAAAATTTCCAAATTTTGCTGGATTTCTCCAAAACTACAGTGGTCAGAAGCTAGATCCCAGCTCGGCCTTATAGCCCCAAACGCCAGCTTTCATCTGATGCCCAGAGCCTGGCCAAATGACTTCTTTTTCCCCTGCAAAATGGCCTCTCTTTGCAGCCACTCGCCCTGGCCCACCCTGACCACCCAATCTAAACATTTCCAAATTTTGTTGGATTTCTCCAAAACTACAGTGATCACAAGCTAGATTCCAGCTTGGCCTTATAGCCCCAAATGCCAGCTTTCATCTGATGCACAGAGCTTGGCCAAATGACTTCTTTTTCCCCTGCAAAACGGCCTCTCTTTGCGGCCACTCGCCCTGGCCCACCCTGACCACCCAACCTAAGCATTTCCAAATTTTGTTGGATTTCTCCAAAACTACAGTGGTCAGAAGCTAGATCCCACCTCGGCCTTATAGCCCCAAATGCCAGCTTTCATCTGATGCCCAGAGCTTGGCCAAATGACTTCTTTTTCCCCTGCAAAATGGCCTCTCTTTGGGCCACTCGCCCTGGCCCACCCTGACAACCCAACCTAAACATTTCCAAATTTTGTTGGATTTCTCCAAAACCACAGTGGTCAGAAGCTAGATCCCAGCTCGGCCTTATAGCCCCAAACGCCAGCTTTCATCTGATGCACAGAGGTTGGCCAAAGGACTTCTTTTTCCCCTGCAAAATGGCCTCTCTTTGCGGCCACTCGCCCTGGCCCACCCTGACCACCCAAGCAAACATTTCCAAATTTTGCTGGATTTCTCCAAAACTACAGTGGTCAGAAGCTAGATCCCAGCTCGGCCTTATAGCCCCAAACGCCAGCTTTCATCTGATGCCCAGAGCCTGGCCAAATGACTTCTTTTTCCCCTGCAAAACGGCCTCTCTTTGCGGCCACTCGCCCTGGCCCACCCTGACCACCCAACCTAAACATTTCCAAATTTTGTTGGATTTCTCTAAAACTACAGTGGTCAGAAGCTAGATCCCAGCTCGGCCTTATAGCCCCAAACGCCAGCTTTCATCTGATGCCCAGAGCCTGGCCAAATGACTTCTTTTTCCCCTGCAAAATGGCCTCTCTTTGCGGCCACTCGCCCTGGCCCACTCTGACCACCCAAGCAAACATTTCCAAATTTTGCTGGATTTCTCCAAAACTATAGTGGTCAGAAGCTAGATCCCAGCTCGGCCTTATAGCCCCAAACGCCAGCTTTCATCTTATGCACAGAGGTTGGCCAAAGGACTTCTTTTTCCCCTGCAAAATGGCCTCTCTTTGCGGCCACTCGCCCTGGCCCACCCTGACCACCCAAGCAAACATTTCCAAATTTTGCTGGATTTCTCCAAAACTACAGTGGTCAGAAGCTAGATCCCACCTCGGCCTTATAGCCCCAAACGCCAGCTTTCATCTGATGCCCAGAGCCTGGCCAAATGACTTCTTTTTCCCCTGCAAAATGGCATCTCTTTGCGGGCATTCACCCTGGCTCACCCTGAACACCCAAGCAAAAATTTCCAAATTTTGCTGGATTTCTCCAAAACTACAGTGGTCAGAAGCTAGATCCCAGCTCGGCCTTATAGCCCCAAACGCCAGCTTTCATCTGATGCCCAGAGCCTGGCCAAATGACTTCTTTTTCCCCTGCAAAATGGCCTCTCTTTGCGGCCACTCGCCCTGGCCCACTCTGACCGCCCAAGCAAACATTTCCAAATTTTGCTGGATTTCTCCAAAACTATAGTGGTCAGAAGCTAGATCCCAGCTCGGCCTTATAGCCCCAAACGCCAGCTTTCATCTGATGCCCAGAGCCTGGCCAAATGACTTCTTTTTCCCCTGCAAAATGGCCTCTCGTTGCGGCCACTCGCCCTGGCCCACCCTGACCACCCAATCTAAACATTTCCAAATTTTGTTGGATTTCTCCAAAACTACAGTGATCACAAGCTAGATCCCAGCTCGGCCTTATAGCCCCAAATGCCAGCTTTCATCTGATGCCCAGAGGTTGGCCAAATGACTTCTTTTTCCCCTGCAAAATGGCCTCTCTTTGCGGCCACTCGCCCTGGCCCACCCTGACCACCCAACCTAAACATTTCCAAATTTTGTTGGATTTCTCCAAAACCACAGTGGTCACAAGCTAGATCCCAGCTCGGTCTTATAGCCCCAAATGCCAGCTTTCATCTGATGCCCAGAGGTTGGCCAAATGACTTCTTTTTCCCCTGCAAAACGGCCTCTCTTTGCGGCCACTCGCCCTGGCCCACCCTGACCACCCAAGCAAACATTTCCAAATTTTGCTGGATTTCTTCAAAACTACAGTGGTCACAAGCTAGATTCCAGCTCGGCCTTGTAGCCCCAAACGCCAGCTCTCATCTGATGCCCAGAGCCTGGCCAAATGACTTCTTTTTCCCCTGCAAAATGGCCTCTCTTTGCGGCCACTCGCCGTGGCCCAGCCTGACCACCCAACCTAAACATTTCCAAATTTTGTTGGATTTCTCCAAAACCACAGTGGTCAGAAGCTAGATCCCAGCTCGGCCTTATAGCCCCAAATGCCAGCTTTCATCTGATGCCCAGAGGTTGGCCAAATGACTTCTTTTTCCCCTGCAAAATGGCCTCTCTTTGGGCCACTCGCCCTGGCCCACCCTGACCACCCAACCTAAACATTTCCAAATTTTGTTGGATTTCTCCAAAACCACAGTGGTCAGAAGCTAGATCCCAGCTCGGCCTTATAGCCCCAAACGCCAGCTTTCATCTGATGCACAGAGGTTGGCCAAAGGACTTCTTTTTCCCCTGCAAAATATCCTCTCTTTGCGGCCACTCGCCGTGGCCCACCCTGACCACCCAAGCAAACATTTCCAAATTTTGCTGGATTTCTCCAAAACTACAGTGGTCAGAAGCTAGATCCCAGCTCGGCCTTATAGCCCCAAACGCCAGCTTTCATCTGATGCCCAGAGCCTGGCCAAATGACTTCTGTTTCCCCTGCAAAACGGCCTCTCTTTGCGGCCACTCGCCCTGGCCCACCCTGACCACCCAACCTAAACATTTCCAAATTTTGTTGGATTTCTCCAAAACTACAGTGGTCAGAAGCTAGATGCTAGCTCGGTCTTATAGCCCCAAATGCCAGCTTTCATCTGATGCCCAGAGCTTGGCCAAATGACTTCTTTCTCCCCTGCAAAATGGCCTCTCTTTGCGGCCACTCGCCCTGGCCCACCCTGACCACCCAACCTAAAAATTGCCAAATTTTGCTGGATTTCTTCAAAACTACAGTGGTCACAAGCTAGATTCCAGCTCGGCCTTGTAGCCCCAAACGCCAGCTCTCATCTGATGCCCAGAGCCTGGCCAAATGACTTCTTTTTCCCCTGCAAAATGGCCTCTCTTTGCGGCCACTCGCCGTGGCCCAGCCTGACCACCCAACCTAAACATTTCCAAATTTTGTTGGATTTCTCCAAAACCACAGTGGTCAGAAGCTAGATCCCAGCTCGGCCTTATAGCCCCAAACGCCAGCTTTCATCTGATGCCCAGAGCCTCGCCAAATGACTTCTTTTTCCCCTGCAAAATGGCCTCTCTTTGCGGCCACTCGCCCTGGCCCACTCTGACCACCCAAGCAAACATTTCCAAATTTTGCTGGATTTCTCCAAAACTATAGTGGTCAGAAGCTAGATCCCAGCTCGGCCTTATAGCCCCAAACGCCAGCTTTCATCTTATGCACAGAGGTTGGCCAAAGGACTTCTTTTTCCCCTGCAAAATGGCCTCTCTTTGCGGCCACTCGCCCTGGCCCACCCTGACCACCCAAGCAAAAATTTCCAAATTTTGTTGGATTTCTCCAAAACTACAGTGGTCAGAAGCTAGATCCCAGCTCGGCCTTATAGCCCCAAACGCCAGCTTTCATCTGATGCCCAGAGCCTGGCCAAATGACTTCTTCTTCCCCTGCAAAATGGCCTCTCTTTGCGGCCATTCACCCTGGCTCACCCTGAACACCCAAGCAAAAATTTCCAAATTTTGCTGGATTTCTCCAAAACTACAGTGGTCAGAAGCTAGATCCCAGCTCGGCCTTATAGCCCCAAACGCCAGCTTTCATCTGATGCCCAGAGCCTGGCCAAATGAATTCATTTTCCCCTGCAAAATGGCCTCTCTTTGCAGCCACTCGCCCTGGCCCACCCTGACCACCCAATCTAAACATTTCCAAATTTTGTTGGATTTCTCCAAAACTACAGTGGTCAGAAGCTAGATCCCAGCTCGGCCTTATAGCCCCAAACGCCAGCTTTCATCTGATGCCCAGAGCCTGGCCAAATGACTTCTTTTTCCCCTGCAAAACGGCCTCTCTTTGCGGCCACTCGCCCTGGCCCACCCTGACCACCCAACCTAAACATTTCCAAATTTTGTTGGATTTCTCTAAAACTACAGTGGTCAGAAGCTAGATCCCAGCTCGGCCTTATAGCCCCAAACGCCAGCTTTCATCTGATGCCCAGAGCCTGGCCAAATGACTTCTTTTTCCCCTGCAAAATGGCCTCTCTTTGCGGCCACTCGCCCTGGCCCACTCTGACCACCCAAGCAAACATTTCCAAATTTTGCTGGATTTCTCCAAAACTATAGTGGTCAGAAGCTAGATCCCAGCTCGGCCTTATAGCCCCAAACGCCAGCTTTCATCTTATGCACAGAGGTTGGCCAAAGGACTTCTTTTTCCCCTGCAAAATGGCCTCTCTTTGCGGCCACTCGCCCTGGCCCACCCTGACCACCCAAGCAAACATTTCCAAATTTTGCTGGATTTCTCCAAAACTACAGTGGTCAGAAGCTAGATCCCAGCTCGGCCTTATAGCCCCAAACGCCAGCTTTCATCTGATGCCCAGAGCCTGGCCAAATGACTTCTTTTTCCCCTGCAAAACGGCCTCTCTTTGCGGCCACTCGCCCTGGCCCACCCTGACCACCCAACCTAAACATTTCCAAATTTTGTTGGATTTCTCTAAAACTACAGTGGTCAGAAGCTAGATGCCAGCTCGGTCTTATAGCCCCAAATGCCAGCTTTCATCTGATGCCCAGAGCTTGGCCAAATGACTTCTTTTTCCCCTGCAAAATGGCCTCTCTTTGCGGCCACTCGCCCTGGCCCACCATGACCACCCAAGCAAACATTTCCAAATTTTGCTAGATTTCTCCAAAACTACAGTGATCACAAGATAGATTCCAGCTCGGCCTTATAGCCCCAAACGCCAGCTTTCATCTGATGCCCAGAGCCTGGCCAAAGGACTTCTTTTTCCCCTGCAAATTGGCCTCTCTTTGCGGCCACTCGCCCTGGCCCACCCTGACCACCCAAGCAAAAATTTCCAAATTTTGTTGGATTTCTCCAAAACTACAGTGGTCAGAAGCTAGATCCCAGCTCGGCCTTATAGCCCCAAACACCAGCTTTCATCTGATGCCCAGAGCCTGGCCAAATGACTTCTTTTTCCCCTGAAAAACGGCCTCTCTTTGCGGCCACTCGCCCTGGCCCACCCTGACCACCCAACCTAAAAATTTCCAAATTTTGTTGGATTTCTCCAAAACTACAGTGGTCAGAAGCTAGATCCCAGCTCGGCCTTATAGCCCCAAACACCAGCTTTCATCTGATGCCCAGAGCCTGGCCAAATGACTTCTTTTTCCCCTGCAAAATGGCCTCTCTTTGCGGCCACTCGCCCTGGCCCACCCTGACCACTCAAGCAAACATTTCCAAATTTTGCTGGATTTCTCCAAAACTACAGTGGTCACAAGCTAGATGCCAGCTCGGTCTTATAGCCCCAAATGCCAGCTTTCATCTGATGCCCAGAGCTTGGCCAAATGACTTCTTTTTCCCCTGCAAAATGGCCTCTCTTTGGGCCACTCGCCCTGGCCCACCCTGACCACCCAACCTAAACATTTCCAAATTTTGTTGGATTTCTCCAAAACCACAGTGGTCAGAAGCTAGATCCCAGCTCGGCCTTATAGCCCCAAACGCCAGCTTTCATCTGATGCCCAGAGCCTGGCCAAATGACTTCTGTTTCCCCTGCAAAACGGCCTCTCTTTGCGGCCACTCGCCCTGGCCCACACTGACCACCCAACCTAAACATTTCCAAATTTTGTTGGATTTCTCCAAAACTACAGTGGTCAGAAGCTAGATGCTAGCTCGGTCTTATAGCCCCAAATGCCAGCTTTCATCTGATGCCCAGAGCTTGGCCAAATGACTTCTTTTTCCCCTGCAAAATGGCCTCTCTTTGCGGCCACTCGCCCGGGCCCACCCTGACCACCCAACCTAAAAATTGCCAAATTTTGCTGGATTTCTCCAAAACTACAGTGGTCAGAAGCTAGATGCCAGCTCGGCCTTATAGCCCCAAACGCCAGCTTTCATCTGATGCCCAGAGCTTGGCCAAAGGACTTCTTTTTCCCCTGCAAAATGGCCTCTCTTTGCGGCCACTCGCCCTGGCCCACCCTGACCACCCAAGCAAAAATTTCCAAATTTTGTTGGATTTCTCCAAAACTACAGTGGTCAGAAGCTAGATCCCAGCTCGGCCTTATAGCCCCAAACGCCAGCTTTCATCTGATGCCCAGAGCCTGGCCAAATGACTTCTTCTTCCCCTGCAAAATGGCCTCTCTTTGCGGCCATTCACCCTGGCTCACCCTGAACACCCAAGCAAAAATTTCCAAATTTTGCTGGATTTCTCCAAAACTACAGTGGTCAGAAGCTAGATCCCAGCTCGGCCTTATAGCCCCAAAGGCCAGCTTTCACCTGATGCCCAGAGCCTGGCCAAATGACTTCTTTTTCCCCTGCAAAATGGCCTCTCTTTGCGGCCACTCGCCCTGGCCCACCCTGACCACCCAATCTAAACATTTCCAAATTTTGTTGGATTTCTCCAAAACTACAGTGATCACAAGCTAGATTCCAGCTTGGCCTTATAGCCCCAAATGCCAGCTTTCATCTGATGCACAGAGCTTGGCCAAATGACTTCTTTTTCCCCTGCAAAACGGCCTCTCTTTGCGGCCACTCGCCCTGGCCCACCCTGACCACCCAACCTAAACATTTCCAAATTTTGTTGGATTTCTCCAAAACTACAGTGGTCAGAAGCTAGATCCCACCTCGGCCTTATAGCCCCAAATGCCAGCTTTCATCTGATGCACAGAGCTTGGCCAAATGACTTCTTTTTCCCCTGCAAAATGGCCTCTCTTTGGGCCACTCGCCGTGGCCCACCCTGACCACCCAACCTAAACATTTCCAAATTTTGTTGGATTTCTCCAAAACTACAGTGGTCAGAAGCTAGATCCCAGCTCGGCCTTATAGCCCCAAACGCCAGCTTTCATCTGATGCCCAGAGGTTGGCCAAATGACTTCTTTTTCCCCTGCAAAATGGCCTCTCTTTGCGGCCACTCGCCCTGGCCCACCCTGACCACCCAAGCAAACATTTCCAAATTTTGCTGGATTTCTCCAAAACTACAGTGGTCAGAAGCTAGATCCCAGCTCGGCCTTATAGCCCCAAACGCCAGCTTTCATCTGATGCCCAGAGCCTGGCCAAATGACTTCTTTTTCCCCTGCAAAACGGCCTCTCTTTGCGGCCACTCGCCCTGGCCAACCTGACCACCCAACCTAAACATTTCCAAATTTTGTTGGATTTCTCTAAAACTACAGTGGTCAGAAGCTAGATGCCAGCTCGGTCTTATAGCCCCAAATGCCAGCTTTCATCTGATGCCCAGAGCTTGGCCAAATGACTTCTTTTTCCCCTGCAAAATGGCCTCTATTTGGGCCACTCGCCCTGGCCCACCATGACCACCCAAGCAAACATTTCCAAATTTTGCTAGATTTCTCCAAAACTACAGTGATCACAAGCTAGATTCCAGCTCGGCCTTATAGCCCCAAACGCCAGCTTTCATCTGATGCCCAGAGCCTGGCCAAAGGACTTCTTTTTCCCCTGCAAAATGGCCTCTCTTTGCGGCCACTCGCCCTGGCCCACCCTGACCACCCAAGCAAAAATTTCCAAATTTTGTTGGATTTCTCCAAAACTACAGTGGTCAGAAGCTAGATCCCAGCTCGGCCTTATAGCCCCAAACACCAGCTTTCATCTGATGCCCAGAGCCTGGCCAAATGACTTCTTTTTCCCCTGCAAAATATCCTCTCTTTGCGGCCACTCGCCCTGGCCCACCCTGACCACCCAAGCAAACATTTCCAAATTTTGCTGGATTTCTCCAAAACTACAGTGGTCAGAAGCTAGATCCCAGCTCGGCCTTATAGCCCCAAACGCCAGCTTTCATCTGATGCCCAGAGCCTGGCCAAATGACTTCTTTTTCCCCTGCAAAACGGCCTCTCTTTGCGGCCACTCGCCCTGGCCCACCCTGACCACCCAACCTAAACATTTCCAAATTTTGTTGGATTTCTCCAAAACTACAGTGGTCAGAAGCTAGATGCTAGCTCGGTCTTATAGCCCCAAATGCCAGCTTTCATCTGATGCCCAGAGCTTGGCCAAATGACTTCTTTTTCCCCTGCAAAATGGCCTCTCTTTGCGGCCACTCGCCCTGGCCCACCCTGACCACCCAACCTAAAAATTGCAAATTTTGCTGGATTTCTCCAAAACTACAGTGGTCAGAAGCTAGATGCCAGCTCGGCCTTATAGCCCCAAACGCCAGCTTTCATCTGATGCCCAGAGCTTGGCCAAAGGACTTCTTTTTCCCCTGCAAAATGGCCTCTCTTTGCGGCCACTCGCCCTGGCCCACCCTGACCACCCAAGCAAACATTTCCAAATTTTGCTGGATTTCTCCAAAACTACAGTGGTCAGAAGCTAGATCCCAGCTCGGCCTTATAGCCCCAAACGCCAGCTTTCATCTGATGCCCAGAGCCTCGCCAAATGACTTCTTTTTCCCCTGCAAAATGGCCTCTCTTTGCGGCCACTCGCCCTGGCCCACCCTGACCACCCAAGCAAACATTTCCAAATTTTGCTGGATTTCTCCAAAACTATAGTGGTCAGAAGCTAGATCCCAGCTCGGCCTTATAGCCCCAAACGCCAGCTTTCATCTTATGCCCAGAGGTTGGCCAAAGGACTTCTTTTTCCCCTGCAAAATGGCCTCTCTTTGCGGCCACTCACCCTGGCCCACCCTGACCACCCAAGCAAAAATTTCCAAATTTTGTTGGATTTCTCCAAAACTACAGTGGTCAGAAGCTAGATCCCAGCTCGGCCTTATAGCCCCAAACGCCAGCTTTCATCTGATGCCCAGAGCCTGGCCAAATGACTTCTTCTTCCCCTGCAAAATGGCCTCTCTTTGCGGCCATTCACGCTGGCTCACCCTGAACACCCAAGCAAAAATTTCCAAATTTTGCTGGATTTCTCCAAAACTACAGTGGTCAGAAGCTAGATCCCAGCTCGGCCTTATAGCCCCAAACGCCAGCTTTCATCTGATGCCCAGAGCCTGGCCAAATGACTTCTTTTTCCCCTGCAAAATGGCCTCTCTTTGCAGCCACTCGCCCTGGCCCACCCTGACCACCCAATCTAAACATTTCCAAATTTTGTTGGATTTCTCCAAAACTACAGTGATCACAAGCTAGATTCCAGCTTGGCCTTATAGCCCCAAATGCCAGCTTTCATCTGATGCACAGAGCTTGGCCAAATGACTTCTTTTTCCCCTGCAAAACGGCCTCTCTTTGCGGCCACTCGCCCTGGCCCACCCTGACCACCCAACCTAAACATTTCCAAATTTTGTTGGATTTCTCCAAAACTACAGTGGTCAGAAGCTAGATCCCACCTCGGCCTTATAGCCCCAAATGCCAGCTTTCATCTGATGCCCAGAGCTTGGCCAAATGACTTCTTTTTCCCCTGCAAAATGGCCTCTCTTTGGGCCACTCGCCCTGGCCCACCCTGACAACCCAACCTAAACATTTCCAAATTTTGTTGGATTTCTCCAAAACCACAGTGGTCAGAAGCTAGATCCCAGCTCGGCCTTATAGCCCCAAACGCCAACTTTCATCTGATGCACAGAGGTTGGCCAAAGGACTTCTTTTTCCCCTGCAAAATGGCCTCTCTTTGCGGCCACTCGCCCTGGCCCACCCTGACCACCCAAGCAAACATTTCCAAATTTTGCTGGATTTCTCCAAAACTACAGTGGTCAGAAGCTAGATCCCAGCTCGGCCTTATAGCCCCAAACGCCAGCTTTCATCTGATGCCCAGAGCCTGGCCAAATGACTTCTTTTTCCCCTGCAAAACGGCCTCTCTTTGCGGCCACTCGCCCTGGCCCACCCTGACCACCCAACCTAAACATTTCCAAATTTTGTTGGATTTCTCTAAAACTACAGTGGTCAGAAGCTAGATCCCAGCTCGGCCTTATAGCCCCAAACGCCAGCTTTCATCTGATGCCCAGAGCCTGGCCAAATGACTTCTTTTTCCCCTGCAAAATGGCCTCTCTTTGCGGCCACTCGCCCTGGCCCACTCTGACCACCCAAGCAAACATTTCCAAATTTTGCTGGATTTCTCCAAAACTATAGTGGTCAGAAGCTAGATCCCAGCTCGGCCTTATAGCCCCAAACGCCAGCTTTCATCTTATGCACAGAGGTTGGCCAAAGGACTTCTTTTTCCCCTGCAAAATGGCCTCTCTTTGCGGCCACTCGCCCTGGCCCACCCTGACCACCCAAGCAAACATTTCCAAATTTTGCTGGATTTCTCCAAAACTACAGTGGTCAGAAGCTAGATCCCACCTCGGCCTTATAGCCCCAAACGCCAGCTTTCATCTGATGCCCAGAGCCTGGCCAAATGACTTCTTTTTCCCCTGCAAAATGGCATCTCTTTGCGGGCATTCACCCTGGCTCACCCTGAACACCCAAGCAAAAATTTCCAAATTTTGCTGGATTTCTCCAAAACTACAGTGGTCAGAAGCTAGATCCCAGCTCGGCCTTATAGCCCCAAACGCCAGCTTTCATCTGATGCCCAGAGCCTGGCCAAATGACTTCTTTTTCCCCTGCAAAATGGCCTCTCTTTGCGGCCACTCGCCCTGGCCCACTCTGACCGCCCAAGCAAACATTTCCAAATTTTGCTGGATTTCTCCAAAACTATAGTGGTCAGAAGCTAGATCCCAGCTCGGCCTTATAGCCCCAAACGCCAGCTTTCATCTGATGCCCAGAGCCTGGCCAAATGACTTCTTTTTCCCCTGCAAAATGGCCTCTCGTTGCGGCCACTCGCCCTGGCCCACCCTGACCACCCAATCTAAACATTTCCAAATTTTGTTGGATTTCTCCAAAACTACAGTGATCACAAGCTAGATCCCAGCTCGGCCTTATAGCCCCAAATGCCAGCTTTCATCTGATGCCCAGAGGTTGGCCAAATGACTTCTTTTTCCCCTGCAAAATGGCCTCTCTTTGCGGCCACTCGCCCTGGCCCACCCTGACCACCCAACCTAAACATTTCCAAATTTTGTTGGATTTCTCCAAAACCACAGTGGTCACAAGCTAGATCCCAGCTCGGTCTTATAGCCCCAAATGCCAGCTTTCATCTGATGCCCAGAGGTTGGCCAAATGACTTCTTTTTCCCCTGCAAAACGGCCTCTCTTTGCGGCCACTCGCCCTGGCCCACCCTGACCACCCAAGCAAACATTTCCAAATTTTGCTGGATTTCTTCAAAACTACAGTGGTCACAAGCTAGATTCCAGCTCGGCCTTGTAGCCCCAAACGCCAGCTCTCATCTGATGCCCAGAGCCTGGCCAAATGACTTCTTTTTCCCCTGCAAAATGGCCTCTCTTTGCGGCCACTCGCCGTGGCCCAGCCTGACCACCCAACCTAAACATTTCCAAATTTTGTTGGATTTCTCCAAAACCACAGTGGTCAGAAGCTAGATCCCAGCTCGGCCTTATAGCCCCAAATGCCAGCTTTCATCTGATGCCCAGAGGTTGGCCAAATGACTTCTTTTTCCCCTGCAAAATGGCCTCTCTTTGGGCCACTCGCCCTGGCCCACCCTGACCACCCAACCTAAACATTTCCAAATTTTGTTGGATTTCTCCAAAACCACAGTGGTCAGAAGCTAGATCCCAGCTCGGCCTTATAGCCCCAAACGCCAGCTTTCATCTGATGCACAGAGGTTGGCCAAAGGACTTCTTTTTCCCCTGCAAAATATCCTCTCTTTGCGGCCACTCGCCGTGGCCCACCCTGACCACCCAAGCAAACATTTCCAAATTTTGCTGGATTTCTCCAAAACTACAGTGGTCAGAAGCTAGATCCCAGCTCGGCCTTATAGCCCCAAACGCCAGCTTTCATCTGATGCCCAGAGCCTGGCCAAATGACTTCTGTTTCCCCTGCAAAACGGCCTCTCTTTGCGGCCACTCGCCCTGGCCCACCCTGACCACCCAACCTAAACATTTCCAAATTTTGTTGGATTTCTCCAAAACTACAGTGGTCAGAAGCTAGATGCTAGCTCGGTCTTATAGCCCCAAATGCCAGCTTTCATCTGATGCCCAGAGCTTGGCCAAATGACTTCTTTCTCCCCTGCAAAATGGCCTCTCTTTGCGGCCACTCGCCCTGGCCCACCCTGACCACCCAACCTAAAAATTGCCAAATTTTGCTGGATTTCTTCAAAACTACAGTGGTCACAAGCTAGATTCCAGCTCGGCCTTGTAGCCCCAAACGCCAGCTCTCATCTGATGCCCAGAGCCTGGCCAAATGACTTCTTTTTCCCCTGCAAAATGGCCTCTCTTTGCGGCCACTCGCCGTGGCCCAGCCTGACCACCCAACCTAAACATTTCCAAATTTTGTTGGATTTCTCCAAAACCACAGTGGTCAGAAGCTAGATCCCAGCTCGGCCTTATAGCCCCAAACGCCAGCTTTCATCTGATGCCCAGAGCCTCGCCAAATGACTTCTTTTTCCCCTGCAAAATGGCCTCTCTTTGCGGCCACTCGCCCTGGCCCACTCTGACCACCCAAGCAAACATTTCCAAATTTTGCTGGATTTCTCCAAAACTATAGTGGTCAGAAGCTAGATCCCAGCTCGGCCTTATAGCCCCAAACGCCAGCTTTCATCTTATGCACAGAGGTTGGCCAAAGGACTTCTTTTTCCCCTGCAAAATGGCCTCTCTTTGCGGCCACTCGCCCTGGCCCACCCTGACCACCCAAGCAAAAATTTCCAAATTTTGTTGGATTTCTCCAAAACTACAGTGGTCAGAAGCTAGATCCCAGCTCGGCCTTATAGCCCCAAACGCCAGCTTTCATCTGATGCCCAGAGCCTGGCCAAATGACTTCTTCTTCCCCTGCAAAATGGCCTCTCTTTGCGGCCATTCACCCTGGCTCACCCTGAACACCCAAGCAAAAATTTCCAAATTTTGCTGGATTTCTCCAAAACTACAGTGGTCAGAAGCTAGATCCCAGCTCGGCCTTATAGCCCCAAACGCCAGCTTTCATCTGATGCCCAGAGCCTGGCCAAATGAATTCATTTTCCCCTGCAAAATGGCCTCTCTTTGCAGCCACTCGCCCTGGCCCACCCTGACCACCCAATCTAAACATTTCCAAATTTTGTTGGATTTCTCCAAAACTACAGTGATCACAAGCTAGATTCCAGCTTGGCCTTATAGCCCCAAATGCCAGCTTTCATCTGATGCACAGAGCTTGGCCAAATGACTTCTTTTTCCCCTGCAAAACGGCCTCTCTTTGCGGCCACTCGCCCTGGCCCACCCTGACCACCCAACCTAAACATTTCCAAATTTTGTTGGATTTCTCCAAAACTACAGTGGTCAGAAGCTAGATCCCACCTCGGCCTTATAGCCCCAAATGCCAGCTTTCATCTGATGCCCAGAGCTTGGCCAAATGACTTCTTTTTCCCCTGCAAAATGGCCTCTCTTTGGGCCACTCGCCCTGGCCCACCCTGACCACCCAACCTAAACATTTCCAAATTTTGTTGGATTTCTCCAAAACCACAGTGGTCAGAAGCTAGATCCCAGCTCGGCCTTATAGCCCCAAACGCCAGCTTTCATCTGATGCACAGAGGTTGGCCAAAGGACTTCTTTTTCCCCTGCAAAACGGCCTCTCTTTGCGGCCACTCGCCCTGGCCCACCCTGACCACCCAAGCAAACATTTCCAAATTTTGCTGGATTTCTCCAAAACTACAGTGGTCAGAAGCTAGATCCCAGCTCGGCCTTATAGCCCCAAACGCCAGCTTTCATCTGATGCCCAGAGGTTGGCCAAATGACTTCTTCTTCCCCTGCAAAATGGCCTCTCTTTGCGGCCATTCACGCTGGCTCACCCTGAACACCCAAGCAAAAATTTCCAAATTTTGCTGGATTTCTCCAAAACTACAGTGGTCAGAAGCTAGATCCCAGCTCGGCCTTATAGCCCCAAACGCCAGCTTTCATCTGATGCCCAGAGCCTGGCCAAATGACTTCTTTTTCCCCTGCAAAATGGCCTCTCTTTGCAGCCACTCGCCCTGGCCCACCCTGACCACCCAATCTAAACATTTCCAAATTTTGTTGGATTTCTCCAAAACTACAGTGATCACAAGCTAGATTCCAGCTTGGCCTTATAGCCCCAAATGCCAGCTTTCATCTGATGCACAGAGCTTGGCCAAATGACTTCTTTTTCCCCTGCAAAACGGCCTCTCTTTGCGGCCACTCGCCCTGGCCCACCCTGACCACCCAACCTAAACATTTCCAAATTTTGTTGGATTTCTCCAAAACTACAGTGGTCAGAAGCTAGATCCCACCTCGGCCTTATAGCCCCAAATGCCAGCTTTCATCTGATGCCCAGAGCTTGGCCAAATGACTTCTTTTTCCCCTGCAAAATGGCCTCTCTTTGGGCCACTCGCCCTGGCCCACCCTGACCACCCAACCTAAACATTTCCAAATTTTGTTGGATTTCTCCAAAACCACAGTGGTCAGAAGCTAGATCCCAGCTCGGCCTTATAGCCCCAAACGCCAGCTTTCATCTGATGCACAGAGGTTGGCCAAAGGACTTCTTTTTCCCCTGCAAAATGGCCTCTCTTTGCGGCCACTCGCCCTGGCCCACCCTGACCACCCAAGCAAACATTTCCAAATTTTGCAGGATTTCTCCAAAACTACAGTGGTCAGAAGCTAGATCCCAGCTCGGCCTTATAGCCCCAAACGCCAGCTTTCATCTGATGCCCAGAGCCTGGCCAAATGACTTCTTTTTCCCCTGCAAAACGGCCTCTCTTTGCGGCCACTCGCCCTGGCCCACCCTGACCACCCAACCTAAACATTTCCAAATTTTGTTGGATTTCTCTAAAACTACAGTGGTCAGAAGCTAGATCCCAGCTCGGCCTTATAGCCCCAAACGCCAGCTTTCATCTGATGCCCAGAGGTTGGCCAAATGACTTCTTTTTCCCCTGCAAAATGGCCTCTCTTTGCGGCCACTCGCCCTGGCCCACTCTGACCACCCAAGCAAACATTTCCAAATTTTGCTGGATTTCTCCAAAACTATAGTGGTCAGAAGCTAGATCCCAGCTCGGCCTTATAGCCCCAAACGCCAGCTTTCATCTTATGCACAGAGGTTGGCCAAAGGACTTCTTTTTCCCCTGCAAAATGGCCTCTCTTTGCGGCCACTCGCCCTGGCCCACCCTGACCACCCAAGCAAACATTTCCAAATTTTGCTGGATTTCTCCAAAACTACAGTGGTCAGAAGCTAGATCCCACCTCGGCCTTATAGCCCCAAACGCCAGCTTTCATCTGATGCCCAGAGCCTGGCCAAATGACTTCTTTTTCCCCTGCAAAATGGCATCTCTTTGCGGGCATTCACCCTGGCTCACCCTGAACACCCAAGCAAAAATTTCCAAATTTTGCTGGATTTCTCCAAAACTACAGTGGTCAGAAGCTAGATCCCAGCTCGGCCTTATAGCCCCAAACGCCAGCTTTCATCTGATGCCCAGAGCCTGGCCAAATGACTTCTTTTTCCCCTGCAAAATGGCCTCTCTTTGCGGCCACTCGCCCTGGCCCACTCTGACCGCCCAAGCAAACATTTCCAAATTTTGCTGGATTTTTCCAAAACTATAGTGGTCAGAAGCTAGATCCCAGCTCGGCCTTATAGCCCCAAACGCCAGCTTTCATCTGATGCCCAGAGCCTGGCCAAATGACTTCTTTTTCCCCTGCAAAATGGCCTCTCGTTGCGGCCACTCGCCCTGGCCCACCCTGACCACCCAATCTAAACATTTCCAAATTTTGTTGGATTTCTCCAAAACTACAGTGATCACAAGCTAGATCCCAGCTCGGCCTTATAGCCCCAAATGCCAGCTTTCATCTGATGCCCAGAGCTTGGCCAAATGACTTCTTTTTCCCCTGCAAAATGGCCTCTCTTTGCGGCCACTCGCCCTGGCCCACCCTGACCACCCAACCTAAACATTTCCAAATTTTGTTGGATTTCTCCAAAACCACAGTGGTCACAAGCTAGATCCCAGCTCGGTCTTATAGCCCCAAATGCCAGCTTTCATCTGATGCCCAGAGGTTGGCCAAATGACTTCTTTTTCCCCTGCAAAACGGCCTCTCTTTGCGGCCACTCGCCCTGGCCCACCCTGACCACCCAAGCAAACATTTCCAAATTTTGCTGGATTTCTTCAAAACTACAGTGGTCACAAGCTAGATTCCAGCTCGGCCTTGTAGCCCCAAACGCCAGCTCTCATCTGATGCCCAGAGCCTGGCCAAATGACTTCTTTTTCCCCTGCAAAATGGCCTCTCTTTGCGGCCACTCGCCGTGGCCCAGCCTGACCACCCAACCTAAACATTTCCAAATTTTGTTGGATTTCTCCAAAACCACAGTGGTCAGAAGCTAGATCCCAGCTCGGCCTTATAGCCCCAAATGCCAGCTTTCATCTGATGCCCAGAGGTTGGCCAAATGACTTCTTTTTCCCCTGCAAAATGGCCTCTCTTTGGGCCACTCGCCCTGGCCCACCCTGACCACCCAACCTAAACATTTCCAAATTTTGTTGGATTTCTCCAAAACCACAGTGGTCAGAAGCTAGATCCCAGCTCGGCCTTATAGCCCCAAACGCCAGCTTTCATCTGATGCACAGAGGTTGGCCAAAGGACTTCTTTTTCCCCTGCAAAATATCCTCTCTTTGCGGCCACTCGCCGTGGCCCACCCTGACCACCCAAGCAAACATTTCCAAATTTTGCTGGATTTCTCCAAAACTACAGTGGTCAGAAGCTAGATCCCAGCTCGGCCTTATAGCCCCAAACGCCAGCTTTCATCTGATGCCCAGAGCCTGGCCAAATGACTTCTGTTTCCCCTGCAAAACGGCCTCTCTTTGCGGCCACTCGCCCTGGCCCACCCTGACCACCCAACCTAAACATTTCCAAATTTTGTTGGATTTCTCCAAAACTACAGTGGTCAGAAGCTAGATGCTAGCTCGGTCTTATAGCCCCAAATGCCAGCTTTCATCTGATGCCCAGAGCTTGGCCAAATGACTTCTTTCTCCCCTGCAAAATGGCCTCTCTTTGCGGCCACTCGCCCTGGCCCACCCTGACCACCCAACCTAAAAATTGCCAAATTTTGCTGGATTTCTTCAAAACTACAGTGGTCACAAGCTAGATTCCAGCTCGGCCTTGTAGCCCCAAACGCCAGCTCTCATCTGATGCCCAGAGCCTGGCCAAATGACTTCTTTTTCCCCTGCAAAATGGCCTCTCTTTGCGGCCACTCGCCGTGGCCCAGCCTGACCACCCAACCTAAACATTTCCAAATTTTGTTGGATTTCTCCAAAACCACAGTGGTCAGAAGCTAGATCCCAGCTCGGCCTTATAGCCCCAAATGCCAGCTTTCATCTGATGCCCAGAGCCTGGCCAAAGGACTTCTTTTTCCCCTGCAAAACGGCCTCTCTTTGCGGCCACTCGCCCTGGCCCACCCTGACCACCCAACCTAAAAATTTCCAAATTTTGTTGGATTTCTCCAAAACTACAGTGGTCAGAAGCTAGATGCCAGCTCGGTCTTATAGCCCCAAATGCCAGCTTTCATCTGATGCCCAGAGGTTGGCCAAATGACTTCTTTTTCCCCTGCAAAATGGCCTCTCTTTGGGCCACTCGCCCTGGCCCACCCTGACCACCCAACCTAAACATTTCCAAATTTTGTTGGATTTCTCCAAAACCACAGTGGTCAGAAGCTAGATCCCAGCTCGGCCTTATAGCCCCAAACGCCAGCTTTCATCTGATGCACAGAGGTTGGCCAAAGGACTTCTTTTTCCCCTGCAAAATATCCTCTCTTTGCGGCCACTCGCCCTGGCCCACCCTGACCACCCAAGCAAACATTTCCAAATTTTGCTGGATTTCTCCAAAACTACAGTGGTCAGAAGCCAGATCCCAGCTCGGCCTTATAGCCCCAAACGCCAGCTTTCATCTGATGCCCAGAGCCTGGCCAAATGACTTCTGTTTCCCCTGCAAAACGGCCTCTCTTTGCGGCCACTCGCCCTGGCCCACCCTGACCACCCAACCTAAACATTTCCAAATTTTGTTGGATTTCTCCAAAACTACAGTGGTCAGAAGCTAGATGCTAGCTCGGTCTTATAGCCCCAAATGCCAGCTTTCATCTGATGCCCAGAGCTTGGCCAAATGACTTCTTTTTCCCCTGCAAAATGGCCTCTCTTTGCGGCCACTCGCCCTGGCCCACCCTGACCACCCAACCTAAAAATTGCCAAATTTTGCTGGATTTCTCCAAAACTACAGTGGTCAGAAGCTAGATGCCAGCTCGGCCTTCTAGCCCCAAACGCCAGCTTTCATCTGATGCCCAGAGCCTGGCCAAATGACTTCTTTTTCCCCTGCAAAATGGCCTCTCTTTGGGCCACTCGCCCTGGCCCACCCTGACCACCCAAGCAAACATTTCCAAATTTTGCTGGATTTCTCCAAAACTATAGTGGTCAGAAGCTAGATCCCAGCTCGGCCTTATAGCCCCAAACGCCAGCTTTCATCTGATGCCCAGAGCCTGGCCAAATGACTTCTTTTTCCCCTGCAAAATGGCCTCTCTTTGCGGCCACTCGCCCTGGCCCACTCTGACCACCCAAGCAAACATTTCCAAATTTTGCTGGATTTCTCCAAAACTATAGTGGTCAGAAGCTAGATCCCAGCTCGGCCTTATAGCCCCAAACGCCAGCTTTCATCTTATGCACAGAGGTTGGCCAAAGGACTTCTTTTTCCCCTGCAAAATGGCCTCTCTTTGCGGCCACTCGCCCTGGCCCACCCTGACCACCCAAGCAAAAATTTCCAAATTTTGTTGGATTTCTCCAAAACTACAGTGGTCAGAAGCTAGATCCCAGCTCGGCCTTATAGCCCCAAACGCCAGCTTTCATCTGATGCCCAGAGCCTGGCCAAATGACTTCTTCTTCCCCTGCAAAATGGCCTCTCTTTGCGGCCATTCACCCTGGCTCACCCTGAACACCCAAGCAAAAATTTCCAAATTTTGCTGGATTTCTCCAAAACTACAGTGGTCAGAAGCTAGATCCCAGCTCGGCCTTATAGCCCCAAACGCCAGGTTTCATCTGATGCCCAGAGCCTGTCCAAATGAATTCTTTTTCCCCTGCAAAATGGCCTCTCTTTGCAGCCACTCGCCCTGGCCCACCCTGACCACCCAATCTAAACATTTCCAAATTTTGTTGGATTTCTCCAAAACTACAGTGATCACAAGCTAGATTCCAGCTTGGCCTTATAGCCCCAAATGCCAGCTTTCATCTGATGCCCAGAGGTTGGCCAAATGACTTCTTTTTCCCCTGCAAAACGGCCTCTCTTTGCGGCCACTCGCCCTGGCCCACCCTGACCACCCAACCTAAACATTTCCAAATTTTGTTGGATTTCTCCAAAACTACAGTGGTCAGAAGCTAGATCCCACCTCGGCCTTATAGCCCCAAATGCCAGCTTTCATCTGATGCCCAGAGCTTGGCCAAATGACTTCTTTTTCCCCTGCAAAATGGCCTCTCTTTGGGCCACTCGCCCTGGCCCACCCTGACCACCCAACCTAAACATTTCCAAATTTTGTTGGATTTCTCCAAAACCACAGTGGTCAGAAGCTAGATCCCAGCTCGGCCTTATAGCCCCAAACGCCAGCTTTCATCTGATGCACAGAGGTTGGCCAAAGGACTTCTTTTTCCCCTGCAAAACGGCCTCTCTTTGCGGCCACTCGCCCTGGCCCACCCTGACCACCCAAGCAAACATTTCCAAATTTTGCTGGATTTCTCCAAAACTACAGTGGTCAGAAGCTAGATCCCAGCTCGGCCTTATAGCCCCAAACGCCAGCTTTCATCTGATGCCCAGAGCCTCGCCAAATGACTTCTTTTTCCCCTGCAAAATGGCCTCTCTTTGCGGCCACTCGCCCTGGCCCACCCTGACCACCCAAGCAAACATTTCCAAATTTTGCTGGATTTCTCCAAAACTATAGTGGTCAGAAGCTAGATCCCAGCTCGGCCTTATAGCCCCAAACGCCAGCTTTCATCTTATGCCCAGAGGTTGGCCAAAGGACTTCTTTTTCCCCTGCAAAATGGCCTCTCTTTGCGGCCACTCGCCCTGGCCCACCCTGACCACCCAAGCAAAAATTTCCAAATTTTGTTGGATTTCTCCAAAACTACAGTGGTCAGAAGCTAGATCCCAGCTCGGCCTTATAGCCCCAAACGCCAGCTTTCATCTGATGCCCAGAGGTTGGCCAAATGACTTCTTCTTCCCCTGCAAAATGGCCTCTCTTTGCGGCCATTCACGCTGGCTCACCCTGAACACCCAAGCAAAAATTTCCAAATTTTGCTGGATTTCTCCAAAACTACAGTGGTCAGAAGCTAGATCCCAGCTCGGCCTTATAGCCCCAAACGCCAGCTTTCATCTGATGCCCAGAGCCTGGCCAAATGACTTCTTTTTCCCCTGCAAAATGGCCTCTCTTTGCAGCCACTCGCCCTGGCCCACCCTGACCCCCCAATCTAAACATTTCCAAATTTTGTTGGATTTCTCCAAAACTACAGTGATCACAAGCTAGATTCCAGCTTGGCCTTATAGCCCCAAATGCCAGCTTTCATCTGATGCACAGAGCTTGGCCAAATGACTTCTTTTTCCCCTGCAAAACGGCCTCTCTTTGCGGCCACTCGCCCTGGCCCACCCTGACCACCCAACCTAAACATTTCCAAATTTTGTTGGATTTCTCCAAAACTACAGTGGTCAGAAGCTAGATCCCACCTCGGCCTTATAGCCCCAAATGCCAGCTTTCATCTGATGCCCAGAGCTTGGCCAAATGACTTCTTTTTCCCCTGCAAAATGGCCTCTCTTTGGGCCACTCGCCCTGGCCCACCCTGACAACCCAACCTAAACGTTTCCAAATTTTGTTGGATTTCTCCAAAACCACAGTGGTCAGAAGCTAGATCCCAGCTCGGCCTTATAGCCCCAAACGCCAGCTTTCATCTGATGCACAGAGGTTGGCCAAAGGACTTCTTTTTCCCCTGCAAAATGGCCTCTCTTTGCGGCCACTCGCCCTGGCCCACCCTGACCACCCAAGCAAACATTTCCAAATTTTGATGGATTTCTCCAAAACTACAGTGGTCAGAAGCTAGATCCCAGCTCGGCCTTATAGCCCCAAACGCCAGCTTTCATCTGATGCCCAGAGCCTGGCCAAATGACTTCTTTTTCCCCTGCAAAACGGCCTCTCTTTGCGGCCACTCGCCCTGGCCCACCCTGACCACCCAACCTAAACATTTCCAAATTTTGTTGGATTTCTCTAAAACTACAGTGGTCAGAAGCTAGATCCCAGCTCGGCCTTATAGCCCCAAACGCCAGCTTTCATCTGATGCCCAGAGCCTGGCCAAATGACTTCTTTTTCCCCTGCAAAATGGCCTCTCTTTGCGGCCACTCGCCCTGGCCCACTCTGACCACCCAAGCAAACATTTCCAAATTTTGCTGGATTTCTCCAAAACTATAGTGGTCAGAAGCTAGATCCCAGCTCGGCCTTATAGCCCCAAACGCCAGCTTTCATCTTATGCACAGAGGTTGGCCAAAGGACTTCTTTTTCCCCTGCAAAATGGCCTCTCTTTGCGGCCACTCGCCCTGGCCCACCCTGACCACCCAAGCAAACATTTCCAAATTTTGCTGGATTTCTCCAAAACTACAGTGGTCAGAAGCTAGATCCCACCTCGGCCTTATAGCCCCAAACGCCAGCTTTCATCTGATGCCCAGAGCCTGGCCAAATGACTTCTTTTTCCCCTGCAAAATGGCATCTCTTTGCGGGCATTCACCCTGGCTCACCCTGAACACCCAAGCAAAAATTTCCAAATTTTGCTGGATTTCTCCAAAACTACAGTGGTCAGAAGCTAGATCCCAGCTCGGCCTTATAGCCCCAAACGCCAGCTTTCATCTGATGCCCAGAGCCTGGCCAAATGACTTCTTTTTCCCCTGCAAAATGGCCTCTCTTTGCGGCCACTCGCCCTGGCCCACCCTGACAACCCAACCTAAACGTTTCCAAATTTTGTTGGATTTCTCCAAAACCACAGTGGTCAGAAGCTAGATCCCAGCTCGGCCTTATAGCCCCAAACGCCAGCTTTCATCTGATGCACAGAGGTTGGCCAAAGGACTTCTTTTTCCCCTGCAAAATGGCCTCTCTTTGCGGCCACTCGCCCTGGCCCACCCTGACCACCCAAGCAAACATTTCCAAATTTTGATGGATTTCTCCAAAACTACAGTGGTCAGAAGCTAGATCCCAGCTCGGCCTTATAGCCCCAAACGCCAGCTTTCATCTGATGCCCAGAGCCTGGCCAAATGACTTCTTTTTCCCCTGCAAAACGGCCTCTCTTTGCGGCCACTCGCCCTGGCCCACCCTGACCACCCAACCTAAACATTTCCAAATTTTGTTGGATTTCTCTAAAACTACAGTGGTCAGAAGCTAGATCCCAGCTCGGCCTTATAGCCCCAAACGCCAGCTTTCATCTGATGCCCAGAGCCTGGCCAAATGACTTCTTTTTCCCCTGCAAAATGGCCTCTCTTTGCGGCCACTCGCCCTGGCCCACTCTGACCACCCAAGCAAACATTTCCAAATTTTGCTGGATTTCTCCAAAACTATAGTGGTCAGAAGCTAGATCCCAGCTCGGCCTTATAGCCCCAAACGCCAGCTTTCATCTTATGCACAGAGGTTGGCCAAAGGACTTCTTTTTCCCCTGCAAAATGGCCTCTCTTTGCGGCCACTCGCCCTGGCCCACCCTGACCACCCAAGCAAACATTTCCAAATTTTGCTGGATTTCTCCAAAACTACAGTGGTCAGAAGCTAGATCCCACCTCGGCCTTATAGCCCCAAACGCCAGCTTTCATCTGATGCCCAGAGCCTGGCCAAATGACTTCTTTTTCCCCTGCAAAATGGCATCTCTTTGCGGGCATTCACCCTGGCTCACCCTGAACACCCAAGCAAAAATTTCCAAATTTTGCTGGATTTCTCCAAAACTACAGTGGTCAGAAGCTAGATCCCAGCTCGGCCTTATAGCCCCAAACGCCAGCTTTCATCTGATGCCCAGAGCCTGGCCAAATGACTTCTTTTTCCCCTGCAAAATGGCCTCTCTTTGCGGCCACTCGCCCTGGCCCACTCTGACCGCCCAAGCAAACATTTCCAAATTTTGCTGGATTTCTCCAAAACTATAGTGGTCAGAAGCTAGATCCCAGCTCGGCCTTATAGCCCCAAACGCCAGCTTTCATCTGATGCCCAGAGCCTGGCCAAATGACTTCTTTTTCCCCTGCAAAATGGCCTCTCGTTGCGGCCACTCGCCCTGGCCCACCCTGACCACCCAATCTAAACATTTCCAAATTTTGTTGGATTTCTCCAAAACTACAGTGATCACAAGCTAGATCCCAGCTCGGCCTTATAGCCCCAAATGCCAGCTTTCATCTGATGCCCAGAGGTTGGCCAAATGACTTCTTTTTCCCCTGCAAAATGGCCTCTCTTTGCGGCCACTCGCCCTGGCCCACCCTGACCACCCAACCTAAACATTTCCAAATTTTGTTGGATTTCTCCAAAACCACAGTGGTCAGAATCTAGATCCCAGCTCGGCCTTATAGCCCCAAACGCCAGCTTTCATCTGATGCCCAGAGCCTGGCCAAATGACTTCTTTTTCCCCTGCAAAATGGCCTCTCTTTGCGGCCACTCGCCCTGGCCCACTCTGACCACCCAAGCAAACATTTCCAAATTTTGCTGGATTTCTCCAAAACTATAGTGGTCAGAAGCTAGATCCCAGCTCGGCCTTATAGCCCCAAACGCCAGCTTTCATCTTATGCACAGAGGTTGGCCAAAGGACTTCTTTTTCCCCTGCAAAATGGCCTCTCTTTGCGGCCACTCGCCCTGGCCCACCCTGACCACCCAAGCAAAAATTTCCAAATTTTGTTGGATTTCTCCAAAACTACAGTGGTCAGAAGCTAGATCCCAGCTCGGCCTTATAGCCCCAAACGCCAGCTTTCATCTGATGCCCAGAGCCTGGCCAAATGACTTCTTCTTCCCCTGCAAAATGGCCTCTCTTTGCGGCCATTCACCCTGGCTCACCCTGAACACCCAAGCAAAAATTTCCAAATTTTGCTGGATTTCTCCAAAACTACAGTGGTCAGAAGCTAGATCCCAGCTCGGCCTTATAGCCCCAAACGCCAGGTTTCATCTGATGCCCAGAGCCTGTCCAAATGAATTCTTTTTCCCCTGCAAAATGGCCTCTCTTTGCAGCCACTCGCCCTGGCCCACCCTGACCACCCAATCTAAACATTTCCAAATTTTGTTGGATTTCTCCAAAACTACAGTGATCACAAGCTAGATTCCAGCTTGGCCTTATAGCCCCAAATGCCAGCTTTCATCTGATGCACAGAGCTTGGCCAAATGACTTCTTTTTCCCCTGCAAAATGGCCTCTCTTTGCGGCCACTCGCCCTGGCCCACCCTGACCACCCAACCTAAACATTTCCAAATTTTGTTGGATTTCTCCAAAACTACAGTGGTCAGAAGCTAGATCCCACCTCGGCCTTATAGCCCCAAATGCCAGCTTTCATCTGATGCCCAGAGCTTGGCCAAATGACTTCTTTTTCCCCTGCAAAATGGCCTCTCTTTGGGCCACTCGCCCTGGCCCACCCTGACCACCCAACCTAAACATTTCCAAATTTTGTTGGATTTCTCCAAAACCACAGTGGTCAGAAGCTAGATCCCAGCTCGGCCTTATAGCCCCAAACGCCAGCTTTCATCTGATGCACAGAGGTTGGCCAAAGGACTTCTTTTTCCCCTGCAAAACGGCCTCTCTTTGCGGCCACTCGCCCTGGCCCACCCTGACCACCCAAGCAAACATTTCCAAATTTTGCTGGATTTCTCCAAAACTACAGTGGTCAGAAGCTAGATCCCAGCTCGGCCTTATAGCCCCAAACGCCAGCTTTCATCTGATGCCCAGAGCCTCGCCAAATGACTTCTTTTTCCCCTGCAAAATGGCCTCTCTTTGCGGCCACTCGCCCTGGCCCACCCTGACCACCCAAGCAAACATTTCCAAATTTTGCTGGATTTCTCCAAAACTATAGTGGTCAGAAGCTAGATCCCAGCTCGGCCTTATAGCCCCAAACGCCAGCTTTCATCTTATGCCCAGAGGTTGGCCAAAGGACTTCTTTTTCCCCTGCAAAATGGCCTCTCTTTGCGGCCACTCGCCCTGGCCCACCCTGACCACCCAAGCAAAAATTTCCAAATTTTGTTGGATTTCTCCAAAACTACAGTGGTCAGAAGCTAGATCCCAGCTCGGCCTTATAGCCCCAAACGCCAGCTTTCATCTGATGCCCAGAGGTTGGCCAAATGACTTCTTCTTCCCCTGCAAAATGGCCTCTCTTTGCGGCCATTCACGCTGGCTCACCCTGAACACCCAAGCAAAAATTTCCAAATTTTGCTGGATTTCTCCAAAACTACAGTGGTCAGAAGCTAGATCCCAGCTCGGCCTTATAGCCCCAAACGCCAGCTTTCATCTGATGCCCAGAGCCTGGCCAAATGACTTCTTTTTCCCCTGCAAAATGGCCTCTCTTTGCAGCCACTCGCCCTGGCCCACCCTGACCACCCAATCTAAACATTTCCAAATTTTGTTGGATTTCTCCAAAACTACAGTGATCACAAGCTAGATTCCAGCTTGGCCTTATAGCCCCAAATGCCAGCTTTCATCTGATGCACAGAGCTTGGCCAAATGACTTCTTTTTCCCCTGCAAAACGGCCTCTCTTTGCGGCCACTCGCCCTGGCCCACCCTGACCACCCAACCTAAACATTTCCAAATTTTGTTGGATTTCTCCAAAACTACAGTGGTCAGAAGCTAGATCCCACCTCGGCCTTATAGCCCCAAATGCCAGCTTTCATCTGATGCCCAGAGCTTGGCCAAATGACTTCTTTTTCCCCTGCAAAATGGCCTCTCTTTGGGCCACTCGCCCTGGCCCACCCTGACAACCCAACCTAAACGTTTCCAAATTTTGTTGGATTTCTCCAAAACCACAGTGGTCAGAAGCTAGATCCCAGCTCGGCCTTATAGCCCCAAACGCCAGCTTTCATCTGATGCACAGAGGTTGGCCAAAGGACTTCTTTTTCCCCTGCAAAATGGCCTCTCTTTGCGGCCACTCGCCCTGGCCCACCCTGACCACCCAAGCAAACATTTCCAAATTTTGCTGGATTTCTCCAAAACTACAGTGGTCAGAAGCTAGATCCCAGCTCGGCCTTATAGCCCCAAACGCCAGCTTTCATCTGATGCCCAGAGCCTGGCCAAATGACTTCTTTTTCCCCTGCAAAACGGCCTCTCTTTGCGGCCACTCGCCCTGGCCCACCCTGACCACCCAACCTAAACATTTCCAAATTTTGTTGGATTTCTCTAAAACTACAGTGGTCAGAAGCTAGATCCCAGCTCGGCCTTATAGCCCCAAACGCCAGCTTTCATCTGATGCCCAGAGCCTGGCCAAATGACTTCTTTTTCCCCTGCAAAATGGCCTCTCTTTGCGGCCACTCGCCCTGGCCCACTCTGACCACCCAAGCAAACATTTCCAAATTTTGCTGGATTTCTCCAAAACTATAGTGGTCAGAAGCTAGATCCCAGCTCGGCCTTATAGCCCCAAACGCCAGCTTTCATCTTATGCACAGAGGTTGGCCAAAGGACTTCTTTTTCCCCTGCAAAATGGCCTCTCTTTGCGGCCACTCGCCCTGGCCCACCCTGACCACCCAAGCAAACATTTCCAAATTTTGCTGGATTTCTCCAAAACTACAGTGGTCAGAAGCTAGATCCCACCTCGGCCTTATAGCCCCAAACGCCAGCTTTCATCTGATGCCCAGAGCCTGGCCAAATGACTTCTTTTTCCCCTGCAAAATGGCATCTCTTTGCGGGCATTCACCCTGGCTCACCCTGAACACCCAAGCAAAAATTTCCAAATTTTGCTGGATTTCTCCAAAACTACAGTGGTCAGAAGCTAGATCCCAGCTCGGCCTTATAGCCCCAAACGCCAGCTTTCATCTGATGCCCAGAGCCTGGCCAAATGACTTCTTTTTCCCCTGCAAAATGGCCTCTCTTTGCGGCCACTCGCCCTGGCCCACTCTGACCACCCAAGCAAACATTTCCAAATTTTGCTGGATTTCTCCAAAACTATAGTGGTCAGAAGCTAGATCCCAGCTCGGCCTTATAGCCCCAAACGCCAGCTTTCATCTGATGCCCAGAGCCTGGCCAAATGACTTCTTTTTCCCCTGCAAAATGGCCTCTCGTTGCGGCCACTCGCCCTGGCCCACCCTGACCACCCAATCTAAACATTTCCAAATTTTGTTGGATTTCTCCAAAACTACAGTGATCACAAGCTAGATCCCAGCTCGGCCTTATAGCCCCAAATGCCAGCTTTCATCTGATGCCCAGAGGTTGGCCAAATGACTTCTTTTTCCCCTGCAAAATGGCCTCTCTTTGCGGCCACTCGCCCTGGCCCACCCTGACCACCCAACCTAAACATTTCCAAATTTTGTTGGATTTCTCCAAAACCACAGTGGTCACAAGCTAGATCCCAGCTCGGTCTTATAGCCCCAAATGCCAGCTTTCATCTGATGCCCAGAGGTTGGCCAAATGACTTCTTTTTCCCCTGCAAAACGGCCTCTCTTTGCGGCCACTCGCCCTGGCCCACCCTGACCACCCAAGCAAACATTTCCAAATTTTGCTGGATTTCTTCAAAACTACAGTGGTCACAAGCTAGATTCCAGCTCGGCCTTGTAGCCCCAAACGCCAGCTCTCATCTGATGCCCAGAGCCTGGCCAAATGACTTCTTTTTCCCCTGCAAAATGGCCTCTCTTTGCGGCCACTCGCCGTGGCCCACCCTGACCACCCAACCTAAACATTTCCAAATTTTGTTGGATTTCTCCAAAACCACAGTGGTCAGAAGCTAGATCCCAGCTCGGCCTTATAGCCCCAAATGCCAGCTTTCATCTGATGCCCAGAGGTTGGCCAAATGACTTCTTTTTCCCCTGCAAAATGGCCTCTCTTTGGGCCACTCGCCCTGGCCCACCCTGACCACCCAACCTAAACATTTCCAAATTTTGTTGGATTTCTCCAAAACCACAGTGGTCAGAAGCTAGATCCCAGCTCGGCCTTATAGCCCCAAACGCCAGCTTTCATCTGATGCACAGAGGTTGGCCAAAGGACTTCTTTTTCCCCTGCAAAATATCCTCTCTTTGCGGCCACTCGCCGTGGCCCACCCTGACCACCCAAGCAAACATTTCCAAATTTTGCTGGATTTCTCCAAAACTACAGTGGTCAGAAGCTAGATCCCAGCTCGGCCTTATAGCCCCAAACGCCAGCTTTCATCTGATGCCCAGAGCCTGGCCAAATGACTTCTGTTTCCCCTGCAAAACGGCCTCTCTTTGCGGCCACTCGCCCTGGCCCACCCTGACCACCCAACCTAAACATTTCCAAATTTTGTTGGATTTCTCCAAAACTACAGTGGTCAGAAGCTAGATGCTAGCTCGGTCTTATAGCCCCAAATGCCAGCTTTCATCTGATGCCCAGAGCTTGGCCAAATGACTTCTTTCTCCCTTGCAAAATGGCCTCTCTTTGCGGCCACTCGCCCTGGCCCACCCTGACCACCCAACCTAAAAATTGCCAAATTTTGCTGGATTTCTTCAAAACTACAGTGGTCACAAGCTAGATTCCAGCTCGGCCTTGTAGCCCCAAACGCCAGCTCTCATCTGATGCCCAGAGCCTGGCCAAATGACTTCTTTTTCCCCTGCAAAATGGCCTCTCTTTGCGGCCACTCGCCCTGGCCCAGCCTGACCACCCAACCTAAACATTTCCAAATTTTGTTGGATTTCTCCAAAACCACAGTGGTCAGAAGCTAGATCCCAGCTCGGCCTTATAGCCCCAAATGCCAGCTTTCATCTGATGCCCAGAGCCTGGCCAAAGGACTTCTTTTTCCCCTGCAAAACGGCCTCTCTTTGCGGCCACTCGCCCTGGCCCACCCTGACCACCCAACCTAAAAATTTCCAAATTTTGTTGGATTTCTCCAAAACTACAGTGGTCAGAAGCTAGATGCCAGCTCGGTCTTATAGCCCCAAATGCCAGCTTTCATCTGATGCCCAGAGGTTGGCCAAATGACTTCTTTTTCCCCTGCAAAATGGCCTCTCTTTGGGCCACTCGCCCTGGCCCACCCTGACCACCCAACCTAAACATTTCCAAATTTTGTTGGATTTCTCCAAAACCACAGTGGTCAGAAGCTAGATCCCAGCTCGGCCTTATAGCCCCAAACGCCAGCTTTCATCTGATGCACAGAGGTTGGCCAAAGGACTTCTTTTTCCCCTGCAAAATATCCTCTCTTTGCGGCCACTCGCCCTGGCCCACCCTGACCACCCAAGCAAACATTTCCAAATTTTGCTGGATTTCTCCAAAACTACAGTGGTCAGAAGCCAGATCCCAGCTCGGCCTTATAGCCCCAAACGCCAGCTTTCATCTGATGCCCAGAGCCTGGCCAAATGACTTCTGTTTCCCCTGCAAAACGGCCTCTCTTTGCGGCCACTCGCCCTGGCCCACCCTGACCACCCAACCTAAACATTTCCAAATTTTGTTGGATTTCTCCAAAACTACAGTGGTCAGAAGCTAGATGCTAGCTCGGTCTTATAGCCCCAAATGCCAGCTTTCATCTGATGCCCAGAGCTTGGCCAAATGACTTCTTTTTCCCCTGCAAAATGGCCTCTCTTTGCGGCCACTCGCCCTGGCCCACCCTGACCACCCAACCTAAAAATTGCCAAATTTTGCTGGATTTCTCCAAAACTACAGTGGTCAGAAGCTAGATGCCAGCTCGGCCTTATAGCCCCAAACGCCAGCTTTCATCTGATGCCCAGAGCCTGGCCAAATGACTTCTTTTTCCCCTGCAAAATGGCCTCTCTTTGCGGCCACTCGCCCTGGCCCACCCTGACCACCCAACCTAAACATTTCCAAATTTTGTTGGATTTCTCCAAAACTACAGTGGTCAGAAGCTAGATCCCACCTCGGCCTTATAGCCCCAAATGCCAGCTTTCATCTGATGCCCAGAGGTTGGCCAAATGACTTCTTTTTCCCCTGCAAAATGGCCTCTCTTTGCGGCCACTCGCCCTGGCCCACCCTGACCACCCAAGCAAACATTTCCAAATTTTGCTGGATTTCTTCAAAACTACAGTGGTCACAAGCTAGATTCCAGCTCGGCCTTGTAGCCCCAAACGCCAGCTCTCATCTGATGCCCAGAGCCTGGCCAAATGACTTCTTTTTCCCCTGCAAAATGGCCTCTCTTTGCGGCCACTCGCCGTGGCCCAGCCTGACCACCCAACCTAAACATTTCCAAATTTTGTTGGATTTCTCCAAAACCACAGTGGTCAGAAGCTAGATCCCAGCTCGGCCTTATAGCCCCAAATGCCAGCTTTCATCTCATGCCCAGAGCCTGGCCAAAGGACTTCTTTTTCCCCTGCAAAATGGCCTCTCTTTGCGGCCACTCGCCCTGGCCCACCCTGACCACCCAACCTAAACTTTTCCAAATTTTGTTGGATTTCTCCAAAACTACAGTGGTCAGAAGCTAGATGCCAGCTCGGTCTTATAGCCCCAAATGCCAGCTTTCATCTGATGCCCAGAGCTTGGCCAAATGACTTCTTTTTCCCCTGCAAAATGGCCTCTCTTTGGGCCACTCGCCCTGGCCCACCCTGACCACCCAACCTAAACATTTCCAAATTTTGTTGGATTTCTCCAAAACCACAGTGGTCAGAAGCTAGATCCCAGCTCGGCCTTATAGCCCCAAACGCCAGCTTTCATCTGATGCACAGAGGTTGGCCAAAGGACTTCTTTTTCCCCTGCAAAATATCCTCTCTTTGCGGCCACTCGCCCTGGCCCACCCTGACCACCCAAGCAAACATTTTCAAATTTTGCGGGATTTCTCCAAAACTACAGTGGTCAGAAGCCAGATCCCAGCTCGGCCTTATAGCCCCAAACGCCAGCTTTCATCTGATGCCCAGAGCCTGGCCAAATGACTTCTGTTTCCCCTGCAAAACGGCCTCTCTTTGCGGCCACTCGCCCTGGCCCACCCTGACCACCCAACCTAAACATTTCCAAATTTTGTTGGATTTCTCCAAAACTACAGTGGTCAGAAGCTAGATGCTAGCTCGGTCTTATAGCCCCAAATGCCAGCTTTCATCTGATGCCCAGAGCTTGGCCAAATGACTTCTTTTTCCCCTGCAAAATGGCCTCTCTTTGCGGCCACTCGCCCTGGCCCACCCTGACCACCCAACCTAAAAATTGCCAAATTTTGCTGGATTTCTCCAAAACTACAGTGGTCAGAAGCTAGATGCCAGCTCGGCCTTATAGCCCCAAACGCCAGCTTTCATCTGATGCTCAGAGCCTGGCCAAATGACTTCTTTTTCCCCTGCAAAATGGCCTCTCTTTGCGGCCACTCGCCCTGGCCCACCCTGACCACCCAAGCAAACATTTCCAAATTTTGCTGGATTTCTCCAAAACTATAGTGGTCAGAAGCTAGATCCCAGCTCGGCCTTATAGCCCCAAACGCCAGCTTTCATCTGATGCCCAGAGCCTGGCCAAATGACTTCTTTTTCCCCTGCAAAATGGCCTCTCTTTGCGGCCACTCGCCCTGGCCCACCCTGACCACCCAAGCAAACATTTCCAAATTTTGCTGGATTTCTTCAAAACTACAGTGGTCTCAAGCTAGATTCCAGCTCGGCCTTATAGCCCCAAACGCCAGCTTTCATCTGATGCCCAGAGGTTGGGCAAATGACTTCTTTTTCCCCTGCAAAATGGCCTCTCTTTGCGGCCACTCGCCCTGGCCCACCCTGACCACCCAACCTAAACATTTCCAAATTTTGTTGGATTTCTCCAAAACTACAGTGGTCAGAAGCTAGATCCCACCTCGGCCTTATAGCCCCAAATGCCAGCTTTCATCTGATGCCCAGAGGTTGGCCAAATGACTTCTTTTTCCCCTGCAAAATGGCCTCTCTTTGCGGCCACTCGCCCTGGCCCACCCTGACCACCCAAGCAAACATTTCCAAATTTTGCTGGATTTCTTCAAAACTACAGTGGTCACAAGCTAGATTCCAGCTCGGCCTTGTAGCCCCAAACGCCAGCTCTCATCTGATGCCCAGAGCCTGGCCAAATGACTTCTTTTTCCCCTGCAAAATGGCCTCTCTTTGCGGCCACTCGCCCTGGCCCAGCCTGACCACCCAACCTAAACATTTCCAAATTTTGTTGGATTTCTCCAAAACCACAGTGGTCAGAAGCTAGATCCCAGCTCGGCCTTATAGCCCCAAACGCCAGCTTTCATCTGATGCACAGAGGTTGGCCAAAGGACTTCATTTTCCCCTGCAAAATGGCCTCTCTTTGCGGCCACTCGCCCTGGCCCACCCTGACCACCCAAGCAAACTTTTCCAAATTTTGCTGGATTTCTCCAAAACTACAGTGGTCAGAAGCTAGATCCCATCTCGGCCTTATAGCCCCAAATGCCAGCTTTCATCTGATGCCCAGAGCCTGGCCAAATGACTTCTTTTTCCCCTGCAAAACGGCCTCTCTTTGCGGCCACTCGCCCTGGCCCACCCTGACCACCCAACCTAAACATTTCCAAATTTTGTTGGATTTCTCCAAAACTACAGTGGTCAGAAGCTAGATCCCAGCTCGGCCTTATAGCCCCAAACGCCAGCTTTCATCTGATGCCCAGAGCCTGGCCAAATGACTTCTTTTTCCCCTGCAAAACGGCCTCTCTTTGCGGCCACTCGCCCTGGCCCACCCTGACCACCCAACCTAAACATTTCCAAATTTTGTTGGATTTCTCCAAAACTACAGTGGTCAGAAGCTAGATCCCAGCTCGGTCTTATAGCCCCAAATGCCAGCTTTCATCTGATGCCCAGAGCTTGGCCAAATGACTTCTTTTTCCCCTGCAAAATGGCCTCTCTTTGGGCCACTCGCCCTGGCCCACCCTGACCACCCAAGCAAACATTTCCAAATTTTGCTGGATTTCTCCAAAACTACAGTGATCACAAGCTAGATTCCAGCTCGGCCTTATAGCCCCAAACGCCAGCTTTCATCTGATGCCCAGAGCCTGGCCAAAGGACTTCTTTTTCCCCTGCAAAACGGCCTCTCTTTGCGGCCACTCGCCCTGGCCCACCCTGACCACCCAACCTAAACATTTCCAAATTTTGTTGGATTTCTCCAAAACTACAGTGGTCAGAAGCTAGATCCCAGCTCGGCCTTATAGCCCCAAATGCCAGCTTTCATCATATGCACAGAGGTTGGCCAAATGACTTCTTTTTCCCCTGCAAAATGGCCTCTCTTTGCGGCCACTCGCCCTGGCCCACCCTGACCACCCAACCTAAACATTTCCAAATTTTGTTGGATTTCTCCAAAACTACAGTGGTCAGAAGCTAGATCCCAGCTCGGCCTTATAGCCCCAAACGCCAGCTTTCATCTGATGCACAGAGGTTGGCCAAAGGACTTCATTTTCCCCTGCAAAATGGCCTCTCTTTGCGGCCACTCGCCCTGGCCCACCCTGACCACCCAAGCAAACTTTTCCAAATTTTGCTGGATTTCTCCAAAACTACAGTGGTCAGAAGCTAGATCCCATCTCGGCCTTATAGCCCCAAATGCCAGCTTTCATCTGATGCCCAGAGCCTGGCCAAATGACTTCTTTTTCCCCTGCAAAACGGCCTCTCTTTGCGGCCACTCGCCCTGGCCCACCCTGACCACCCAACCTAAACATTTCCAAATTTTGTTGGATTTCTCCAAAACTACAGTGGTCACAAGCTAGATCCCAGCTCGGCCTTATAGCCCCAAACGCCAGCTTTCATCTGATGCCCAGAGCCTGGCCAAATGACTTCTTTTCCCCCTGCAAAACGGCCTCACTTTGCGGCCACTCGCCCTGGCCCACCCTGACCACCCAACCTAAACATTTCCAAATTTTGTTGGATTTCTCCAAAACTACAGTGGTCAGAAGCTAGATCCCAGCTCGGTCTTATAGCCCCAAATGCCAGCTTTCATCTGATGCCCAGAGCTTGGCCAAATGACTTCTTTTTCCCCTGCAAAATGGCCTCTCTTTGGGCCACTCGCCCTGGCCCACCCTGACCACCCAAGCAAACATTTCCAAATTTTGCTGGATTTCTCCAAAACTACAGTGATCACAAGCTAGATTCCAGCTCGGCCTTATAGCCCCAAACGCCAGCTTTCATCTGATGCCCAGAGCCTGGCCAAAGGACTTCTTTTTCCCCTGCAAAATGGCCTCTCTTTGCGGCCACTCGCCCTGGCCCACCCTGACCACCCAACCTAAACATTTCCAAATTTTGTTGGATTTCTCCAAAACTACAGTGGTCAGAAGCTAGATCCCAGCTCGGCCTTATAGCCCCAAAGGCCAGCTTTCATCATATGCACAGAGGTTGGCCAAATGACTTCATTTTCCCCTGCAAAATGGCCTCTCTTTGCGGCCACTCGCCCTGGCCCACCCTGACCACCCAACCTAAAAATTTCCAAATTTTGTTGGATTTCTCCAAAACTACAGTGGTCAGAAGCTAGATCCCAGCTCGGCCTTATAGCCCCAAATGCCAGCTTTCATCATATGCACAGAGGTTGGCCAAAGGACTTCTTTTTCCCCTGCAAAATGGCCTCTCTTTGCGGCCATTCGCCCTGGCCCACCCTGACCACCCCAGCAAAAATTTTCAAATTTTGATGGATTTCTCCAAAACTACAGTGGTCAGAAGCTAGATCCCAGCTCGGCCTTATAGCCCCAAACGCCAGCTTTCATCTGATGCCCAGAGCCTGGCCAAAGGACTTCTTTTTCCCCTGCAAAATGGCCTCTCTTTGCGGCCACTCGCCCTGGCCCACCCTGACCACATAACCTAAAAATTTTCAAATTTTGTTGGATTTCTCCAAAACTACAGTGGTCAGAAGCTAGATGCCAGCTCGGCCTTATAGCCCCAAACGCCAGCTTTCATCTGATGCCCAGAGCCTGGCCAAATGACTTCTTTTTCCCCTGCAAAATGGCCTCTCTTTGCGGCCACTCGCCCTGGCCCACCCTGACCACCCAACCTAAACATTTCCAAATTTTGTTGGATTTCTCCAAAACTACAGTGGTCAGAAGCTAGATCCCAGCTCGGTCTTATAGCCCCAAATGCCAGCTTTCATCTGATGCCCAGAGCTTGGCCAAATGACTTCTTTTTCCCCTGCAAAATGGCCTCTCTTTGGGCCACTCGCCCTGGCCCACCCTGACCACCCAAGCAAACATTTCCAAATTTTGCTGGATTTCTCCAAAACTACAGTGATCACAAGCTAGATCCCAGCTCGGCCTTATAGCCCCAAACGCCAGCTTTCATCTGATGCCCAGAGCCTGGCCAAAGGACTTCTTTTTCCCCTGCAAAACGGCCTCTCTTTGCGGCCACTCGCCTTGGCCCACCCTGACCACCCAACCTAAACATTTCCAAATTTTGTTGGATTTCTCCAAAACTACAGTGGTCAGAAGCTAGATCCCAGCTCGGCCTTATAGCCCCAAATGCCAGCTTTCATCATATGCACAGAGGTTGGCCAAATGACTTCTTTTTCCCCTGCAAAACGGCCTCTCTTTGCGGCCACTCGCCCTGGCCCACCCTGACCACCCAACCTAAAAATTTCCAAATTTTGTTGGATTTCTCCAAAACTACAGTGGTCAGAAGCTAGATCCCAGCTCGGCCTTATAGCCCCAAACGCCAGCTTTCATCTGATGCACAGAGGTTGGCCAAAGGACTTCATTTTCCCCTGCAAAATGGCCTCTCTTTGCGGCCACTCGCCCTGGCCCACCCTGACCACCCAAGCAAACTTTTCCAAATTTTGCTGGATTTCTCCAAAACTACAGTGGTCAGAAGCTAGATCCCATCTCGGCCTTATAGCCCCAAATGCCAGCTTTCATCTGATGCCCAGAGCTTGGCCAAATGACTTCTTTTTCCCCTGCAAAATGGCCTCACTTTGCGGCCACTCGCCCTGGCCCACCCTGACCACCCAAGCAAACATTTCCAAATTTTGCTGGATTTCTTCAAAACTACAGTGGTCACAAGCTAGATTCCAGCTCGGCCTTGTAGCCCCAAACGCCAGCTCTCATCTGATGCCCAGAGCCTGGCCAAATGACTTCTTTTTCCCCTGCAAAATGGCCTCTCTTTGCGGCCACTCGCCGTGGCCCAGCCTGACCACCCAACCTAAACATTTCCAAATTTTGTTGGATTTCTCCAAAACCACAGTGGTCAGAAGCTAGATCCCAGCTCGGCCTTATAGCCCCAAACGCCAGCTTTCATCTGATGCACAGAGGTTGGCCAAAGGACTTCATTTTCCCCTGCAAAATGGCCTCTCTTTGCGGCCACTCGCCCTGGCCCACCCTGACCACCCAAGCAAACTTTTCCAAATTTTGCTGGATTTCTCCAAAACTACAGTGGTCAGAAGCTAGATCCCATCTCGGCCTTATAGCCCCAAATGCCAGCTTTCATCTGATGCCCAGAGCCTGGCCAAATGACTTCTTTTTCCCCTGCAAAACGGCCTCTCTTTGCGGCCACTCGCCCTGGCCCACCCTGACCACCCAACCTAAACATTTCCAAATTTTGTTGGATTTCTCCAAAACTACAGTGGTCAGAAGCTAGATCCCAGCTCGGCCTTATAGCCCCAAACGCCAGCTTTCATCTGATGCCCAGAGGTTGGGCAAATGACTTCTTTTTCCCCTGCAAAATGGCCTCTCTTTGCGGCCACTCGCCCTGGCCCACCCTGACCACCCAACCTAAACATTTCCAAATTTTGTTGGATTTCTCCAAAACTACAGTGGTCAGAAGCTAGATCCCACCTCGGCCTTATAGCCCCAAATGCCAGCTTTCATCTGATGCCCAGAGGTTGGCCAAATGACTTCTTTTTCCCCTGCAAAATGGCCTCTCTTTGCGGCCACTCGCCCTGGCCCACCCTGACCACCCAAGCAAACATTTCCAAATTTTGCTGGATTTCTTCAAAACTACAGTGGTCACAAGCTAGATTCCAGCTCGGCCTTGTAGCCCCAAACGCCAGCTCTCATCTGATGCCCAGAGCCTGGCCAAATGACTTCTTTTTCCCCTGCAAAATGGCCTCTCTTTGCGGCCACTCGCCGTGGCCCAGCCTGACCACCCAACCTAAACATTTCCAAATTTTGTTGGATTTCTCCAAAACCACAGTGGTCAGAAGCTAGATCCCAGCTCGGCCTTATAGCCCCAAACGCCAGCTTTCATCTGATGCACAGAGGTTGGCCAAAGGATTTCATTTTCCCCTGCAAAATGGCCTCTCTTTGCGGCCACTCGCCCTGGCCCACCCTGACCACCCAAGCAAACTTTTCCAAATTTTGCTGGATTTCTCCAAAACTACAGTGGTCAGAAGCTAGATCCCAGCTCGGCCTTATAGCCCCAAACGCCAGCTTTCATCTGATGCCCAGAGCCTGGCCAAATGACTTCTTTTTCCCCTGCAAAACGGCCTCTCTTTGCGGCCACTCGCCCTGGCCCACCCTGACCACCCAACCTAAACATTTCCAAATTTTGTTGGATTTCTCCAAAACTACAGTGGTCAGAAGCTAGATCCCAGCTCGGTCTTATAGCCCCAAATGCCAGCTTTCATCTGATGCCCAGAGCTTGGCCAAATGACTTCTTTTTCCCCTGCAAAATGGCCTCTCTTTGGGCCACTCGCCCTGGCCCACCCTGACCACCCAAGCAAACATTTCCAAATTTTGCTGGATTTCTCCAAAACTACAGTGATCACAAGCTAGATTCCAGCTCGGCCTTATAGCCCCAAACGCCAGCTTTCATCTGATGCCCAGAGCCTGGCCAAAGGACTTCTTTTTCCCCTGCAAAACGGCCTCTCTTTGCGGCCACTCGCCCTGGCCCACCCTGACCACCCAACCTAAATATTTCCAAATTTTGTTGGATTTCTCCAAAACTACAGTGGTCAGAAGCTAGATCCCAGCTCGGCCTTATAGCCCCAAATGCCAGCTTTCATCATATGCACAGAGGTTGGCCAAATGACTTCTTTATCCTCTGCAAAATGGCCTCTCTTTGCGGCCACTCGCCCTGGCCCACCCTGACCACCCAACCTAAAAATTTCCAAATTTTGTTGGATTTCTCCAAAACTACAGTGGTCAGAAGCTAGATCCCAGCTCGGCCTTATAGCCCCAAATGCCAGCTTTCATCATATGCACAGAGGTTGGCCAAATGACTTCTTTTTCCCCTGCAAAACGGCCTCTCTTTGCGGCCACTCGCCCTGGCCCACCCTGACCACCCAACCTAAAAATTTCCAAATTTTGTTGGATTTCTCCAAAACTACAGTGGTCAGAAGCTAGATCCCAGCTCGGCCTTATAGCCCCAAACGCCAGCTTTCATCTGATGCACAGAGGTTGGCCAAAGGACTTCATTTTCCCCTGCAAAATGGCCTCTCTTTGCGGCCACTCGCCCTGGCCCACCCTGACCACCCAAGCAAACTTTTCCAAATTTTGCTGGATTTCTCCAAAACTACAGTGGTCAGAAGCTAGATCCCATCTCGGCCTTATAGCCCCAAATGCCAGCTTTCATCTGATGCCCAGAGCCTGGCCAAATGACTTCTTTTTCCCCTGCAAAACGGCCTCTCTTTGCGGCCACTCGCCCTGGCCCACCCTGACCACCCAACCTAAACATTTCCAAATTTTGTTGGATTTCTCCAAAACTACAGTGGTCAGAAGCTAGATCCCAGCTCGGCCTTATAGCCCCAAACGCCAGCTTTCATCTGATGCCCAGAGCCTGGCCAAATGACTTCTTTTCCCCCTGCAAAACGGCCTCACTTTGCGGCCACTCGCCCTGGCCCACCCTGACCACCCAACCTAAACATTTCCAAATTTTGTTGGATTTCTCCAAAACTACAGTGGTCAGAAGCTAGATCCCAGCTCGGCCTTATAGCCCCAAATGCCAGCTTTCATCTGATGCCCAGAGCTTGGCCAAATGACTTCTTTTTCCCCTGCAAAATGGCCTCTCTTTGGGCCACTCGCCCTGGCCCACCCTGACCACCCAAGCAAACATTTCCAAATTTTGCTGGATTTCTCCAAAACTACAGTGATCACAAGCTAGATTCCAGCTCGGCCTTATAGCCCCAAACGCCAGCTTTCATCTGATGCCCAGAGGTTGGCCAAATGACTTCTTTTTCCCCTGCAAAATGGCCTCTATTTGCGGCCACTCGCCGTGGCCCAGCCTGACCACCCAACCTAAACATTTCCAAATTTTGTTGGATTTCTCCAAAACCACAGTGGTCAGAAGCTAGATCCCAGCTCGGCCTTATAGCCCCAAACGCCAGCTTTCATCTGATGCACAGAGGTTGGCCAAAGGACTTCTTTTTCCCCTGCAAAATGGCCTCTCTTTGCGGCCACTCGCCCTGGCCCACCCTGACCACCCAAGCAAACATTTCCAAATTTTGCTGGATTTCTCCAAAACTACAGTGGTCAGAAGCTAGATCCCAGCTCGGCCTTATAGCCCCAAACGCCAGCTTTCATCTGATGCCCAGAGCCTGGCCAAATGACTTCTGTTTCCCCTGCAAAACGGCCTCTCTTTGCGGCCACTCGCCCTGGCCCACCCTGACCACCCAAGCAAACATTTCCAAATTTTGCTGGATTTCTTCAAAACTACAGTGGTCACAAGCTAGATTCCAGCTTGGCCTTGTAGCCCCAAACGCCAGCTCTCATCTGATGCCCAGAGCCTGGCCAAATGACTTCTTTTTCCCCTGCAAAATGGCCTCTCTTTGCGGCCACTCGCCGTGGCCCAGCCTGACCACCCAACCTAAACATTTCCAAATTTTGTTGGATTTCTCCAAAACCACAGTGGTCAGAAGCTAGATCCCAGCTCGGCCTTATAGCCCCAAACGCCAGCTTTCATCTGATGCACAGAGGTTGGCCAAAGGACTTCATTTTCCCCTGCAAAATGGCCTCTCTTTGCGGCCACTCGCCCTGGCCCACCCTGACCACCCAAGCAAACTTTTCCAAATTTTGCTGGATTTCTCCAAAACTACAGTGGTCAGAAGCTAGATCCCATCTCGGCCTTATAGCCCCAAATGCCAGCTTTCATCTGATGCCCAGAGCCTGGCCAAATGACTTCTTTTTCCCCTGCAAAACGGCCTCTCTTTGCGGCCACTCGCCCTGGCCCACCCTGACCACCCAACCTAAACATTTCCAAATTTTGTTGGATTTCTCCAAAACTACAGTGGTCAGAAGCTAGATCCCAGCTCGGCCTTATAGCCCCAAACGCCAGCTTTCATCTGATGCCCAGAGGTTGGGCAAATGACTTCTTTTTCCCCTGCAAAATGGCCTCTCTTTGCGGCCACTCGCCCTGGCCCACCCTGACCACCCAACCTAAACATTTCCAAATTTTGTTGGATTTCTCCAAAACTACAGTGGTCAGAAGCTAGATCCCACCTCGGCCTTATAGCCCCAAATGCCAGCTTTCATCTGATGCCCAGAGGTTGGCCAAATGACTTCTTTTTCCCCTGCAAAATGGCCTCTCTTTGCGGCCACTCGCCCTGGCCCACCCTGACCACCCAAGCAAACATTTCCAAATTTTGCTGGATTTCTTCAAAACTACAGTGGTCACAAGCTAGATTCCAGCTCGGCCTTGTAGCCCCAAACGCCAGCTCTCATCTGATGCCCAGAGCCTGGCCAAATGACTTCTTTTTCCCCTGCAAAATGGCCTCTCTTTGCGGCCACTCGCCGTGGCCCAGCCTGACCACCCAACCTAAACATTTCCAAATTTTGTTGGATTTCTCCAAAACCACAGTGGTCAGAAGCTAGATCCCAGCTCGGCCTTATAGCCCCAAACGCCAGCTTTCATCTGATGCACAGAGGTTGGCCAAAGGACTTCATTTTCCCCTGCAAAATGGCCTCTCTTTGCGGCCACTCGCCCTGGCCCACCCTGACCACCCAAGCAAACTTTTCCAAATTTTGCTGGATTTCTCCAAAACTACAGTGGTCAGAAGCTAGATCCCAGCTCGGCCTTATAGCCCCAAACGCCAGCTTTCATCTGATGCCCAGAGCCTGGCCAAATGACTTCTTTTTCCCCTGCAAAACGGCCTCTCTTTGCGGCCACTCGCCCTGGCCCACCCTGACCACCCAACCTAAATATTTCCAAATTTTGTTGGATTTCTCCAAAACTACAGTGGTCAGAAGCTAGATCCCAGCTCGGCCTTATAGCCCCAAATGCCAGCTTTCATCATATGCACAGAGGTTGGCCAAATGACTTCTTTATCCTCTGCAAAATGGCCTCTCTTTGCGGCCACTCGCCCTGGCCCACCCTGACCACCCAACCTAAAAATTTCCAAATTTTGTTGGATTTCTCCAAAACTACAGTGGTCAGAAGCTAGATCCCAGCTCGGCCTTATAGCCCCAAATGCCAGCTTTCATCATATGCACAGAGGTTGGCCAAATGACTTCTTTTTCCCCTGCAAAACGGCCTCTCTTTGCGGCCACTCGCCCTGGCCCACCCTGACCACCCAACCTAAAAATTTCCAAATTTTGTTGGATTTCTCCAAAACTACAGTGGTCAGAAGCTAGATCCCAGCTCGGCCTTATAGCCCCAAACGCCAGCTTTCATCTGATGCACAGAGGTTGGCCAAAGGACTTCATTTTCCCCTGCAAAATGGCCTCTCTTTGCGGCCACTCGCCCTGGCCCACCCTGACCACCCAAGCAAACTTTTCCAAATTTTGCTGGATTTCTCCAAAACTACAGTGGTCAGAAGCTAGATCCCATCTCGGCCTTATAGCCCCAAATGCCAGCTTTCATCTGATGCCCAGAGCCTGGCCAAATGACTTCTTTTTCCCCTGCAAAACGGCCTCTCTTTGCGGCCACTCGCCCTGGCCCACCCTGACCACCCAACCTAAACATTTCCAAATTTTGTTGGATTTCTCCAAAACTACAGTGGTCAGAAGCTAGATCCCAGCTCGGCCTTATAGCCCCAAACGCCAGCTTTCATCTGATGCCCAGAGCCTGGCCAAATGACTTCTTTTCCCCCTGCAAAACGGCCTCACTTTGCGGCCACTCGCCCTGGCCCACCCTGACCACCCAACCTAAACATTTCCAAATTTTGTTGGATTTCTCCAAAACTACAGTGGTCAGAAGCTAGATGCCAGCTCGGTCTTATAGCCCCAAATGCCAGCTTTCATCTGATGCCCAGAGCTTGGCCAAATGACTTCTTTTTCCCCTGCAAAATGGCCTCTCTTTGGGCCACTCGCCCTGGCCCACCCTGACCACCCAAGCAAACATTTCCAAATTTTGCTGGATTTCTCCAAAACTACAGTGATCACAAGCTAGATTCCAGCTCGGCCTTATAGCCCCAAACGCCAGCTTTCATCTGATGCCCAGAGGTTGGCCAAATGACTTCTTTTTCCCCTGCAAAATGGCCTCTATTTGCGGCCACTCGCCGTGGCCCAGCCTGACCACCCAACCTAAACATTTCCAAATTTTGTTGGATTTCTCCAAAACCACAGTGGTCAGAAGCTAGATCCCAGCTCGGCCTTATAGCCCCAAACGCCAGCTTTCATCTGATGCACAGAGGTTGGCCAAAGGACTTCTTTTTCCCCTGCAAAATATCCTCCCTTTGCGGCCACTCGCCGTGGCCCACCCTGACCACCCAAGCAAACATTTCCAAATTTTGCTGGATTTCTCCAAAACTACAGTGGTCAGAAGCTAGATCCCAGCTCGGCCTTATAGCCCCAAACGCCAGCTTTCATCTGATGCCCAGAGCCTGGCCAAATGACTTCTGTTTCCCCTGCAAAACGGCCTCTCTTTGCGGCCACTCGCCCTGGCCCACCCTGACCACCCAAGCAAACATTTCCAAATTTTGCTGGATTTCTTCAAAACTACAGTGGTCACAAGCTAGATTCCAGCTCGGCCTTGTAGCCCCAAACGCCAGCTCTCATCTGATGCCCAGAGCCTGGCCAAATGACTTCTTTTTCCCCTGCAAAACGGCCTCTCTTTGCGGCCACTCGCCGTGGCCCAGCCTGACCACCCAACCTAAACATTTCCAAATTTTGTTGGATTTCTCCAAAACCACAGTGGTCAGAAGCTAGATCCCAGCTCGGCCTTATAGCCCCAAACGCCAGCTTTCATCTGATGCACAGAGGTTGGCCAAAGGACTTCATTTTCCCCTGCAAAATGGCCTCTCTTTGCGGCCACTCGCCCTGGCCCACCCTGACCACCCAAGCAAACTTTTCCAAATTTTGCTGGATTTCTCCAAAACTACAGTGGTCAGAAGCTAGATCCCAGCTCGGCCTTATAGCCCCAAATGCCAGCTTTCATCTGATGCCCAGAGCCTGGCCAAATGACTTCTTTTTCCCCTGCAAAACGGCCTCTCTTTGCGGCCACTCGCCCTGGCCCACCCTGACCACCCAACCTAAACATTTCCAAATTTTGTTGGATTTCTCCAAAACTACAGTGGTCAGAAGCTAGATGCCAGCTCGGCCTTATAGCCCCAAACGCCAGCTTTCATCTGATGCCCAGAGGTTGGGCAAATGACTTCTTTTTCCCCTGCAAAATGGCCTCTCTTTGCGGCCACTCGCCCTGGCCCACCCTGACCACCCAACCTAAACATTTCCAAATTTTGTTGGATTTCTCCAAAACTACAGTGGTCAGAAGCTAGATCCCACCTCGGCCTTATAGCCCCAAATGCCAGCTTTCATCTGATGCCCAGAGGTTGGCCAAATGACTTCTATTTCCCCTGCAAAATGGCCTCTCTTTGCGGCCACTCGCCCTGGCCCACCCTGACCACCCAAGCAAACATTTCCAAATTTTGCTGGATTTCTTCAAAACTACAGTGGTCACAAGCTAGATTCCAGCTCGGCCTTGTAGCCCCAAACGCCAGCTCTCATCTGATGCCCAGAGCCTGGCCAAATGACTTCTTTTTCCCCTGCAAAATGGCCTCTCTTTGCGGCCACTCGCCGTGGCCCAGCCTGACCACCCAACCTAAACATTTCCAAATTTTGTTGGATTTCTCCAAAACCACAGTGGTCAGAAGCTAGATCCCAGCTCGGCCTTATAGCCCCAAACGCCAGCTTTCATCTGATGCACAGAGGTTGGCCAAAGGACTTCATTTTCCCCTGCAAAATGGCCTCTCTTTGCGGCCACTCGCCCTGGCCCACCCTGACCACCCAAGCAAACTTTTCCAAATTTTGCTGGATTTCTCCAAAACTACAGTGGTCAGAAGCTAGATCCCAGCTCGGCCTTATAGCCCCAAACGCCAGCTTTCATCTGATGCCCAGAGCCTGGCCAAATGACTTCTTTTTCCCCTGCAAAACGGCCTCTCTTTGCGGCCACTCGCCCTGGCCCACCCTGACCACCCAACCTAAACATTTCCAAATTTTGTTGGATTTCTCCAAAACTACAGTGGTCAGAAGCTAGATCCCAGCTCGGTCTTATAGCCCCAAATGCCAGCTTTCATCTGATGCCCAGAGCTTGGCCAAATGACTTCTTTTTCCCCTGCAAAATGGCCTCTCTTTGGGCCACTCGCCCTGGCCCACCCTGACCACCCAAGCAAACATTTCCAAATTTTGCTGGATTTCTCCAAAACTACAGTGATCACAAGCTAGATTCCAGCTCGGCCTTATAGCCCCAAACGCCAGCTTTCATCTGATGCCCAGAGCCTGGCCAAAGGACTTCTTTTTCCCCTGCAAAACGGCCTCTCTTTGCGGCCACTCGCCCTGGCCCACCCTGACCACCCAACCTAAATATTTCCAAATTTTGTTGGATTTCTCCAAAACTACAGTGGTCAGAAGCTAGATCCCAGCTCGGCCTTATAGCCCCAAATGCCAGCTTTCATCATATGCACAGAGGTTGGCCAAATGACTTCTTTATCCTCTGCAAAATGGCCTCTCTTTGCGGCCACTCGCCCTGGCCCAGCCTGACCACCCAACCTAAAAATTTCCAAATTTTGTTGGATTTCTCCAAAACCACAGTGGTCAGAAGCTAGATCCCAGCTCGGCCTTATAGCCCCAAACGCCAGCTTTCATCTGATGCACAGAGGTTGGCCAAAGGACTTCATTTTCCCCTGCAAAATGGCCTCTCTTTGCGGCCACTCGCCCTGGCCCACCCTGACCACCCAAGCAAACTTTTCCAAATTTTGCTGGATTTCTCCAAAACTACAGTGGTCAGAAGCTAGATCCCAGCTCGGCCTTATAGCCCCAAACGCCAGCTTTCATCTGATGCCCAGAGCCTGGCCAAATGACTTCTTTTTCCCCTGCAAAACGGCCTCTCTTTGCGGCCACTCGCCCTGGCCCACCCTGACCACCCAACCTAAATATTTCCAAATTTTGTTGGATTTCTCCAAAACTACAGTGGTCAGAAGCTAGATCCCAGCTCGGCCTTATAGCCCCAAATGCCAGCTTTCATCATATGCACAGAGGTTGGCCAAATGACTTCTTTATCCTCTGCAAAATGGCCTCTCTTTGCGGCCACTCGCCCTGGCCCACCCTGACCACCCAACCTAAAAATTTCCAAATTTTGTTGGATTTCTCCAAAACTACAGTGGTCAGAAGCTAGATCCCAGCTCGGCCTTATAGCCCCAAATGCCAGCTTTCATCATATGCACAGAGGTTGGCCAAATGACTTCTTTTTCCCCTGCAAAACGGCCTCTCTTTGCGGCCACTCGCCCTGGCCCACCCTGACCACCCAACCTAAAAATTTCCAAATTTTGTTGGATTTCTCCAAAACTACAGTGGTCAGAAGCTAGATCCCAGCTCGGCCTTATAGCCCCAAACGCCAGCTTTCATCTGATGCACAGAGGTTGGCCAAAGGACTTCATTTTCCCCTGCAAAATGGCCTCTCTTTGCGGCCACTCGCCCTGGCCCACCCTGACCACCCAAGCAAACTTTTCCAAATTTTGCTGGATTTCTCCAAAACTACAGTGGTCAGAAGCTAGATCCCATCTCGGCCTTATAGCCCCAAATGCCAGCTTTCATCTGATGCCCAGAGCCTGGCCAAATGACTTCTTTTTCCCCTGCAAAACGGCCTCTCTTTGCGGCCACTCGCCCTGGCCCACCCTGACCACCCAACCTAAACATTTCCAAATTTTGTTGGATTTCTCCAAAACTACAGTGGTCAGAAGCTAGATCCCAGCTCGGCCTTATAGCCCCAAACGCCAGCTTTCATCTGATGCCCAGAGCCTGGCCAAAGGACTTCTTTTCCCCCTGCAAAACGGCCTCACTTTGCGGCCACTCGCCCTGGCCCACCCTGACCACCCAACCTAAACATTTCCAAATTTTGTTGGATTTCTCCAAAACTACAGTGGTCAGAAGCTAGATCCCAGCTCGGTCTTATAGCCCCAAATGCCAGCTTTCATCTGATGCCCAGAGCTTGGCCAAATGACTTCTTTTTCCCCTGCAAAATGGCCTCTCTTTGGGCCACTCGCCCTGGCCCACCCTGACCACCCAAGCAAACATTTCCAAATTTTGCTGGTTTTCTCCAAAACTACAGTGATCACATGCTAGATTCCAGCTCGGCCTTATAGCCCCAAACGCCAGCTTTCATCTGATGCCCAGAGGTTGGCCAAATGACTTCTTTTTCCCCTGCAAAATGGCCTCTATTTGCGGCCACTCGCCGTGGCCCAGCCTGACCACCCAACCTAAACATTTCCAAATTTTGTTGGATTTCTCCAAAACCACAGTGGTCAGAAGCTAGATCCCAGCTCGGCCTTATAGCCCCAAACGCCAGCTTTCATCTGATGCACAGAGGTTGGCCAAAGGACTTCTTTTTCCCCTGCAAAATATCCTCTCTTTGCAGCCACTCGCCGTGGCCCACCCTGACCACCCAAGCAAACATTTCCAAATTTTGCTGGATTTCTCCAAAACTACAGTGGTCAGAAGCTAGATCCCAGCTCGGCCTTATAGCCCCAAACGCCAGCTTTCATCTGATGCCCAGAGCCTGGCCAAATGACTTCTGTTTCCCCTGCAAAACGGCCTCTCTTTGCGGCCACTCGCCCTGGCCCACCCTGACCACCCAAGCAAACATTTCCAAATTTTGCTGGATTTCTTCAAAACTACAGTGGTCACAAGCTAGATTCCAGCTCGGCCTTGTAGCCCCAAACGCCAGCTCTCATCTGATGCCCAGAGCCTGGCCAAATGACTTCTTTTTCCCCTGCAAAATGGCCTCTCTTTGCGGCCACTCGCCGTGGCCCAGCCTGACCACCCAACCTAAACATTTCCAAATTTTGTTGGATTTCTCCAAAACCACAGTGGTCAGAAGCTAGATCCCAGCTCGGCCTTATAGCCCCAAACGCCAGCTTTCATCTGATGCACAGAGGTTGGCCAAAGGACTTCATTTTCCCCTGCAAAATGGCCTCTCTTTGCGGCCACTCGCCCTGGCCCACCCTGACCACCCAAGCAAACTTTTCCAAATTTTGCTGGATTTCTCCAAAACTACAGTGGTCAGAAGCTAGATCCCATCTCGGCCTTATAGCCCCAAATGCCAGCTTTCATCTGATGCCCAGAGCCTGGCCAAATGACTTCTTTTTCCCCTGCAAAACGGCCTCTCTTTGCGGCCACTCGCCCTGGCCCACCCTGACCACCCAACCTAAACATTTCCAAATTTTGTTGGATTTCTCCAAAACTACAGTGGTCAGAAGCTAGATCCCAGCTCGGCCTTATAGCCCCAAACGCCAGCTTTCATCTGATGCCCAGAGGTTGGGCAAATGACTTCTTTTTCCCCTGCAAAATGGCCTCTCTTTGCGGCCACTCGCCCTGGCCCACCCTGACCACCCAACCTAAACATTTCCAAATTTTGTTGGATTTCTCCAAAACTACAGTGGTCAGAAGCTAGATCCCACCTCGGCCTTATAGCCCCAAATGCCAGCTTTCATCTGATGCCCAGAGGTTGGCCAAATGACTTCTTTTTCCCCTGCAAAATGGCCTCTCTTTGCGGCCACTCGCCCTGGCCCACCCTGACCACCCAAGCAAACATTTCCAAATTTTGCTGGATTTCTTCAAAACTACAGTGGTCACAAGCTAGATTCCAGCTCGGCCTTGTAGCCCCAAACGCCAGCTCTCATCTGATGCCCAGAGCCTGGCCAAATGACTTCTTTTTCCCCTGCAAAATGGCCTCTCTTTGCGGCCACTCGCCGTGGCCCAGCCTGACCACCCAACCTAAACATTTCCAAATTTTGTTGGATTTCTCCAAAACCACAGTGGTCAGAAGCTAGATCCCAGCTCGGCCTTATAGCCCCAAACGCCAGCTTTCATCTGATGCACAGAGGTTGGCCAAAGGACTTCATTTTCCCCTGCAAAATGGCCTCTCTTTGCGGCCACTCGCCCTGGCCCACCCTGACCACCCAAGCAAACTTTTCCAAATTTTGCTGGATTTCTCCAAAACTACAGTGGTCAGAAGCTAGATCCCAGCTCGGCCTTATAGCCCCAAACGCCAGCTTTCATCTGATGCCCAGAGCCTGGCCAAATGACTTCTTTTTCCCCTGCAAAACGGCCTCTCTTTGCGGCCACTCGCCCTGGCCCACCCTGACCACCCAACCTAAACATTTCCAAATTTTGTTGGATTTCTCCAAAACTACAGTGGTCAGAAGCTAGATCCCAGCTCGGTCTTATAGCCCCAAATGCCAGCTTTCATCTGATGCCCAGAGCTTAGCCAAATGACTTCTTTTTCCCCTGCAAAATGGCCTCTCTTTGCGGCCACTCGCCCTGGCCCACCCTGACCACCCAAGCAAACATTTCCAAATTTTGCTGGATTTCTCCAAAACTACAGTGATCACAAGCTAGATTCCAGCTCGGCCTTATAGCCCCAAACGCCAGCTTTCATCTGATGCCCAGAGCCTGGCCAAAGGACTTCTTTTTCCCCTGCAAAACGGCCTCTCTTTGCGGCCACTCGCCCTGGCCCACCCTGACCACCCAACCTAAATATTTCCAAATTTTGTTGGATTTCTCCAAAACTACAGTGGTCAGAAGCTAGATCCCAGCTCGGCCTTATAGCCCCAAATGCCAGCTTTCATCATATGCACAGAGGTTGGCCAAATGACTTCTTTATCCTCTGCAAAATGGCCTCTCTTTGCGGCCACTCGCCCTGGCCCACCCTGACCACCCAACCTAAAAATTTCCAAATTTTGTTGGATTTCTCCAAAACTACAGTGGTCAGAAGCTAGATCCCAGCTCGGCCTTATAGCCCCAAATGCCAGCTTTCATCATATGCACAGAGGTTGGCCAAATGACTTCTTTTTCCCCTGCAAAACGGCCTCTCTTTGCGGCCACTCGCCCTGGCCCACCCTGACCACCCAACCTAAAAATTTCCAAATTTTGTTGGATTTCTCCAAAACTACAGTGGTCAGAAGCTAGATCCCAGCTCGGCCTTATAGCCCCAAACGCCAGCTTTCATCTGATGCACAGAGGTTGGCCAAAGGACTTCATTTTCCCCTGCAAAATGGCCTCTCTTTGCGGCCACTCGCCCTGGCCCACCCTGACCACCCAAGCAAACTTTTCCAAATTTTGCTGGATTTCTCCAAAACTACAGTGGTCAGAAGCTAGATCCCATCTCGGCCTTATAGCCCCAAATGCCAGCTTTCATCTGATGCCCAGAGCCTGGCCAAATGACTTCTTTTTCCCCTGCAAAACGGCCTCTCTTTGCGGCCACTCGCCCTGGCCCACCCTGACCACCCAACCTAAACATTTCCAAATTTTGTTGGATTTCTCCAAAACTACAGTGGTCAGAAGCTAGATCCCAGCTCGGCCTTATAGCCCCAAACGCCAGCTTTCATCTGATGCCCAGAGCCTGGCCAAATGACTTCTTTTCCCCCTGCAAAACGGCCTCACTTTGCGGCCACTCGCCCTGGCCCACCCTGACCACCCAACCTAAACATTTCCAAATTTTGTTGGATTTCTCCAAAACTACAGTGGTCAGAAGCTAGATGCCAGCTCGGTCTTATAGCCCCAAATGCCAGCTTTCATCTGATGCCCAGAGCTTGGCCAAATGACTTCTTTTTCCCCTGCAAAATGGCCTCTCTTTGGGCCACTCGCCCTGGCCCACCCTGACCACCCAAGCAAACATTTCCAAATTTTGCTGGATTTCTCCAAAACTACAGTGATCACAAGCTAGATTCCAGCTCGGCCTTATAGCCCCAAACGCCAGCTTTCATCTGATGCCCAGAGGTTGGCCAAATGACTTCTTTTTCCCCTGCAAAATGGCCTCTATTTGCGGCCACTCGCCGTGGCCCAGCCTGACCACCCAACCTAAACATTTCCAAATTTTGTTGGATTTCTCCAAAACCACAGTGGTCAGAAGCTAGATCCCAGCTCGGCCTTATAGCCCCAAACGCCAGCTTTCATCTGATGCACAGAGGTTGGCCAAAGGACTTCTTTTTCCCCTGCAAAATATCCTCTCTTTGCGGCCACTCGCCGTGGCCCACCCTGACCACCCAAGCAAACATTTCCAAATTTTGCTGGATTTCTCCAAAACTACAGTGGTCAGAAGCTAGATCCCAGCTCGGCCTTATAGCCCCAAACGCCAGCTTTCATCTGATGCCCAGAGCCTGGCCAAATGACTTCTGTTTCCCCTGCAAAACGGCCTCTCTTTGCGGCCACTCGCCCTGGCCCACCCTGACCACCCAACCTAAACATTTCCAAATTTTGTTGGATTTCTCCAAAACTACAGTGGTCAGAAGCTAGATCCCAGCTCGGTCTTATAGCCCCAAATGCCAGCTTTCATCTGATGCCCAGAGCTTGGCCAAATGACTTCTTTTTCCCCTGCAAAATGGCCTCTCTTTGCGGCCACTCGCCCTGGCCCACCCTGACCACCCAAGCAAACATTTCCAAATTTTGCTGGATTTCTTCAAAACTACAGTGGTCACAAGCTAGATTCCAGCTCGGCCTTGTAGCCCCAAACGCCAGCTCTCATCTGATGCCCAGAGCCTGGCCAAATGACTTCTTTTTCCCCTGCAAAATGGCCTCTCTTTGCGGCCACTCGCCGTGGCCCAGCCTGACCACCCAACCTAAACATTTCCAAATTTTGTTGGATTTCTCCAAAACCACAGTGGTCAGAAGCTAGATCCCAGCTCGGCCTTATAGCCCCAAATGCCAGCTTTCATCTGATGCCCAGAGCCTGGCCAAAGGACTTCTTTTTCCCCTGCAAAACGGCCTCTCTTTGCGGCCACTCGCCCTGGCCCACCCTGACCACCCAACCTAAACATTTCCAAATTTTGTTGGATTTCTCCAAAACTACAGTGGTCAGAAGCTAGATGCCAGCTCGGTCTTATAGCCCCAAATGCCAGCTTTCATCTGATGCCCAGAGGTTGGCCAAATGACTTCTTTTTCCCCTGCAAAATGGCCTCTCTTTGGGCCACTCGCCCTGGCCCACCCTGACCACCCAACCTAAACATTTCCAAATTTTGTTGGATTTCTCCAAAACCACAGTGGTCAGAAGCTAGATCCCAGCTCGGCCTTATAGCCCCAAACGCCAGCTTTCATCTGATGCACAGAGGTTGGCCAAAGGACGTCTTTTTCCCCTGCAAAATGGCCTCTCTTTGCGGCCACTCGCCCTGGCCCACCCTGACCACCCAAGCAAACATTTCCAAATTTTGCTGGATTTCTCCAAAACTACAGTGGTCAGAAGCCAGATCCCAGCTCGGCCTTATAGCCCCAAACGCCAGCTTTCATCTGATGCCCAGAGCCTGGCCAAATGACTTCTGTTTCCCCTGCAAAACGGCCTCTCTTTGCGGCCACTCGCCCTGGCCCACCCTGACCACCCAACCTAAACATTTCCAAATTTTGTTGGATTTCTCCAAAACCACAGTGGTCAGAAGCTAGATCCCAGCTCGGCCTTATAGCCCCAAATGCCAGCTTTCATCTGATGCCCAGAGCCTGGCCAAAGGACTTCTTTTTCCCCTGCAAAACGGCCTCTCTTTGCGGCCACTCGCCCTGGCCCACCCTGACCACCCAACCTAAACATTTCCAAATTTTGTTGGATTTCTCCAAAACTACAGTGGTCAGAAGCTAGATGCCAGCTCGGTCTTATAGCCCCAAATGCCAGCTTTCATCTGATGCCCAGAGGTTGGCCAAAGGACTTCTTTTTCCCCTGCAAAATGGCCTCTCTTTGGGCCACTCGCCCTGGCCCACCCTGACCACCCAACCTAAACATTTCCAAATTTTGTTGGATTTCTCCAAAACCACAGTGGTCAGAAGCTAGATCCCAGCTCGGCCTTATAGCCCCAAACGCCAGCTTTCATCTGATGCACAGAGGTTGGCCAAAGGACGTCTTTTTCCCCTGCAAAATATCCTCTCTTTGCGGCCACTCGCCCTGGCCCACCCTGACCACCCAAGCAAACATTTCCAAATTTTGCTGGATTTCTCCAAAACTACAGTGGTCAGAAGCTAGATCCCAGCTCGGCCTTATAGCCCCAAACGCCAGCTTTCATCTGATGCCCAGAGCCTGGCCAAATGACTTCTGTTTCCCCTGCAAAACGGCCTCTCTTTGCGGCCACTCGCCCTGGCCCACCCTGACCACCCAACCTAAACATTTCCAAATTTTGTTGGATTTCTCCAAAACTACAGTGGTCAGAAGCTAGATGCTAGCTCGGTCTTATAGCCCCAAATGCCAGCTTTCATCTGATGCCCAGAGCTTGGCCAAATGACTTCTTTTTCCCCTGCAAAATGGCCTCTCTTTGCGGCCACTCGCCCTGGCCCACCCTGACCACCCAACCTAAAAATTGCCAAATTTTGCTGGATTTCTCCAAAACTACAGTGGTCAGAAGCTAGATGCCAGCTCGGCCTTATAGCCCCAAACGCCAGCTTTCATCTGATGCCCAGAGCCTGGCCAAATGACTTCTTTTTCCCCTGCAAAATGGCCTCTCTTTGGGCCACTCGCCCTGGCCCACCCTGACCACCCAAGCAAACATTTCCAAATTTTGCTGGATTTCTCCAAAACTATAGTGGTCAGAAGCTAGATCCCAGCTCGGCCTTATAGCCCCAAACGCCAGCTTTCATCTGATGCCCAGAGCCTGGCCAAATGACTTCTTTTTCCCCTGCAAAATGGCCTCTCTTTGGGCCACTCGCCCTGGCCCACCCTGACCACCCAACCTAAACTTTTCCAAATTTTGTTGGATTTCTTCAAAACTACAGTGATCAGAAGCTAGATCCCAGCTCGGCCTTATAGCCCCAAAGGCCAGCTTTCATCTGATGCCCAGAGGTTGGCCAAATGACTTCTTTTTCCCCTGCAAAATGGCCTCTCTTTGCGGCCACTCGCCCTGGCCCACCCTGACCACCCAAGCAAACATTTCCAAATTTTGCTGGATTTCTTCAAAACTACAGTGGTCTCAAGCTAGATTCCAGCTCGGCCTTATAGCCCCAAATGCCAGCTTTCATCTGATGCCCAGAGGTTGGCCAAATGACTTCTTTTTCCCCTGCAAAATGGCCTCTCTTTGCGGCCACTCGCCCTGGCCCACCCTGACCACCCAACCTAAACATTTCCAAATTTTGTTGGATTTCTCCAAAACCACAGTGGTCACAAGCTAGATCCCAGCTCGGCCTTATAGCCCCAAATGCCAGCTTTCATCTGATGCCCAGTGGTTGGCCAAATGACTTCTTTTTCCCCTGCAAAACGGCCTCTCTTTGCGGCCACTCGCCCTGGCCCACCCTGACCACCCAAGCAAACATTTCCAAATTTTGCTGGATTTCTTCAAAACTACAGTGGTCACAAGCTAGATTCCAGCTCGGCCTTGTAGCCCCAAACGCCAGCTCTCATCTGATGCCCAGAGCCTGGCCAAATGACTTCTTTTTCCCCTGCAAAATGGCCTCTCTTTGCGGCCACTCGCCGTGGCCCAGCCTGACCACCCAACCTAAACATTTCCAAATTTTGTTGGATTTCTCCAAAACCACAGTGGTCAGAAGCTAGATCCCAGCTCGGCCTTATAGCCCCAAATGCCAGCTTTCATCTGATGCCCAGAGCCTGGCCAAAGGACTTCTTTTTCCCCTGCAAAACAGCCTCTCTTTGCGGCCACTCGCCCTGGCCCACCCTGACCACCCAACCTAAACATTTCCAAATTTTGCTGGATTTCTCCAAAACTACAGTGGTCAGAAGCTAGATGCCAGCTCGGTCTTATAGCCCCAAATGCCAGCTTTCATCTGATGCCCAGAGCTTGGCCAAATGACTTCTTTTTCCCCTGCAAAATGGCCTCTCTTTGGGCCACTCGCCCTGGCCCACCCTGACCACCCAACCTAAACATTTCCAAATTTTGTTGGATTTCTCCAAAACCACAGTGGTCAGAAGCTAGATCCCAGCTCGGCCTTATAGCCCCAAACGCCAGCTTTCATCTGATGCACAGAGGTTGGCCAAAGGACTTCTTTTTCCCCTGCAAAATATCCTCTCTTTGCGGCCACTCGCCCTGGCCCACCCTGACCACCCAAGCAAACATTTCCAAATTTTGCTGGATTTCTCCAAAACTACAGTGGTCAGAAGCTAGATCCCAGCTCGGCCTTATAGCCCCAAACGCCAGCTTTCATCTGATGCCCAGAGCCTGGCCAAATGACTTCTGTTTCCCCTGCAAAACGGCCTCTCTTTGCGGCCACTCGCCCTGGCCCACCCTGACCACCCAACCTAAACATTTCCAAATTTTGTTGGATTTCTCCAAAACTACAGTGGTCAGAAGCTAGATGCTAGCTCGGTCTTATAGCCCCAAATGCCAGCTTTCATCTGATGCCCAGAGCTTGGCCAAATGACTTCTTTTTCCCCTGCAAAATGGCCTCTCTTTGCGGCCACTCGCCCTGGCCCACCCTGACCACCCAACCTAAAAATTGCCAAATTTTGCTGGATTTCTTCAAAACTACAGTGGTCACAAGCTAGGTTCCAGCTCGGCCTTGTAGCCCCAAACGCCAGCTCTCATCTGATGCCCAGAGCCTGGCCAAATGACTTCTTTTTCCCCTGCAAAATGGCCTCTCTTTGCGGCCACTCGCCGTGGCCCAGCCTGACCACCCAACCTAAACATTTCCAAATTTTGTTGGATTTCTCCAAAACCACAGTGGTCAGAAGCTAGATCCCAGCTCGGCCTTATAGCCCCAAATGCCAGCTTTCATCTGATGCCCAGAGCCTGGCCAAAGGACTTCTTTTTCCCCTGCAAAACGGCCTCTCTTTGCGGCCACTCGCCCTGGCCCACCCTGACCACCCAACCTAAACTTTTCCAAATTTTGTTGGATTTCTCCAAAACTACAGTGGTCAGAAGCTAGATGCCAGCTCGGTCTTATAGCCCCAAATGCCAGCTTTCATCTGATGCCCAGAGCTTGGCCAAATGACTTCTTTTTCCCCTGCAAAATGGCCTCTCTTTGGGCCACTCGCCCTGGCCCACCCTGACCACCCAACCTAAACATTTCCAAATTTTGTTGGATTTCTCCAAAACCACAGTGGTCAGAAGCTAGATCCCAGCTCGGCCTTATAGCCCCAAACGCCAGCTTTCATCTGATGCACAGAGGTTGGCCAAAGGACTTCTTTTTCCCCTGCAAAATATCCTCTCTTTGCGGCCACTCGCCCTGGCCCACCCTGACCACCCAAGCAAACATTTTCAAATTTTGCTGGATTTCTCCAAAACTACAGTGGTCAGAAGCCAGATCCCAGCTCGGCCTTATAGCCCCAAACACCAGCTTTCATCTGATGCCCAGAGCCTGGCCAAATGACTTCTGTTTCCCCTGCAAAACGGCCTCTCTTTGCGGCCACTCGCCCTGGCCCACCCTGACCACCCAACCTAAACATTTCCAAATTTTGTTGGATTTCTCCAAAACTACAGTGGTCAGAAGCTAGATGCTAGCTCGGTCTTATAGCCCCAAATGCCAGCTTTCATCTGATGCCCAGAGCTTGGCCAAATGACTTCTTTTTCCCCTGCAAAATGGCCTCTCTTTGCGGCCACTCGCCCTGGCCCACCCTGACCACCCAACCTAAAAATTGCCAAATTTTGCTGGATTTCTCCAAAACTACAGTGGTCAGAAGCTAGATGCCAGCTCGGCCTTATAGCCCCAAACGCCAGCTTTCATCTGATGCTCAGAGCCTGGCCAAATGACTTCTTTTTCCCCTGCAAAATGGCCTCTCTTTGCGGCCACTCGCCCTGGCCCACCCTGACCACCCAAGCAAACATTTCCAAATTTTGCTGGATTTCTCCAAAACTATAGTGGTCAGAAGCTAGATCCCAGCTCGGCCTTATAGCCCCAAACGCCAGCTTTCATCTGATGCCCAGAGCCTGGCCAAATGACTTCTTTTTCCCCTGCAAAATGGCCTCTCTTTGCGGCCACTCGCCCTGGCCCACCCTGACCACCCAAGCAAACATTTCCAAATTTTGCTGGATTTCTTCAAAACTACAGTGGTCTCAAGCTAGATTCCAGCTCGGCCTTATAGCCCCAAACGCCAGCTTTCATCTGATGCCCAGAGGTTGGGCAAATGACTTCTTTTTCCCCTGCAAAATGGCCTCTCTTTGCGGCCACTCGCCCTGGCCCACCCTGACCACCCAACCTAAACATTTCCAAATTTTGTTGGATTTCTCCAAAACTACAGTGGTCAGAAGCTAGATCCCACCTCGGCCTTATAGCCCCAAATGCCAGCTTTCATCTGATGCCCAGAGGTTGGCCAAATGACTTCTTTTTCCCCTGCAAAATGGCCTCTCTTTGCGGCCACTCGCCCTGGCCCACCCTGACCACCCAAGCAAACATTTCCAAATTTTGCTGGATTTCTTCAAAACTACAGTGGTCACAAGCTAGATTCCAGCTCGGCCTTGTAGCCCCAAACGCCAGCTCTCATCTGATGCCCAGAGCCTGGCCAAATGACTTCTTTTTCCCCTGCAAAATGGCCTCTCTTTGCGGCCACTCGCCCTGGCCCACCCTGACCACCCAACCTAAACATTTCCAAATTTTGTTGGATTTCTCCAAAACCACAGTGGTCAGAAGCTAGATCCCAGCTCGGCCTTATAGCCCCAAATGCCAGCTTTCATCATATGCACAGAGGTTGGCCAAAGGACTTCTTTTTCCCCTGCAAAATATCCTCTCTTTGCGGCCACTCGCCCTGGCCCACCCTGACCACCCAAGCAAACATTTTCAAATTTTGCTGGATTTCTCCAAAACTACAGTGGTCAGAAGCCAGATCCCAGCTCGGCCTTATAGCCCCAAACACCAGCTTTCATCTGATGCCCAGAGCCTGGCCAAATGACTTCTGTTTCCCCTGCAAAACGGCCTCTCTTTGCGGCCACTCGCCCTGGCCCACCCTGACCACCCAACCTAAACATTTCCAAATTTTGTTGGATTTCTCCAAAACTACAGTGGTCAGAAGCTAGATGCTAGCTCGGTCTTATAGCCCCAAATGCCAGCTTTCATCTGATGCCCAGAGCTTGGCCAAATGACTTCTTTTTCCCCTGCAAAATGGCCTCTCTTTGCGGCCACTCGCCCTGGCCCACCCTGACCACCCAACCTAAAAATTGCCAAATTTTGCTGGATTTCTCCAAAACTACAGTGGTCAGAAGCTAGATGCCAGCTCGGCCTTATAGCCCCAAACGCCAGCTTTCATCTGATGCTCAGAGCCTGGCCAAATGACTTCTTTTTCCCCTGCAAAATGGCCTCTCTTTGCGGCCACTCGCCCTGGCCCACCCTGACCACCCAAGCAAACATTTCCAAATTTTGCTGGATTTCTCCAAAACTATAGTGGTCAGAAGCTAGATCCCAGCTCGGCCTTATAGCCCCAAACGCCAGCTTTCATCTGATGCCCAGAGCCTGGCCAAATGACTTCTTTTTCCCCTGCAAAATGGCCTCTCTTTGCGGCCACTCGCCCTGGCCCACCCTGACCACCCAAGCAAACATTTCCAAATTTTGCTGGATTTCTTCAAAACTACAGTGGTCTCAAGCTAGATTCCAGCTCGGCCTTATAGCCCCAAACGCCAGCTTTCATCTGATGCCCAGAGGTTGGGCAAATGACTTCTTTTTCCCCTGCAAAATGGCCTCTCTTTGCGGCCACTCGCCCTGGCCCACCCTGACCACCCAACCTAAACATTTCCAAATTTTGTTGGATTTCTCCAAAACTACAGTGGTCAGAAGCTAGATCCCACCTCGGCCTTATAGCCCCAAATGCCAGCTTTCATCTGATGCCCAGAGGTTGGCCAAATGACTTCTTTTTCCCCTGCAAAATGGCCTCTCTTTGCGGCCACTCGCCCTGGCCCACCCTGACCACCCAAGCAAACATTTCCAAATTTTGCTGGATTTCTTCAAAACTACAGTGGTCACAAGCTAGATTCCAGCTCGGCCTTGTAGCCCCAAACGCCAGCTCTCATCTGATGCCCAGAGCCTGGCCAAATGACTTCTTTTTCCCCTGCAAAATGGCCTCTCTTTGCGGCCACTCGCCCTGGCCCACCCTGACCACCCAACCTAAACATTTCCAAATTTTGTTGGATTTCTCCAAAACCACAGTGGTCAGAAGCTAGATCCCAGCTCGGCCTTATAGCCCCAAATGCCAGCTTTCATCATATGCACAGAGGTTGGCCAAATGACTTCTTTTTCCCCTGCAAAACGGCCTCTCTTTGCGGCCACTCGCCCTGGCCCACCCTGACCACCCAACCTAAACATTTCCAAATTTTGTTGGATTTCTCCAAAACTACAGTGGTCAGAAGCTAGATCCCAGCTCGGCCTTATAGCCCCAAACGCCAGCTTTCATCTGATGCACAGAGGTTGGCCAAAGGACTTCATTTTCCCCTGCAAAATGGCCTCTCTTTGCGGCCACTCGCCCTGGCCCACCCTGACCACCCAAGCAAACTTTTCCAAATTTTGCTGGATTTCTCCAAAACTACAGTGGTCAGAAGCTAGATCCCATCTCGGCCTTATAGCCCCAAATGCCAGCTTTCATCTGATGCCCAGAGCCTGGCCAAATGACTTCTTTTTCCCCTGCAAAACGGCCTCTCTTTGCGGCCACTCGCCCTGGCCCACCCTGACCACCCAACCTAAACATTTCCAAATTTTGTTGGATTTCTCCAAAACTACAGTGGTCAGAAGCTAGATCCCAGCTCGGCCTTATAGCCCCAAACGCCAGCTTTCATCTGATGCCCAGAGCCTGGCCAAATGACTTCTTTTCCCCCTGCAAAACGGCCTCACTTTGCGGCCACTCGCCCTGGCCCACCCTGACCACCCAACCTAAACATTTCCAAATTTTGTTGGATTTCTCCAAAACTACAGTGGTCAGAAGCTAGATCCCAGCTCGGTCTTATAGCCCCAAATGCCAGCTTTCATCTGATGCCCAGAGCTTGGCCAAATGACTTCTTTTTCCCCTGCAAAATGGCCTCTCTTTGGGCCACTCGCCCTGGCCCACCCTGACCACCCAAGCAAACATTTCCAAATTTTGCTGGATTTCTCCAAAACTACAGTGATCACAAGCTAGATTCCAGCTCGGCCTTATAGCCCCAAACGCCAGCTTTCATCTGATGCCCAGAGGTTGGCCAAATGACTTCTTCTTCCCCTGCAAAATGGCCTCTATTTGCGGCCACTGGCCGTGGCCCAGCCTGACCACCCAACCTAAACATTTCCAAATTTTGTTGGATTTCTCCAAAACCACAGTGGTCAGAAGCTAGATCCCAGCTCGGCCTTATAGCCCCAAACGCCAGCTTTCATCTGATGCACAGAGGTTGGCCAAAGGACTTCATTTTCCCCTGCAAAATGGCCTCTCTTTGCGGCCACTCGCCCTGGCCCACCCTGACCACCCAAGCAAACTTTTCCAAATTTTGTTGGATTTCTCCAAAACTACAGTGGTCAGAAGCTAGATCCCAGCTCGGCCTTATAGCCCCAAACGCCAGCTTTCATCTGATGCCCAGAGCCTGGCCAAATGACTTCTTTTTCCCCTGCAAAACAGCCTCTCTTTGCGGCCACTCGCCCTGGCCCACCCTGACCACCCAACCTAAACATTTCCAAATTTTGTTGGATTTCTCCAAAACTACAGTGGTCAGAAGCTAGATCCCAGCTCGGTCTTATAGCCCCAAATGCCAGCTTTCATCTGATGCCCAGAGCTTGGCCAAATGACTTCTTTTTCCCCTGCAAAATGGCCTCTCTTTGGGCCACTCGCCCTGGCCCACCCTGACCACCCAACCTAAACATTTCCAAATTTTGTTGGATTTCTCCAAAACCACAGTGGTCAGAAGCTAGATCCCAGCTCGGCCTTATAGCCCCAAACGCCAGCTTTCATCTGATGCACAGAGGTTGGCCAAAGGACTTCATTTTCCCCTGCAAAATGGCCTCTCTTTGCGGCCACTCGCCCTGGCCCACCCTGACCACCCAAGCAAACATTTCCAAATTTTGCTGGATTTCTCCAAAACTACAGTGATCACAAGCTAGATTCCAGCTCGGCCTTATAGCCCCAAACGCCAGCTTTCATCTGATGCCCAGAGCCTGGCCAAAGGACTTCTTTTTCCCCTGCAAAATGGCCTCTCTTTGCGGCCACTCGCCCTGGCCCACCCTGACCACCCAACCTAAAAATTTCCAAATTTTGTTGGATTTCTCCAAAACTACAGTGGTCAGAAGCTAGATCCCAGCTCGGCCTTATAGCCCCAAATGCCAGCTTTCATCATATGCACAGCGGTTGGCCAAAGGACTTCTTTTTCCCCTGCAAAATGGCCTCTCTTTGCGGCCATTCGCCCTGGCCCACCCTGACCACCACAGCAAAAATTTTCAAATTTTGATGGATTTCTCCAAAACTACAGTGGTCAGAAGCTAGATCCCAGCTCGGCCTTATAGCCCCAAACGCCAGCTTTCATCTGATGCCCAGAGCCTGGCCAAAGGACTTCTTTTTCCCCTGCAAAATGGCCTCTCTTTGCGGCCACTCGCCCTGGCCCACCCTGACCACATAACCTAAAAATTTTCAAATTTTGTTGGATTTCTCCAAAACTACAGTGGTCAGAAGCTAGATGCCAGCTCGGCCTTATAGCCCCAAACGCCAGCTTTCATCTGATGCCCAGAGCCTGGCCAAATGACTTCTTTTTCCCCTGCAAAATGGCCTCTCTTTGCGGCCACTCGCCCTGGCCCACCCTGACCACCCAACCTAAACATTTCCAAATTTTGTTGGATTTCTCCAAAACTACAGTGGTCAGAAGCTAGATCCCAGCTCGGTCTTATAGCCCCAAATGCCAGCTTTCATCTGATGCCCAGAGCTTGGCCAAATGACTTCTTTTTCCCCTGCAAAATGGCCTCTCTTTGGGCCACTCGCCCTGGCCCACCCTGACCACCCAAGCAAACATTTCCAAATTTTGCTGGATTTCTCCAAAACTACAGTGATCACAAGCTAGATCCCGGCTCGGCCTTATAGCCCCAAACGCCAGCTTTCATCTGATGCCCAGAGCCTGGCCAAAGGACTTCTTTTTCCCCTGCAAAACGGCCTCTCTTTGCGGCCACTCGCCCTGGCCCACCCTGACCACCCAACCTAAACATTTCCAAATTTTGTTGGATTTCTCCAAAACTACAGTGGTCAGAAGCTAGATCCCAGCTCGGCCTTATAGCCCCAAATGCCAGCTTTCATCATATGCACAGAGGTTGGCCAAATGACTTCTTTTTCCCCTGCAAAACGGCCTCTCTTTGCGGCCACTCGCCCTGGCCCACCCTGACCACCCAACCTAAAAATTTCCAAATTTTGTTGGATTTCTCCAAAACTACAGTGGTCAGAAGCTAGATCCCAGCTCGGCCTTATAGCCCCAAACGCCAGCTTTCATCTGATGCACAGAGGTTGGCCAAAGGACTTCATTTTCCCCTGCAAAATGGCCTCTCTTTGCGGCCACTCGCCCTGGCCCACCCTGACCACCCAAGCAAACTTTTCCAAATTTTGCTGGATTTCTCCAAAACTACAGTGGTCAGAAGCTAGATCCCATCTCGGCCTTATAGCCCCAAATGCCAGCTTTCATCTGATGCCCAGAGCTTGGCCAAATGACTTCTTTTTCCCCTGCAAAATGGCCTCTCTTTGCGGCCACTCGCCCTGGCCCACCCTGACCACCCAAGCAAACATTTCCAAATTTTGCTGGATTTCTTCAAAACTACAGTGGTCACAAGCTAGATTCCAGCTCGGCCTTGTAGCCCCAAACGCCAGCTCTCATCTGATGCCCAGAGCCTGGCCAAATGACTTCTTTTTCCCCTGCAAAATGGCCTCTCTTTGCGGCCACTCGCCGTGGCCCAGCCTGACCACCCAACCTAAACATTTCCAAATTTTGTTGGATTTCTCCAAAACCACAGTGGTCAGAAGCTAGATCCCAGCTCGGCCTTATAGCCCCAAACGCCAGCTTTCATCTGATGCACAGAGGTTGGCCAAAGGACTTCATTTTCCCCTGCAAAATGGCCTCTCTTTGCGGCCACTCGCCCTGGCCCACCCTGACCACCCAAGCAAACTTTTCCAAATTTTGCTGGATTTCTCCAAAACTACAGTGGTCAGAAGCTAGATCCCATCTCGGCCTAATAGCCCCAAATGCCAGCTTTCATCTGATGCCCAGAGCCTGGCCAAATGACTTCTTTTTCCCCTGCAAAACGGCCTCTCTTTGCGGCCACTCGCCCTGGCCCACCCTGACCACCCAACCTAAACATTTCCAAATTTTGTTGGATTTCTCCAAAACTACAGTGGTCAGAAGCTAGATCCCAGCTCGGCCTTATAGCCCCAAACGCCAGCTTTCATCTGATGCCCAGAGCCTGGCCAAATGACTTCTTTTTCCCCTGCAAAATGGCCTCTCTTTGCGGCCACTCGCCCTGGCCCACCCTGACCACCCAACCTAAACATTTCCAAATTTTGTTGGATTTCTCCAAAACTACAGTGGTCAGAAGCTAGATCCCACCTCGGCCTTATAGCCCCAAATGCCAGCTTTCATCTGATGCCCAGAGGTTGGCCAAATGACTTCTTTTTCCCCTGCAAAATGGCCTCTCTTTGCGGCCACTCGCCCTGGCCCACCCTGACCACCCAAGCAAACATTTCCAAATTTTGCTGGATTTCTTCAAAACTACAGTGGTCACAAGCTAGATTCCAGCTCGGCCTTGTAGCCCCAAACGCCAGCTCTCATCTGATGCCCAGAGCCTGGCCAAATGACTTCTTTTTCCCCTGCAAAATGGCCTCTCTTTGCGGCCACTCGCCGTGGCCCAGCCTGACCACCCAACCTAAACATTTCCAAATTTTGTTGGATTTCTCCAAAACCACAGTGGTCAGAAGCTAGATCCCAGCTCGGCCTTATAGCCCCAAACGCCAGCTTTCATCTGATGCACAGAGGTTGGCCAAAGGACTTCATTTTCCCCTGCAAAATGGCCTCTCTTTGCGGCCACTCGCCCTGGCCCACCCTGACCACCCAAGCAAACTTTTCCAAATTTTGCTGGATTTCTCCAAAACTACAGTGGTCAGAAGCTAGATCCCAGCTCGGCCTTATAGCCCCAAATGCCAGCTTTCATCTGATGCCCAGAGCCTGGCCAAATGACTTCTTTTTCCCCTGCAAAACGGCCTCTCTTTGCGGCCACTCGCCCTGGCCCACCCTGACCACCCAACCTAAACATTTCCAAATTTTGTTGGATTTCTCCAAAACTACAGTGGTCAGAAGCTAGATCCCAGCTCGGCCTTATAGCCCCAAACGCCAGCTTTCATCTGATGCCCAGAGGTTGGGCAAATGACTTCTTTTTCCCCTGCAAAATGGCCTCTCTTTGCGGCCACTCGCCCTGGCCCACCCTGACCACCCAACCTAAACATTTCCAAATTTTGTTGGATTTCTCCAAAACTACAGTGGTCAGAAGCTAGATCCCACCTCGGCCTTATAGCCCCAAATGCCAGCTTTCATCTGATGCCCAGAGGTTGGCCAAATGACTTCTTTTTCCCCTGCAAAATGGCCTCTCTTTGCGGCCACTCGCCCTGGCCCACCCTGACCACCCAAGCAAACATTTCCAAATTTTGCTGGATTTCTTCAAAACTACAGTGGTCACAAGCTAGATTCCAGCTCGGCCTTGTAGCCCCAAACGCCAGCTCTCATCTGATGCCCAGAGCCTGGCCAAATGACTTCTTTTTCCCCTGCAAAATGGCCTCTCTTTGCGGCCACTCGCCGTGGCCCAGCCTGACCACCCAACCTAAACATTTCCAAATTTTGTTGGATTTCTCCAAAACCACAGTGGTCAGAAGCTAGATCCCAGCTCGGCCTTATAGCCCCAAACGCCAGCTTTCATCTGATGCACAGAGGTTGGCCAAAGGACTTCATTTTCCCCTGCAAAATGGCCTCTCTTTGCGGCCACTCGCCCTGGCCCACCCTGACCACCCAAGCAAACTTTTCCAAATTTTGCTGGATTTCTCCAAAACTACAGTGGTCAGAAGCTAGATCCCAGCTCGGCCTTATAGCCCCAAACGCCAGCTTTCATCTGATGCCCAGAGCCTGGCCAAATGACTTCTTTTTCCCCTGCAAAACGGCCTCTCTTTGCGGCCACTCGCCCTGGCCCACCCTGACCACCCAACCTAAACATTTCCAAATTTTGTTGGATTTCTCCAAAACTACAGTGGTCAGAAGCTAGATCCCAGCTCGGTCTTATAGCCCCAAATGCCAGCTTTCATCTGATGCCCAGAGCTTGGCCAAATGACTTCTTTTTCCCCTGCAAAATGGCCTCTCTTTGCGGCCACTCGCCGTGGCCCAGCCTGACCACCCAACCTAAACATTTCCAAATTTTGTTGGATTTCTCCAAAACCACAGTGGTCAGAAGCTAGATCCCAGCTCGGCCTTATAGCCCCAAATGCCAGCTTTCATCTGATGCCCAGAGCCTGGCCAAAGGACTTCTTTTTCCCCTGCAAAACGGCCTCTCTTTGCGGCCACTCGCCCTGGCCCACCCTGACCACCCAACCTAAACTTTTCCAAATTTTGTTGGATTTCTCCAAAACTACAGTGGTCAGAAGCTAGATGCCAGCTCGGTCTTATAGCCCCAAATGCCAGCTTTCATCTGATGCCCAGAGCTTGGCCAAATGACTTCTTTTTCCCCTGCAAAATGGCCTCTCTTTGGGCCACTCGCCCTGGCCCACCCTGACCACCCAACCTAAACATTTCCAAATTTTGTTGGATTTCTCCAAAACCACAGTGGTCAGAAGCTAGATCCCAGCTCGGCCTTATAGCCCCAAACGCCAGCTTTCATCTGATGCACAGAGGTTGGCCAAAGGACTTCTTTTTCCCCTGCAAAATATCCTCTCTTTGCGGCCACTCGCCCTGGCCCACCCTGACCACCCAAGCAAACATTTTCAAATTTTGCTGGATTTCTCCAAAACTACAGTGGTCAGAAGCCAGATCCCAGCTCGGCCTTATAGCCCCAAACACCAGCTTTCATCTGATGCCCAGAGCCTGGCCAAATGACTTCTGTTTCCCCTGCAAAACGGCCTCTCTTTGCGGCCACTCGCCCTGGCCCACCCTGACCACCCAACCTAAACATTTCCAAATTTTGTTGGATTTCTCCAAAACTACAGTGGTCAGAAGCTAGATGCTAGCTCGGTCTTATAGCCCCAAATGCCAGCTTTCATCTGATGCCCAGAGCTTGGCCAAATGACTTCTTTTTCCCCTGCAAAATGGCCTCTCTTTGCGGCCACTCGCCCTGGCCCACCCTGACCACCCAACCTAAAAATTGCCAAATTTTGCTGGATTTCTCCAAAACTACAGTGGTCAGAAGCTAGATGCCAGCTCGGCCTTATAGCCCCAAACGCCAGCTTTCATCTGATGCTCAGAGCCTGGCCAAATGACTTCTTTTTCCCCTGCAAAATGGCCTCTCTTTGCGGCCACTCGCCCTGGCCCACCCTGACCACCCAAGCAAACATTTCCAAATTTTGCTGGATTTCTCCAAAACTATAGTGGTCAGAAGCTAGATCCCAGCTCGGCCTTATAGCCCCAAACGCCAGCTTTCATCTGATGCCCAGAGCCTGGCCAAATGACTTCTTTTTCCCCTGCAAAATGGCCTCTCTTTGCGGCCACTCGCCCTGGCCCACCCTGACCACCCAAGCAAACATTTCCAAATTTTGCTGGATTTCTTCAAAACTACAGTGGTCTCAAGCTAGATTCCAGCTCGGCCTTATAGCCCCAAACGCCAGCTTTCATCTGATGCCCAGAGGTTGGGCAAATGACTTCTTTTTCCCCTGCAAAATGGCCTCTCTTTGCGGCCACTCGCCCTGGCCCACCCTGACCACCCAACCTAAACATTTCCAAATTTTGTTGGATTTCTCCAAAACTACAGTGGTCAGAAGCTAGATCCCACCTCGGCCTTATAGCCCCAAATGCCAGCTTTCATCTGATGCCCAGAGGTTGGCCAAATGACTTCTTTTTCCCCTGCAAAATGGCCTCTCTTTGCGGCCACTCGCCCTGGCCCACCCTGACCACCCAAGCAAACATTTCCAAATTTTGCTGGATTTCTTCAAAACTACAGTGGTCACAAGCTAGATTCCAGCTCGGCCTTGTAGCCCCAAACGCCAGCTCTCATCTGATGCCCAGAGCCTGGCCAAATGACTTCTTTTTCCCCTGCAAAATGGCCTCTCTTTGCGGCCACTCGCCCTGGCCCACCCTGACCACCCAACCTAAACATTTCCAAATTTTGTTGGATTTCTCCAAAACCACAGTGGTCAGAAGCTAGATCCCAGCTCGGCCTTATAGCCCCAAATGCCAGCTTTCATCTGATGCCCAGAGCTTGGCCAAATGACTTCTTTTTCCCCTGCAAAATGGCCTCTCTTTGGGCCACTCGCCCTGGCCCACCCTGACCACCCAAGCAAACATTTCCAAATTTTGCTGGATTTCTCCAAAACTACAGTGATCACAAGCTAGATTCCAGCTCGGCCTTATAGCCCCAAACGCCAGCTTTCATCTGATGCCCAGAGCCTGGCCAAAGGACTTCTTTTTCCCCTGCAAAACGGCCTCTCTTTGCGGCCACTCGCCCTGGCCCACCCTGACCACCCAACCTAAACATTTCCAAATTTTGTTGGATTTCTCCAAAACTACAGTGGTCAGAAGCTAGATCCCAGCTCGGCCTTATAGCCCCAAATGCCAGCTTTCATCATATGCACAGAGGTTGGCCAAATGACTTCTTTTTCCCCTGCAAAATGGCCTCTCTTTGCGGCCACTCGCCCTGGCCCACCCTGACCACCCAACCTAAAAATTTCCAAATTTTGTTGGATTTCTCCAAAACTACAGTGGTCAGAAGCTAGATCCCAGCTCGGCCTTATAGCCCCAAATGCCAGCTTTCATCATATGCACAGAGGTTGGCCAAATGACTTCTTTTTCCCCTGCAAAACGGCCTCTCTTTGCGGCCACTCGCCCTGGCCCACCCTGACCACCCAACCTAAACATTTCCAAATTTTGTTGGATTTCTCCAAAACTACAGTGGTCAGAAGCTAGATCCCAGCTCGGCCTTATAGCCCCAAACGCCAGCTTTCATCTGATGCACAGAGGTTGGCCAAAGGACTTCATTTTCCCCTGCAAAATGGCCTCTCTTTGCGGCCACTCGCCCTGGCCCACCCTGACCACCCAAGCAAACTTTTCCAAATTTTGCTGGATTTCTCCAAAACTACAGTGGTCAGAAGCTAGATCCCATCTCGGCCTTATAGCCCCAAATGCCAGCTTTCATCTGATGCCCAGAGCCTGGCCAAATGACTTCTTTTTCCCCTGCAAAACGGCCTCTCTTTGCGGCCACTCGCCCTGGCCCACCCTGACCACCCAACCTAAACATTTCCAAATTTTGTTGGATTTCTCCAAAACTACAGTGGTCAGAAGCTAGATCCCAGCTCGGCCTTATAGCCCCAAACGCCAGCTTTCATCTGATGCCCAGAGCCTGGCCAAATGACTTCTTTTCCCCCTGCAAAACGGCCTCATTTTGCGGCCACTCGCCCTGGCCCACCCTGACCACCCAACCTAAACATTTCCAAATTTTGTTGGATTTCTCCAAAACTACAGTGGTCAGAAGCTAGATCCCAGCTCGGTCTTATAGCCCCAAATGCCAGCTTTCATCTGATGCCCAGAGCTTGGCCAAATGACTTCTTTTTCCCCTGCAAAATGGCCTCTCTTTGGGCCACTCGCCCTGGCCCACCCTGACCACCCAAGCAAACATTTCCAAATTTTGCTGGATTTCTCCAAAACTACAGTGATCACAAGCTAGATTCCAGCTCGGCCTTATAGCCCCAAACGCCAGCTTTCATCTGATGCCCAGAGGTTGGCCAAATGACTTCTTCTTCCCCTGCAAAATGGCCTCTATTTGCGGCCACTGGCCGTGGCCCAGCCTGACCACCCAACCTAAACATTTCCAAATTTTGTTGGATTTCTCCAAAACCACAGTGGTCAGAAGCTAGATCCCAGCTCGGCCTTATAGCCCCAAACGCCAGCTTTCATCTGATGCACAGAGGTTGGCCAAAGGACTTCATTTTCCCCTGCAAAATGGCCTCTCTTTGCGGCCACTCGCCCTGGCCCACCCTGACCACCCAAGCAAACTTTTCCAAATTTTGTTGGATTTCTCCAAAACTACAGTGGTCAGAAGCTAGATCCCAGCTCGGCCTTATAGCCCCAAACGCCAGCTTTCATCTGATGCCCAGAGCCTGGCCAAATGACTTCTTTTTCCCCTGCAAAACAGCCTCTCTTTGCGGCCACTCGCCCTGGCCCACCCTGACCACCCAACCTAAACATTTCCAAATTTTGTTGGATTTCTCCAAAACTACAGTGGTCAGAAGCTAGATCCCAGCTCGGTCTTATAGCCCCAAATGCCAGCTTTCATCTGATGCCCAGAGCTTGGCCAAATGACTTCTTTTTCCCCTGCAAAATGGCCTCTCTTTGGGCCACTCGCCCTGGCCCACCCTGACCACCCAACCTAAACATTTCCAAATTTTGTTGGATTTCTCCAAAACCACAGTGGTCAGAAGCTAGATCCCAGCTCGGCCTTATAGCCCCAAACGCCAGCTTTCATCTGATGCACAGAGGTTGGCCAAAGGACTTCATTTTCCCCTGCAAAATGGCCTCTCTTTGCGGCCACTCGCCCTGGCCCACCCTGACCACCCAAGCAAACATTTCCAAATTTTGCTGGATTTCTCCAAAACTACAGTGATCACAAGCTAGATTCCAGCTCGGCCTTATAGCCCCAAACGCCAGCTTTCATCTGATGCCCAGAGCCTGGCCAAAGGACTTCTTTTTCCCCTGCAAAATGGCCTCTCTTTGCGGCCACTCGCCCTGGCCCACCCTGACCACCCAACCTAAAAATTTCCAAATTTTGTTGGATTTCTCCAAAACTACAGTGGTCAGAAGCTAGATCCCAGCTCGGCCTTATAGCCCCAAATGCCAGCTTTCATCATATGCACAGCGGTTGGCCAAAGGACTTCTTTTTCCCCTGCAAAATGGCCTCTCTTTGCGGCCATTCGCCCTGGCCCACCCTGACCACCAAAGCAAAAATTTTCAAATTTTGATGGATTTCTCCAAAACTACAGTGGTCAGAAGCTAGATCCCAGCTCGGCCTTATAGCCCCAAACGCCAGCTTTCATCTGATGCCCAGAGCCTGGCCAAAGGACTTCTTTTTCCCCTGCAAAATGGCCTCTCTTTGCGGCCACTCGCCCTGGCCCACCCTGACCACATAACCTAAAAATTTTCAAATTTTGTTGGATTTCTCCAAAACTACAGTGGTCAGAAGCTAGATGCCAGCTCGGCCTTATAGCCCCAAACGCCAGCTTTCATCTGATGCCCAGAGCCTGGCCAAATGACTTCTTTTTCCCCTGCAAAATGGCCTCTCTTTGCGGCCACTCGCCCTGGCCCACCCTGACCACCCAACCTAAACATTTCCAAATTTTGTTGGATTTCTCCAAAACTACAGTGGTCAGAAGCTAGATCCCAGCTCGGTCTTATAGCCCCAAATGCCAGCTTTCATCTGATGCCCAGAGCTTGGCCAAATGACTTCTTTTTCCCCTGCAAAATGGCCTCTCTTTGGGCCACTCGCCCTGGCCCACCCTGACCACCCAAGCAAACATTTCCAAATTTTGCTGGATTTCTCCAAAACTACAGTGATCACAAGCTAGATCCCAGCTCGGCCTTATAGCCCCAAACGCCAGCTTTCATCTGATGCCCAGAGCCTGGCCAAAGGACTTCTTTTTCCCCTGCAAAACGGCCTCTCTTTGCGGCCACTCGCCCTGGCCCACCCTGACCACCCAACCTAAACATTTCCAAATTTTGTTGGATTTCTCCAAAACTACAGTGGTCAGAAGCTAGATCCCAGCTCGGCCTTATAGCCCCAAATGCCAGCTTTCATCATATGCACAGAGGTTGGCCAAATGACTTCTTTTTCCCCTGCAAAACGGCCTCTCTTTGCGGCCACTCGCCCTGGCCCACCCTGACCACCCAACCTAAAAATTTCCAAATTTTGTTGGATTTCTCCAAAACTACAGTGGTCAGAAGCTAGATCCCAGCTCGGCCTTATAGCCCCAAACGCCAGCTTTCATCTGATGCACAGAGGTTGGCCAAAGGACTTCATTTTCCCCTGCAAAATGGCCTCTCTTTGCGGCCACTCGCCCTGGCCCACCCTGACCACCCAAGCAAACTTTTCCAAATTTTGCTGGATTTCTCCAAAACTACAGTGGTCAGAAGCTAGATCCCATCTCGGCCTTATAGCCCCAAATGCCAGCTTTCATCTGATGCCCAGAGCTTGGCCAAATGACTTCTTTTTCCCCTGCAAAATGGCCTCTCTTTGCGGCCACTCGCCCTGGCCCACCCTGACCACCCAAGCAAACATTTCCAAATTTTGCTGGATTTCTTCAAAACTACAGTGGTCACAAGCTAGATTCCAGCTCGGCCTTGTAGCCCCAAACGCCAGCTCTCATCTGATGCCCAGAGCCTGGCCAAATGACTTCTTTTTCCCCTGCAAAATGGCCTCTCTTTGCGGCCACTCGCCGTGGCCCAGCCTGACCACCCAACCTAAACATTTCCAAATTTTGTTGGATTTCTCCAAAACCACAGTGGTCAGAAGCTAGATCCCAGCTCGGCCTTATAGCCCCAAACGCCAGCTTTCATCTGATGCACAGAGGTTGGCCAAAGGACTTCATTTTCCCCTGCAAAATGGCCTCTCTTTGCGGCCACTCGCCCTGGCCCACCCTGACCACCCAAGCAAACTTTTCCAAATTTTGCTGGATTTCTCCAAAACTACAGTGGTCAGAAGCTAGATCCCATCTCGGCCTAATAGCCCCAAATGCCAGCTTTCATCTGATGCCCAGAGCCTGGCCAAATGACTTCTTTTTCCCCTGCAAAACGGCCTCTCTTTGCGGCCACTCGCCCTGGCCCACCCTGACCACCCAACCTAAACATTTCCAAATTTTGTTGGATTTCTCCAAAACTACAGTGGTCAGAAGCTAGATCCCAGCTCGGCCTTATAGCCCCAAACGCCAGCTTTCATCTGATGCCCAGAGCCTGGCCAAATGACTTCTTTTTCCCCTGCAAAATGGCCTCTCTTTGCGGCCACTCGCCCTGGCCCACCCTGACCACCCAACCTAAACATTTCCAAATTTTGTTGGATTTCTCCAAAACTACAGTGGTCAGAAGCTAGATCCCACCTCGGCCTTATAGCCCCAAATGCCAGCTTTCATCTGATGCCCAGAGGTTGGCCAAATGACTTCTTTTTCCCCTGCAAAATGGCCTCTCTTTGCGGCCACTCGCCCTGGCCCACCCTGACCACCCAAGCAAACATTTCCAAATTTTGCTGGATTTCTTCAAAACTACAGTGGTCACAAGCTAGATTCCAGCTCGGCCTTGTAGCCCCAAACGCCAGCTCTCATCTGATGCCCAGAGCCTGGCCAAATGACTTCTTTTTCCCCTGCAAAATGGCCTCTCTTTGCGGCCACTCGCCGTGGCCCAGCCTGACCACCCAACCTAAACATTTCCAAATTTTGTTGGATTTCTCCAAAACCACAGTGGTCAGAAGCTAGATCCCAGCTCGGCCTTATAGCCCCAAACGCCAGCTTTCATCTGATGCACAGAGGTTGGCCAAAGGACTTCATTTTCCCCTGCAAAATGGCCTCTCTTTGCGGCCACTCGCCCTGGCCCACCCTGACCACCCAAGCAAACTTTTCCAAATTTTGCTGGATTTCTCCAAAACTACAGTGGTCAGAAGCTAGATCCCATCTCGGCCTTATAGCCCCAAATGCCAGCTTTCATCTGATGCCCAGAGCCTGGCCAAATGACTTCTTTTTCCCCTGCAAAACGGCCTCTCTTTGCGGCCACTCGCCCTGGCCCACCCTGACCACCCAACCTAAACATTTCCAAATTTTGTTGGATTTCTCCAAAACTACAGTGGTCAGAAGCTAGATCCCAGCTCGGCCTTATAGCCCCAAACGCCAGCTTTCATCTGATGCCCAGAGGTTGGGCAAATGACTTCTTTTTCCCCTGCAAAATGGCCTCTCTTTGCGGCCACTCGCCCTGGCCCACCCTGACCACCCAACCTAAACATTTCCAAATTTTGTTGGATTTCTCCAAAACTACAGTGGTCAGAAGCTAGATCCCACCTCGGCCTTATAGCCCCAAATGCCAGCTTTCATCTGATGCCCAGAGGTTGGCCAAATGACTTCTTTTTCCCCTGCAAAATGGCCTCTCTTTGCGGCCACTCGCCCTGGCCCACCCTGACCACCCAAGCAAACATTTCCAAATTTTGCTGGATTTCTTCAAAACTACAGTGGTCACAAGCTAGATTCCAGCTCGGCCTTGTAGCCCCAAACGCCAGCTCTCATCTGATGCCCAGAGCCTGGCCAAATGACTTCTTTTTCCCCTGCAAAATGGCCTCTCTTTGCGGCCACTCGCCGTGGCCCAGCCTGACCACCCAACCTAAACATTTCCAAATTTTGTTGGATTTCTCCAAAACCACAGTGGTCAGAAGCTAGATCCCAGCTCGGCCTTATAGCCCCAAACGCCAGCTTTCATCTGATGCACAGAGGTTGGCCAAAGGACTTCATTTTCCCCTGCAAAATGGCCTCTCTTTGCGGCCACTCGCCCTGGCCCACCCTGACCACCCAAGCAAACTTTTCCAAATTTTGCTGGATTTCTCCAAAACTACAGTGGTCAGAAGCTAGATCCCAGCTCGGCCTTATAGCCCCAAACGCCAGCTTTCATCTGATGCCCAGAGCCTGGCCAAATGACTTCTTTTTCCCCTGCAAAACGGCCTCTCTTTGCGGCCACTCGCCCTGGCCCACCCTGACCACCCAACCTAAACATTTCCAAATTTTGTTGGATTTCTCCAAAACTACAGTGGTCAGAAGCTAGATCCCAGCTCGGTCTTATAGCCCCAAATGCCAGCTTTCATCTGATGCCCAGAGCTTGGCCAAATGACTTCTTTTTCCCCTGCAAAATGGCCTCTCTTTGGGCCACTCGCCCTGGCCCACCCTGACCACCCAAGCAAACATTTCCAAATTTTGCTGGATTTCTCCAAAACTACAGTGATCACAAGCTAGATTCCAGCTCGGCCTTATAGCCCCAAACGCCAGCTTTCATCTGATGCCCAGAGCCTGGCCAAATGACTTCTTTTTCCCCTGCAAAACGGCCTCTCTTTGCGGCCACTCGCCCTGGCCCACCCTGACCACCCAACCTAAACATTTCCAAATTTTGTTGGATTTCTCCAAAACTACAGTGGTCAGAAGCTAGATCCCAGCTCGGCCTTATAGCCCCAAATGCCAGCTTTCATCATATGCACAGAGGTTGGCCAAATGACTTCTTTATCCCCTGCAAAATGGCCTCTCTTTGCGGCCACTCGCCCTGGCCCACCCTGACCACCCAACCTAAAAATTTCCAAATTTTGTTGGATTTCTCCAAAACTACAGTGGTCAGAAGCTAGATCCCAGCTCGGCCTTATAGCCCCAAATGCCAGCTTTCATCATATGCACAGAGGTTGGCCAAATGACTTCTTTTTCCCCTGCAAAACGGCCTCTCTTTGCGGCCACTCGCCCTGGCCCACCCTGACCACCCAACCTAAAAATTTCCAAATTTTGTTGGATTTCTCCAAAACTACAGTGGTCAGAAGCTAGATCCCAGCTCGGCCTTATAGCCCCAAACGCCAGCTTTCATCTGATGCACAGAGGTTGGCCAAAGGACTTCATTTTCCCCTGCAAAATGGCCTCTCTTTGCGGCCACTCGCCCTGGCCCACCCTGACCACCCAAGCAAACTTTTCCAAATTTTGCTGGATTTCTCCAAAACTACAGTGGTCAGAAGCTAGATCCCATCTCGGCCTTATAGCCCCAAATGCCAGCTTTCATCTGATGCCCAGAGCCTGGCCAAATGACTTCTTTTTCCCCTGCAAAACGGCCTCTCTTTGCGGCCACTCGCCCTGGCCCACCCTGACCACCCAACCTAAACATTTCCAAATTTTGTTGGATTTCTCCAAAACTACAGTGGTCAGAAGCTAGATCCCAGCTCGGCCTTATAGCCCCAAACGCCAGCTTTCATCTGATGCCCAGAGCCTGGCCAAATGACTTCTTTTCCCCCTGCAAAACGGCCTCACTTTGCGGCCACTCGCCCTGGCCCACCCTGACCACCCAACCTAAACATTTCCAAATTTTGTTGGATTTCTCCAAAACTACAGTGGTCAGAAGCTAGATCCCAGCTCGGTCTTATAGCCCCAAATGCCAGCTTTCATCTGATGCCCAGAGCTTGGCCAAATGACTTCTTTTTCCCCTGCAAAATGGCCTCTCTTTGGGCCACTCGCCCTGGCCCACCCTGACCACCCAAGCAAACATTTCCAAATTTTGCTGGATTTCTCCAAAACTACAGTGATCACAAGCTAGATTCCAGCTCGGCCTTATAGCCCCAAACGCCAGCTTTCATCTGATGCCCAGAGGTTGGCCAAATGACTTCTTTTTCCCCTGCAAAATGGCCTCTATTTGCGGCCACTCGCCGTGGCCCAGCCTGACCACCCAACCTAAACATTTCCAAATTTTGTTGGATTTCTCCAAAACCACAGTGGTCAGAAGCTAGATCCCAGCTCGGCCTTATAGCCCCAAACGCCAGCTTTCATCTGATGCACAGAGGTTGGCCAAAGGACTTCATTTTCCCCTGCAAAATGGCCTCTCTTTGCGGCCACTCGCCCTGGCCCACCCTGACCACCCAAGCAAACTTTTCCAAATTTTGCTGGATTTCTCCAAAACTACAGTGGTCAGAAGCTAGATCCCATCTCGGCCTTATAGCCCCAAATGCCAGCTTTCATCTGATGCCCAGAGCCTGGCCAAATGACTTCTTTTTCCCCTGCAAAACGGCCTCTCTTTGCGGCCACTCGCCCTGGCCCACCCTGACCACCCAACCTAAACATTTCCAAATTTTGTTGGATTTCTCCAAAACTACAGTGGTCAGAAGCTAGATCCCAGCTCGGCCTTATAGCCCCAAACGCCAGCTTTCATCTGATGCCCAGAGGTTGGGCAAATGACTTCTTTTTCCCCTGCAAAATGGCCTCTCTTTGCGGCCACTCGCCCTGGCCCACCCTGACCACCCAACCTAAACATTTCCAAATTTTGTTGGATTTCTCCAAAACTACAGTGGTCAGAAGCTAGATCCCACCTCGGCCTTATAGCCCCAAATGCCAGCTTTCATCTGATGCCCAGAGGTTGGCCAAATGACTTCTTTTTCCCCTGCAAAATGGCCTCTCTTTGCGGCCACTCGCCCTGGCCCACCCTGACCACCCAAGCAAACATTTCCAAATTTTGCTGGATTTCTTCAAAACTACAGTGATCACAAGCTAGATTCCAGCTCGGCCTTGTAGCCCCAAACGCCAGCTCTCATCTGATGCCCAGAGCCTGGCCAAATGACTTCTTTTTCCCCTGCAAAATGGCCTCTCTTTGCGGCCACTCGCCGTGGCCCAGCCTGACCACCCAACCTAAACATTTCCAAATTTTGTTGGATTTCTCCAAAACCACAGTGGTCAGAAGCTAGATCCCAGCTCGGCCTTATAGCCCCAAACGCCAGCTTTCATCTGATGCACAGAGGTTGGCCAAAGGACTTCATTTTCCCCTGCAAAATGGCCTCTCTTTGCGGCCACTCGCCCTGGCCCACCCTGACCACCCAAGCAAACTTTTCCAAATTTTGCTGGATTTCTCCAAAACTACAGTGGTCAGAAGCTAGATCCCATCTCGGCCTTATAGCCCCAAATGCCAGCTTTCATCTGATGCCCAGAGCCTGGCCAAATGACTTCTTTTTCCCCTGCAAAACGGCCTCTCTTTGCGGCCACTCGCCCTGGCCCACCCTGACCACCCAACCTAAACATTTCCAAATTTTGTTGGATTTCTCCAAAACTACAGTGGTCAGAAGCTAGATCCCAGCTCGGCCTTATAGCCCCAAACGCCAGCTTTCATCTGATGCCCAGAGGTTGGGCAAATGACTTCTTTTTCCCCTGCAAAATGGCCTCTCTTTGCGGCCACTCGCCCTGGCCCACCCTGACCACCCAACCTAAACATTTCCAAATTTTGTTGGATTTCTCCAAAACTACAGTGGTCAGAAGCTAGATCCCACCTCGGCCTTATAGCCCCAAATGCCAGCTTTCATCTGATGCCCAGAGGTTGGCCAAATGACTTCTTTTTCCCCTGCAAAATGGCCTCTCTTTGCGGCCACTCGCCCTGGCCCACCCTGACCACCCAAGCAAACATTTCCAAATTTTGCTGGATTTCTTCAAAACTACAGTGGTCACAAGCTAGATTCCAGCTCGGCCTTGTAGCCCCAAACGCCAGCTCTCATCTGATGCCCAGAGCCTGGCCAAATGACTTCTTTTTCCCCTGCAAAATGGCCTCTATTTGCGGCCACTCGCCGTGGCCCAGCCTGACCACCCAACCTAAACATTTCCAAATTTTGTTGGATTTCTCCAAAACCACAGTGGTCAGAAGCTAGATCCCAGCTCGGCCTTATAGCCCCAAACGCCAGCTTTCATCTGATGCCCAGAGCCTGGCCAAATGACTTCTTTTTCCCCTGCAAAACGGCCTCTCTTTGCGGCCACTCGCCCTGGCCCACCCTGACCACCCAACCTAAACATTTCCAAATTTTGTTGGATTTCTCCAAAACTACAGTGGTCAGAAGCTAGATCCCAGCTCGGTCTTATAGCCCCAAATGCCAGCTTTCATCTGATGCCCAGAGCTTGGCCAAATGACTTCTTTTTCCCCTGCAAAATGGCCTCTCTTTGGGCCACTCGCCCTGGCCCACCCTGACCACCCAAGCAAACATTTCCAAATTTTGCTGGATTTCTCCAAAACTACAGTGATCACAAGCTAGATTCCAGCTCGGCCTTATAGCCCCAAACGCCAGCTTTCATCTGATGCCCAGAGCCTGGCCAAAGGACTTCTTTTTCCCCTGCAAAACGGCCTCTCTTTGCGGCCACTCGCCCTGGCCCACCCTGACCACCCAACCTAAACATTTCCAAATTTTGTTGGATTTCTCCAAAACTACAGTGGTCAGAAGCTAGATCCCAGCTCGGCCTTATAGCCCCAAATGCCAGCTTTCATCTGATGCCCAGAGCTTGGCCAAATGACTTCTTTTTCCCCTGCAAAATGGCCTCTCTTTGGGCCACTCGCCCTGGCCCACCCTGACCACCCAAGCAAACATTTCCAAATTTTGCTGGATTTCTCCAAAACTACAGTGATCACAAGCTAGATTCCAGCTCGGCCTTATAGCCCCAAACGCCAGCTTTCATCTGATGCCCAGAGCCTGGCCAAAGGACTTCTTTTTCCCCTGCAAAACGGCCTCTCTTTGCGGCCACTCGCCCTGGCCCACCCTGACCACCCAACCTAAACATTTCCAAATTTTGTTGGATTTCTCCAAAACTACAGTGGTCAGAAGCTAGATCCCAGCTCGGCCTTATAGCCCCAAATGCCAGCTTTCATCATATGCACAGAGGTTGGCCAAATGACTTCTTTTTCCCCTGCAAAATGGCCTCTCTTTGCGGCCACTCGCCCTGGCCCACCCTGACCACCCAACCTAAAAATTTCCAAATTTTGTTGGATTTCTCCAAAACTACAGTGGTCAGAAGCTAGATCCCAGCTCGGCCTTATAGCCCCAAATGCCAGCTTTCATCATATGCACAGAGGTTGGCCAAATGACTTCTTTTTCCCCTGCAAAACGGCCTCTCTTTGCGGCCACTCGCCCTGGCCCACCCTGACCACCCAACCTAAACATTTCCAAATTTTGTTGGATTTCTCCAAAACTACAGTGGTCAGAAGCTAGATCCCAGCTCGGCCTTATAGCCCCAAACGCCAGCTTTCATCTGATGCACAGAGGTTGGCCAAAGGACTTCATTTTCCCCTGCAAAATGGCCTCTCTTTGCGGCCACTCGCCCTGGCCCACCCTGACCACCCAAGCAAACTTTTCCAAATTTTGCTGGATTTCTCCAAAACTACAGTGGTCAGAAGCTAGATCCCATCTCGGCCTTATAGCCCCAAATGCCAGCTTTCATCTGATGCCCAGAGCCTGGCCAAATGACTTCTTTTTCCCCTGCAAAACGGCCTCTCTTTGCGGCCACTCGCCCTGGCCCACCCTGACCACCCAACCTAAACATTTCCAAATTTTGTTGGATTTCTCCAAAACTACAGTGGTCAGAAGCTAGATCCCAGCTCGGCCTTATAGCCCCAAACGCCAGCTTTCATCTGATGCCCAGAGCCTGGCCAAATGACTTCTTTTCCCCCTGCAAAACGGCCTCACTTTGCGGCCACTCGCCCTGGCCCACCCTGACCACCCAACCTAAACATTTCCAAATTTTGTTGGATTTCTCCAAAACTACAGTGGTCAGAAGCTAGATCCCAGCTCGGTCTTATAGCCCCAAATGCCAGCTTTCATCTGATGCCCAGAGCTTGGCCAAATGACTTCTTTTTCCCCTGCAAAATGGCCTCTCTTTGGGCCACTCGCCCTGGCCCACCCTGACCACCCAAGCAAACATTTCCAAATTTTGCTGGATTTCTCCAAAACTACAGTGATCACAAGCTAGATTCCAGCTCGGCCTTATAGCCCCAAACGCCAGCTTTCATCTGATGCCCAGAGGTTGGCCAAATGACTTCTTCTTCCCCTGCAAAATGGCCTCTATTTGCGGCCACTGGCCGTGGCCCAGCCTGACCACCCAACCTAAACATTTCCAAATTTTGTTGGATTTCTCCAAAACCACAGTGGTCAGAAGCTAGATCCCAGCTCGGCCTTATAGCCCCAAACGCCAGCTTTCATCTGATGCACAGAGGTTGGCCAAAGGACTTCATTTTCCCCTGCAAAATGGCCTCTCTTTGCGGCCACTCGCCCTGGCCCACCCTGACCACCCAAGCAAACTTTTCCAAATTTTGTTGGATTTCTCCAAAACTACAGTGGTCAGAAGCTAGATCCCAGCTCGGCCTTATAGCCCCAAACGCCAGCTTTCATCTGATGCCCAGAGCCTGGCCAAATGACTTCTTTTTCCCCTGCAAAACAGCCTCTCTTTGCGGCCACTCGCCCTGGCCCACCCTGACCACCCAACCTAAACATTTCCAAATTTTGTTGGATTTCTCCAAAACTACAGTGGTCAGAAGCTAGATCCCAGCTCGGTCTTATAGCCCCAAATGCCAGCTTTCATCTGATGCCCAGAGCTTGGCCAAATGACTTCTTTTTCCCCTGCAAAATGGCCTCTCTTTGGGCCACTCGCCCTGGCCCACCCTGACCACCCAACCTAAACATTTCCAAATTTTGTTGGATTTCTCCAAAACCACAGTGGTCAGAAGCTAGATCCCAGCTCGGCCTTATAGCCCCAAACGCCAGCTTTCATCTGATGCACAGAGGTTGGCCAAAGGACTTCATTTTCCCCTGCAAAATGGCCTCTCTTTGCGGCCACTCGCCCTGGCCCACCCTGACCACCCAAGCAAACATTTCCAAATTTTGCTGGATTTCTCCAAAACTACAGTGATCACAAGCTAGATTCCAGCTCGGCCTTATAGCCCCAAACGCCAGCTTTCATCTGATGCCCAGAGCCTGGCCAAAGGACTTCTTTTTCCCCTGCAAAATGGCCTCTCTTTGCGGCCACTCGCCCTGGCCCACCCTGACCACCCAACCTAAAAATTTCCAAATTTTGTTGGATTTCTCCAAAACTACAGTGGTCAGAAGCTAGATCCCAGCTCGGCCTTATAGCCCCAAATGCCAGCTTTCATCATATGCACAGCGGTTGGCCAAAGGACTTCTTTTTCCCCTGCAAAATGGCCTCTCTTTGCGGCCATTCGCCCTGGCCCACCCTGACCACCAAAGCAAAAATTTTCAAATTTTGATGGATTTCTCCAAAACTACAGTGGTCAGAAGCTAGATCCCAGCTCGGCCTTATAGCCCCAAACGCCAGCTTTCATCTGATGCCCAGAGCCTGGCCAAAGGACTTCTTTTTCCCCTGCAAAATGGCCTCTCTTTGCGGCCACTCGCCCTGGCCCACCCTGACCACATAACCTAAAAATTTTCAAATTTTGTTGGATTTCTCCAAAACTACAGTGGTCAGAAGCTAGATGCCAGCTCGGCCTTATAGCCCCAAACGCCAGCTTTCATCTGATGCCCAGAGCCTGGCCAAATGACTTCTTTTTCCCCTGCAAAATGGCCTCTCTTTGCGGCCACTCGCCCTGGCCCACCCTGACCACCCAACCTAAACATTTCCAAATTTTGTTGGATTTCTCCAAAACTACAGTGGTCAGAAGCTAGATCCCAGCTCGGTCTTATAGCCCCAAATGCCAGCTTTCATCTGATGCCCAGAGCTTGGCCAAATGACTTCTTTTTCCCCTGCAAAATGGCCTCTCTTTGGGCCACTCGCCCTGGCCCACCCTGACCACCCAAGCAAACATTTCCAAATTTTGCTGGATTTCTCCAAAACTACAGTGATCACAAGCTAGATCCCAGCTCGGCCTTATAGCCCCAAACGCCAGCTTTCATCTGATGCCCAGAGCCTGGCCAAAGGACTTCTTTTTCCCCTGCAAAACGGCCTCTCTTTGCGGCCACTCGCCCTGGCCCACCCTGACCACCCAACCTAAACATTTCCAAATTTTGTTGGATTTCTCCAAAACTACAGTGGTCAGAAGCTAGATCCCAGCTCGGCCTTATAGCCCCAAATGCCAGCTTTCATCATATGCACAGAGGTTGGCCAAATGACTTCTTTTTCCCCTGCAAAACGGCCTCTCTTTGCGGCCACTCGCCCTGGCCCACCCTGACCACCCAACCTAAAAATTTCCAAATTTTGTTGGATTTCTCCAAAACTACAGTGGTCAGAAGCTAGATCCCAGCTCGGCCTTATAGCCCCAAACGCCAGCTTTCATCTGATGCACAGAGGTTGGCCAAAGGACTTCATTTTCCCCTGCAAAATGGCCTCTCTTTGCGGCCACTCGCCCTGGCCCACCCTGACCACCCAAGCAAACTTTTCCAAATTTTGCTGGATTTCTCCAAAACTACAGTGGTCAGAAGCTAGATCCCATCTCGGCCTTATAGCCCCAAATGCCAGCTTTCATCTGATGCCCAGAGCTTGGCCAAATGACTTCTTTTTCCCCTGCAAAATGGCCTCTCTTTGCGGCCACTCGCCCTGGCCCACCCTGACCACCCAAGCAAACATTTCCAAATTTTGCTGGATTTCTTCAAAACTACAGTGGTCACAAGCTAGATTCCAGCTCGGCCTTGTAGCCCCAAACGCCAGCTCTCATCTGATGCCCAGAGCCTGGCCAAATGACTTCTTTTTCCCCTGCAAAATGGCCTCTCTTTGCGGCCACTCGCCGTGGCCCAGCCTGACCACCCAACCTAAACATTTCCAAATTTTGTTGGATTTCTCCAAAACCACAGTGGTCAGAAGCTAGATCCCAGCTCGGCCTTATAGCCCCAAACGCCAGCTTTCATCTGATGCACAGAGGTTGGCCAAAGGACTTCATTTTCCCCTGCAAAATGGCCTCTCTTTGCGGCCACTCGCCCTGGCCCACCCTGACCACCCAAGCAAACTTTTCCAAATTTTGCTGGATTTCTCCAAAACTACAGTGGTCAGAAGCTAGATCCCATCTCGGCCTAATAGCCCCAAATGCCAGCTTTCATCTGATGCCCAGAGCCTGGCCAAATGACTTCTTTTTCCCCTGCAAAACGGCCTCTCTTTGCGGCCACTCGCCCTGGCCCACCCTGACCACCCAACCTAAACATTTCCAAATTTTGTTGGATTTCTCCAAAACTACAGTGGTCAGAAGCTAGATCCCAGCTCGGCCTTATAGCCCCAAAGGCCAGCTTTCATCTGATGCCCAGAGCCTGGCCAAATGACTTCTTTTTCCCCTGCAAAATGGCCTCTCTTTGCGGCCACTCGCCCTGGCCCACCCTGACCACCCAACCTAAACATTTCCAAATTTTGTTGGATTTCTCCAAAACTACAGTGGTCAGAAGCTAGATCCCACCTCGGCCTTATAGCCCCAAATGCCAGCTTTCATCTGATGCCCAGAGGTTGGCCAAATGACTTCTTTTTCCCCTGCAAAATGGCCTCTCTTTGCGGCCACTCGCCCTGGCCCACCCTGACCACCCAAGCAAACATTTCCAAATTTTGCTGGATTTCTTCAAAACTACAGTGGTCACAAGCTAGATTCCAGCTCGGCCTTGTAGCCCCAAACGCCAGCTCTCATCTGATGCCCAGAGCCTGGCCAAATGACTTCTTTTTCCCCTGCAAAATGGCCTCTCTTTGCGGCCACTCGCCGTGGCCCAGCCTGACCACCCAACCTAAACATTTCCAAATTTTGTTGGATTTCTCCAAAACCACAGTGGTCAGAAGCTAGATCCCAGCTCGGCCTTATAGCCCCAAACGCCAGCTTTCATCTGATGCACAGAGGTTGGCCAAAGGACTTCATTTTCCCCTGCAAAATGGCCTCTCTTTGCGGCCACTCGCCCTGGCCCACCCTGACCACCCAAGCAAACTTTTCCAAATTTTGCTGGATTTCTCCAAAACTACAGTGGTCAGAAGCTAGATCCCATCTCGGCCTTATAGCCCCAAATGCCAGCTTTCATCTGATGCCCAGAGCCTGGCCAAATGACTTCTTTTTCCCCTGCAAAACGGCCTCTCTTTGCGGCCACTCGCCCTGGCCCACCCTGACCACCCAACCTAAACATTTCCAAATTTTGTTGGATTTCTCCAAAACTACAGTGGTCAGAAGCTAGATCCCAGCTCGGCCTTATAGCCCCAAACGCCAGCTTTCATCTGATGCCCAGAGGTTGGGCAAATGACTTCTTTTTCCCCTGCAAAATGGCCTCTCTTTGCGGCCACTCGCCCTGGCCCACCCTGACCACCCAAGCAAACATTTCCAAATTTTGCTGGATTTCTTCAAAACTACAGTGGTCACAAGCTAGATTCCAGCTCGGCCTTGTAGCCCCAAACGCCAGCTCTCATCTGATGCCCAGAGCCTGGCCAAATGACTTCTTTTTCCCCTGCAAAATGGCCTCTCTTTGCGGCCACTCGCCGTGGCCCAGCCTGACCACCCAACCTAAACATTTCCAAATTTTGTTGGATTTCTCCAAAACCACAGTGGTCAGAAGCTAGATCCCAGCTCGGCCTTATAGCCCCAAACGCCAGCTTTCATCTGATGCACAGAGGTTGGCCAAAGGACTTCATTTTCCCCTGCAAAATGGCCTCTCTTTGCGGCCACTCGCCCTGGCCCACCCTGACCACCCAAGCAAACTTTTCCAAATTTTGCTGGATTTCTCCAAAACTACAGTGGTCAGAAGCTAGATCCCAGCTCGGCCTTATAGCCCCAAACGCCAGCTTTCATCTGATGCCCAGAGCCTGGCCAAATGACTTCTTTTTCCCCTGCAAAACGGCCTCTCTTTGCGGCCACTCGCCCTGGCCCACCCTGACCACCCAACCTAAACATTTCCAAATTTTGTTGGATTTCTCCAAAACTACAGTGGTCAGAAGCTAGATCCCAGCTCGGTCTTATAGCCCCAAATGCCAGCTTTCATCTGATGCCCAGAGCTTGGCCAAATGACTTCTTTTTCCCCTGCAAAATGGCCTCTCTTTGGGCCACTCGCCCTGGCCCACCCTGACCACCCAAGCAAACATTTCCAAATTTTGCTGGATTTCTCCAAAACTACAGTGATCACAAGCTAGATTCCAGCTCGGCCTTATAGCCCCAAACGCCAGCTTTCATCTGATGCCCAGAGCCTGGCCAAAGGACTTCTTTTTCCCCTGCAAAACGGCCTCTCTTTGCGGCCACTCGCCCTGGCCCACCCTGACCACCCAACCTAAACATTTCCAAATTTTGTTGGATTTCTCCAAAACTACAGTGGTCAGAAGCTAGATCCCAGCTCGGCCTTATAGCCCCAGATGCCAGCTTTCATCATATGCACAGAGGTTGGCCAAATGACTTCTTTATCCCCTGCAAAATGGCCTCTCTTTGCGGCCACTCGCCCTGGCCCACCCTGACCACCCAACCTAAAAATTTCCAAATTTTGTTGGATTTCTCCAAAACTACAGTGGTCAGAAGCTAGATCCCAGCTCGGCCTTATAGCCCCAAATGCCAGCTTTCATCATATGCACAGAGGTTGGCCAAATGACTTCTTTTTCCCCTGCAAAACGGCCTCTCTTTGCGGCCACTCGCCCTGGCCCACCCTGACCACCCAACCTAAAAATTTCCAAATTTTGTTGGATTTCTCCAAAACTACAGTGGTCAGAAGCTAGATCCCAGCTCGGCCTTATAGCCCCAAACGCCAGCTTTCATCTGATGCACAGAGGTTGGCCAAAGGACTTCATTTTCCCCTGCAAAATGGCCTCTCTTTGCGGCCACTCGCCCTGGCCCACCCTGACCACCCAAGCAAACTTTTCCAAATTTTGCTGGATTTCTCCAAAACTACAGTGGTCAGAAGCTAGATCCCATCTCGGCCTTATAGCCCCAAATGCCAGCTTTCATCTGATGCCCAGAGCCTGGCCAAATGACTTCTTTTTCCCCTGCAAAACGGCCTCTCTTTGCGGCCACTCGCCCTGGCCCACCCTGACCACCCAACCTAAACATTTCCAAATTTTGTTGGATTTCTCCAAAACTACAGTGGTCAGAAGCTAGATCCCAGCTCGGCCTTATAGCCCCAAACGCCAGCTTTCATCTGATGCCCAGAGCCTGGCCAAATGACTTCTTTTCCCCCTGCAAAACGGCCTCACTTTGCGGCCACTCGCCCTGGCCCACCCTGACCACCCAACCTAAACATTTCCAAATTTTGTTGGATTTCTCCAAAACTACAGTGGTCAGAAGCTAGATCCCAGCTCGGTCTTATAGCCCCAAATGCCAGCTTTCATCTGATGCCCAGAGCTTGGCCAAATGACTTCTTTTTCCCCTGCAAAATGGCCTCTCTTTGGGCCACTCGCCCTGGCCCACCCTGACCACCCAAGCAAACATTTCCAAATTTTGCTGGATTTCTCCAAAACTACAGTGATCACAAGCTAGATTCCAGCTCGGCCTTATAGCCCCAAACGCCAGCTTTCATCTGATGCCCAGAGGTTGGCCAAATGACTTCTTTTTCCCCTGCAAAATGGCCTCTATTTGCGGCCACTCGCCGTGGCCCAGCCTGACCACCCAACCTAAACATTTCCAAATTTTGTTGGATTTCTCCAAAACCACAGTGGTCAGAAGCTAGATCCCAGCTCGGCCTTATAGCCCCAAACGCCAGCTTTCATCTGATGCACAGAGGTTGGCCAAAGGACTTCATTTTCCCCTGCAAAATGGCCTCTCTTTGCGGCCACTCGCCCTGGCCCACCCTGACCACCCAAGCAAACTTTTCCAAATTTTGCTGGATTTCTCCAAAACTACAGTGGTCAGAAGCTAGATCCCATCTCGGCCTTATAGCCCCAAATGCCAGCTTTCATCTGATGCCCAGAGCCTGGCCAAATGACTTCTTTTTCCCCTGCAAAACGGCCTCTCTTTGCGGCCACTCGCCCTGGCCCACCCTGACCACCCAACCTAAACATTTCCAAATTTTGTTGGATTTCTCCAAAACTACAGTGGTCAGAAGCTAGATCCCAGCTCGGCCTTATAGCCCCAAACGCCAGCTTTCATCTGATGCCCAGAGGTTGGGCAAATGACTTCTTTTTCCCCTGCAAAATGGCCTCTCTTTGCGGCCACTCGCCCTGGCCCACCCTGACCACCCAACCTAAACATTTCCAAATTTTGTTGGATTTCTCCAAAACTACAGTGGTCAGAAGCTAGATCCCACCTCGGCCTTATAGCCCCAAATGCCAGCTTTCATCTGATGCCCAGAGGTTGGCCAAATGACTTCTTTTTCCCCTGCAAAATGGCCTCTCTTTGCGGCCACTCGCCCTGGCCCACCCTGACCACCCAAGCAAACATTTCCAAATTTTGCTGGATTTCTTCAAAACTACAGTGATCACAAGCTAGATTCCAGCTCGGCCTTGTAGCCCCAAACGCCAGCTCTCATCTGATGCCCAGAGCCTGGCCAAATGACTTCTTTTTCCCCTGCAAAATGGCCTCTCTTTGCGGCCACTCGCCGTGGCCCAGCCTGACCACCCAACCTAAACATTTCCAAATTTTGTTGGATTTCTCCAAAACCACAGTGGTCAGAAGCTAGATCCCAGCTCGGCCTTATAGCCCCAAACGCCAGCTTTCATCTGATGCACAGAGGTTGGCCAAAGGACTTCATTTTCCCCTGCAAAATGGCCTCTCTTTGCGGCCACTCGCCCTGGCCCACCCTGACCACCCAAGCAAACTTTTCCAAATTTTGCTGGATTTCTCCAAAACTACAGTGGTCAGAAGCTAGATCCCATCTCGGCCTTATAGCCCCAAATGCCAGCTTTCATCTGATGCCCAGAGCCTGGCCAAATGACTTCTTTTTCCCCTGCAAAACGGCCTCTCTTTGCGGCCACTCGCCCTGGCCCACCCTGACCACCCAACCTAAACATTTCCAAATTTTGTTGGATTTCTCCAAAACTACAGTGGTCAGAAGCTAGATCCCAGCTCGGCCTTATAGCCCCAAACGCCAGCTTTCATCTGATGCCCAGAGGTTGGGCAAATGACTTCTTTTTCCCCTGCAAAATGGCCTCTCTTTGCGGCCACTCGCCCTGGCCCACCCTGACCACCCAACCTAAACATTTCCAAATTTTGTTGGATTTCTCCAAAACTACAGTGGTCAGAAGCTAGATCCCACCTCGGCCTTATAGCCCCAAATGCCAGCTTTCATCTGATGCCCAGAGGTTGGCCAAATGACTTCTTTTTCCCCTGCAAAATGGCCTCTCTTTGCGGCCACTCGCCCTGGCCCACCCTGACCACCCAAGCAAACATTTCCAAATTTTGCTGGATTTCTTCAAAACTACAGTGGTCACAAGCTAGATTCCAGCTCGGCCTTGTAGCCCCAAACGCCAGCTCTCATCTGATGCCCAGAGCCTGGCCAAATGACTTCTTTTTCCCCTGCAAAATGGCCTCTCTTTGCGGCCACTCGCCGTGGCCCAGCCTGACCACCCAACCTAAACATTTCCAAATTTTGTTGGATTTCTCCAAAACCACAGTGGTCAGAAGCTAGATCCCAGCTCGGCCTTATAGCCCCAAACGCCAGCTTTCATCTGATGCCCAGAGCCTGGCCAAATGACTTCTTTTTCCCCTGCAAAACGGCCTCTCTTTGCGGCCACTCGCCCTGGCCCACCCTGACCACCCAACCTAAACATTTCCAAATTTTGTTGGATTTCTCCAAAACTACAGTGGTCAGAAGCTAGATCCCAGCTCGGTCTTATAGCCCCAAATGCCAGCTTTCATCTGATGCCCAGAGCTTGGCCAAATGACTTCTTTTTCCCCTGCAAAATGGCCTCTCTTTGGGCCACTCGCCCTGGCCCACCCTGACCACCCAAGCAAACATTTCCAAATTTTGCTGGATTTCTCCAAAACTACAGTGATCACAAGCTAGATTCCAGCTCGGCCTTATAGCCCCAAACGCCAGCTTTCATCTGATGCCCAGAGCCTGGCCAAAGGACTTCTTTTTCCCCTGCAAAACGGCCTCTCTTTGCGGCCACTCGCCCTGGCCCACCCTGACCACCCAACCTAAACATTTCCAAATTTTGTTGGATTTCTCCAAAACTACAGTGGTCAGAAGCTAGATCCCAGCTCGGCCTTATAGCCCCAAATGCCAGCTTTCATCATATGCACAGAGGTTGGCCAAATGACTTCTTTATCCCCTGCAAAATGGCCTCTCTTTGCGGCCACTCGCCCTGGCCCACCCTGACCACCCAACCTAAAAATTTCCAAATTTTGTTGGATTTCTCCAAAACTACAGTGGTCAGAAGCTAGATCCCAGCTCGGCCTTATAGCCCCAAATGCCAGCTTTCATCATATGCACAGAGGTTGGCCAAATGACTTCTTTTTCCCCTGCAAAACGGCCTCTCTTTGCGGCCACTCGCCCTGGCCCACCCTGACCACCCAACCTAAAAATTTCCAAATTTTGTTGGATTTCTCCAAAACTACAGTGGTCAGAAGCTAGATCCCAGCTCGGCCTTATAGCCCCAAACGCCAGCTTTCATCTGATGCACAGAGGTTGGCCAAAGGACTTCATTTTCCCCTGCAAAATGGCCTCTCTTTGCGGCCACTCGCCCTGGCCCACCCTGACCACCCAAGCAAACTTTTCCAAATTTTGCTGGATTTCTCCAAAACTACAGTGGTCAGAAGCTAGATCCCATCTCGGCCTTATAGCCCCAAATGCCAGCTTTCATCTGATGCCCAGAGCCTGGCCAAATGACTTCTTTTTCCCCTGCAAAACGGCCTCTCTTTGCGGCCACTCGCCCTGGCCCACCCTGACCACCCAACCTAAACATTTCCAAATTTTGTTGGATTTCTCCAAAACTACAGTGGTCAGAAGCTAGATCCCAGCTCGGCCTTATAGCCCCAAACGCCAGCTTTCATCTGATGCCCAGAGCCTGGCCAAATGACTTCTTTTCCCCCTGCAAAACGGCCTCACTTTGCGGCCACTCGCCCTGGCCCACCCTGACCACCCAACCTAAACATTTCCAAATTTTGTTGTATTTCTCCAAAACTACAGTGGTCAGAAGCTAGATCCCAGCTCGGTCTTATAGCCCCAAATGCCAGCTTTCATCTGATGCCCAGAGCTTGGCCAAATGACTTCTTTTTCCCCTGCAAAATGGCCTCTCTTTGGGCCACTCGCCCTGGCCCACCCTGACCACCCAAGCAAACATTTCCAAATTTTGCTGGATTTCTCCAAAACTACAGTGATCACAAGCTAGATTCCAGCTCGGCCTTATAGCCCCAAACGCCAGCTTTCATCTGATGCCCAGAGGTTGGCCAAATGACTTCTTTTTCCCCTGCAAAATGGCCTCTATTTGCGGCCACTCGCCCTGGCCCAGCCTGACCACCCAACCTAAACATTTCCAAATTTTGTTGGATTTCTCCAAAACCACAGTGGTCAGAAGCTAGATCCCAGCTCGGCCTTATAGCCCCAAACGCCAGCTTTCATCTGATGCACAGAGGTTGGCCAAAGGACTTCATTTTCCCCTGCAAAATGGCCTCTCTTTGCGGCCACTCGCCCTGGCCCACCCTGACCACCCAAGCAAACTTTTCCAAATTTTGCTGGATTTCTCCAAAACTACAGTGGTCAGAAGCTAGATCCCATCTCGGCCTTATAGCCCCAAATGCCAGCTTTCATCTGATGCCCAGAGCCTGGCCAAATGACTTCTTTTTCCCCTGCAAAACGGCCTCTCTTTGCGGCCACTCGCCCTGGCCCACCCTGACCACCCAACCTAAACATTTCCAAATTTTGTTGGATTTCTCCAAAACTACAGTGGTCAGAAGCTAGATCCCAGCTCGGCCTTATAGCCCCAAATGCCAGCTTTCATCATATGCACAGAGGTTGGCCAAATGACTTCTTTTTCCCCTGCAAAACGGCCTCTCTTTGCGGCCACTCGCCCTGGCCCACCCTGACCACCCAACCTAAAAATTTCCAAATTTTGTTGGATTTCTCCAAAACTACAGTGGTCAGAAGCTAGATCCCAGCTCGGCCTTATAGCCCCAAACGCCAGCTTTCATCTGATGCCCAGTGGTTGGCCAAAGGACTTCATTTTCCCCTGCAAAATGGCCTCTCTTTGCGGCCACTCGCCCTGGCCCACCCTGACCACCCAAGCAAACTTTTCCAAATTTTGCTGGATTTCTCCAAAACCACAGTGGTCAGAAGCTAGATCCCATCTCGGCCTTATAGCCCCAAATGCCAGCTTTCATCTGATGCCCAGAGCCTGGCCAAATGACTTCTTTTTCCCCTGCAAAACGGCCTCTCTTTGCGGCCACTCGCCCTGGCCCACCCTGACCACCCAACCTAAACATTTCCAAATTTTGTTGGATTTCTCCAAAACTACAGTGGTCAGAAGCTAGATCCCAGCTCGGCCTTATAGCCCCAAACGCCAGCTTTCATCTGATGCCCAGAGGTTGGGCAAATGACTTCTTTTTCCCCTGCAAAATGGCCTCTCTTTGCGGCCACTCGCCCTGGCCCACCCTGACCACCCAACCTAAACATTTCCAAATTTTGTTGGATTTCTCCAAAACTACAGTGGTCAGAAGCTAGATCCCACCTCGGCCTTATAGCCCCAAACGCCAGCTTTCATCTGATGCCCAGAGGTTGGCCAAATGACTTCTTTTTCCCCTGCAAAATGGCCTCTCTTTGCGGCCACTCGCCCTGGCCCACCCTGACCACCCAAGCAAACATTTCCAAATTTTGCTGGATTTCTTCAAAACTACAGTGGTCACAAGCTAGATTCCAGCTCGGCCTTGTAGCCCCAAACGCCAGCTCTCATCTGATGCCCAGAGCCTGGCCAAATGACTTCTTTTTCCCCTGCAAAATGGCCTCTCTTTGCGGCCACTCGCCGTGGCCCAGCCTGACCACCCAACCTAAACATTTCCAAATTTTGTTGGATTTCTCCAAAACCACAGTGGTCAGAAGCTAGATCCCAGCTCGGCCTTATAGCCCCAAACGCCAGCTTTCATCTGATGCACAGAGGTTGGCCAAAGGACTTCATTTTCCCCTGCAAAATGGCCTCTCTTTGCGGCCACTCGCCCTGGCCCACCCTGACCACCCAAGCAAACATTTCCAAATTTTGCTGGATTTCTCCAAAACTACAGTGGTCAGAAGCTAGATCCCATCTCGGCCTTATAGCCCCAAATGCCAGCTTTCATCTGATGCCCAGAGCCTGGCCAAATGACTTCTTTTTCCCCTGCAAAACGGCCTCTCTTTGCGGCCACTCGCCCTGGCCCACCCTGACCACCCAACCTAAACATTTCCAAATTTTGTTGGATTTCTCCAAAACTACAGTGGTCAGAAGCTAGATCCCAGCTCGGCCTTATAGCCCCAAACGCCAGCTTTCATCTGATGCCCAGAGGTTGGGCAAATGACTTCTTTTTCCCCTGCAAAATGGCCTCTCTTTGCGGCCACTCGCCCTGGCCCACCCTGACCACCCAACCTAAACATTTCCAAATTTTGTTGGATTTCTCCAAAACTACAGTGGTCAGAAGCTAGATCCCACCTCGGCCTTATAGCCCCAAATGCCAGCTTTCATCTGATGCCCAGAGGTTGGCCAAATGACTTCTTTTTCCCCTGCAAAATGGCCTCTCTTTGCGGCCACTCGCCCTGGCCCACCCTGACCACCCAAGCAAACATTTCCAAATTTTGCTGGATTTCTTCAAAACTACAGTGGTCACAAGCTAGATTCCAGCTCGGCCTTGTAGCCCCAAACGCCAGCTCTCATCTGATGCCCAGAGCCTGGCCAAATGACTTCTTTTTCCCCTGCAAAATGGCCTCTCTTTGCGGCCACTCGCCGTGGCCCAGCCTGACCACCCAACCTAAACATTTCCAAATTTTGTTGGATTTCTCCAAAACCACAGTGGTCAGAAGCTAGATCCCAGCTCGGCCTTATAGCCCCAAACACCAGCTTTCATCTGATGCACAGAGGTTGGCCAAAGGACTTCATTTTCCCCTGCAAAATGGCCTCTCTTTGCGGCCACTCGCCCTGGCCCACCCTGACCACCCAAGCAAACTTTTCCAAATTTTGCTGGATTTCTCCAAAACTACAGTGGTCAGAAGCTAGATCCCATCTCGGCCTTATAGCCCCAAATGCCAGCTTTCATCTGATGCCCAGAGCCTGGCCAAATGACTTCTTTTTCCCCTGCAAAACGGCCTCTCTTTGCGGCCACTCGCCCTGGCCCACCCTGACCACCCAACCTAAACATTTCCAAATTTTGTTGGATTTCTCCAAAACTACAGTGGTCAGAAGCTAGATCCCAGCTCGGCCTTATAGCCCCAAACGCCAGCTTTCATCTGATGCCCAGAGCCTGGCCAAATGACTTCTTTTTCCCCTGCAAAACGGCCTCTCTTTGCGGCCACTCGCCCTGGCCCACCCTGACCACCCAACCTAAACATTTCCAAATTTTGTTGGATTTCTCCAAAACTACAGTGGTCAGAAGCTAGATCCCAGCTCGGTCTTATAGCCCCAAATGCCAGCTTTCATCTGATGCCCAGAGCTTGGCCAAATGACTTCTTTTTCCCCTGCAAAATGGCCTCTCTTTGGGCCACTCGCCCTGGCCCACCCTGACCACCCAAGCAAACATTTCCAAATTTTGCTGGATTTCTCCAAAACTACAGTGATCACAAGCTAGATTCCAGCTCGGCCTTATAGCCCCAAACGCCAGCTTTCATCTGATGCCCAGAGCCTGGCCAAAGGACTTCTTTTTCCCCTGCAAAACGGCCTCTCTTTGCGGCCACTCGCCCTGGCCCACCCTGACCACCCAACCTAAACATTTCCAAATTTTGTTGGATTTCTCCAAAACTACAGTGGTCAGAAGCTAGATCCCAGCTCGGCCTTATAGCCCCAAATGCCAGCTTTCATCATATGCACAGAGGTTGGCCAAATGACTTCTTTATCCCCTGCAAAATGGCCTCTCTTTGCGGCCACTCGCCCTGGCCCACCCTGACCACCCAACCTAAAAATTTCCAAATTTTGTTGGATTTCTCCAAAACTACAGTGGTCAGAAGCTAGATCCCAGCTCGGCCTTATAGCCCCAAATGCCAGCTTTCATCATATGCACAGAGGTTGGCCAAATGACTTCTTTTTCCCCTGCAAAACGGCCTCTCTTTGCGGCCACTCGCCCTGGCCCACCCTGACCACCCAACCTAAAAATTTCCAAATTTTGTTGGATTTCTCCAAAACTACAGTGGTCAGAAGCTAGATCCCAGCTCGGCCTTATAGCCCCAAACGCCAGCTTTCATCTGATGCACAGAGGTTGGCCAAAGGACTTCATTTTCCCCTGCAAAATGGCCTCTCTTTGCGGCCACTCGCCCTGGCCCACCCTGACCACCCAAGCAAACTTTTCCAAATTTTGCTGGATTTCTCCAAAACTACAGTGGTCAGAAGCTAGATCCCATCTCGGCCTTATAGCCCCAAATGCCAGCTTTCATCTGATGCCCAGAGCCTGGCCAAATGACTTCTTTTTCCCCTGCAAAACGGCCTCTCTTTGCGGCCACTCGCCCTGGCCCACCCTGACCACCCAACCTAAACATTTCCAAATTTTGTTGGATTTCTCCAAAACTACAGTGGTCAGAAGCTAGATCCCAGCTCGGCCTTATAGCCCCAAATGCCAGCTTTCATCATATGCACAGAGGTTGGCCAAATGACTTCTTTTTCCCCTGCAAAACGGCCTCTCTTTGCGGCCACTCGCCCTGGCCCACCCTGACCACCCAACCTAAACATTTCCAAATTTTGTTGGATTTCTCCAAAACTACAGTGGTCAGAAGCTAGATCCCAGCTCGGCCTTATAGCCCCAAATGCCAGCTTTCATCTGATGCCCAGAGGTTGGCCAAATGACTTCTTTTTCCCCTCCAAAATGGCCTCTCTTTGCGGCCACTCGCCCTGGCCCACCCTGACCACCCAAGCAAACATTTCCAAATTTTGCTGGATTTCTTCAAAACTACAGTGGTCACAAGCTAGATTCCAGCTCGGCCTTGTAGCCCCAAACGCCAGCTCTCATCTGATGCCCAGAGCCTGGCCAAATGACTTCTTTTTCCCCTGCAAAATGGCCTCTCTTTGCGGCCACTCGCCGTGGCCCAGCCTGACCACCCAACCTAAACATTTCCAAATTTTGTTGGATTTCTCCAAAACCACAGTGGTCAGAAGCTAGATCCCAGCTCGGCCTTATAGCCCCAAACACCAGCTTTCATCTGATGCACAGAGGTTGGCCAAAGGACTTCATTTTCCCCTGCAAAATGGCCTCTCTTTGCGGCCACTCGCCCTGGCCCACCCTGACCACCCAAGCAAACTTTTCCAAATTTTGCTGGATTTCTCCAAAACTACAGTGGTCAGAAGCTAGATCCCATCTCGGCCTTATAGCCCCAAATGCCAGCTTTCATCTGATGCCCAGAGCCTGGCCAAATGACTTCTTTTTCCCCTGCAAAACGGCCTCTCTTTGCGGCCACTCGCCCTGGCCCACCCTGACCACCCAACCTAAACATTTCCAAATTTTGTTGGATTTCTCCAAAACTACAGTGGTCAGAAGCTAGATCCCAGCTCGGCCTTATAGCCCCAAACGCCAGCTTTCATCTGATGCCCAGAGCCTGGCCAAATGACTTCTTTTTCCCCTGCAAAACGGCCTCTCTTTGCGGCCACTCGCCCTGGCCCACCCTGACCACCCAACCTAAACATTTCCAAATTTTGTTGGATTTCTCCAAAACTACAGTGGTCAGAAGCTAGATCCCAGCTCGGTCTTATAGCCCCAAATGCCAGCTTTCATCTGATGCCCAGAGCTTGGCCAAATGACTTCTTTTTCCCCTGCAAAATGGCCTCTCTTTGGGCCACTCGCCCTGGCCCACCCTGACCACCCAAGCAAACATTTCCAAATTTTGCTGGATTTCTTCAAAACTACAGTGGTCACAAGCTAGATTCCAGCTCGGCCTTGTAGCCCCAAACGCCAGCTCTCATCTGATGCCCAGAGCCTGGCCAAATGACTTCTTTTTCCCCTGCAAAATGGCCTCTCTTTGCGGCCACTCGCCGTGGCCCAGCCTGACCACCCAACCTAAACATTTCCAAATTTTGTTGGATTTCTCCAAAACCACAGTGGTCAGAAGCTAGATCCCAGCTCGGCCTTATAGCCCCAAACACCAGCTTTCATCTGATGCACAGAGGTTGGCCAAAGGACTTCATTTTCCCCTGCAAAATGGCCTCTCTTTGCGGCCACTCGCCCTGGCCCACCCTGACCACCCAAGCAAACTTTTCCAAATTTTGCTGGATTTCTCCAAAACTACAGTGGTCAGAAGCTAGATCCCATCTCGGCCTTATAGCCCCAAATGCCAGCTTTCATCTGATGCCCAGAGCCTGGCCAAATGACTTCTTTTTCCCCTGCAAAACGGCCTCTCTTTGCGGCCACTCGCCCTGGCCCACCCTGACCACCCAACCTAAACATTTCCAAATTTTGTTGGATTTCTCCAAAACTACAGTGGTCAGAAGCTAGATCCCAGCTCGGCCTTATAGCCCCAAACGCCAGCTTTCATCTGATGCCCAGAGCCTGGCCAAATGACTTCTTTTTCCCCTGCAAAACGGCCTCTCTTTGCGGCCACTCGCCCTGGCCCACCCTGACCACCCAACCTAAACATTTCCAAATTTTGTTGGATTTCTCCAAAACTACAGTGGTCAGAAGCTAGATCCCAGCTCGGTCTTATAGCCCCAAATGCCAGCTTTCATCTGATGCCCAGAGCTTGGCCAAATGACTTCTTTTTCCCCTGCAAAATGGCCTCTCTTTGGGCCACTCGCCCTGGCCCACCCTGACCACCCAAGCAAACATTTCCAAATTTTGCTGGATTTCTCCAAAACTACAGTGATCACAAGCTAGATTCCAGCTCGGCCTTATAGCCCCAAACGCCAGCTTTCATCTGATGCCCAGAGCCTGGCCAAAGGACTTCTTTTTCCCCTGCAAAACGGCCTCTCTTTGCGGCCACTCGCCCTGGCCCACCCTGACCACCCAACCTAAACATTTCCAAATTTTGTTGGATTTCTCCAAAACTACAGTGGTCAGAAGCTAGATCCCAGCTCGGCCTTATAGCCCCAAATGCCAGCTTTCATCATATGCACAGAGGTTGGCCAAATGACTTCTTTATCCCCTGCAAAATGGCCTCTCTTTGCGGCCACTCGCCCTGGCCCACCCTGACCACCCAACCTAAAAATTTCCAAATTTTGTTGGATTTCTCCAAAACTACAGTGGTCAGAAGCTAGATCCCAGCTCGGCCTTATAGCCCCAAATGCCAGCTTTCATCATATGCACAGAGGTTGGCCAAATGACTTCTTTTTCCCCTGCAAAACGGCCTCTCTTTGCGGCCACTCGCCCTGGCCCACCCTGACCACCCAACCTAAAAATTTCCAAATTTTGTTGGATTTCTCCAAAACTACAGTGGTCAGAAGCTAGATCCCAGCTCGGCCTTATAGCCCCAAACGCCAGCTTTCATCTGATGCACAGAGGTTGGCCAAAGGACTTCATTTTCCCCTGCAAAATGGCCTCTCTTTGCGGCCACTCGCCCTGGCCCACCCTGACCACCCAAGCAAACTTTTCCAAATTTTGCTGGATTTCTCCAAAACTACAGTGGTCAGAAGCTAGATCCCATCTCGGCCTTATAGCCCCAAATGCCAGCTTTCATCTGATGCCCAGAGCCTGGCCAAATGACTTCTTTTTCCCCTGCAAAACGGCCTCTCTTTGCGGCCACTCGCCCTGGCCCACCCTGACCACCCAACCTAAACATTTCCAAATTTTGTTGGATTTCTCCAAAACTACAGTGGTCAGAAGCTAGATCCCAGCTCGGCCTTATAGCCCCAAATGCCAGCTTTCATCATATGCACAGAGGTTGGCCAAATGACTTCTTTATCCCCTGCAAAATGGCCTCTCTTTGCGGCCACTCGCCCTGGCCCACCCTGACCACCCAACCTAAAAATTTCCAAATTTTGTTGGATTTCTCCAAAACTACAGTGGTCAGAAGCTAGATCCCAGCTCGGCCTTATAGCCCCAAATGCCAGCTTTCATCATATGCACAGAGGTTGGCCAAATGACTTCTTTTTCCCCTGCAAAACGGCCTCTCTTTGCGGCCACTCGCCCTGGCCCACCCTGACCACCCAACCTAAAAATTTCCAAATTTTGTTGGATTTCTCCAAAACTACAGTGGTCAGAAGCTAGATCCCAGCTCGGCCTTATAGCCCCAAACGCCAGCTTTCATCTGATGCACAGAGGTTGGCCAAAGGACTTCATTTTCCCCTGCAAAATGGCCTCTCTTTGCGGCCACTCGCCCTGGCCCACCCTGACCACCCAAGCAAACTTTTCCAAATTTTGCTGGATTTCTCCAAAACTACAGTGGTCAGAAGCTAGATCCCATCTCGGCCTTATAGCCCCAAATGCCAGCTTTCATCTGATGCCCAGAGCCTGGCCAAATGACTTCTTTTTCCCCTGCAAAACGGCCTCTCTTTGCGGCCACTCGCCCTGGCCCACCCTGACCACCCAACCTAAACATTTCCAAATTTTGTTGGATTTCTCCAAAACTACAGTGGTCAGAAGCTAGATCCCAGCTCGGCCTTATAGCCCCAAATGCCAGCTTTCATCATATGCACAGAGGTTGGCCAAATGACTTCTTTTTCCCCTGCAAAACGGCCTCTCTTTGCGGCCACTCGCCCTGGCCCACCCTGACCACCCAACCTAAAAATTTCCAAATTTTGTTGGATTTCTCCAAAACTACAGTGGTCAGAAGCTAGATCCCAGCTCGGCCTTATAGCCCCAAATGCCAGCTTTCATCTGATGCCCAGAGGTTGGCCAAATGACTTCTTTTTCCCCTGCAAAATGGCCTCTCTTTGCGGCCACTCGCCCTGTCCCACCCTGACCACCCAAGCAAACATTTCCAAATTTTGCTGGATTTCTTCAAAACTACAGTGGTCACAAGCTAGATTCCAGCTCGGCCTTGTAGCCCCAAACGCCAGCTCTCATCTGATGCCCAGAGCCTGGCCAAATGACTTCTTTTTCCCCTGCAAAATGGCCTCTCTTTGCGGCCACTCGCCGTGGCCCAGCCTGACCACCCAACCTAAACATTTCCAAATTTTGTTGGATTTCTCCAAAACCACAGTGGTCAGAAGCTAGATCCCAGCTCGGCCTTATAGCCCCAAACACCAGCTTTCATCTGATGCACAGAGGTTGGCCAAAGGACTTCATTTTCCCCTGCAAAATGGCCTCTCTTTGCGGCCACTCGCCCTGGCCCACCCTGACCACCCAAGCAAACTTTTCCAAATTTTGCTGGATTTCTCCAAAACTACAGTGGTCAGAAGCTAGATCCCATCTCGGCCTTATAGCCCCAAATGCCAGCTTTCATCTGATGCCCAGAGCCTGGCCAAATGACTTCTTTTTCCCCTGCAAAACGGCCTCTCTTTGCGGCCACTCGCCCTGGCCCACCCTGACCACCCAACCTAAACATTTCCAAATTTTGTTGGATTTCTCCAAAACTACAGTGGTCAGAAGCTAGATCCCAGCTCGGCCTTATAGCCCCAAACGCCAGCTTTCATCTGATGCCCAGAGCCTGGCCAAATGACTTCTTTTTCCCCTGCAAAACGGCCTCTCTTTGCGGCCACTCGCCCTGGCCCACCCTGACCACCCAACCTAAACATTTCCAAATTTTGTTGGATTTCTCCAAAACTACAGTGGTCAGAAGCTAGATCCCAGCTCGGTCTTATAGCCCCAAATGCCAGCTTTCATCTGATGCCCAGAGCTTGGCCAAATGACTTCTTTTTCCCCTGCAAAATGGCCTCTCTTTGGGCCACTCGCCCTGGCCCACCCTGACCACCCAAGCAAACATTTCCAAATTTTGCTGGATTTCTCCAAAACTACAGTGATCACAAGCTAGATTCCAGATCGGCCTTATAGCCCCAAACGCCAGCTTTCATCTGATGCCCAGAGCCTGGCCAAAGGACTTCTTTTTCCCCTGCAAAACGGCCTCTCTTTGCGGCCACTCGCCCTGGCCCACCCTGACCACCCAACCTAAACATTTCCAAATTTTGTTGGATTTCTCCAAAACTACAGTGGTCAGAAGCTAGATCCCAGCTCGGCCTTATAGCCCCAAATGCCAGCTTTCATCATATGCACAGAGGTTGGCCAAATGACTTCTTTATCCCCTGCAAAATGGCCTCTCTTTGCGGCCACTCGCCCTGGCCCACCCTGACCACCCAACCTAAAAATTTCCAAATTTTGTTGGATTTCTCCAAAACTACAGTGGTCAGAAGCTAGATCCCAGCTCGGCCTTATAGCCCCAAATGCCAGCTTTCATCATATGCACAGAGGTTGGCCAAATGACTTCTTTTTCCCCTGCAAAACGGCCTCTCTTTGCGGCCACTCGCCCTGGCCCACCCTGACCACCCAACCTAAAAATTTCCAAATTTTGTTGGATTTCTCCAAAACTACAGTGGTCAGAAGCTAGATCCCAGCTCGGCCTTATAGCCCCAAACGCCAGCTTTCATCTGATGCACAGAGGTTGGCCAAAGGACTTCATTTTCCCCTGCAAAATGGCCTCTCTTTGCGGCCACTCGCCCTGGCCCACCCTGACCACCCAAGCAAACTTTTCCAAATTTTGCTGGATTTCTCCAAAACTACAGTGGTCAGAAGCTAGATCCCATCTCGGCCTTATAGCCCCAAATGCCAGCTTTCATCTGATGCCCAGAGCCTGGCCAAATGACTTCTTTTTCCCCTGCAAAACGGCCTCTCTTTGCGGCCACTCGCCCTGGCCCACCCTGACCACCCAACCTAAACATTTCCAAATTTTGTTGGATTTCTCCAAAACTACAGTGGTCAGAAGCTAGATCCCAGCTCGGCCTTATAGCCCCAAACGCCAGCTTTCATCTGATGCCCAGAGCCTGGCCAAATGACTTCTTTTTCCCCTGCAAAACGGCCTCTCTTTGCGGCCACTCGCCCTGGCCCACCCTGACCACCCAACCTAAAAATTTCCAAATTTTGTTGGATTTCTCCAAAACTACAGTGGTCAGAAGCTAGATCCCAGCTCGGCCTTATAGCCCCAAACGCCAGCTTTCATCTGATGCACAGAGGTTGGCCAAAGGACTTCATTTTCCCCTGCAAAATGGCCTCTCTTTGCGGCCACTCGCCCTGGCCCACCCTGACCACCCAAGCAAACTTTTCCAAATTTTGCTGGATTTCTCCAAAACTACAGTGGTCAGAAGCTAGATCCCATCTCGGCCTTATAGCCCCAAATGCCAGCTTTCATCTGATGCCCAGAGCCTGGCCAAATGACTTCTTTTTCCCCTGCAAAACGGCCTCTCTTTGCGGCCACTCGCCCTGGCCCACCCTGACCACCCAACCTAAACATTTCCAAATTTTGTTGGATTTCTCCAAAACTACAGTGATCACAAGCTAGATTCCAGCTCGGCCTTATAGCCCCAAACGCCAGCTTTCATCTGATGCCCAGAGCCTGGCCAAAGGACTTCTTTTTCCCCTGCAAAACGGCCTCTCTTTGCGGCCACTCGCCCTGGCCCACCCTGACCACCCAACCTAAACATTTCCAAATTTTGTTGGATTTCTCCAAAACTACAGTGGTCAGAAGCTAGATCCCAGCTCGGCCTTATAGCCCCAAATGCCAGCTTTCATCATATGCACAGAGGTTGGCCAAATGACTTCTTTATCCCCTGCAAAATGGCCTCTCTTTGCGGCCACTCGCCCTGGCCCACCCTGACCACCCAACCTAAAAATTTCCAAATTTTGTTGGATTTCTCCAAAACTACAGTGGTCAGAAGCTAGATCCCAGCTCGGCCTTATAGCCCCAAATGCCAGCTTTCATCATATGCACAGAGGTTGGCCAAATGACTTCTTTTTCCCCTGCAAAACGGCCTCTCTTTGCGGCCACTCGCCCTGGCCCACCCTGACCACCCAACCTAAAAATTTCCAAATTTTGTTGGATTTCTCCAAAACTACAGTGGTCAGAAGCTAGATCCCAGCTCGGCCTTATAGCCCCAAACGCCAGCTTTCATCTGATGCACAGAGGTTGGCCAAAGGACTTCATTTTCCCCTGCAAAATGGCCTCTCTTTGCGGCCACTCGCCCTGGCCCACCCTGACCACCCAAGCAAACTTTTCCAAATTTTGCTGGATTTCTCCAAAACTACAGTGGTCAGAAGCTAGATCCCATCTCGGCCTTATAGCCCCAAATGCCAGCTTTCATCTGATGCCCAGAGCCTGGCCAAATGACTTCTTTTTCCCCTGCAAAACGGCCTCTCTTTGCGGCCACTCGCCCTGGCCCACCCTGACCACCCAACCTAAACATTTCCAAATTTTGTTGGATTTCTCCAAAACTACAGTGGTCAGAAGCTAGATCCCAGCTCGGCCTTATAGCCCCAAATGCCAGCTTTCATCATATGCACAGAGGTTGGCCAAATGACTTCTTTATCCCCTGCAAAATGGCCTCTCTTTGCGGCCACTCGCCCTGGCCCACCCTGACCACCCAACCTAAAAATTTCCAAATTTTGTTGGATTTCTCCAAAACTACAGTGGTCAGAAGCTAGATCCCAGCTCGGCCTTATAGCCCCAAATGCCAGCTTTCATCATATGCACAGAGGTTGGCCAAATGACTTCTTTTTCCCCTGCAAAACGGCCTCTCTTTGCGGCCACTCGCCCTGGCCCACCCTGACCACCCAACCTAAAAATTTCCAAATTTTGTTGGATTTCTCCAAAACTACAGTGGTCAGAAGCTAGATCCCAGCTCGGCCTTATAGCCCCAAACGCCAGCTTTCATCTGATGCACAGAGGTTGGCCAAAGGACTTCATTTTCCCCTGCAAAATGGCCTCTCTTTGCGGCCACTCGCCCTGGCCCACCCTGACCACCCAAGCAAACTTTTCCAAATTTTGCTGGATTTCTCCAAAACTACAGTGGTCAGAAGCTAGATCCCATCTCGGCCTTATAGCCCCAAATGCCAGCTTTCATCTGATGCCCAGAGCCTGGCCAAATGACTTCTTTTTCCCCTGCAAAACGGCCTCTCTTTGCGGCCACTCGCCCTGGCCCACCCTGACCACCCAACCTAAACATTTCCAAATTTTGTTGGATTTCTCCAAAACTACAGTGGTCAGAAGCTAGATCCCAGCTCGGCCTTATAGCCCCAAATGCCAGCTTTCATCATATGCACAGAGGTTGGCCAAATGACTTCTTTTTCCCCTGCAAAACGGCCTCTCTTTGCGGCCACTCGCCCTGGCCCACCCTGACCACCCAACCTAAACATTTCCAAATTTTGTTGGATTTCTCCAAAACTACAGTGGTCAGAAGCTAGATCCCAGCTCGGCCTTATAGCCCCAAATGCCAGCTTTCATCTGATGCCCAGAGGTTGGCCAAATGACTTCTTTTTCCCCTGCAAAATGGCCTCTCTTTGCGGCCACTCGCCCTGGCCCACCCTGACCACCCAAGCAAACATTTCCAAATTTTGCTGGATTTCTTCAAAACTACAGTGGTCACAAGCTAGATTCCAGCTCGGCCTTGTAGCCCCAAACGCCAGCTCTCATCTGATGCCCAGAGCCTGGCCAAATGACTTCTTTTTCCCCTGCAAAATGGCCTCTCTTTGCGGCCACTCGCCGTGGCCCAGCCTGACCACCCAACCTAAACATTTCCAAATTTTGTTGGATTTCTCCAAAACCACAGTGGTCAGAAGCTAGATCCCAGCTCGGCCTTATAGCCCCAAACACCAGCTTTCATCTGATGCACAGAGGTTGGCCAAAGGACTTCATTTTCCCCTGCAAAATGGCCTCTCTTTGCGGCCACTCGCCCTGGCCCACCCTGACCACCCAAGCAAACTTTTCCAAATTTTGCTGGATTTCTCCAAAACTACAGTGGTCAGAAGCTAGATCCCATCTCGGCCTTATAGCCCCAAATGCCAGCTTTCATCTGATGCCCAGAGCCTGGCCAAATGACTTCTTTTTCCCCTGCAAAACGGCCTCTCTTTGCGGCCACTCGCCCTGGCCCACCCTGACCACCCAACCTAAACATTTCCAAATTTTGTTGGATTTCTCCAAAACTACAGTGGTCAGAAGCTAGATCCCAGCTCGGCCTTATAGCCCCAAACGCCAGCTTTCATCTGATGCCCAGAGCCTGGCCAAATGACTTCTTTTTCCCCTGCAAAACGGCCTCTCTTTGCGGCCACTCGCCCTGGCCCACCCTGACCACCCAACCTAAACATTTCCAAATTTTGTTGGATTTCTCCAAAACTACAGTGGTCAGAAGCTAGATCCCAGCTCGGCCTTATAGCCCCAAATGCCAGCTTTCATCATATGCACAGAGGTTGGCCAAATGACTTCTTTTTCCCCTGCAAAACGGCCTCTCTTTGCGGCCACTCGCCCTGGCCCACCCTGACCACCCAACCTAAAAATTTCCAAATTTTGTTGGATTTCTCCAAAACTACAGTGGTCAGAAGCTAGATCCCAGCTCGGCCTTATAGCCCCAAACGCCAGCTTTCATCTGATGCACAGAGGTTGGCCAAAGGACTTCATTTTCCCCTGCAAAATGGCCTCTCTTTGCGGCCACTCGCCCTGGCCCACCCTGACCACCCAAGCAAACTTTTCCAAATTTTGCTGGATTTCTCCAAAACTACAGTGGTCAGAAGCTAGATCCCATCTCGGCCTTATAGCCCCAAATGCCAGCTTTCATCTGATGCCCAGAGCCTGGCCAAATGACTTCTTTTTCCCCTGCAAAACGGCCTCTCTTTGCGGCCACTCGCCCTGGCCCACCCTGACCACCCAACCTAAACATTTCCAAATTTTGTTGGATTTCTCCAAAACTACAGTGATCACAAGCTAGATTCCAGCTCGGCCTTATAGCCCCAAACGCCAGCTTTCATCTGATGCCCAGAGCCTGGCCAAAGGACTTCTTTTTCCCCTGCAAAACGGCCTCTCTTTGCGGCCACTCGCCCTGGCCCACCCTGACCACCCAACCTAAACATTTCCAAATTTTGTTGGATTTCTCCAAAACTACAGTGGTCAGAAGCTAGATCCCAGCTCGGTCTTATAGCCCCAAATGCCAGCTTTCATCTGATGCCCAGAGCTTGGCCAAATGACTTCTTTTTCCCCTGCAAAACGGCCTCTCTTTGCGGCCACTCGCCCTGGCCCACCCTGACCACCCAACCTAAACATTTCCAAATTTTGTTGGATTTCTCCAAAACTACAGTGGTCAGAAGCTAGATCCCAGCTCGGTCTTATAGCCCCAAATGCCAGCTTTCATCTGATGCCCAGAGCTTGGCCAAATGACTTCTTTTTCCCCTGCAAAATGGCCTCTCTTTGGGCCACTCGCCCTGGCCCACCCTGACCACCCAAGCAAACATTTCCAAATTTTGCTGGATTTCTTCAAAACTACAGTGGTCACAAGCTAGATTCCAGCTCGGCCTTGTAGCCCCAAACGCCAGCTCTCATCTGATGCCCAGAGCCTGGCCAAATGACTTCTTTTTCCCCTGCAAAATGGCCTCTCTTTGCGGCCACTCGCCGTGGCCCAGCCTGACCACCCAACCTAAACATTTCCAAATTTTGTTGGATTTCTCCAAAACCACAGTGGTCAGAAGCTAGATCCCAGCTCGGCCTTATAGCCCCAAACACCAGCTTTCATCTGATGCACAGAGGTTGGCCAAAGGACTTCATTTTCCCCTGCAAAATGGCCTCTCTTTGCGGCCACTCGCCCTGGCCCACCCTGACCACCCAAGCAAACTTTTCCAAATTTTGCTGGATTTCTCCAAAACTACAGTGGTCAGAAGCTAGATCCCATCTCGGCCTTATAGCCCCAAATGCCAGCTTTCATCTGATGCCCAGAGCCTGGCCAAATGACTTCTTTTTCCCCTGCAAAACGGCCTCTCTTTGCGGCCACTCGCCCTGGCCCACCCTGACCACCCAACCTAAACATTTCCAAATTTTGTTGGATTTCTCCAAAACTACAGTGGTCAGAAGCTAGATCCCAGCTCGGCCTTATAGCCCCAAACGCCAGCTTTCATCTGATGCCCAGAGCCTGGCCAAATGACTTCTTTTTCCCCTGCAAAACGGCCTCTCTTTGCGGCCACTCGCCCTGGCCCACCCTGACCACCCAACCTAAACATTTCCAAATTTTGTTGGATTTCTCCAAAACTACAGTGGTCAGAAGCTAGATCCCAGCTCGGTCTTATAGCCCCAAATGCCAGCTTTCATCTGATGCCCAGAGCTTGGCCAAATGACTTCTTTTTCCCCTGCAAAATGGCCTCTCTTTGGGCCACTCGCCCTGGCCCACCCTGACCACCCAAGCAAACATTTCCAAATTTTGCTGGATTTCTCCAAAACTACAGTGATCACAAGCTAGATTCCAGCTCGGCCTTATAGCCCCAAACGCCAGCTTTCATCTGATGCCCAGAGCCTGGCCAAAGGACTTCTTTTTCCCCTGCAAAACGGCCTCTCTTTGCGGCCACTCGCCCTGGCCCACCCTGACCACCCAACCTAAACATTTCCAAATTTTGTTGGATTTCTCCAAAACTACAGTGGTCAGAAGCTAGATCCCAGCTCGGCCTTATAGCCCCAAATGCCAGCTTTCATCATATGCACAGAGGTTGGCCAAATGACTTCTTTATCCCCTGCAAAATGGCCTCTCTTTGCGGCCACTCGCCCTGGCCCACCCTGACCACCCAACCTAAAAATTTCCAAATTTTGTTGGATTTCTCCAAAACTACAGTGGTCAGAAGCTAGATCCCAGCTCGGCCTTATAGCCCCAAATGCCAGCTTTCATCATATGCACAGAGGTTGGCCAAATGACTTCTTTTTCCCCTGCAAAACGGCCTCTCTTTGCGGCCACTCGCCCTGGCCCACCCTGACCACCCAACCTAAAAATTTCCAAATTTTGTTGGATTTCTCCAAAACTACAGTGGTCAGAAGCTAGATCCCAGCTCGGCCTTATAGCCCCAAACGCCAGCTTTCATCTGATGCACAGAGGTTGGCCAAAGGACTTCATTTTCCCCTGCAAAATGGCCTCTCTTTGCGGCCACTCGCCCTGGCCCACCCTGACCACCCAAGCAAACTTTTCCAAATTTTGCTGGATTTCTCCAAAACTACAGTGGTCAGAAGCTAGATCCCATCTCGGCCTTATAGCCCCAAATGCCAGCTTTCATCTGATGCCCAGAGCCTGGCCAAATGACTTCTTTTTCCCCTGCAAAACGGCCTCTCTTTGCGGCCACTCGCCCTGGCCCACCCTGACCACCCAACCTAAACATTTCCAAATTTTGTTGGATTTCTCCAAAACTACAGTGGTCAGAAGCTAGATCCCAGCTCGGCCTTATAGCCCCAAATGCCAGCTTTCATCATATGCACAGAGGTTGGCCAAATGACTTCTTTATCCCCTGCAAAATGGCCTCTCTTTGCGGCCACTCGCCCTGGCCCACCCTGACCACCCAACCTAAAAATTTCCAAATTTTGTTGGATTTCTCCAAAACTACAGTGGTCAGAAGCTAGATCCCAGCTCGGCCTTATAGCCCCAAATGCCAGCTTTCATCATATGCACAGAGGTTGGCCAAATGACTTCTTTTTCCCCTGCAAAACGGCCTCTCTTTGCGGCCACTCGCCCTGGCCCACCCTGACCACCCAACCTAAAAATTTCCAAATTTTGTTGGATTTCTCCAAAACTACAGTGGTCAGAAGCTAGATCCCAGCTCGGCCTTATAGCCCCAAACGCCAGCTTTCATCTGATGCACAGAGGTTGGCCAAAGGACTTCATTTTCCCCTGCAAAATGGCCTCTCTTTGCGGCCACTCGCCCTGGCCCACCCTGACCACCCAAGCAAACTTTTCCAAATTTTGCTGGATTTCTCCAAAACTACAGTGGTCAGAAGCTAGATCCCATCTCGGCCTTATAGCCCCAAATGCCAGCTTTCATCTGATGCCCAGAGCCTGGCCAAATGACTTCTTTTTCCCCTGCAAAACGGCCTCTCTTTGCGGCCACTCGCCCTGGCCCACCCTGACCACCCAACCTAAACATTTCCAAATTTTGTTGGATTTCTCCAAAACTACAGTGGTCAGAAGCTAGATCCCAGCTCGGCCTTATAGCCCCAAATGCCAGCTTTCATCATATGCACAGAGGTTGGCCAAATGACTTCTTTTTCCCCTGCAAAACGGCCTCTCTTTGCGGCCACTCGCCCTGGCCCACCCTGACCACCCAACCTAAAAATTTCCAAATTTTGTTGGATTTCTCCAAAACTACAGTGGTCAGAAGCTAGATCCCAGCTCGGCCTTATAGCCCCAAATGCCAGCTTTCATCTGATGCCCAGAGGTTGGCCAAATGACTTCTTTTTCCCCTGCAAAATGGCCTCTCTTTGCGGCCACTCGCCCTGTCCCACCCTGACCACCCAAGCAAACATTTCCAAATTTTGCTGGATTTCTTCAAAACTACAGTGGTCACAAGCTAGATTCCAGCTCGGCCTTGTAGCCCCAAACGCCAGCTCTCATCTGATGCCCAGAGCCTGGCCAAATGACTTCTTTTTCCCCTGCAAAATGGCCTCTCTTTGCGGCCACTCGCCGTGGCCCAGCCTGACCACCCAACCTAAACATTTCCAAATTTTGTTGGATTTCTCCAAAACCACAGTGGTCAGAAGCTAGATCCCAGCTCGGCCTTATAGCCCCAAACACCAGCTTTCATCTGATGCACAGAGGTTGGCCAAAGGACTTCATTTTCCCCTGCAAAATGGCCTCTCTTTGCGGCCACTCGCCCTGGCCCACCCTGACCACCCAACCTAAACATTTCCAAATTTTGTTGGATTTCTCCAAAACTACAGTGGTCAGAAGCTAGATCCCAGCTCGGTCTTATAGCCCCAAATGCCAGCTTTCATCTGATGCCCAGAGCTTGGCCAAATGACTTCTTTTTCCCCTGCAAAATGGCCTCTCTTTGGGCCACTCGCCCTGGCCCACCCTGACCACCCAAGCAAACATTTCCAAATTTTGCTGGATTTCTCCAAAACTACAGTGATCACAAGCTAGATTCCAGATCGGCCTTATAGCCCCAAACGCCAGCTTTCATCTGATGCCCAGAGCCTGGCCAAAGGACTTCTTTTTCCCCTGCAAAACGGCCTCTCTTTGCGGCCACTCGCCCTGGCCCACCCTGACCACCCAACCTAAACATTTCCAAATTTTGTTGGATTTCTCCAAAACTACAGTGGTCAGAAGCTAGATCCCAGCTCGGCCTTATAGCCCCAAATGCCAGCTTTCATCATATGCACAGAGGTTGGCCAAATGACTTCTTTATCCCCTGCAAAATGGCCTCTCTTTGCGGCCACTCGCCCTGGCCCACCCTGACCACCCAACCTAAAAATTTCCAAATTTTGTTGGATTTCTCCAAAACTACAGTGGTCAGAAGCTAGATCCCAGCTCGGCCTTATAGCCCCAAATGCCAGCTTTCATCATATGCACAGAGGTTGGCCAAATGACTTCTTTTTCCCCTGCAAAACGGCCTCTCTTTGCGGCCACTCGCCCTGGCCCACCCTGACCACCCAACCTAAAAATTTCCAAATTTTGTTGGATTTCTCCAAAACTACAGTGGTCAGAAGCTAGATCCCAGCTCGGCCTTATAGCCCCAAACGCCAGCTTTCATCTGATGCACAGAGGTTGGCCAAAGGACTTCATTTTCCCCTGCAAAATGGCCTCTCTTTGCGGCCACTCGCCCTGGCCCACCCTGACCACCCAAGCAAACTTTTCCAAATTTTGCTGGATTTCTCCAAAACTACAGTGGTCAGAAGCTAGATCCCATCTCGGCCTTATAGCCCCAAATGCCAGCTTTCATCTGATGCCCAGAGCCTGGCCAAATGACTTCTTTTTCCCCTGCAAAACGGCCTCTCTTTGCGGCCACTCGCCCTGGCCCACCCTGACCACCCAACCTAAACATTTCCAAATTTTGTTGGATTTCTCCAAAACTACAGTGGTCAGAAGCTAGATCCCAGCTCGGCCTTATAGCCCCAAACGCCAGCTTTCATCTGATGCCCAGAGCCTGGCCAAATGACTTCTTTTTCCCCTGCAAAACGGCCTCTCTTTGCGGCCACTCGCCCTGGCCCACCCTGACCACCCAACCTAAAAATTTCCAAATTTTGTTGGATTTCTCCAAAACTACAGTGGTCAGAAGCTAGATCCCAGCTCGGCCTTATAGCCCCAAACGCCAGCTTTCATCTGATGCACAGAGGTTGGCCAAAGGACTTCATTTTCCCCTGCAAAATGGCCTCTCTTTGCGGCCACTCGCCCTGGCCCACCCTGACCACCCAAGCAAACTTTTCCAAATTTTGCTGGATTTCTCCAAAACTACAGTGGTCAGAAGCTAGATCCCATCTCGGCCTTATAGCCCCAAATGCCAGCTTTCATCTGATGCCCAGAGCCTGGCCAAATGACTTCTTTTTCCCCTGCAAAACGGCCTCTCTTTGCGGCCACTCGCCCTGGCCCACCCTGACCACCCAACCTAAACATTTCCAAATTTTGTTGGATTTCTCCAAAACTACAGTGATCACAAGCTAGATTCCAGCTCGGCCTTATAGCCCCAAACGCCAGCTTTCATCTGATGCCCAGAGCCTGGCCAAAGGACTTCTTTTTCCCCTGCAAAACGGCCTCTCTTTGCGGCCACTCGCCCTGGCCCACCCTGACCACCCAACCTAAACATTTCCAAATTTTGTTGGATTTCTCCAAAACTACAGTGGTCAGAAGCTAGATCCCAGCTCGGCCTTATAGCCCCAAATGCCAGCTTTCATCATATGCACAGAGGTTGGCCAAATGACTTCTTTATCCCCTGCAAAATGGCCTCTCTTTGCGGCCACTCGCCCTGGCCCACCCTGACCACCCAACCTAAAAATTTCCAAATTTTGTTGGATTTCTCCAAAACTACAGTGGTCAGAAGCTAGATCCCAGCTCGGCCTTATAGCCCCAAATGCCAGCTTTCATCATATGCACAGAGGTTGGCCAAATGACTTCTTTTTCCCCTGCAAAACGGCCTCTCTTTGCGGCCACTCGCCCTGGCCCACCCTGACCACCCAACCTAAAAATTTCCAAATTTTGTTGGATTTCTCCAAAACTACAGTGGTCAGAAGCTAGATCCCAGCTCGGCCTTATAGCCCCAAACGCCAGCTTTCATCTGATGCACAGAGGTTGGCCAAAGGACTTCATTTTCCCCTGCAAAATGGCCTCTCTTTGCGGCCACTCGCCCTGGCCCACCCTGACCACCCAAGCAAACTTTTCCAAATTTTGCTGGATTTCTCCAAAACTACAGTGGTCAGAAGCTAGATCCCATCTCGGCCTTATAGCCCCAAATGCCAGCTTTCATCTGATGCCCAGAGCCTGGCCAAATGACTTCTTTTTCCCCTGCAAAACGGCCTCTCTTTGCGGCCACTCGCCCTGGCCCACCCTGACCACCCAACCTAAACATTTCCAAATTTTGTTGGATTTCTCCAAAACTACAGTGGTCAGAAGCTAGATCCCAGCTCGGCCTTATAGCCCCAAATGCCAGCTTTCATCATATGCACAGAGGTTGGCCAAATGACTTCTTTATCCCCTGCAAAATGGCCTCTCTTTGCGGCCACTCGCCCTGGCCCACCCTGACCACCCAACCTAAAAATTTCCAAATTTTGTTGGATTTCTCCAAAACTACAGTGGTCAGAAGCTAGATCCCAGCTCGGCCTTATAGCCCCAAATGCCAGCTTTCATCATATGCACAGAGGTTGGCCAAATGACTTCTTTTTCCCCTGCAAAACGGCCTCTCTTTGCGGCCACTCGCCCTGGCCCACCCTGACCACCCAACCTAAAAATTTCCAAATTTTGTTGGATTTCTCCAAAACTACAGTGGTCAGAAGCTAGATCCCAGCTCGGCCTTATAGCCCCAAACGCCAGCTTTCATCTGATGCACAGAGGTTGGCCAAAGGACTTCATTTTCCCCTGCAAAATGGCCTCTCTTTGCGGCCACTCGCCCTGGCCCACCCTGACCACCCAAGCAAACTTTTCCAAATTTTGCTGGATTTCTCCAAAACTACAGTGGTCAGAAGCTAGATCCCATCTCGGCCTTATAGCCCCAAATGCCAGCTTTCATCTGATGCCCAGAGCCTGGCCAAATGACTTCTTTTTCCCCTGCAAAACGGCCTCTCTTTGCGGCCACTCGCCCTGGCCCACCCTGACCACCCAACCTAAACATTTCCAAATTTTGTTGGATTTCTCCAAAACTACAGTGGTCAGAAGCTAGATCCCAGCTCGGCCTTATAGCCCCAAATGCCAGCTTTCATCATATGCACAGAGGTTGGCCAAATGACTTCTTTTTCCCCTGCAAAACGGCCTCTCTTTGCGGCCACTCGCCCTGGCCCACCCTGACCACCCAACCTAAACATTTCCAAATTTTGTTGGATTTCTCCAAAACTACAGTGGTCAGAAGCTAGATCCCAGCTCGGCCTTATAGCCCCAAATGCCAGCTTTCATCTGATGCCCAGAGGTTGGCCAAATGACTTCTTTTTCCCCTGCAAAATGGCCTCTCTTTGCGGCCACTCGCCCTGGCCCACCCTGACCACCCAAGCAAACATTTCCAAATTTTGCTGGATTTCTTCAAAACTACAGTGGTCACAAGCTAGATTCCAGCTCGGCCTTGTAGCCCCAAACGCCAGCTCTCATCTGATGCCCAGAGCCTGGCCAAATGACTTCTTTTTCCCCTGCAAAATGGCCTCTCTTTGCGGCCACTCGCCGTGGCCCAGCCTGACCACCCAACCTAAACATTTCCAAATTTTGTTGGATTTCTCCAAAACCACAGTGGTCAGAAGCTAGATCCCAGCTCGGCCTTATAGCCCCAAACACCAGCTTTCATCTGATGCACAGAGGTTGGCCAAAGGACTTCATTTTCCCCTGCAAAATGGCCTCTCTTTGCGGCCACTCGCCCTGGCCCACCCTGACCACCCAAGCAAACTTTTCCAAATTTTGCTGGATTTCTCCAAAACTACAGTGGTCAGAAGCTAGATCCCATCTCGGCCTTATAGCCCCAAATGCCAGCTTTCATCTGATGCCCAGAGCCTGGCCAAATGACTTCTTTTTCCCCTGCAAAACGGCCTCTCTTTGCGGCCACTCGCCCTGGCCCACCCTGACCACCCAACCTAAACATTTCCAAATTTTGTTGGATTTCTCCAAAACTACAGTGGTCAGAAGCTAGATCCCAGCTCGGCCTTATAGCCCCAAACGCCAGCTTTCATCTGATGCCCAGAGCCTGGCCAAATGACTTCTTTTTCCCCTGCAAAACGGCCTCTCTTTGCGGCCACTCGCCCTGGCCCACCCTGACCACCCAACCTAAACATTTCCAAATTTTGTTGGATTTCTCCAAAACTACAGTGGTCAGAAGCTAGATCCCAGCTCGGCCTTATAGCCCCAAATGCCAGCTTTCATCATATGCACAGAGGTTGGCCAAATGACTTCTTTTTCCCCTGCAAAACGGCCTCTCTTTGCGGCCACTCGCCCTGGCCCACCCTGACCACCCAACCTAAAAATTTCCAAATTTTGTTGGATTTCTCCAAAACTACAGTGGTCAGAAGCTAGATCCCAGCTCGGCCTTATAGCCCCAAACGCCAGCTTTCATCTGATGCACAGAGGTTGGCCAAAGGACTTCATTTTCCCCTGCAAAATGGCCTCTCTTTGCGGCCACTCGCCCTGGCCCACCCTGACCACCCAAGCAAACTTTTCCAAATTTTGCTGGATTTCTCCAAAACTACAGTGGTCAGAAGCTAGATCCCATCTCGGCCTTATAGCCCCAAATGCCAGCTTTCATCTGATGCCCAGAGCCTGGCCAAATGACTTCTTTTTCCCCTGCAAAACGGCCTCTCTTTGCGGCCACTCGCCCTGGCCCACCCTGACCACCCAACCTAAACATTTCCAAATTTTGTTGGATTTCTCCAAAACTACAGTGGTCAGAAGCTAGATCCCAGCTCGGCCTTATAGCCCCAAATGCCAGCTTTCATCATATGCACAGAGGTTGGCCAAATGACTTCTTTTTCCCCTGCAAAACGGCCTCTCTTTGCGGCCACTCGCCCTGGCCCACCCTGACCACCCAACCTAAAAATTTCCAAATTTTGTTGGATTTCTCCAAAACTACAGTGGTCAGAAGCTAGATCCCAGCTCGGCCTTATAGCCCCAAATGCCAGCTTTCATCTGATGCCCAGAGGTTGGCCAAATGACTTCTTTTTCCCCTGCAAAATGGCCTCTCTTTGCGGCCACTCGCCCTGGCCCACCCTGACCACCCAAGCAAACATTTCCAAATTTTGCTGGATTTCTTCAAAACTACAGTGGTCACAAGCTAGATTCCAGCTCGGCCTTGTAGCCCCAAACGCCAGCTCTCATCTGATGCCCAGAGCCTGGCCAAATGACTTCTTTTTCCCCTGCAAAATGGCCTCTCTTTGCGGCCACTCGCCGTGGCCCAGCCTGACCACCCAACCTAAACATTTCCAAATTTTGTTGGATTTCTCCAAAACCACAGTGGTCAGAAGCTAGATCCCAGCTCGGCCTTATAGCCCCAAACACCAGCTTTCATCTGATGCACAGAGGTTGGCCAAAGGACTTCATTTTCCCCTGCAAAATGGCCTCTCTTTGCGGCCACTCGCCCTGGCCCACCCTGACCACCCAAGCAAACTTTTCCAAATTTTGCTGGATTTCTCCAAAACTACAGTGGTCAGAAGCTAGATCCCATCTCGGCCTTATAGCCCCAAATGCCAGCTTTCATCTGATGCCCAGAGCCTGGCCAAATGACTTCTTTTTCCCCTGCAAAACGGCCTCTCTTTGCGGCCACTCGCCCTGGCCCACCCTGACCACCCAACCTAAACATTTCCAAATTTTGTTGGATTTCTCCAAAACTACAGTGGTCAGAAGCTAGATCCCAGCTCGGCCTTATAGCCCCAAACGCCAGCTTTCATCTGATGCCCAGAGCCTGGCCAAATGACTTCTTTTTCCCCTGCAAAACGGCCTCTCTTTGCGGCCACTCGCCCTGGCCCACCCTGACCACCCAACCTAAACATTTCCAAATTTTGTTGGATTTCTCCAAAACTACAGTGGTCAGAAGCTAGATCCCAGCTCGGTCTTATAGCCCCAAATGCCAGCTTTCATCTGATGCCCAGAGCTTGGCCAAATGACTTCTTTTTCCCCTGCAAAATGGCCTCTCTTTGGGCCACTCGCCCTGGCCCACCCTGACCACCCAAGCAAACATTTCCAAATTTTGCTGGATTTCTCCAAAACTACAGTGATCACAAGCTAGATTCCAGATCGGCCTTATAGCCCCAAACGCCAGCTTTCATCTGATGCCCAGAGCCTGGCCAAAGGACTTCTTTTTCCCCTGCAAAACGGCCTCTCTTTGCGGCCACTCGCCCTGGCCCACCCTGACCACCCAACCTAAACATTTCCAAATTTTGTTGGATTTCTCCAAAACTACAGTGGTCAGAAGCTAGATCCCAGCTCGGCCTTATAGCCCCAAATGCCAGCTTTCATCATATGCACAGAGGTTGGCCAAATGACTTCTTTATCCCCTGCAAAATGGCCTCTCTTTGCGGCCACTCGCCCTGGCCCACCCTGACCACCCAACCTAAAAATTTCCAAATTTTGTTGGATTTCTCCAAAACTACAGTGGTCAGAAGCTAGATCCCAGCTCGGCCTTATAGCCCCAAATGCCAGCTTTCATCATATGCACAGAGGTTGGCCAAATGACTTCTTTTTCCCCTGCAAAACGGCCTCTCTTTGCGGCCACTCGCCCTGGCCCACCCTGACCACCCAACCTAAAAATTTCCAAATTTTGTTGGATTTCTCCAAAACTACAGTGGTCAGAAGCTAGATCCCAGCTCGGCCTTATAGCCCCAAACGCCAGCTTTCATCTGATGCACAGAGGTTGGCCAAAGGACTTCATTTTCCCCTGCAAAATGGCCTCTCTTTGCGGCCACTCGCCCTGGCCCACCCTGACCACCCAAGCAAACTTTTCCAAATTTTGCTGGATTTCTCCAAAACTACAGTGGTCAGAAGCTAGATCCCATCTCGGCCTTATAGCCCCAAATGCCAGCTTTCATCTGATGCCCAGAGCCTGGCCAAATGACTTCTTTTTCCCCTGCAAAACGGCCTCTCTTTGCGGCCACTCGCCCTGGCCCACCCTGACCACCCAACCTAAAAATTTCCAAATTTTGTTGGATTTCTCCAAAACTACAGTGGTCAGAAGCTAGATCCCAGCTCGGCCTTATAGCCCCAAACGCCAGCTTTCATCTGATGCACAGAGGTTGGCCAAAGGACTTCATTTTCCCCTGCAAAATGGCCTCTCTTTGCGGCCACTCGCCCTGGCCCACCCTGACCACCCAAGCAAACTTTTCCAAATTTTGCTGGATTTCTCCAAAACTACAGTGGTCAGAAGCTAGATCCCATCTCGGCCTTATAGCCCCAAATGCCAGCTTTCATCTGATGCCCAGAGCCTGGCCAAATGACTTCTTTTTCCCCTGCAAAACGGCCTCTCTTTGCGGCCACTCGCCCTGGCCCACCCTGACCACCCAACCTAAACATTTCCAAATTTTGTTGGATTTCTCCAAAACTACAGTGGTCAGAAGCTAGATCCCAGCTCGGCCTTATAGCCCCAAACGCCAGCTTTCATCTGATGCCCAGAGCCTGGCCAAATGACTTCTTTTTCCCCTGCAAAACGGCCTCTCTTTGCGGCCACTCGCCCTGGCCCACCCTGACCACCCAACCTAAACATTTCCAAATTTTGTTGGATTTCTCCAAAACTACAGTGGTCAGAAGCTAGATCCCAGCTCGGCCTTATAGCCCCAAAGGCCAGCTTTCATCTGATGCCCAGAGCTTGGCCAAATGACTTCTTTTTCCCCTGCAAAATGGCCTCTCTTTGGGCCACTCGCCCTGGCCCACCCTGACCACCCAAGCAAACATTTCCAAATTTTGCTGGATTTCTCCAAAACTACAGTGATCAAAAGCTAGATTCCAGCTCGGCCTTATAGCCCCAAACGCCAGCTTTCATCTGATGCCCAGAGCCTGGCCAAAGGACTTCTTTTTCCCCTGCAAAACGGCCTCTCTTTGCGGCCACTCGCCCTGGCCCACCCTGACCACCCAACCTAAACATTTCCAAATTTTGTTGGATTTCTCCAAAACTACAGTGGTCAGAAGCTAGATCCCAGCTCGGCCTTATAGCCCCAAATGCCAGCTTTCATCATATGCACAGAGGTTGGCCAAATGACTTCTTTTTCCCCTGCAAAATGGCCTCTCTTTGCGGCCACTCGCCCTGGCCCAGCCTGACCACCCAACCTAAACATTTCCAAATTTTGTTGGATTTCTCCAAAACTACAGTGGTCAGAAGCTAGATCCCAGCTCGGCCTTATAGCCCCAAATGCCAGCTTTCATCTGATGCACAGAGGTTGGCCAAAGGACTTCTTTTTCCCCTGCAAAATGGCCTCTCTTTGCGGCCATTCGCCCTGGCCCACCCTGACCACCCCAGCAAAAATTTTCAAATTTTGATGGATTTCTCCAAAACTACAGTGGTCAGAAGCTAGATCCCAGCTCGGCCTTATAGCCCCAAACGCCAGCTTTCATCTGATGCCCAGAGCCTGGCCAAAGGACTTCTTTTTCCCCTGCAAAATGGCCTCTCTTTGCGGCCACTCGCCCTGGCCCACCCTGACGACATAACCTAAAAATTTCCAAATTTTGTTGGATTTCTCCAAAACTACAGTGGTCAGAAGCTAGATCCCAGCTCGGCCTTATAGCCCCAAACGCCAGCTTTCATCTGATGCCCAGAGCCTGGCCAAATGACTTCTTTTTCCCCTGCAAAATGGCCTCTCTTTGCGGCCACTCGCCCTGGCCCACCCTGACCACCCAACCTAAACATTTCCAAATTTTGTTGGATTTCTCCAAAACTACAGTGGTCAGAAGCTAGATCCCAGCTCGGTCTTATAGCCCCAAATGCCAGCTTTCATCTGATGCCCAGAGCTTGGCCAAATGACTTCTTTTTCCCCTGCAAAATGGCCTCTCTTTGGGCCACTCGCCCTGGCCCACCCTGACCACCCAAGCAAACATTTCCAAATTTTGCTGGATTTCTCCAAAACTACAGTGATCACAAGCTAGATCCCAGCTCGGCCTTATAGCCCCAAACGCCAGCTTTCATCTGATGCCCAGAGCCTGGCCAAAGGACTTCTTTTTCCCCTGCAAAACGGCCTCTCTTTGCGGCCACTCGCCCTGGCCCACCCTGACCACCCAACCTAAACATTTCCAAATTTTGTTGGATTTCTCCAAAACTACAGTGGTCAGAAGCTAGATCCCAGCTCGGCCTTATAGCCCCAAATGCCAGCTTTCATCATATGCACAGAGGTTGGCCAAATGACTTCTTTTTCCCCTGCAAAACGGCCTCTCTTTGCGGCCACTCGCCCTGGCCCACCCTGACCACCCAACCTAAACATTTCCAAATTTTGTTGGATTTCTCCAAAACTACAGTGGTCAGAAGCTAGATCCCAGCTCGGTCTTATAGCCCCAAATGCCAGCTTTCATCTGATGCCCAGAGCTTGGCCAAATGACTTCTTTTTCCCCTGCAAAATGGCCTCTCTTTGCGGCCACTCGCCCTGGCCCACCCTGACCACCCAAGCAAACATTTCCAAATTTTGCTGGATTTCTTCAAAACTACAGTGGTCAGAAGCTAGATTCCAGCTCGGCCTTGTAGCCCCAAACGCCAGCTCTCATCTGATGCCCAGAGCCTGGCCAAATGACTTCTTTTTCCCCTGCAAAATGGCCTCTCTTTGCGGCCACTCGCCGTGGCCCAGCCTGACCACCCAACCTAAACATTTCCAAATTTTGTTGGATTTCTCCAAAACCACAGTGGTCAGAAGCTAGATCCCAGCTCGGCCTTATAGCCCCAAACGCCAGCTTTCATCTGATGCACAGAGGTTGGCCAAAGGACTTCATTTTCCCCTGCAAAATGGCCTCTCTTTGCGGCCACTCGCCCTGGCCCACCCTGACCACCCAAGCAAACTTTTCCAAATTTTGCTGGATTTCTCCAAAACTACAGTGGTCAGAAGCTAGATCCCATCTCGGCCTTATAGCCCCAAATGCCAGCTTTCATCTGATGCCCAGAGCCTGGCCAAATGACTTCTTTTTCCCCTGCAAAACGGCCTCTCTTTGCGGCCACTCGCCCTGGCCCACCCTGACCACCCAAGCAAACTTTTCCAAATTTTGCTGGATTTCTCCAAAACTACAGTGGTCAGAAGCTAGATCCCAGCTCGGTCTTATAGCCCCAAATGCCAGATTTCATCTGATGCCCAGAGCCTGGCCAAATGACTTCTATTTCCCCTGCAAAATGGCCTCTCTTTGGGCCACTCGCCCTGGCCCACCCTGACCACCCAAGCAAACATTTCCAAATTTTGCTGGATTTCTCCAAAACTACAGTGATCACAATCTAGATTCCAGCTCGGCCTTATAGCCCCAAACGCCAGCTTTCATCTGATGCCCAGAGCCTGGCCAAAGGACTTCTTTATCCCCTGCAAAATGGCCTCTCTTTGCGGCCACTCGCCCTGGCCCACCCTGACCACCCAACCTAAACATTTCCAAATTTTGTTGGATTTCTCCAAAACTACAGTGGTCAGAAGCTAGATCCCAGCTCGGCCTTATAGCCCCAAATGCCAGCTTTCATCATATGCACAGAGGTTGGCCAAATGACTTCTTTTTCCCCTCCAAAATGGCCTCTCTTTGCGGCCACTCGCCCTGGCCCACCCTGACCACCCAACCTAAAAATTTCCAAATTTTGTTGGATTTCTCCAAAACTACAGTGGTCAGAAGCTAGATCCCAGCTCGGCCTTATAGCCCCAAACGCCAGCTTTCATCTGATGCACAGAGGTTGGCCAAAGGACTTCATTTTCCCCTGCAAAATGGCCTCTCTTTGCGGCCACTTGCCCTGGCCCACCCTGACCACCCAAGCAAACTTTTCCAAATTTTGCTGGATTTCTCCAAAACTACAGTGGTCAGAAGCTAGATCCCATCTCGGCCTTATAGCCCCAAATGCCAGCTTTCATCTGATGCCCAGAGCCTGGCCAAATGACTTCTTTTACCCCTGCAAAACGGCCTCTCTTTGCGGCCACTCGCCCTGGCCCACCCTGACCACCCAACCTAAACATTTCCAAATTTTGTTGGATTTCTCCAAAACTACAGTGGTCAGAAGCTAGATCCCAGCTCGGCCTTATAGCCCCAAATGCCAGCTTTCATCTGATGCCCAGAGCTTGGCCAAATGACTTCTTTTTCCCCTGCAAAATGGCCTCTCTTTGGGCCACTCGCCCTGGCCCACCCTGACCACCCAAGCAAACATTTCCAAATTTTGCTGGATTTCTCCAAAACTACAGTGATCACAAGCTAGATTCCAGCTCGGCCTTATAGCCCCAAACGCCAGCTTTCATCTGATGCCCAGAGCCTGGCCAAAGGACTTCTTTTTCCCCTGCAAAACGGCCTCTATTTGCGGCCACTCGCCCTGGCCCACCCTGACCACCCAACCTAAACATTTCCAAATTTTGTTGGATTTCTCCAAAACTACAGTGGTCAGAAGCTAGATCCCAGCTCGGCCTTATAGCCCCAAATGCCAGCTTTCATCATATGCACAGAGGTTGGCCAAATGACTTCTTTTTCCCCTGCAAAATGGCCTCTCTTTGCGGCCACTCGCCCTGGCCCACCCTGACCACCCAACCTAAACATTTCCAAATTTTGTTGGATTTCTCCAAAACTACAGTGGTCAGAAGCTAGATCCCAGCTCGGCCTTATAGCCCCAAATGCCAGCTTTCATCTTATGCACAGAGGTTGGCCAAAGGACTTCTTTTTCCCCTGCAAAATGGCCTCTCTTTGCGGCCACTCGCCCTGGCCCACCCTGACCACATAACCTAAAAATTTTCAAATTTTGTTGGATTTCTCCAAAACTACAGTGGTCAGAAGCTAGATCCCAGCTCGGCCTTATAGCCCCAAACGCCAGCTTTCATCTGATGCCCAGAGCCTGGCCAAATGACTTCTTTTTCCCCTGCAAAACGGCCTCTCTTTGCGGCCACTCGCCCTGGCCCACCCTGACCACCCAACCTAAACATTTCCAAATTTTGCTGGATTTCTCCAAAACTACAGTGGTCAGAAGCTAGATCCCAGATCGGTCTTATAGCCCCAAATGCCAGCTTTCATCTGATGCCCAGAGCTTGGCCAAATGACTTCTTTTTCCCCTGCAAAATGGCCTCTCTTTGGGCCACTCGCCCTGGCCCACCCTGACCACCCAAGCAAACATTTCCAAATTTTGCTGGATTTCTCCAAAACTACAGTGGTCAGAAGCTAGATCCCAGCTCGGCCTTATAGCCCCAAACGCCAGCTTTCATCTGATGCCCAGAGCCTGGCCAAAGGACTTCTTCTGCCCCTGCAAAACGGCCTCTCTTTGCGGCCACTCGCCCTGGCCCACCCTGACCACCCAACCTAAACATTTCCAAATTTTGTTGGATTTCTCCAAAACTACAGTGGTCAGAAGCTAGATCCCAGCTCGGCCTTATAGCCCCAAATGCCAGCTTTCATCATATGCACAGAGGTTGGCCAAATGACTTCTTTTTCCCCTGCAAAATGGCCTCTCTTTGCGGCCACTCGCCCTGGCCCACCCTGACCACCCAACCTAAAAATTTCCAAATTTTGTTGGATTTCTCCAAAACTACAGTGGTCAGAAGCTAGATCCCAGCTCGGCCTTATAGCCCCAAACGCCAGCTTTCATCTGATGCACAGAGGTTGGCCAAAGGACTTCATTTTCCCCTGCAAAATGGCCTCTCTTTGCGGCCACTCGCCCTGGCCCACCCTGACCACCCAAGCAAACTTTTCCAAATTTTGCTGGATTTCTCCAAAACTACAGTGGTCAGAAGCTAGATCCCAGCTCGGCCTTATAGCCCCAAATGCCAGCTTTCATCTGATGCCCAGAGCCTGGCCAAATGACTTCTTTTTCCCCTGCAAAACGGCCTCACTTTGCGGCCACTCGCCCTGTCCAACCCTGACCACCCAACCTAAACATTTCCAAATTTTGTTGGATTTCTCCAAAACTACAGTGGTCAGAAGCTAGATCCCAGCTCGGTCTTATAGCCCCAAACGCCAGCTTTCATCTGATGCCCAGAGCCTGGCCAAAGGACTTCTTTTTCCCCTGCAAAATGGCCTCTCTTTGCGGCCACTCGCCCTGGCCCACCCTGACCACCCAACCTAAACATTTCCAAATTTTGTTGGATTTCTCCAAAACTACAGTGGTCAGAAGCTAGATCCCAGCTCGGTCTTATAGCCCCAAATGCCAGCTTTCATCTGATGCCCAGAGCTTGGCCAAATGACTTCTTTTTCCCCTGCAAAATGGCCTCTCTTTGCGGCCACTCGCCCTGGCCCACCCTGACCACCCAAGCAAACATTTCCAAATTTTGCTGGATTTCTCCAAAACTACAGTGATCACAAGCTAGATCCCAGCTCGGCCTTATAGCCCCAAACGCCAGCTTTCATCTGATGCCCAGAGCCTGGCCAAAGGACTTCTTTTTCCCCTGCAAAATGGCCTCTCTTTGCGGCCACTCGCCCTGGCCCACCCTGACCACCCAACCTAAACATTTCCAAATTTTGTTGGATTTCTCCAAAACTACAGTGGTCAGAAGCTAGATCCCAGCTCGGCCTTATAGCCCCAAATGCCAGCTTTCATCATATGCACAGAGGTTGGCCAAATGACTTCTTTTTCCCCTGCAAAACGGCCTCTCTTTGCGGCCACTCGCCCTGGCCCACCCTGACCACCCAACCTAAACATTTCCAAATTTTGTTGGATTTCTCCAAAACTACAGTGGTCAGAAGCTAGATCCCAGCTCGGTCTTATAGCCCCAAATGCCAGCTTTCATCTGATGCCCAGAGCTTGGCCAAATGACTTCTTTTTCCCCTGCAAAATGGCCTCTCTTTGCGGCCACTCGCCCTGGCCCACCCTGACCACCCAAGCAAACATTTCCAAATTTTGCTGGATTTCTTCAAAACTACAGTGGTCACAAGCTAGATTCCAGCTCGGCCTTGTAGCCCCAAACGCCAGCTCTCATCTGATGCCCAGAGCCTGGCCAAATGACTTCTTTTTCCCCTGCAAAATGGCCTCTCTTTGCGGCCACTCGCCGTGGCCCACCCTGACCACCCAACCTAAACATTTCCAAATTTTGTTGGATTTCTCCAAAACCACAGTGGTCAGAAGCTAGATCCCAGCTCGGCCTTATAGCCCCAAACGCCAGCTTTCATCTGATGCACAGAGGTTGGCCAAAGGACTTCATTTTCCCCTGCAAAATGGCCTCTCTTTGCGGCCACTCGCCCTGGCCCACCCTGACCACCCAAGCAAACTTTTCCAAATTTTGCTGGATTTCTCCAAAACTACAGTGGTCAGAAGCTAGATCCCATCTCGGCCTTATAGCCCCAAATGCCAGCTTTCATCTGATGCCCAGAGCCTGGCCAAATGACTTCTTTTTCCCCTGCAAAACGGCCTCTCTTTGCGGCCACTCGCCCTGGCCCACCCTGACCACCCAAGCAAACTTTTCCAAATTTTGCTGGATTTCTCCAAAACTACAGTGGTCAGAAGCTAGATCCCAGCTCGGTCTTATAGCCCCAAATGCCAGCTTTCATCTGATGCCCAGAGCCTGGCCAAATGACTTCTATTTCCCCTGCAAAATGGCCTCTCTTTGGGCCACTCGCCCTGGCCCACCCTGACCACCCAAGCAAACATTTCCAAATTTTGCTGGATTTCTCCAAAACTACAGTGATCACAAGCTAGATTCCAGCTCGGCCTTATAGCCCCAAACGCCAGCTTTCATCTGATGCCCAGAGCCTGGCCAAAGGACTTCTTTATCCCCTGCAAAATGGCCTCTCTTTGCGGCCACTCGCCCTGGCCCACCCTGACCACCCAACCTAAACATTTCCAAATTTTGTTGGATTTCTCCAAAACTACAGTGGTCAGAAGCTAGATCCCAGCTCGGCCTTATAGCCCCAAATGCCAGCTTTCATCATATGCACAGAGGTTGGCCAAATGACTTCTTTTTCCCCTCCAAAATGGCCTCTCTTTGCGGCCACTCGCCCTGGCCCACCCTGACCACCCAACCTAAAAATTTCCAAATTTTGTTGGATTTCTCCAAAACTACAGTGGTCAGAAGCTAGATCCCAGCTCGGCCTTATAGCCCCAAACGCCAGCTTTCATCTGATGCACAGAGGTTGGCCAAAGGACTTCATTTTCCCCTGCAAAATGGCCTCTCTTTGCGGCCACTTGCCCTGGCCCACCCTGACCACCCAAGCAAACTTTTCCAAATTTTGCTGGATTTCTCCAAAACTACAGTGGTCAGAAGCTAGATCCCATCTCGGCCTTATAGCCCCAAATGCCAGCTTTCATCTGATGCCCAGAGCCTGGCCAAATGACTTCTTTTACCCCTGCAAAACGGCCTCTCTTTGCGGCCACTCGCCCTGGCCCACCCTGACCACCCAACCTAAACATTTCCAAATTTTGTTGGATTTCTCCAAAACTACAGTGGTCAGAAGCTAGATCCCAGCTCGGCCTTATAGCCCCAAATGCCAGCTTTCATCTGATGCCCAGAGCTTGGCCAAATGACTTCTTTTTCCCCTGCAAAATGGCCTCTCTTTGGGCCACTCGCCCTGGCCCACCCTGACCACCCAAGCAAACATTTCCAAATTTTGCTGGATTTCTCCAAAACTACAGTGATCACAAGCTAGATTCCAGCTCGGCCTTATAGCCCCAAACGCCAGCTTTCATCTGATGCCCAGAGCCTGGCCAAAGGACTTCTTTTTCCCCTGCAAAACGGCCTCTATTTGCGGCCACTCGCCCTGGCCCACCCTGACCACCCAACCTAAACATTTCCAAATTTTGTTGGATTTCTCCAAAACTACAGTGGTCAGAAGCTAGATCCCAGCTCGGCCTTATAGCCCCAAATGCCAGCTTTCATCATATGCACAGAGGTTGGCCAAATGACTTCTTTTTCCCCTGCAAAATGGCCTCTCTTTGCGGCCACTCGCCCTGGCCCACCCTGACCACCCAACCTAAACATTTCCAAATTTTGTTGGATTTCTCCAAAACTACAGTGGTCAGAAGCTAGATCCCAGCTCGGCCTTATAGCCCCAAATGCCAGCTTTCATCTTATGCACAGAGGTTGGCCAAAGGACTTCTTTTTCCCCTGCAAAATGGCCTCTCTTTGCGGCCACTCGCCCTGGCCCACCCTGACCACATAACCTAAAAATTTTCAAATTTTGTTGGATTTCTCCAAAACTACAGTGGTCAGAAGCTAGATCCCAGCTCGGCCTTATAGCCCCAAACGCCAGCTTTCATCTGATGCCCAGAGCCTGGCCAAATGACTTCTTTTTCCCCTGCAAAACGGCCTCTCTTTGCGGCCACTCGCCCTGGCCCACCCTGACCACCCAACCTAAACATTTCCAAATTTTGCTGGATTTCTCCAAAACTACAGTGGTCAGAAGCTAGATCCCAGATCGGTCTTATAGCCCCAAATGCCAGCTTTCATCTGATGCCCAGAGCTTGGCCAAATGACTTCTTTTTCCCCTGCAAAATGGCCTCTCTTTGGGCCACTCGCCCTGGCCCACCCTGACCACCCAAGCAAACATTTCCAAATTTTGCTGGATTTCTCCAAAACTACAGTGGTCAGAAGCTAGATCCCAGCTCGGCCTTATAGCCCCAAACGCCAGCTTTCATCTGATGCCCAGAGCCTGGCCAAAGGACTTCTTCTGCCCCTGCAAAACGGCCTCTCTTTGCGGCCACTCGCCCTGGCCCACCCTGACCACCCAACCTAAACATTTCCAAATTTTGTTGGATTTCTCCAAAACTACAGTGGTCAGAAGCTAGATCCCAGCTCGGCCTTATAGCCCCAAATGCCAGCTTTCATCATATGCACAGAGGTTGGCCAAATGACTTCTTTTTCCCCTGCAAAATGGCCTCTCTTTGCGGCCACTCGCCCTGGCCCACCCTGACCACCCAACCTAAAAATTTCCAAATTTTGTTGGATTTCTCCAAAACTACAGTGGTCAGAAGCTAGATCCCAGCTCGGCCTTATAGCCCCAAACGCCAGCTTTCATCTGATGCACAGAGGTTGGCCAAAGGACTTCATTTTCCCCTGCAAAATGGCCTCTCTTTGCGGCCACTCGCCCTGGCCCACCCTGACCACCCAAGCAAACTTTTCCAAATTTTGCTGGATTTCTCCAAAACTACAGTGGTCAGAAGCTAGATCCCAGCTCGGCCTTATAGCCCCAAATGCCAGCTTTCATCTGATGCCCAGAGCCTGGCCAAATGACTTCTTTTTCCCCTGCAAAACGGCCTCACTTTGCGGCCACTCGCCCTGTCCAACCCTGACCACCCAACCTAAACATTTCCAAATTTTGTTGGATTTCTCCAAAACTACAGTGGTCAGAAGCTAGATCCCAGCTCGGTCTTATAGCCCCAAACGCCAGCTTTCATCTGATGCCCAGAGCCTGGCCAAAGGACTTCTTTTTCCCCTGCAAAATGGCCTCTCTTTGCGGCCACTCGCCCTGGCCAACCCTGACCACATAACCTAAAAATTTTCAAATTTTGTTGGATTTCTCCAAAACTACAGTGGTCAGAAGCTAGATCCCAGCTCGGCCTTATAGCCCCAAACGCCAGCTTTCATCTGATGCCCAGAGCCTGGCCAAATGACTTCTTTTTCCCCTGCAAAACGGCCTCTCTTTGCGGCCACTCGCCCTGGCCCACCCTGACCACCCAACCTAAACATTTCCAAATTTTGTTGGATTTCTCCAAAACTACAGTGGTCAGAAGCTAGATCCCAGCTCGGTCTTATAGCCCCAAATGCCAGCTTTCATCTGATGCCCAGAGCTTGGCCAAATGACTTCTTTTTCCCCTGCAAAATGGCCTCTCTTTGCGGCCACTCGCCCTGGCCCACCCTGACCACCCAAGCAAACATTTCCAAATTTTGCTGGATTTCTCCAAAACTACAGTGATCACAAGCTAGATTCCAGCTCGGCCTTATAGCCCCAAACGCCAGCTTTCATCTGATGCCCAGAGCCTGGCCAAATGACTTCTTTTTCCCCTGCAAAACGGCCTCTCTTTGCGGCCACTCGCCCTGGCCCACCCTGACCACCCAACCTAAACATTTCCAAATTTTGTTGGATTTCTCCAAAACTACAGTGGTCAGAAGCTAGATCCCAGCTCGGCCTTATAGCCCCAAATGCCAGCTTTCATCATATGCACAGAGGTTGGCCAAATGACTTCTTTTTCCCCTGCAAAACGGCCTCTCTTTGCGGCCACTCGCCCTGGCCCACCCTGACCACCCAACCTAAACATTTCCAAATTTTGTTGGATTTCTCCAAAACTACAGTGGTCAGAAGCTAGATCCCAGCTCGGTCTTATAGCCCCAAATGCCAGCTTTCATCTGATGCCCAGAGCTTGGCCAAAGGACTTCTTTTTCCCCTGCAAAATGGCCTCTATTTGCGGCCATTCGCCCTGGCCCACCCTGACCACCCCAGCAAAAATTTTCAAATTTTGATGGATTTCTCCAAAACTACAGTGGTCAGAAGCTAGATCCCAGCTCGGCCTTATAGCCCCAAACGCCAGCTTTCATCTGATGCCCAGAGCCTGGCCAAAGGACTTCTTTTTCCCCTGCAAAATGGCCTCTCTTTGCGGCCACTCGCCCTGGCCCACCCTGACCACATAACCTAAAAATTTTCAAATTTTGTTGGATTTCTCCAAAACTACAGTGGTCAGAAGCTAGATCCCAGCTCGGCCTTATAGCCCCAAACGCCAGCTTTCATCTGATGCCCAGAGCCTGGCCAAATGACTTCTTTATCTCCTGCAAAATGGCCTCTCTTTGCGGCCACTCGCCCTGGCCCACTCTGACCACCCAAGCAAAAATTTCCAAATTTTGCTGGATTTCTCCAAAACTACAGTGGTCAGAAGCTAGATCCCAGCTCGGCCTTATAGCCCCAAACACCATCTTTCATCTGATGCCCAGAGCCTGGCCAAATGACTTCTTTTTCCCCTGCAAAATGGCCTCTCTTTGCGGCCACTCGCCCTGGCCCACTCTGACCACCCAAGCAAACTTTTCCAAATTTTGCTGGATTTCTCCAAAACTACAGTGGTCAGAAGCTAGATCCCATCTCGGCCTTATAGCCCCAAATGCCAGCTTTCATCTGATGCCCAGAGCCTGGCCAAATGACTTCTTTTTCCCCTGCAAAACGGCCTCTCTTTGCGGCCACTCGCCCTGGCCCACCCTGACCACCCAACCTAAACATTTCCAAATTTTGTTGGATTTCTCCAAAACTACAGTGGTCAGAAGCTAGATCCCAGCTCGGCCTTATAGCCCCAAACGCCAGCTTTCATCTGATGCCCAGAGCCTGGCCAAATGACTTCTTTATCCCCTGCAAAACGGCCTCTCTTTGCGGCCACTCGCCCTGGCCCACCCTGACCACCCAACCTAAACATTTCCAAATTTTGTTGGATTTCTCCAAAACTACAGTGGTCAGAAGCTAGATCCCAGCTCGGTCTTATAGCCCCAAATGCCAGCTTTCATCTGATGCCCAGAGCTTGGCCAAATGACTTCTTTTTCCCCTGCAAAATGGCCTCTCTTTGGGCCACTCGCCCTTGCCCACCCTGACCACCCAAGCAAACATTTCCAAATTTTGCTGGATTTCTCCAAAACTACAGTGATCACAAGCTAGATTCCAGCTCGGCCTTATAGCCCCAAACGCCAGCTTTCATCTGATGCCCAGAGCCTGGCCAAAGGACTTCTTTTTCCCCTGCAAAACGGCCTCTCTTTGCGGCCACTCGCCCTGGCCCACCCTGACCACCCAACCTAAACATTTCCAAATTTTGTTGGATTTCTCCAAAACTACAGTGGTCAGAAGCTAGATCCCAGCTCGGCCTTATAGCCCCAAACGCCAGCTTTCATCTGATGCCCAGAGCCTGGCCAAATGACTTCTTTATCCCCTGCAAAACGGCCTCTCTTTGCGGCCACTCGCCCTGGCCCACCCTGACCACCCAACCTAAACATTTCCAAATTTTGTTGGACTTCTCCAAAACTACAGTGGTCAGAAGCTAGATCCCAGCTCGGCCTTATAGCCCCAAATGCCAGCTTTCATCTTATGCACAGAGGTTGGCCAAAGGACTTCTTTTTCCCCTGCAAAATGGCCTCTCTTTGCGGCCATTCGCCCTGGCCCACCCTGACCACCCCAGCAAAAATTTTCAAATTTTGATGGATTTCTCCAAAACTACAGTGGTCAGAAGCTAGATCCCAGCTCGGCCTTATAGCCCCAAACGCCAGCTTTCATCTGATGCCCAGAGCCTGGCCAAATGACTTCTTTTTCCCCTGCAAAATGGCCTCTCTTTGCGGCCACTCGCCCTGGCCCACCCTGACCACATAACCTAAAAATTTTCAAATTTTGTTGGATTTCTCCAAAACTACAGTGGTCAGAAGCTAGATCCCATCTCGGCCTTATAGCCCCAAATGCCAGCTTTCATCTGATGCCCAGAGCCTGGCCAAATGACTTCTTTTTCCCCTGCAAAACGGCCTCTCTTTGCGGCCACTCGCCCTGGCCCACCCTGACCACCCAACCTAAACATTTCCAAATTTTGTTGGATTTCTCCAAAACTACAGTGGTCAGAAGCTAGATCCCAGCTCGGTCTTATAGCCCCAAATGCCAGCTTTCATCTGATGCCCAGAGCTTGGCCAAATGACTTCTTTTTCCCCTGCAAAATGGCCTCTCTTTGCGGCCACTCGCCCTGGCCCACCCTGACCACCCAAGCAAACATTTCCAAATTTTGCTGGATTTCTTCAAAACTACAGTGGTCACAAGCTAGATTCCAGCTCGGCCTTGTAGCCCCAAACGCCAGCTCTCATCTGATGCCCAGAGCCTGGCCAAATGACTTCTTTTTCCCCTGCAAAATGGCCTCTCTTTGCGGCCACTCGCCGTGGCCCAGCCTGACCACCCAACCTAAACATTTCCAAATTTTGTTGGATTTCTCCAAAACCACAGTGGTCAGAAGCTAGATCCCAGCTCGGCCTTATAGCCCCAAACGCCAGCTTTCATCTGATGCACAGAGGTTGGCCAAAGGACTTCATTTTCCCCTGCAAAATGGCCTCTCTTTGCGGCCACTCGCCCTGGCCCACCCTGACCACCCAAGCAAACTTTTCCAAATTTTGCTGGATTTCTCCAAAACTACAGTGGTCAGAAGCTAGATCCCATCTCGGCCTTATAGCCCCAAATGCCAGCTTTCATCTGATGCCCAGAGCCTGGCCAAATGACTTCTTTTTCCCCTGCAAAACGGCCTCTCTTTGCGGCCACTCGCCCTGGCCCACCCTGACCACCCAACCTAAACATTTCCAAATTTTGTTGGATTTCTCCAAAACTACAGTGGTCAGAAGCTAGATCCCAGCTCGGCCTTATAGCCCCAAACGCCAGCTTTCATCTGATGCCCAGAGCCTGGCCAAATGACTTCTTTTTCCCCTGCAAAACGGCCTCTCTTTGCGGCCACTCGCCCTGGCCCACCCTGACCACCCAACCTAAACATTTCCAAATTTTGTTGGATTTCTCCAAAACTACAGTGGTCAGAAGCTAGATCCCAGCTCGGTCTTATAGCCCCAAATGCCAGCTTTCATCTGATGCCCAGAGCCTGGCCAAATGACTTCTATTTCCCCTGCAAAATGGCCTCTCTTTGGGCCACTCGCCCTGGCCCACCCTGACCACCCAAGCAAACATTTCCAAATTTTGCTGGATTTCTCCAAAACTACAGTGATCACAAGCTAGATTCCAGCTCGGCCTTATAGCCCCAAACGCCAGCTTTCATCTGATGCCCAGAGCCTGGCCAAAGGACTTCTTTTTCCCCTGCAAAACGGCCTCTCTTTGCGGCCACTCGCCCTGGCCCACCCTGACCACCCAACCTAAACATTTCCAAATTTTGTTGGATTTCTCCAAAACTACAGTGGTCAGAAGCTAGATCCCAGCTCGGCCTTATAGCCCCAAATGCCAGCTTTCATCATATGCACAGAGGTTGGCCAAATGACTTCTTTATCCCCTGCAAAATGGCCTCTCTTTGCGGCCACTCGCCCTGGCCCACCCTGACCACCCAACCTAAACATTTCCAAATTTTGTTGGATTTCTCCAAAACTACAGTGGTCAGAAGCTAGATCCCAGCTCGGCCTTATAGCCCCAAACGCCAGCTTTCATCTGATGCACAGAGGTTGGCCAAAGGACTTCATTTTCCCCTGCAAAATGGCCTCTCTTTGCGGCCACTCGCCCTGGCCCACCCTGACCACCCAAGCAAACTTTTCCAAATTTTGCTGGATTTCTCCAAAACTACAGTGGTCAGAAGCTAGATCCCATCTCGGCCTTATAGCCCCAAATGCCAGCTTTCATCTGATGCCCAGAGCCTGGCCAAATGACTTCTTTTTCCCCTGCAAAACGGCCTCTCTTTGCGGCCACTCGCCCTGGCCCACCCTGACCACCCAACCTAAACATTTCCAAATTTTGTTGGATTTCTCCAAAACTACAGTGGTCAGAAGCTAGATCCCAGCTCGGCCTTATAGCCCCAAACGCCAGCTTTCATCTGATGCCCAGAGCCTGGCCAAATGACTTCTTTTACCCCTGCAAAACGGCCTCACTTTGCGGCCACTCGCCCTGGCCCACCCTGACCACCCAACCTAAACATTTCCAAATTTTGTTGGATTTCTCCAAAACTACAGTGGTCAGAAGCTAGATCCCAGCTCGGCCTTATAGCCCCAAATGCCAGCTTTCATCTGATGCCCAGAGCTTGGCCAAATGACTTCTTTTTCCCCTGCAAAATGGCCTCTCTTTGGGCCACTCGCCCTGGCCCACCCTGACCACCCAAGCAAACATTTCCAAATTTTGCTGGATTTCTCCAAAACTACAGTGATCACAAGCTAGATTCCAGCTCGGCCTTATAGCCCCAAACGCCAGCTTTCATCTGATGCCCAGAGCCTGGCCAAAGGACTTCTTTTTCCCCTGCAAAACGGCCTCTCTTTGCGGCCACTCGCCCTGGCCCACCCTGACCACCCAACCTAAACATTTCCAAATTTTGTTGGATTTCTCCAAAACTACAGTGGTCAGAAGCTAGATCCCAGCTCGGCCTTATAGCCCCAAATGCCAGCTTTCATCATATGCACAGAGGTTGGCCAAATGACTTCTTTTTCCCCTGCAAAATGGCCTCTCTTTGCGGCCACTCGCCCTGGCCCACCCTGACCACCCAACCTAAAAATTTCCAAATTTTGTTGGATTTCTCCAAAACCACAGTGGTCAGAAGCTAGATCCCAGCTCGGCCTTATAGCCCCAAATGCCAGCTTTCATCTTATGCACAGAGGTTGGCCAAATGACTTCTTTTTCCCCTGCAAAATGGCCTCTCTTTGGGCCACTCGCCCTGGCCCACCCTGACCACCCAAGCAAACATTTCCAAATTTTGCTGGATTTCTCCAAAACTACAGTGGTCAGAAGCTAGATCCCAGCTCGGCCTTATAGCCCCAAACGCCAGCTTTCATCTGATGCCCAGAGCCTGGCCAAAGGACTTCTTTTTCCCCTGCAAAACGGCCTCTCTTTGCGGCCACTCGCCCTGGCCCACCCTGACCACCCAACCTAAACATTTCCAAATTTTGTTGGATTTCTCCAAAACTACAGTGGTCAGAAGCTAGATCCCAGCTCGGCCTTATAGCCCCAAATGCCAGCTTTCATCATATGCACAGAGGTTGGCCAAATGACTTCTTTTTCCCCTGCAAAATGGCCTCTCTTTGCGGCCACTCGCCCTGGCCCACCCTGACCACCCAACCTAAAAATTTCCAAATTTTGTTGGATTTCTCCAAAACTACAGTGGTCAGAAGCTAGATCCCAGCTCGGCCTTATAGCCCCAAACGCCAGCTTTCATCTGATGCACAGAGGTTGGCCAAATGACTTCTTTTTCCCCTGCAAAACGGCCTCTCTTTGCGGCCACTCGCCCTGGCCCACCCTGACCACCCAACCTAAACATTTCCAAATTTTGTTGGATTTCTCCAAAACTACAGTGGTCAGAAGCTAGATCCCAGCTCGGTCTTATAGCCCCAAATGCCAGCTTTCATCTGATGCCCAGAGCTTGGCCAAATGACTTCTTTTTCCCCTGCAAAATGGCCTCTCTTTGGGCCACTCGCCCTGGCCCACCCTGACCACCCAAGCAAACATTTCCAAATTTTGCTGGATTTCTCCAAAACTACAGTGATCACAAGCTAGATTCCAGCTCGGCCTTATAGCCCCAAACGCCAGCTTTCATCTGATGCCCAGAGCCTGGCCAAATGACTTCTTTTTCCCCTGCAAAACGGCCTCTCTTTGCGGCCACTCGCCCTGGCCCACCCTGACCACCCAACCTAAACATTTCCAAATTTTGTTGGATTTCTCCAAAACTACAGTGGTCAGAAGCTAGATCCCAGCTCGGTCTTATAGCCCCAAATGCCAGCTTTCATCTGATGCCCAGAGCTTGGCCAAAGGACTTCTTTTTCCCCTGCAAAATGGCCTCTATTTGCGGCCATTCGCCCTGGCCCACCCTGACCACCCCAGCAAAAATTTTCAAATTTTGATGGATTTCTCCAAAACTACAGTGGTCAGAAGCTAGATCCCAGCTCGGCCTTATAGCCCCAAACGCCAGCTTTCATCTGATGCCCAGAGCCTGGCCAAAGGACTTCTTTTTCCCCTGCAAAATGGCCTCTCTTTGCGGCCACTCGCCCTGGCCCACCCTGACCACATAACCTAAAAATTTTCACATTTTGTTGGATTTCTCCAAAACTACAGTGGTCAGAAGCTAGATCCCAGCTCGGCCTTATAGCCCCAAACGCCAGCTTTCATCTGATGCCCAGAGCCTGGCCAAATGACTTCTTTATCTCCTGCAAAATGGCCTCTCTTTGCGGCCACTCGCCCTGGCCCACTCTGACCACCCAAGCAAAAATTTCCAAATTTTGCTGGATTTCTCCAAAACTACAGTGGTCAGAAGCTAGATCCCAGCTCGGCCTTATAGCCCCAAACACCATCTTTCATCTGATGCCCAGAGCCTGGCCAAATGACTTCTTTTTCCCCTGCAAAATGGCCTCTCTTTGCGGCCACTCGCCCTGGCCCACCCTGACCACCCAAGCAAACATTTAGAAATTTTGCTGGATTTCTCCAAAACTACAGTGGTCAGAAGCTAGATTCCAGCTCGGCCTTGTAGCCCCAAACGCCAGCTCTCATCTGATGCCCAGAGCCTGGCCAAATGACTTCTTTTTCCCCTGCAAAATGGCCTCTCTTTGCGGCCACTCGCCCTGGCCCACCCTGACCACCCAACCTAAACATTTCCAAATTTTGTTGGATTTCTCCAAAACCACAGTGGTCAGAAGCTAGATCCCAGCTCGGCCTTATAGCCCCAAACGCCAGCTTTCATCTGATGCACAGAGGTTGGCCAAAGGACTTCATTTTCCCCTGCAAAATGGCCTCTCTTTGCGGCCACTCGCCCTGGCCCACCCTGACCACCCAAGCAAACATTTCCAAATTTTGCTGGATTTCTCCAAAACTACAGTGGTCAGAAGCTAGATCCCATCTCGGCCTTATAGCCCCAAATGCCAGCTTTCATCTGATGCCCAGAGCCTGGCCAAATGACTTCTTTTTCCCCTGCAAAACGGCCTCTCTTTGCGGCCACTCGCCCTGGCCCACCCTGACCACCCAACCTAAACATTTCCAAATTTTGTTGGATTTCTCCAAAACTACAGTGGTCAGAAGCTAGATCCCAGCTCGGCCTTATAGCCCCAAACGCCAGCTTTCATCTGATGCCCAGAGCCTGGCCAAATGACTTCTTTATCCCCTGCAAAACGGCCTCTCTTTGCGGCCACTCGCCCTGGCCCACCCTGACCACCCAACCTAAACATTTCCAAATTTTGTTGGATTTCTCCAAAACTACAGTGGTCAGAAGCTAGATCCCAGCTCGGTCTTATAGCCCCAAATGCCAGCTTTCATCTGATGCCCAGAGCTTGGCCAAATGACTTCTTTTTCCCCTGCAAAATGGCCTCTCTTTGGGCCACTCGCCCTTGCCCACCTTGACCACCCAAGCAAACATTTCCAAATTTTGCTGGATTTCTCCAAAACTACAGTGATCACAAGCTAGATTCCAGCTCGGCCTTATAGCCCCAAACGCCAGCTTTCATCTGATGCCCAGAGCCTGGCCAAAGGACTTCTTTTTCCCCTGCAAAACGGCCTCTCTTTGCGGCCACTCGCCCTGGCCCACCCTGACCACACAACCTAAACATTTCCAAATTTTGTTGGATTTCTCCAAAACTACAGTGGTCAGAAGCTAGATCCCAGCTCGGCCTTATAGCCCCAAATGCCAGCTTTCATCATATGCACAGAGGTTGGCCAAATGACTTCTTTTTCCCCTGCAAAACGGCCTCTCTTTGCGGCCACTCGCCCTGGCCCACCCTGACCACCCAACCTAAACATTTCCAAATTTTGTTGGATTTCTCCAAAAATACAGTGGTCAGAAGCTAGATCCCAGCTCGGCCTTATAGCCCCAAATGCCTGCTTTCATCTTATGCACAGAGGTTGGCCAAAGGACTTCTTTTTCCCCTGCAAAATGGCCTCTCTTTGCGGCCATTCGCCCTGGCCCACCCTGACCACCCCAGCAAAAATTTTCAAATTTTGATGGATTTCTCCAAAACTACAGTGGTCAGAAGCTAGATCCCAGCTCGGCCTTATAGCCCCAAACGCCAGCTTTCATCTGATGCCCAGAGCCTGGCCAAATGACTTCTTTTTCCCCTGCAAAATGGCCTCTCTTTGCGGCCACTCGCCCTGGCCCACCCTGACCACCCAACCTAAAAATTTTCAAATTTTGTTGGATTTCTCCAAAACTACAGTGGTCAGAAGCTAGATCCCAGCTCGGCCTTATAGCCCCAAACACCAGCTTTCATCTGATGCCCAGAGCCTGGCCAAATGACTTCTTTTTCCCCTGCAAAATGGCCTCTCTTTGCGGCCACTCGCCCTGGCCCACCCTGACCGCCCAACCTAAACATTTCCAAATTTTGTTGGATTTCTCCAAAACTACAGTGGTCAGAAGCTAGATGCCAGCTCGGCCTTATAGCCCCAAATGCCAGCTTTCATCTGATGCCCAGAGCTTGGCCAAATGACTTCTTTTTCCCCTGCAAAATGGCCTCTCTTTGCGGCCACTCGCCCTGGCCCACCCTGACCACCCAACCTAAACATTTCCAAATTTTGCTGGATTTCTTCAAAACTACAGTGGTCACAAGCTAGATTCCAGCTCGGCCTTGTAGCCCCAAACGCCAGCTCTCATCTGATGCCCAGAGCCTGGCCAAATGACTTCTTTTTCCCCTGCAAAATGGCCTCTCTTTGCGGCCACTCGCCGTGGCCCACCCTGACCACCCAACCTAAACATTTCCAAATTTTGTTGGATTTCTCCAAAACCACACTGGTCAGAAGCTAGATCCCAGCTCGGCCTTATAGCCCCAAAGGCCAGCTTTCCTCTGATGCCCAGAGCCTGGCCAAATGACTTCTTTTTCCCCTGCAAAATGGCCTCTCTTTGCGGCCACTCGCCCTGGCCCACCCTGACCACTTAACCTAAACATTTCTAAATTTTTTTGGATTTCTCCAAAACTACAGTGGTCAGAAGCTAGATCCCAGCTCGGCCTTATAGCCCCAAATGCCAGCTTTCATCATATGCACAGAGGTTGGCCAAATGACTTCTTTTTCCCCTGCAAAACGGCCTCTCTTTGCGGCCACTCGCCCTGGCCCACCCTGACCACCCAACCTAAACATTTCCAAATTTTGTTGGATTTCTCCAAAACTACAGTGGTCAGAAGCTAGATCCCAGCTCGGCCTTATAGCCCCAAACGCCAGCTTTCATCTGATGCCCAGAGCCTGGCCAAATGACTTCTTTATCCCCTGCAAAACGGCCTCTCTTTGCGGCCACTCGCCCTGGCCCACCCTGACCACCCAACCTAAACATTTCCAAATTTTGTTGGATTTCTCCAAAACTACAGTGGTCAGAAGCTAGATCCCAGCTCGGTCTTATAGCCCCAAATGCCAGCTTTCATCTGATGCCCAGAGCTTGGCCAAATGACTTCTTTTTCCCCTGCAAAATGGCCTCTCTTTGGGCCACTCGCCCTTGCCCACCCTGACCACCCAAGCAAACATTTCCAAATTTTGATGGATTTCTCCAAAACTACAGTGGTCAGAAGCTAGATCCCAGCTCGGCCTTATAGCCCCAAACGCCAGCTTTCATCTGATGCCCAGAGCCTGGCCAAAGGACTTCTTTTTCCCCTGCAAAATGGCCTCTCTTTGCGGCCACTCGCCCTAGCCCACCCTGACCACATAACCTAAAAATTTTCAAATTTTGTTGGATTTCTCCAAAACTACAGTGGTCAGAAGCTAGATCCCAGCTCGGCCTTATAGCCCCAAACACCAGCTTTCATCTGATGCCCAGAGCCTGGCCAAATGACTTCTTTTTCCCCAGCAAAATGGCCTCTCTTTGCGGCCACTCGCCCTGGCCCACCCTGACCACCCAACCTAAACATTTCCAAATTTTGTTGGATTTCTCCAAAACTACAGTGGTCAGAAGCTAGATGCCAGCTCGGCCTTATAGCCCCAAATGCCAGCTTTCATCTGATGCCCAGAGCTTGGCCAAATGACTTCTTTTTCCCCTGCAAAATGGCCTCTCTTTGCGGCCACTCGCCCTGGCCCACCCTGACCACCCAACCTAAACATTTCCAAATTTTGCTGGATTTCTTCAAAACTACAGTGGTCACAAGCTAGATTCCAGCTCGGCCTTGTAGCCCCAAACGCCAGCTCTCATCTGATGCCCAGAGCCTGGCCAAATGACTTCTTTTTCCCCTGCAAAATGGCCTCTCTTTGCGGCCACTCGCCGTGGCCCACCCTGACCACCCAACCTAAAAATTTCCAAATTTTGTTGGATTTTTCCAAAACCACAGTGGTCAGAAGCTAGATCTCAGCTCGGCCTTATAGCCCCATATGCCAGCTTTCCTCTGATGCCCAGAGCCTGGCCAAATGACTTCTTTTTCCCCTGCAAAATGGCCTCTCTTTGCGGCCACTCGCCCTGGCCCACCCTGACCACTTAACCTAAACATTTCTAAATTTTGTTGGATTTCTCCAAAACTACAGTGGTCAGAAGCTAGATCCCAGCTCGGCCTTATAGCCCCAAATGCCAGCTTTCATCATATGCACAGAGGTTGGCCAAATGACTTCTTTTTCCCCTGCAAAACGGCCTCTCTTTGCGGCCACTCGCCCTGGCCCACCCTGACCACCCAACCTAAACATTTCCAAATTTTGTTGGATTTCTCCAAAACTACAGTGGTCAGAAGCTAGATCCCAGCTCGGCCTTATAGCCCCAAACACCAGCTTTCATCTGATGCACAGAGGTTGGCCAAAGGACTTCATTTTCCCCTGCAAAATGGCCTCTCTTTGCGGCCACTCGCCCTGGCCCACCCTGACCACCCAAGCAAACTTTTCCAAATTTTGCTGGATTTCTCCAAAACTACAGTGGTCAGAAGCTAGATCCCATCTCGGCCTTATAGCCCCAAATGCCAGCTTTCATCTGATGCCCAGAGCCTGGCCAAATGACTTCTTTTTCCCCTGCAAAACGGCCTCACTTTGCGGCCACTCGCCCTGGCCCACCCTGACCACCCAACCTAAACATTTCCAAATTTTGTTGGATTTCTCCAAAACTACAGTGGTCAGAAGCTAGATCCCAGCTCGGTCTTATAGCCCCAAACGCCAGCTTTCATCTGATGCCCAGAGCCTGGCCAAAGGACTTCTTTTTCCCCTGCAAAATGGCCTCTCTTTGCGGCCACTCGCCCTGGCCAACCCTGACCACATAACCTAAAAATTTTCAAATTTTGTTGGATTTCTCCAAAACTACAGTGGTCAGAAGCTAGATCCCAGCTCGGCCTTATAGCCCCAAACGCCAGCTTTCATCTGATGCCCAGAGCCTGGCCAAATGACTTCTTTTTCCCCTGCAAAACGGCCTCTCTTTGCGGCCACTCGCCCTGGCCCACCCTGACCACCCAACCTAAACATTTCCAAATTTTGTTGGATTTCTCCAAAACTACAGTGGTCAGAAGCTAGATCCCAGCTCGGTCTTATAGCCCCAAATGCCAGCTTTCATCTGATGCCCAGAGCTTGGCCAAATGACTTCTTTTTCCCCTGCAAAATGGCCTCTCTTTGGGCCACTCGCCCTGGCCCACCCTGACCACCCAAGCAAACATTTCCAAATTTTGCTGGATTTCTCCAAAACTACAGTGATCACAAGCTAGATTCCAGCTCGGCCTTATAGCCCCAAACGCCAGCTTTCATCTGATGCCCAGAGCCTGGCCAAATGACTTCTTTTTCCCCTGCAAAACAGCCTCTCTTTGCGGCCACTCGCCCTGGCCCACCCTGACCACCCAACCTAAACATTTCCAAATTTTGTTGGATTTCTCCAAAACTACAGTGGTCAGAAGCTAGATCCCAGCTCGGCCTTATAGCCCCAAATGCCAGCTTTTATCATATGCACAGAGGTTGGCCAAATGACTTCTTTTTCCCCTGCAAAACGGCCTCTCTTTGCGGCCACTCGCCCTGGCCCACCCTGACCACCCAACCTAAAAATTTCCAAATTTTGTTGGATTTCTCCAAAACTACAGTGGTCAGAAGCTAGATCCCAGCTCGGCCTTATAGCCCCAAATGCCAGCTTTCATCTTATGCACAGAGGTTGGCCAAAGGACTTCTTTTTCCCCTGCAAAATGGCCTCTCTTTGCGGCCATTCGCCCTGGCCCACCCTGACCACCCCAGCAAAAATTTTCAAATTTTGATGGATTTCTCCAAAACTACAGTGGTCAGAAGCTAGATCCCAGCTCGGCCTTATAGCCCCAAACGCCAGCTTTCATCTGATGCCCAGAGCCTGGCCAAAGGACTTCTTTTTCCCCTGCAAAATGGCCTCTCTTTGCGGCCACTCGCCCTGGCCCACCCTGACCACATAACCTAAAAATTTTCAAATTTTGTTGGATTTCTCCAAAACTACAGTGGTCAGAAGCTAGATCCCAGCTCGGCCTTATAGCCCCAAACGCCAGCTTTCATCTGATGCCCAGAGCCTGGCCAAATGACTTCTTTATCTCCTGCAAAATGGCCTCTCTTTGCGGCCACTCGCCCTGGCCCACTCTGACCACCCAAGCAAAAATTTCCAAATTTTGCTGGATTTCTCCAAAACTACAGTGGTCAGAAGCTAGATCCCAGCTCGGCCTTATAGCCCCAAACACCATCTTTCATCTGATGCCCAGAGCCTGGCCAAATGACTTCTTTTTCCCCTGCAAAATGGCCTCTCTTTGCGGCCACTCGCCCTGGCCCACCCTGACCACCCAAGCAAACATTTCCAAATTTTGCTGGATTTCTTCAAAACTACAGTGGTCACAAGCTAGATTCCAGCTCGGCCTTGTAGCCCCAAACGCCAGCTCTCATCTGATGCCCAGAGCCTGGCCAAATGACTTCTTTTTCCCCTGCAAAATGGCCTCTCTTTGCGGCCACTCGCCCTGGCCCACCCTGACCACCCAACCTAAACATTTCCAAATTTTGTTGGATTTCTCCAAAACCACAGTGATCAGAAGCTAGATCCCAGCTCGGCCTTATAGCCCCAAACGCCAGCTTTCATCTGATGCACAGAGGTTGGCCAAAGGACTTCATTTTCCCCTGCAAAATGGCCTCTCTTTGCGGCCACTCGCCCTGGCCCACCCTGACCACCCAACCTAAAAATTTCCAAATTTTGCTGGATTTCTCCAAAACTACAGTGGTCAGAAGCTAGATCCCATCTCGGCCTTATAGCCCCAAATGCCAGCTTTCATCTGATGCCCAGAGCCTGGCCAAATGACTTCTTTTTCCCCTGCAAAACGGCCTCTCTTTGCGGCCACTCGCCCTGGCCCACCCTGACCACCCAACCTAAACATTTCCAAATTTTGTTGGATTTCTCCAAAACTACAGTGGTCAGAAGCTAGATCCCAGCTCGGCCTTATAGCCCCAAACGCCAGCTTTCATCTGATGCCCAGAGCCTGGCCAAATGACTTCTTTATCCCCTGCAAAACGGCCTCTCTTTGCGGCCACTCGCCCTGGCCCACCCTGACCACCCAACCTAAACATTTCCAAATTTTGTTGGATTTCTCCAAAACTACAGTGGTCAGAAGCTAGATCCCAGCTCGGTCTTATAGCCCCAAATGCCAGCTTTCATCTGATGCCCAGAGCTTGGCCAAATGACTTCTTTTTCCCCTGCAAAATGGGCTCTCTTTGGGCCACTCGCCCTTGCCCACCCTGACCACCCAAGCAAACATTTCCAAATTTTGCTGGATTTCTCCAAAACTACAGTGATCACAAGCTAGATTCCAGCTCGGCCTTATAGCCCCAAACGCCAGCTTTCATCTGATGCCCAGAGCCTGGCCAAAGGACTTCTTTTTCCCCTGCAAAACGGCCTCTCTTTGCGGCCACTCGCCCTGGCCCACCCTGACCACCCAGCCTAAACATTTCCAAATTTTGTTGGATTTCTCCAAAACTACAGTGGTCAGAAGCTAGATCCCAGCTCGGCCTTATAGCCCCAAACGCCAGCTTTCATCTGATGCCCAGAGCCTGGCCAAATGACTTCTTTTTCCCCTGCAAAATGGCCTCTCTTTGCGGCCACTCGCCCTGGCCCACCCTGACCACATAACCTAAAAATTTTCAAATTTTGTTGGATTTCTCCAAAACTACAGTGGTCAGAAGCTAGATCCCAGCTCGGCCTTATAGCCCCAAACACCAGCTTTCATCTGATGCCCAGAGCCTGGCCAAATGACTTCTTTTTCCCCAGCAAAATGGCCTCTCTTTGCGGCCACTCGCCCTGGCCCACCCTGACCACCCAACCTAAACATTTCCAAATTTTGTTGGATTTCTCCAAAACTACAGTGGTCAGAAGCTAGATGCCAGCTCGGCCTTATAGCCCCAAATGCCAGCTTTCATCTGATGCCCAGAGCTTGGCCAAATGACTTCTTTTTCCCCTGCAAAACGGCCTCTCTCTGCGGCCACTCGCCCTGGCCCACCCTGACCACCCAACCTAAACATTTCCAAATTTTGTTGGATTTCTCCAAAACTACAGTGGTCAGAAGCTAGATCCCAGCTCGGCCTTATAGCCCCAAACGCCAGCTTTCATCTGATGCCCAGAGCCTGGCCAAAGGACTTCTTTTTCCCCTGCAAAACGGCCTCTCTTTGCGGCCACTCGCCCTGGCCCACCCTGACCACCCAACCTAAACATTTCCAAATTTTGTTGGATTTCTCCAAAACTACAGTGGTCAGAAGCTAGATCCCAGCTCGGTCTTATAGCCCCAAATGCCAGCTTTCATCATATGCCCAGAGGTTGGCCAAATGACTTCTTTTTCCCCTGCAAAATGGCCTCTCTTTGGGCCACTCGCCCTTGCCCACCCTGACCACCCAAGCAAACATTTCCAAATTTTGCTGGATTTCTCCAAAACTACAGTGATCACAAGCTAGATTCCAGCTCGGCCTTATAGCCCCAAACGCCAGCTTTCATCTGATGCCCAGAGCCTGGCCAAAGGACTTCTTTTTCCCCTGCAAAACGGCCTCTCTTTGCGGCCACTCGCCCTGGCCCACCCTGACCACCCAACCTAAACATTTCCAAATTTTGTTGGATTTCTCCAAAACTACAGTGGTCAGAAGCTAGATCCCAGCTCTGCCTTATAGCCCCAAACGCCAGCTTTCATCTGATGCCCAGAGCCTGGCCAAATGACTTCTTTTTCCCCTGCAAAATGGCCTCTCTTTGCGGCCACTCGCCCTGGCCCACCCTGACCACATAACCTAAAAATTTTCACATTTTGTTGGATTTCTCCAAAACTACAGTGGTCAGAAGCTAGATCCCAGCTCGGCCTTATAGCCCCAAACACCAGCTTTCATCTGATGCCCAGAGCCTGGCCAAATGACTTCTTTTTCCCCAGCAAAATGGCCTCTCTTTGCGGCCACTCGCCCTGGCCCACCCTGACCACCCAACCTAAACATTTCCAAATTTTGTTGGATTTCTCCAAAACTACAGTGGTCAGAAGCTAGATGCCAGCTCGGCCTTATAGCCCCAAATGCCAGCTTTCATCTGATGCCCAGAGCTTGGCCAAATGACTTCTTTTTCCCCTGCAAAATGGCCTCTCTTTGCGGCCACTCGCCCTGGCCCACCCTGACCACCCAACCTAAACATTTCCAAATTTTGCTGGATTTCTTCAAAACTACAGTGGTCACAAGCTAGATTCCAGCTCGGCCTTGTAGCCCCAAACGCCAGCTCTCATCTGATGCCCATAGCCTGGCCAAATGACTTCTTTTTCCCCTGCAAAATGGCCTCTCTTTGCGGCCACTCGCCGTGGCCCACCCTGACCACCCAACCTAAACATTTCCAAATTTTGTTGGATTTCTCCAAAACCACAGTGGTCAGAAGCTAGATCCCAGCTCGGCCTTATAGCCCCATATGCCAGCTTTCCTCTGATGCCCAGAGCCTGGCCAAAGGACTTCTTTTTCCCCTGCAAAATGGCCTCTCTTTGCGGCCACTCGCCCTGGCCCACCCTGACCACTTAACCTAAAAATTTCCAAATTTTGTTGGATTTCTCCAAAACTACAGTGGTCAGAAGCTAGATCCCAGCTCGGCCTTATAGCCCCAAACACCAGCTTTCATCTGATGCCCAGAGCCTGGCCAAATGACTTCTTTTTCCCCTGCAAAACGGCCTCTCTTTGCGGCCACTCGCCCTGGCCCACCCTGACCACCCAACCTAAACATTTCCAAATTTTGTTGGATTTCTCCAAAACTACAGTGGTCAGAAGCTAGATCCCAGCTCGGCCTTATAGCCCCAAATGCCAGCTTTCTTCTTATGCACTGAGGTTGGCCAAAGGACTTCTTTTTCCCCTGCAAAATGGCCTCTCTTTGCGGCCACTCGCCCTGGCCCACCCTGACCACCCAAGCAAACATTTCCAAATTTTGCTGGATTTCTCCAAAACTACAGTGGTCAGAAGCTAGATCCCAGCTCGGCCTTATAGCCCCAAACGCCAGCTTTCATCTGATGCCCAGAGCCTGGCCAAATGACTTCTTTTTCCCCTGCAAAATGGCCTCTCTTTGCGGCCATTCACCCTGGCCCACCCTGAACACCCAAGCAAAAATTTCCAAATTTTGCTGGATTTCTCCAAAACCACAGTGGTCACAAGCTAGATCCCAGCTCGGCCTTATAGCCCCAAAGGCCAGCTTTCACCTGATGCCCAGAGGTTGGCCAAAGGACTTCTTTTTCCCCTGCAAAATGGCCTCTCTTTGCGGCCACTCGCCCTGGCCCACCCTGACTACCCAATCTAAACATTTCCAAATTTTGTTGGATTTCTCCAAAACTACAGTGGTCAGAAGCTAGATGCCAGCTCGGCCTTATAGCCCCAAATGCCAGCTTTCATCTGATGCCCAGAGCTTGGCCAAATGACTTCTTTTTCCCCTGCAAAATGGCCTCTCTTTGCGGCCACTCGCCCTGGCCCACCCTGACCACCCAACCTAAACATTTCCAAATTTTGCTGGATTTCTTCAAAACTACAGTGGTCACAAGCTAGATTCCAGCTCGGCCTTATAGCCCCAAACGCCAGCTCTCATCTGATGCCCAGAGCCTGGCCAAATGACTTCTTTTTCCCCTGCAAAATGGCCTCTCTTTGCGGCCACTCGCCGTGGCCCACCCTGACCACCCAACCTAAACATTTCCAAATTTTGTTGGATTTCTCCAAAACCACAGTGGTCAGAAGCTAGATCCCAGCTCGGCCTTATAGCCCCATATGCCAGCTTTCCTCTGATGCCCAGAGCCTGGCCAAATGACTTCTTTTTCCCCTGCAAAATGGCCTCTCTTTGCGGCCACTCGCCCTGGCCCACCCTGACCACTTAACCTAAACATTTCTAAATTTTGTTGGATTTCTCCAAAACTACAGTGGTCAGAAGCTAGATCCCAGCTCGGCCTTATAGCCCCAAACACCAGCTTTCATCTGATGCCCAGAGCCTGGCCAAATGACTTCTTTTTCCCCTGCAAAACGGCCTCTCTTTGCGGCCACTCGCCCTGGCCCACCCTGACCACCCAACCTAAACATTTCCAAATTTTGTTGGATTTCTCCAAAACTACAGTGGTCAGAAGCTAGATCCCAGCTCGGCCTTATAGCCCCAAATGCCAGCTTTCTTCTTATGCACTGAGGTTGGCCAAAGGACTTCTTTTTCCCCTGCAAAATGGCCTCTCTTTGCGGCCACTCGCCCTGGCCCACCCTGACCACCCAAGCAAACATTTCCAAATTTTGCTGGATTTCTCCAAAACTACAGTGGTCAGAAGCTAGATCCCAGCTCGGCCTTATAGCCCCAAACGCCAGCTCTCATCTGATGCCCAGAGCCTGGCCAAATGACTTCTTTTTCCCCTGCAAAATGGCCTCTCTTTGCGGCCATTCACCCTGGCCCACCCTGAACACCCAAGCAAAAATTTCCAAATTTTGCTGGATTTCTCCAAAACCACAGTGGTCACAAGCTAGATCCCAGCTCAGCCTTATAGCCCCAAATGCCAGCTTTCTTCTTATGCACTGAGGTTGGCCAAAGGACTTCTTTTTCCCCTGCAAAATGGCCTCTCTTTGCGGCCACTCGCCCTGGCCCACCCTGACCACCCAAGCAAACATTTCCAAATTTTGCTGGATTTCTCCAAAACTACAGTGGTCAGAAGCTAGATCCCAGCTCGGCCTTATAGCCCCAAACGCCAGCTTTCATCTGATGCCCAGAGCCTGGCCAAATGACTTCTTTTTCCCCTGCAAAATGGCCTCTCTTTGCGGCCATTCACCCTGGCCCACCCTGAACACCCAAGCAAAAATTTCCAAATTTTGCTGGATTTCTCCAAAACCACAGTGGTCACAAGCTAGATCCCAGCTCGGCCTTATAGCCCCAAAGGCCAGCTTTCACCTGATGCCCAGAGGTTGGCCAAAGGACTTCTTTTTCCCCTGCAAAATGGCCTCTCTTTGCGGCCACTCGCCCTGGCCCACCCTGACTACCCAATCTAAACATTTCCAAATTTTGTTGGATTTCTCCAAAACTACAGTGGTCAGAAGCTAGATGCCAGCTCGGCCTTATAGCCCCAAATGCCAGCTTTCATCTGATGCCCAGAGCTTGGCCAAATGACTTCTTTTTCCCCTGCAAAATGGCCTCTCTTTGCGGCCACTCGCCCTGGCCCACCCTGACCACCCAACCTAAACATTTCCAAATTTTGCTGGATTTCTTCAAAACTACAGTGGTCACAAGCTAGATTCCAGCTCGGCCTTGTAGCCCCAAACGCCAGCTCTCATCTGATGCCCAGAGCCTGGCCAAATGACTTCTTTTTCCCCTGCAAAATGGCCTCTCTTTGCGGCCACTCGCCGTGGCCCACCCTGACCACCCAACCTAAACATTTCCAAATTTTGTTGGATTTCTCCAAAACCACAGTGGTCAGAAGCTAGATCCCAGCTCGGCCTTATAGCCCCATATGCCAGCTTTCCTCTGATGCCCAGAGCCTGGCCAAATGACTTCTTTTTCCCCTGCAAAATGGCCTCTCTTTGCGGCCACTCGCCCTGGCCCACCCTGACCACTTAACCTAAACATTTCTAAATTTTGTTGGATTTCTCCAAAACTACAGTGGTCAGAAGCTAGATCCCAGCTCGGCCTTATAGCCCCAAACACCAGCTTTCATCTGATGCCCAGAGCCTGGCCAAATGACTTCTTTTTCCCCTGCAAAACGGCCTCTCTTTGCGGCCACTCGCCCTGGCCCACCCTGACCACCCAACCTAAACATTTCCAAATTTTGTTGGATTTCTCCAAAACTACAGTGGTCAGAAGCTAGATCCCAGCTCGGCCTTATAGCCCCAAATGCCAGCTTTCTTCTTATGCACTGAGGTTGGCCAAAGGACTTCTTTTTCCCCTGCAAAATGGCCTCTCTTTGCGGCCACTCGCCCTGGCCCACCCTGACCACCCAAGCAAACATTTCCAAATTTTGCTGGATTTCTCCAAAACTACAGTGGTCAGAAGCTAGATCCCAGCTCGGCCTTATAGCCCCAAACGCCAGCTCTCATCTGATGCCCAGAGCCTGGCCAAATGACTTCTTTTTCCCCTGCAAAATGGCCTCTCTTTGCGGCCATTCACCCTGGCCCACCCTGAACACCCAAGCAAAAATTTCCAAATTTTGCTGGATTTCTCCAAAACCACAGTGGTCACAAGCTAGATCCCAGCTCAGCCTTATAGCCCCAAAGGCCAGCTTTCACCTGATGCCCAGAGGTTGGCCAAAGGACTTCATTTTCCCCTGCAAAATGGCCTCTCTTTGCGGCCACTCGCCCTGGCCCACCCTGACTACCCAATCTAAACATTTCCAAATTTTGTTGGATTTCTCCAAAACTACAGTGATCACAAGCTAGATCCCAGCTCGGCCTTATAGCCCCAAATGCCAGCTTTCATCTTATGCACAGAGGTTGGCCAAAGGACTTCTTTTTCCCCTGCAAAATGGCCTCTCTTTGCGGCCACTCGCCCTGGCCCACCCTGACCACCCAAGCAAACATTTCCAAATTTTGCTGGATTTCTCCAAAACTACAGTGGTCAGAAGCTAGATCCCAGCTCGGCCTTATAGCCCCAAATGCCAGCTTTCATCTGATGCCCAGAGGTTGGCCAAAGGACTTCTTTTTCCCCTGCAAAATGGCCTCTCTTTGCGGCCACTCGCCCTGGCCCACCCTGACCACCCAACCTAAACATTTCCAAATTTTGTTGGATTTCTCCAAAACTACAGTGGTCAGAAGCTAGATCCCAGCTCGGCCTTATAGCCCCAAACACCAGCTTTCATCTGATGCCCAGAGCCTGGCCAAATGACTTCTTTTTCCCCTGCAAAATGGCCTCTCTTTGCGGCCACTCGCCCTGGCCCACCCGGACCACCCAACCTAAACATTTCCAAATTTTGTTGGATTTCTCCAAAACTACAGTGGTCAGAAGCTAGATCCCAGCTCGGCCTTATAGCCCCAAATGCCAGCTTTCTTCTTATGCACTGAGGTTGGCCAAAGGACTTCTTTTTCCCCTGCAAAACGGCCTCTCTTTGCGGCCACTCGCCCTGGCCCACCCTGACCACCCAAGCAAAAATTTCCAAATTTTGCTGGATTTCTCCAAAACTATAGTGGTCAGAAGCTAGATCCCAGCTCGGCCTTATAGCCCCAAACGCCAGCTTTCATCTGATGCCCAGAGGTTGGCCAAATGACTTCTTTTTCCTCTGCAAAACGGCCTCTCTTTGCGGCCACTCGCCCTGGCCCACCCTGACCACCCAACCTAAACATTTCCAAATTTTGTTGGATTTCTCCAAAACTACAGTGGTCAGAAGCTAGATCCCAGCTCGCCCTTATAGCCCCAAACGCCAGCTTTCATCATATGCACAGAGGTTGGCCAAAGGACTTCATTTTCCCCTGCAAAACGGCCTCTCTTTGCGGCCACTCGCCCTGGCCCACCCTGACCACCCAACCTAAAAATTTCCAAATTTTGTTGGATTTCTCCAAAACTACAGTGGTCAGAAGCTAGATCCCAGCTCGGCCTTATAGCCCCAAACGCCAGCTTTCATCTGATGCCCAGAGCCTGGCCAATGACTTCTTTTTCCCCTGCAAAATGGCCTCTCTTTGCGGCCATTCGCCCTGGCCCACCCTGACCACCCCAGCAAAAATTTCAAAATTTTGATGGATTTCTCCAAAACCACAGTGGTCAGAAGCTAGATCCCAGCTCGGCCTTATAGCCCCAAACGACAGCTTTCATCTGATGCCCAGAGCCGGGCCAAAGGACTTCTTTTTCCCCTGCAAAATGGCCTCTCTTTGCGGCCACTCGCCCTGCCGCACCCTGACCACATAACCTAAAAATTTTCAAATTTTGTTGGATTTCTCCAAAACTACAGTGGTCAGAAGCTAGATCCCAGCTCGGCCTTATAGCCCCAAATGCCAGCTTTCTTCTTATGCACTGAGGTTGGCCAAAGGACTTCTTTTTCCCCTGCAAAACGGCCTCTCTTTGCGGCCACTCGCCCTGGCCCACCCTGACCACCCAAGCAAAAATTTCCAAATTTTGCTGGATTTCTCCAAAACTACAGTGGTCAGAAGCTAGATCCCAGCTCGGCCTTATAGCCCCAAACGCCAGCTTTCATCTGATGCCCAGAGCCTGGCCAAATGACTTCTTTTTCCTCTGCAAAACGGCCTCTCTTTGCGGCCACTCGCCCTGGCCCACCCTGACCACCCGACCTAAACATTTCCAAATTTTGTTGGATTTCTCCAAAACTACAGTGGTCAGAAGCTAGATCCCAGCTCGGCCTTATAGCCCCATATGCCAGCTTTCATCATATGCACAGAGGTTGGCCAAAGGACTTCTTTTTCCCCTGCAAAATGGCCTCTCTTTGCGGCCACTCACCCTGGCCCACCCTGACCACATAACCTAAAAATTTTCAAATTTTGTTGGATTTCTCCAAAACTACAGTGGTCAGAAGCTAGATCCCAGCTCGGCCTTATAGCCCCAAACGCCAGCTTTCATCTGATGCCCAGAGCCTGGCCAAAGGACTTCTTTTTCCCCTGCAAAATGGCCTCTCTTTGCGGCCACTCGCCCTGGCCCACTCTGACCACCCAAGCAAAAATTTCCAAATTTTGCTGGATTTCTTCAAAACTACAGTGGTCAGAAGCTAGATCCCAGCTCGGCCTTATAGCCCCAAACACCAGCTTTCATCTGATGCCCAGAGCCTGGCCAAATGACTTCTTTTTCCCCTGCAAAACGGCCTCTCTTTGCGGCCACTCGCCCTGGCCCACCCTGACCACCCAACCTAAACATTTCCAAATTTTGTTGGATTTCTCCAAAACTACAGTGGTCAGAAGCTAGATCCCAGCTCGGCCTTATAGCCCCAAATGCCAGCTTTCATCTGATGCCCAGAGCTTGGCCAAATGACTTCTTTTTCCCCTGCAAAATGGCCTCTCTTTGCGGCCACTCGCCCTGGCCCACCCTGACCACCCAACCTAAACATTTCCAAATTTTGCTGGACTTCTTCAAAACTACAGTGGTCAGAAGCTAGATTCCAGCTCGGCCTTGTAGCCCCAAACGCCAGCTCTCATCTGATGCCCAGAGCCTGGCCAAATGACTTCTTTTTCCCCTGCAAAATGGCCTCTCTTTGCGGCCACTCGCCCTGGCCCACCCTGACCACCCAACCTAAAAATTTCCAAATTTTGTTGGATTTCTCCAAAACCACAGTGGTCAGAAGCTAGATCCCAGCTCGGCCTTATAGCCCCAAATGCCAGCTTTCATCATATGCACAGAGGTTGGCCAAAGGACTTCTTTTTCCCCTGCAAAACGGCCTCTCTTTGCGGCCACTCGCCCTGGCCCACCCTGACCACCCAACCTAAAAATTTCCAAATTTTGTTGGATTTCTCCAAAACTACAGTGGTCAGAAGCTAGATCCCAGCTCGGCCTTATAGCCCCAAACGCCAGCATTCATCTGATGCCCAGAGCCTGGCCAATGACTTCTTTTTCCCCTGCAAAATGGCCTCTATTTGCGGCCATTCGCCCTGGCCCACCCTGACCACCCCGGCAAAAATTTCCAAATTTTGATGGATTTCTCCAAAACTACAGTGGTCAGAAGCTAGATCCCAGCTCGGCCTTATAGCCCCAAACACCAGCTTTCATCTGATGCCCAGAGCCTGGCCAAAGGACTTCTTTTTCCCCTGCAAAATGGCCTCTCTTTGCGGCCACTCACCCTGGCCCACCCTGACCACATAACCTAAAAATTTTCAAATTTTGTTGGATTTCTCCAAAACTACAGTGGTCAGAAGCTAGATCCCAGCTCGGCCTTATAGCCCCAAACGCCAGCTTTCATCTGATGCCCAGAGCCTGGCCAAAGGACTTCTTTATCCCCTGCAAAATGGCCTCTCTTTGCGGCCACTCGCCCTGGCCCACTCTGACCACCCAAGCAAAAATTTCCAAATTTTGCTGGATTTCTCCAAAACTACAGTGGTCAGAAGCTAGATCCCAGCTCGGCCTTATAGCCCCAAACGCCAGCTTTCATCTGATGCCCAGAGCCTGGCCAATGACTTCTTTTTCCCCTGCAAAATGGCCTCTATTTGCGGCCATTCGCCCTGGCCCACCCTGACCACCCCAGCAAAAATTTCCAAATTTTGATGGATTTCTCCAAAACCACAGTGGTCACAAGCTAGATCCCAGCTCGGCCTTATAGCCCCAAACGCCAGCTTTCATCTGATGCCCAGAGCCTGGCCAAAGGACTTCTTTTTCCCCTGCAAAATGGCCTCTCTTTGCGGCCACTCGCCCTGGCCCACCCTGACCACATAACCTAAAAATTTTCAAATTTTGTTGGATTTCTCCAAAACTACAGTGGTCAGAAGCTAGATCCCAGCTCGGCCTTATAGCCCCAAACGCCAGCTTTCATCTGATGCCCAGAGCCTGGCCAAATGACTTCTTTTTCCCCTGCAAAACGGCCTCTCTTTGCGGCCACTCGCCCTGGCCCACCCTGACCACCCAACCTAAACATTTCCAAATTTTGTTGGATTTCTCCAAAACTACAGTGGTCAGAAGCTAGATCCCAGCTCGGCCTTATAGCCCCAAATGCCAGCTTTCATCTGATGCCCAGAGCTTGGCCAAATGACTTCTTTTTCCCCTGCAAAATGGCCTCTCTTTGCGGCCACTCGCCCTGGCCCACCCTGACCACCCAAGCAAAAATTTCCAAATTTTGCTGGATTTCTCCAAAACTATAGTGGTCAGAAGCTAGATCCCAGCTCGGCCTTATAGCCCCAAACGCCAGCTTTCATCTGATGCCCAGAGCCTGGCCAAATGACTTCTTTTTCCCCTGCAAAACGGCCTCTCTTTGCGGCCACTCGCCCTGGCCCACCCTGACCACCCAACCTAAACATTTCCAAATTTTGTTGGATTTCTCCAAAACTACAGTGGTCAGAAGCTAGATCCCAGCTCGGCCTTATAGCCCCAAATGCCAGCTTTCATCATATGCACAGAGGTTGGCCAAAGGACTTCTTTTTCCCCTGCAAAACGGCCTCTCTTTGCGGCCACTCGCCCTGGCCCACCCTGACCACCCAACCTAAACATTTCCAAATTTTGTTGGATTTCTCCAAAACTACAGTGGTCAGAAGCTAGATCCCAGCTCGGCCTTATAGCCCCAAACGCCAGCTTTCATCTGATGCCCAGAGCCTGGCCAATGACTTCTTTTTCCCCTGCAAAATGGCCTCTATTTGCGGCCATTCGCCCTGGCCCACCCTGACCACCCCGGCAAAAATTTCCAAATTTTGATGGATTTCTCCAAAACTACAGTGGTCAGAAGCTAGATCCCAGCTCGGCCTTATAGCCCCAAACACCAGCTTTCATCTGATGCCCAGAGCCTGGCCAAAGGACTTCATTTTCCCCTGCAAAATGGCCTCTCTATGCGGCCACTCGCCCTGGCCCACCCTGACCACATAACCTAAAAATTTTCAAATTTTGTTGGATTTCTCCAAAACTACAGTGGTCAGAAGCTAGATCCCAGCTCGGCCTTATAGCCCCAAACGCCAGCTTTCATCTGATGCCCAGAGCCTGGCCAAAGGACTTCTTTATCCCCTGCAAAATGGCCTCTCTTTGCGGCCACTCGCCCTGGCCCACCCTGACCACCCAACCTAAACATTTCCAAATTTTGCTGGATTTCTTCAAAACTACAGTGGTCAGAAGCTAGATTCCAGCTCGGCCTTGTAGCCCCAAACGCCAGCTCTCATCTGATGCCCATAGCCTGGCCAAAGGACTTCTTTTTCCCCTGCAAAATGGCCTCTCTTTGCGGCCACTCGCCCTGGCCCACCCTGACCACCCAACCTAAAAATTTCCAAATTTTGTTGGATTTCTCCAAAACCACAGTGGTCAGAAGCTAGATCCCAGCTCGGCCTTATAGCCCCAAATGCCAGCTTTCTTCTTATGCACTGAGGTTGGCCAAAGGACTTCTTTTTCCCCTGCAAAACGGCCTCTCTTTGCGGCCACTCGCCCTGGCCCACCCTGACCACCCAAGCAAAAATTTCCAAATTTTGCTGGATTTCTCCAAAGCTATAGTGGTCAGAAGCTAGATCCCAGCTCGGCCTTATAGCCCCAAACGCCAGCTTTCATCTGATGCCCAGAGCCTGGCCAAATGACTTCTTTTTCCCCTGCAAAACGGCCTCTCTTTGCGGCCACTCGCCCTGGCCCACCCTGACCACCCAACCTAAACATTTCCAAATTTTGTTGGATTTCTCCAAAACTACAGTGGTCAGAAGCTAGATCCCAGCTCGGCCTTATAGCCCCAAATGCCAGCTTTCATCATATGCACAGAGGTTGGCCAAAGGACTTCTTTTTCCCCTGCAAAACGGCCTCTCTTTGCGGCCACTCGCCCTGGCCCACCCTGACCACCCAACCTAAACATTTCCAAATTTTGTTGGATTTCTCCAAAACTACAGTGGTCAGAAGCTAGATCCCAGCTCGGCCTTATAGCCCCAAACGCCAGCTTTCATCTGATGGCCAGAGCCTGGCCAATGACTTCTTTTTCCCCTGCAAAATGGCCTCTATTTGCGGCCATTCGCCCTGGCCCACCCTGACCACCCCGGCAAAAATTTCCAAATTTTGATGGATTTCTCCAAAACTACAGTGGTCAGAAGCTAGATCCCAGCTCGGCCTTATAGCCCCAAACACCAGCTTTCATCTGATGCCCAGAGCCTGGCCAAAGGACTTCTTTTTCCCCTGCAAAATGGCCTCTCTTTGCGGCCACTCGCCCTGGCCCACCCTGACCACATAACCTAAAAATTTTCAAATTTTGTTGGATTTCTCCAAAACTACAGTGGTCAGAAGCTAGATCCCAGCTCGGCCTTATAGCCCCAAACGCCAGCTTTCATCTGATGCCCAGAGCCTGGCCAAAGGACTTCTTTATCCCCTGCAAAATGGCCTCTCTTTGCGGCCACTCGCCCTGGCCCACTCTGACCACCCAAGCAAAAATTTCCAAATTTTGCTGGATTTCTCCAAAACTACAGTGGTCAGAAGCTAGATCCCAGCTCGGCCTTATAGCCCCAAACACCAGCTTTCATCTGATGCCCAGAGCTTGGCCAAATGACTTCTTTTTCCCCTGCAAAATGGCCTCTCTTGAGGCCACTCGCCCTGGCCCACCCTGACCACCCAACCTAAACATTTCCAAATTTTGCTGGATTTCTCCAAAACTACAGTGGTCAGAAGCTAGATTCCAGCTCGGCCTTGTAGCCCCAAACGCCAGCTCTCATCTGATGCCCAGAGCCTGGCCAAATGACTTCTTTTTCCCCTGCAAAACGGCCTCTCTTTGCGGCCACTCGCCCTGGCCCACCCTGACCACCCAAGCAAAAATTTCCAAATTTTGCTGGATTTCTCCAAAACTATAGTGGTCAGAAGCTAGATCCCAGCTCGGCCTTATAGCCCCAAACGCCAGCTTTCATCTGATGCCCAGAGCCTGGCCAAATGACTTCTTTTTCCCCTGCAAAACGGCCTCTCTTTGCGGCCACTCGCCCTGGCCCACCCTGACCACCCAACCTAAACATTTCCAAATTTTGTTGGATTTCTCCAAAACTACAGTGGTCAGAAGCTAGATCCCAGCTCGGCCTTATAGCCCCAAACGCCAGCTCTCATCTGATGCCCATAGCCTGGCCAAATGACTTCTTTTTCCCCTGCAAAATGGCCTCACTTTGCGGCCACTCGCCCTGGCCCACCCTGACCACCCAACCTAAAAATTTCCAAATTTTGTTGGATTTCTCCAAAACCACAGTGGTCAGAAGCTAGATCCCAGCTCGGCCTTATAGCCCCAAATGCCAGCTTTCATCTGATGCCCAGAGGTTGGCCAAAGGACTTCTTTTTCCCCTGCAAAACGGCCTCTCTTTGCGGCCACTCGCCCTGGCCCACCCTGACCACCCAAGCAAAAATTTCCAAATTTTGCTGGATTTCTCCAAAACTATAGTGGTCAGAAGCTAGATCCCAGCTCGGCCTTATAGCCCCAAACGCCAGCTTTCATCTGATGCCCAGAGCCTGGCCAATGACTTCTTTTTCCCCTGTAAAATGGCCTCTATTTGCGGCCATTCGCCCTGGCCCACCCTGACCACCCCGGCAAAAATTTCCAAATTTTGATGGATTTCTCCAAAACTACAGTGGTCAGAAGCTAGATCCCAGCTCGGCCTTATAGCCCCAAACACCAGCTTTCATCTGATGCCCAGAGCCTGGCCAAAGGACTTCTTTTTCCCCTGCAAAATGGCCTCTCTTTGCGGCCACTCGCCCTGGCCCACCCTGACCACATAACCTAAAAATTTTCAAATTTTGTTGGATTTCTCCAAAACTACAGTGGTCAGAAGCTAGATCCCAGCTCGGCCTTATAGCCCCAAACGCCAGCTTTCATCTGATGCCCAGAGCCTGGCCAAAGGACTTCTTTATCCCCTGCAAAATGGCCTCTCTTTGCGGCCACTCGCCCTGGCCCACCCTGACCACCCAACCTAAACATTTCCAAATTTTGCTGGATTTCTTCAAAACTACAGTGGTCAGAAGCTAGATTCCAGCTCGGCCTTGTAGCCCCAAACACCAGCTCTCATCTGATGCCCATAGCCTGGCCAAATGACTTCTTTTTCCCCTGCAAAATGGCCTCTCTTTGCGGCCACTCGCCCTGGCCCACCCTGACCACCCAACCTAAAAATTTCCAAATTTTGTTGGATTTCTCCAAAACCACAGTGGTCAGAAGCTAGATCCCAGCTCGGCCTTATAGCCCCAAATGCCAGCTTTCTTCTTATGCACTGAGGTTGGCCAAAGGACTTCTTTTTCCCCTGCAAAACGGCCTCTCTTTGCGGCCACTCGCCCTGGCCCACCCTGACCACCCAAGCAAAAATTTCCAAATTTTTCTGGATTTCTCCAAAACTATAGTGGTCAGAAGCTAGATCCCAGCTCGGCCTTATAGCCCCAAACGCCAGCTTTCATCTGATGCCCAGAGCCTGGCCAAATGACTTCTTTTTCCCCTGCAAAACGGCCTCTCTTTGCGGCCACTCGCCCTGGCCCACCCTGACCACCCAACCTAAACATTTCCAAATTTTGTTGGATTTCTCCAAAACTACAGTGGTCAGAAGCTAGATCCCAGCTCGGCCTTATAGCCCCAAATGCCAGCTTTCATCATATGCACAGAGGTTGGCCAAAGGACTTCTTTTTCCCCTGCAAAACGGCCTCTCTTTGCGGCCACTCGCCCTGGCCCACCCTGACCACCCAACCTAAACATTTCCAAATTTTGTTGGATTTCTCCAAAACTACAGTGGTCAGAAGCTAGATCCCAGCTCGGCCTTATAGCCCCAAACGCCAGCTTTCATCTGATGCCCAGAGCCTGGCCAATGACTTCTTTTTCCCCTGCAAAATGGCCTCTATTTGCGGCCATTCGCCCTGGCCCACCCTGACCACCCCAGCAAAAATTTCCAAATTTTGATGGATTTCTCCAAAACTACAGTGGTCAGAAGCTAGATCCCAGCTCGGCCTTATAGCCCCAAATGCCAGCTTTCATCATATGCACAGAGGTTGGCCAAAGGACTTCTTTTTCCCCTGCAAAACGGCCTCTCTTTGCGGCCACTCGCCCTGGCCCACCCTGACCACCCAACCTAAAAATTTCCAAATTTTGTTGGATTTCTCCAAAACTACAGTGGTCAGAAGCTAGATCCCAGCTCGGCCTTATAGCCCCAAACGCCAGCTTTCATCTGATGCCCAGAGCCTGGCCAATGACTTCTTTTTCCCTGGCAAAACGGCCTCTATTTGCGGCCATTCGCCCTGGCCCACCCTGACCACCCAAGCAAAAATTTCCAAATTTTGATGGATTTCTCCAAAACTACAGTGGTCAGAAGCTAGATCCCAGCTCGGCCTTATAGCCCCAAACACCAGCTTTCATCTGATGCCCAGAGCCTGGCCAAAGGACTTCTTTTTCCCCTGCAAAATGGCCTCTCTTTGCGGCCACTCGCCCTGGCCCACCCTGACCACATAACCTAAAAATTTTCAAATTTTGTTGGATTTCTCCAAAACTACAGTGGTCAGAAGCTAGATCCCAGCTCGGCCTTATAGCCCCAAACGCCAGCTTTCATCTGATGCCCAGAGCCTGGCCAAAGGACTTCTTTATCCCCTGCAAAATGGCCTCTCTTTGCGGCCACTCGCCCTGGCCCACTCTGACCACCCAAGCAAAAATTTCCAAATTTTGCTGGATTTCTCCAAAACTACAGTGGTCAGAAGCTAGATCCCAGCTCGGCCTTATAGCCCCAAACACCAGCTTTCATCTGATGCCCAGAGCCTGGCCAAAGGACTTCTTTATCCCCTGCAAAACGGCCTCTCTTTGCGGCCACTCGCCCTGGCCCACCCTGACCACCCAACCTAAACATTTCCAAATTTTGTTGGATTTCTCCAAAACTACAGTGGTCAGAAGCTAGATCCCAGCTCGGCCTTATAGCCCCAAATGCCAGCTTTCATCTGATGCCCAGAGCTTGGCCAAATGACTTCTTTTTCCCCTGCAAAATGGCCTCTCTTTGCGGCCACTCGCCCTGGCCCACCCTGACCACCCAACCTAAACATTTCCAAATTTTGCTGGATTTCTCCAAAACTACAGTGGTCAGAAGCTAGATTCCAGCTCGGCCTTGTAGCCCCAAACGCCAGCTCTCATCTGATGCCCATAGCCTGGCCAAATGACTTCTTTTTCCCCTGCAAAACGGCCTCTCTTTGCGGCCACTCGCCCTGGCCCACCCTGACCACCCAAGCAAAAATTTCCAAATTTTGCTGGATTTCTCCAAAACTATAGTGGTCAGAAGCTAGATCCCAGCTCGGCCTTATAGCCCCAAACGCCAGCTTTCATCTGATGCCCAGAGCCTGGCCAAATGACTTCTTTTTCCCCTGCAAAACGGCCTCTCTTTGCGGCCACTCGCCCTGGCCCACCCTGACCACCCAACCTAAACATTTCCAAATTTTGTTGGATTTCTCCAAAACTACAGTGGTCAGAAGCTAGATCCCAGCTCGGCCTTATAGCCCCAAATGCCAGCTTTCATCATATGCACAGAGGTGGGCCAAAGGACTTCTTTTTCCCCTGCAAAACGGCCTCTCTTTGCGGCCAGTCGCCCTGGCCCACCCTGACCACCCAACCTAAAAATTTCCAAATTTTGTTGGATTTCTCCAAAACTACAGTGGTCAGAAGCTAGATCCCAGCTCGGCCTTATAGCCCCAAACGCCAGCTTTCATCTGATGCCCAGAGCCTGGCCAATGACTTCTTTTTCCCCTGCAAAATGGCCTCTATTTGCGGCCATTCGCCCTGGCCCACCCTGACCACCCCAGCAAAAATTTCCAAATTTTGATGGATTTCTCCAAAACCACAGTGGTCACAAGCTAGATCCCAGCTCGGCCTTATAGCCCCAAACGCCAGCTCTCATCTGATGCCCAGAGCCTGGCCAAAGGACTTCTTTTTCCCCTGCAAAACGGCCTCTCTTTGCGGCCACTCGCCCTGGCCCACCCTGACCACCCAACCTAAACATTTCCAAATTTTGTTGGATTTCTCCAAAACTACAGTGGTCAGAAGCTAGATCCCAGCTCGGCCTTATAGCCCCAAACGCCAGCTTTCATCTGATGCCCAGAGCCTGGCCAATGACTTCTTTTTCCCTGGCAAAATGGCCTCTATTTGCGGCCATTCGCCCTGGCCCACCCTGACCACCCCGGCAAAAATTTCCAAATTTTGATGGATTTCTCCAAAACTACAGTGGTCAGAAGCTAGATCCCAGCTCGGCCTTATAGCCCCAAACACCAGCTTTCATCTGATGCCCAGAGCCTGGCCAAAGGACTTCTTTTTCCCCTGCAAAATGGCCTCTCTTTGCGGCCACTCGCCCTGGCCCACCCTGACCACATAACCTAAAAATTTTCAAATTTTGTTGGATTTCTCCAAAACTACAGTGGTCAGAAGCTAGATCCCAGCTCGGCCTTATAGCCCCAAACGCCAGCTTTCATCTGATGCCCAGAGCCTGGCCAAAGGACTTCTTTATCCCCTGCAAAATGGCCTCTCTTTGCGGCCACTCGCCCTGGCCCACTCTGACCACCCAAGCAAAAATTTCCAAATTTTGCTGGATTTCTCCAAAACTACAGTGGTCAGAAGCTAGATCCCAGCTCGGCCTTATAGCCCCAAACACCAGCTTTCATCTGATGCCCAGAGCCTGGCCAAAGGACTTCTTTATCCCCTGCAAAACGGCCTCTCTTTGCGGCCACTCGCCCTGGCCCACCCTGACCACCCAACCTAAACATTTCCAAATTTTGTTGGATTTCTCCAAAACTACAGTGGTCAGAAGCTAGATCCCAGCTCGGCCTTATAGCCCCAAATGCCAGCTTTCATCTGATGCCCAGAGCTTGGCCAAATGACTTCTTTTTCCCCTGCAAAATGGCCTCTCTTTGCGGCCACTCGCCCTGGCCCACCCTGACCACCCAACCTAAACATTTCCAAATTTTGCTGGATTTCTCCAAAACTACAGTGGTCAGAAGCTAGATTCCAGCTCGGCCTTGTAGCCCCAAACGCCAGCTCTCATCTGATGCCCATAGCCTGGCCAAATGACTTCTTTTTCCCCTGCAAAACGGCCTCTCTTTGCGGCCACTCGCCCTGGCCCACCCTGACCACCCAAGCAAAAATTTCCAAATTTTGCTGGATTTCTCCAAAACTATAGTGGTCAGAAGCTAGATCCCAGCTCGGCCTTATAGCCCCAAACGCCAGCTTTCATCTGATGCCCAGAGCCTGGCCAAATGACTTCTTTTTCCCCTGCAAAACGGCCTCTCTTTGCGGCCACTCGCCCTGGCCCACCCTGACCACCCAACCTAAACATTTCCAAATTTTGTTGGATTTCTCCAAAACTACAGTGGTCAGAAGCTAGATCCCAGCTCGGCCTTATAGCCCCAAATGCCAGCTTTCATCATATGCACAGAGGTGGGCCAAAGGACTTCTTTTTCCCCTGCAAAACGGCCTCTCTTTGCGGCCACTCGCCCTGGCCCACCCTGACCACCCAACCTAAACATTTCCAAATTTTGTTGGATTTCTCCAAAACTACAGTGGTCAGAAGCTAGATCCCAGCTCGGCCTTATAGCCCCAAACGCCAGCTTTCATCTGATGCCCAGAGCCTGGCCAATGACTTCTTTTTCCCCTGCAAAATGGCCTCTATTTGCGGCCATTCGCCCTGGCCCACCCTGACCACCCCAGCAAAAATTTCCAAATTTTGATGGATTTCTCCAAAACCACAGTGGTCACAAGCTAGATCCCAGCTCGGCCTTATAGCCCCAAACGCCAGCTCTCATCTGATGCCCAGAGCCTGGCCAAAGGACTTCTTTTTCCCCTGCAAAATGGCCTCTCTTTGCGGCCACTCGCCCTGGCCCACCCTGACCACATAACCTAAAAATTTTCAAATTTTGTTGGATTTCTCCAAAACTACAGTGGTCAGAAGCTAGATCCCAGCTCGGCCTTATAGCCCCAAACGCCAGCTTTCATCTGATGCCCAGAGCCTGGCCAAAGTACTTCTTTATCCCCTGCAAAATGGCCTCTCTTTGCGGCCACTCGCCCTGGCCCACTCTGACCACCCCAGCAAAAATTTCCAAATTTTGCTGGATTTCTTCAAAACTACAGTGGTCAGAAGCTAGATCCCAGCTCGGCCTTATAGCCCCAAACACCAGCTTTCATCTGATGCCCAGAGCCTGGCCAAATGACTTCTTTTTCCCCTGCAAAACGGCCTCTCTTTGCGGCCACTCGCCCTGGCCCACCCTGACCACCCAACCTAAACATTTCCAAATTTTGTTGGATTTCTCCAAAACTACAGTGGTCAGAAGCTAGATCCCAGCTCGGCCTTATAGCCCCAAATGCCAGCTTTCATCTGATGCCCAGAGCTTGGCCAAATGACTTCTTTTTCCCCTGCAAAACGGCCTCTCTTTGCGGCCACTCGCCCTGGCCCACCCTGACCACCCAACCTAAACATTTCCAAATTTTGCTGGATTTCTTCAAAACTACAGTGGTCAGAAGCTAGATTCCAGCTCGGCCTTGTAGCCCCAAACGCCAGCTCTCATCTGATGCCCATAGCCTGGCCAAAGGACTTCTTTTTCCCCTGCAAAATGGCCTCTCTTTGCGGCCACTCGCCCTGGCCCACCCTGACCACCCAACCTAAACATTTCCAAATTTTGTTGGATTTCTCCAAAACCACAGTGGTCAGAAGCTAGATCCCAGCTCGGCCTTATAGCCCCAAATGCCAGCTTTCTTCTTATGCACTGAGGTTGGCCAAAGGACTTCTTTTTCCCCTGCAAAACGGCCTCTCTTTGCGGCCACTCGCCCTGGCCCACCCTGACCACCCAAGCAAAAATTTCCAAATTTTGCTGGATTTCTCCAAAACTATAGTGGTCAGAAGCTAGATCCCAGCTCGGCCTTATAGCCCCAAACGCCAGCTTTCATCTGATGCCCAGAGCCTGGCCAAATGACTTCTTTTTCCCCTGCAAAACGGCCTCTCTTTGCGGCCACTCGCCCTGGCCCACCCTGACCACCCAACCTAAACATTTCCAAATTTTGTTGGATTTCTCCAAAACTACAGTGGTCAGAAGCTAGATCCCAGCTCGGCCTTATAGCCCCAAATGCCAGCTTTCATCATATGCACAGAGGTTGGCCAAAGGACTTCTTTTTCCCCTGCAAAACGGCCTCTCTTTGCGGCCACTCGCCCTGGCCCACCCTGACCACCCAACCTAAACATTTCCAAATTTTGTTGGATTTCTCCAAAACTACAGTGGTCAGAAGCTAGATCCCAGCTCGGCCTTATAGCCCCAAACGCCAGCTTTCATCTGATGGCCAGAGCCTGGCCAATGACTTCTTTTTCCCCTGCAAAATGGCCTCTATTTGCGGCCATTCGCCCTGGCCCACCCTGACCACCCCGGCAAAAATTTCCAAATTTTGATGGATTTCTCCAAAACTACAGTGGTCAGAAGCTAGATCCCAGCTCGGCCTTATAGCCCCAAACACCAGCTTTCATCTGATGCCCAGAGCCTGGCCAAAGGACTTCTTTTTCCCCTGCAAAATGGCCTCTCTTTGCGGCCACTCGCCCTGGCCCACCCTGACCACATAACCTAAAAATTTTCAAATTTTGTTGGATTTCTCCAAAACTACAGTGGTCAGAAGCTAGATCCCAGCTCGGCCTTATAGCCCCAAACGCCAGCCTTCATCTGATGCCCAGAGCCTGGCCAAAGGACTTCTTTATCCCCTGCAAAATGGCCTCTCTTTGCGGCCACTCGCCCTGGCCCACTCTGACCACCCAAGCAAAAATTTCCAAATTTTGCTGGATTTCTCCAAAACTACAGTGGTCAGAAGCTAGATCCCAGCTCGGCCTTATAGCCCCAAACACCAGCTTTCATCTGATGCCCAGAGCTTGGCCAAATGACTTCTTTTTCCCCTGCAAAATGGCCTCTCTTGCGGCCACTCGCCCTGGCCCACCCTGACCACCCAACCTAAACATTTCCAAATTTTGCTGGATTTCTCCAAAACTACAGTGGTCAGAAGCTAGATTCCAGCTCGGCCTTGTAGCCCCAAACGCCAGCTCTCATCTGATGCCCAGAGCCTGGCCAAATGACTTCTTTTTCCCCTGCAAAACGGCCTCTCTTTGCGGCCACTCGCCCTGGCCCACCCTGACCACCCAAGCAAAAATTTCCAAATTTTGCTGGATTTCTCCAAAACTATAGTGGTCAGAAGCTAGATCCCAGCTCGGCCTTATAGCCCCAAACGCCAGCTTTCATCTGATGCCCAGAGCCTGGCCAAATGACTTCTTTTTCCCCTGCAAAACGGCCTCTCTTTGCGGCCACTCGCCCTGGCCCACCCTGACCACCCAACCTAAACATTTCCAAATTTTGTTGGATTTCTCCAAAACTACAGTGGTCAGAAGCTAGATCCCAGCTCGGCCTTATAGCCCCAAATGCCAGCTTTCATCATATGCACAGAGGTGGGCCAAAGGACTTCTTTTTCCCCTGCAAAACGGCCTCTCTTTGCGGCCACTCGCCCTGGCCCACCCTGACCACCCAACCTAAAAATTTCCAAATTTTGTTGGATTTCTCCAAAACTACAGTGGTCAGAAGCTAGATGCCAGCTCGGCCTTATAGCCCCAAACGCCAGCTTTCATCTGATGCCCAGAGCCTGGCCAATGACTTCTTTTTCCCCTGCAAAATGGCCTCTCTTTGCGGCCATTCGCCCTGGCCCACCCTGACCACCCCAGCAAAAATTTCCAAATTTTGATGGATTTCTCCAAAACCACAGTGGTCAGAAGCTAGATCCCAGCTCGGCCTTATAGCCCCAAACGCCAGCTCTCATCTGATGCCCAGAGCCTGGCCAAAGGACTTCTTTTTCCCCTGCAAAATGGCCTCTCTTTGCGGCCACTCGCCCTGGCCCACCCTGACCACATAACCTAAAAATTTTCAAATTTTGTTGGATTTCTCCAAAACTACAGTGGTCAGAAGCTAGATCCCAGCTCGGCCTTATAGCCCCAAACGCCAGCTTTCATCTGATGCCCAGAGCCTGGCCAAAGGACTTCTTTATCCCCTGCAAAATGGCCTCTCTTTGCGGCCACTCGCCCTGGCCCACTCTGACCACCCAAGCAAAAATTTCCAAATTTTGCTGGATTTCTTCAAAACTACAGTGGTCAGAAGCTAGATCCCAGCTCGGCCTTATACCCCAAACACCAGCTTTCATCTGATGCCCAGAGCCTGGCCAAATGACTTCTTTTTCCCCTGCAAAACGGCCTCTCTTTGCGGCCACTCGCCCTGGCCCACCCTGACCACCCAACCTAAACATTTCCAAATTTTGTTGGATTTCTCCAAAACTACAGTGGTCAGAAGCTAGATCCCAGCTCGGCCTTATAGCCCCAAACGCCAGCTCTCATCTGATGCCCATAGCCTGGCCAAATGACTTCTTTTTCCCCTGCAAAATGGCCTCACTTTGCGGCCACTCGCCCTGGCCCACCCTGACCACCCAACCTAAAAATTTCCAAATTTTGTTGGATTTCTCCAAAACCACAGTGGTCAGAAGCTAGATCCCAGCTCGGCCTTATAGCCCCAAATGCCAGCTTTCATCTGATGCCCAGAGGTTGGCCAAAGGACTTCTTTTTCCCCTGCAAAACGGCCTCTCTTTGCGGCCACTCGCCCTAGCCCACCCTGACCACCCAAGCAAAAATTTCCAAATTTTGCTGGATTTCTCCAAAACTATAGTGGTCAGAAGCTAGATCCCAGCTCGGCCTTATAGCCCCAAACGCCAGCTTTCATCTGATGCCCAGAGCCTGGCCAATGACTTCTTTTTCCCCTGTAAAATGGCCTCTATTTGCGGCCATTCGCCCTGGCCCACCCTGACCACCCCGGCAAAAATTTCCAAATTTTGATGGATTTCTCCAAAACTACAGTGGTCAGAAGCTAGATCCCAGCTCGGCCTTATAGCCCCAAACACCAGCTTTCATCTGATGCCCAGAGCCTGGCCAAAGGACTTCTTTTTCCCCTGCAAAATGGCCTCTCTTTGCGGCCACTCGCCCTGGCCCACCCTGACCACATAACCTAAAAATTTTCAAATTTTGTTGGATTTCTCCAAAACTACAGTGGTCAGAAGCTAGATCCCAGCTCGGCCTTATAGCCCCAAACGCCAGCTTTCATCTGATGCCCAGAGCCTGGCCAAAGGACTTCTTTTTCCCCTGCAAAATGGCCTCTCTTTGCGGCCACTCGCCCTGGCCCACCCTGACCACCCAACCTAAACATTTCCAAATTTTGCTGGATTTCTTCAAAACTACAGTGGTCAGAAGCTAGATTCCAGCTCGGCCTTGTAGCCCCAAACACCAGCTCTCATCTGATGCCCATAGCCTGGCCAAATGACTTCTTTTTCCCCTGCAAAATGGCCTCTCTTTGCGGCCACTCGCCCTGGCCCACCCTGACCACCCAACCTAAAAATTTCCAAATTTTGTTGGATTTCTCCAAAACCACAGTGGTCAGAAGCTAGATCCCAGCTCGGCCTTATAGCCCCAAATGCCAGCTTTCTTCTTATGCACTGAGGTTGGCCAAAGGACTTCTTTTTCCCCTGCAAAACGGCCTCTCTTTGCGGCCACTCGCCCTGGCCCACCCTGACCACCCAAGCAAAAATTTCCAAATTTTGCTGGATTTCTCCAAAACTATAGTGGTCAGAAGCTAGATCCCAGCTCGGCCTTATAGCCCCAAACGCCAGCTTTCATCTGATGCCCAGAGCCTGGCCAAATGACTTCTTTTTCCCCTGCAAAACGGCCTCTCTTTGCGGCCACTCGCCCTGGCCCACCCTGACCACCCAACCTAAACATTTCCAAATTTTGTTGGATTTCTCCAAAACTACAGTGGTCAGAAGCTAGATCCCAGCTCGGCCTTATAGCCCCAAATGCCAGCTTTCATCATATGCACAGAGGTTGGCCAAAGGACTTCTTTTTCCCCTGCAAAACGGCCTCTCTTTGCGGCCACTCGCCCTGGCCCACCCTGACCACCCAACCTAAACATTTCCAAATTTTGTTGGATTTCTCCAAAACTACAGTGGTCAGAAGCTAGATCCCAGCTCGGCCTTATAGCCCCAAACGCCAGCTTTCATCTGATGGCCAGAGCCTGGCCAATGACTTCTTTTTCCCCTGCAAAATGGCCTCTATTTGCGGCCATTCGCCCTGGCCCACCCTGACCACCCCGGCAAAAATTTCCAAATTTTGATGGATTTCTCCAAAACTACAGTGGTCAGAAGCTAGATCCCAGCTCGGCCTTATAGCCCCAAACACCAGCTTTCATCTGATGCCCAGAGCCTGGCCAAAGGACTTCTTTTTCCCCTGCAAAATGGCCTCTCTTTGCGGCCACTCGCCCTGGCCCACCCTGACCACATAACCTAAAAATTTTCAAATTTTGTTGGATTTCTCCAAAACTACAGTGGTCAGAAGCTAGATCCCAGCTCGGCCTTATAGCCCCAAACGCCAGCTTTCATCTGATGCCCAGAGCCTGGCCAAAGGACTTCTTTATCCCCTGCAAAATGGCCTCTCTTTGCGGCCACTCGCCCTGGCCCACTCTGACCACCCAAGCAAAAATTTCCAAATTTTGCTGGATTTCTCCAAAACTACAGTGGTCAGAAGCTAGATCCCAGCTCGGCCTTATAGCCCCAAACACCAGCTTTCATCTGATGCCCAGAGCTTGGCCAAATGACTTCTTTTTCCCCTGCAAAATGGCCTCTCTTGCGGCCACTCGCCCTGGCCCACCCTGACCACCCAACCTAAACATTTCCAAATTTTGCTGGATTTCTCCAAAACTACAGTGGTCAGAAGCTAGATTCCAGCTCGGCCTTGTAGCCCCAAACGCCAGCTCTCATCTGATGCCCAGAGCCTGGCCAAATGACTTCTTTTTCCCCTGCAAAACGGCCTCTCTTTGCGGCCACTCGCCCTGGCCCACCCTGACCACCCAAGCAAAAATTTCCAAATTTTGCTGGATTTCTCCAAAACTATAGTGGTCAGAAGCTAGATCCCAGCTCGGCCTTATAGCCCCAAACGCCAGCTTTCATCTGATGCCCAGAGCCTGGCCAAATGACTTCTTTTTCCCCTGCAAAACGGCCTCTCTTTGCGGCCACTCGCCCTGGCCCACCCTGACCACCCAACCTAAACATTTCCAAATTTTGTTGGATTTCTCCAAAACTACAGTGGTCAGAAGCTAGATCCCAGCTCGGCCTTATAGCCCCAAATGCCAGCTTTCATCATATGCACAGAGGTGGGCCAAAGGACTTCTTTTTCCCCTGCAAAATGGCCTCTCTTTGCGGCCACTCGCCCTGGCCCACCCTGACCACCCAACCTAAACATTTCCAAATTTTGTTGGATTTCTCCAAAACTACAGTGGTCAGAAGCTAGATGCCAGCTCGGCCTTATAGCCCCAAACGCCAGCTTTCATCTGATGCCCAGAGCCTGGCCAATGACTTCTTTTTCCCCTGCAAAATGGCCTCTCTTTGCGGCCATTCGCCCTGGCCCACCCTGACCACCCCAGCAAAAATTTCCAAATTTTGATGGATTTCTCCAAAACCACAGTGGTCAGAAGCTAGATCCCAGCTCGGCCTTATAGCCCCAAACGCCAGCTCTCATCTGATGCCCAGAGCCTGGCCAAAGGACTTCTTTTTCCCCTGCAAAATGGCCTCTCTTTGCGGCCACTCGCCCTGGCCCACCCTGACCACATAACCTAAAAATTTTCAAATTTTGTTGGATTTCTCCAAAACTACAGTGGTCAGAAGCTAGATCCCAGCTCGGCCTTATAGCCCCAAACGCCAGCTTTCATCTGATGCCCAGAGCCTGGCCAAAGGACTTCTTTATCCCCTGCAAAATGGCCTCTCTTTGCGGCCACTCGCCCTGGCCCACTCTGACCACCCAAGCAAAAATTTCCAAATTTTGCTGGATTTCTTCAAAACTACAGTGGTCAGAAGCTAGATCCCAGCTCGGCCTTATAGCCCCAAACACCAGCTTTCATCTGATGCCCAGAGCCTGGCCAAATGACTTCTTTTTCCCCTGCAAAACGGCCTCTCTTTGCGGCCACTCGCCCTGGCCCACCCTGACCACCCAACCTAAACATTTCCAAATTTTGTTGGATTTCTCCAAAACTACAGTGGTCAGAAGCTAGATCCCAGCTCGGCCTTATAGCCCCAAACGCCAGCTCTCATCTGATGCCCATAGCCTGGCCAAATGACTTCTTTTTCCCCTGCAAAATGGCCTCACTTTGCGGCCACTCGCCCTGGCCCACCCTGACCACCCAACCTAAAAATTTCCAAATTTTGTTGGATTTCTCCAAAACCACAGTGGTCAGAAGCTAGATCCCAGCTCGGCCTTATATCCCCAAATGCCAGCTTTCATCTGATGCCCAGAGGTTGGCCAAAGGACTTCTTTTTCCCCTGCAAAACGGCCTCTCTTTGCGGCCACTCGCCCTAGCCCACCCTGACCACCCAAGCAAAAATTTCCAAATTTTGCTGGATTTCTCCAAAACTATAGTGGTCAGAAGCTAGATCCCAGCTCGGCCTTATAGCCCCAAACGCCAGCTTTCATCTGATGCCCAGAGCCTGGCCAATGACTTCTTTTTCCCCTGTAAAATGGCCTCTATTTGCGGCCATTCGCCCTGGCCCACCCTGACCACCCCGGCAAAAATTTCCAAATTTTGATGGATTTCTCCAAAACTACAGTGGTCAGAAGCTAGATCCCAGCTCGGCCTTATAGCCCCAAACACCAGCTTTCATCTGATGCCCAGAGCCTGGCCAAAGGACTTCTTTTTCCCCTGCAAAATGGCCTCTCTTTGCGGCCACTCGCCCTGGCCCACCCTGACCACATAACCTAAAAATTTTCAAATTTTGTTGGATTTCTCCAAAACTACAGTGGTCAGAAGCTAGATCCCAGCTCGGCCTTATAGCCCCAAACGCCAGCTTTCATCTGATGCCCAGAGCCTGGCCAAAGGACTTCTTTATCCCCTGCAAAATGGCCTCTCTTTGCGGCCACTCGCCCTGGCCCACCCTGACCACCCAACCTAAACATTTCCAAATTTTGCTGGATTTCTTCAAAACTACAGTGGTCAGAAGCTAGATTCCAGCTCGGCCTTGTAGCCCCAAACACCAGCTCTCATCTGATGCCCATAGCCTGGCCAAATGACTTCTTTTTCCCCTGCAAAATGGCCTCTCTTTGCGGCCACTCGCCCTGGCCCACCCTGACCACCCAACCTAAAAATTTCCAAATTTTGTTGGATTTCTCCAAAACCACAGTGGTCAGAAGCTAGATCCCAGCTCGGCCTTATAGCCCCAAATGCCAGCTTTCTTCTTATGCACTGAGGTTGGCCAAAGGACTTCTTTTTCCCCTGCAAAACGGCCTCTCTTTGCGGCCACTCGCCCTGGCCCACCCTGACCACCCAAGCAAAAATTTCCAAATTTTGCTGGATTTCTCCAAAACTATAGTGGTCAGAAGCTAGATCCCAGCTCGGCCTTATAGCCCCAAACGCCAGCTTTCATCTGATGCCCAGAGCCTGGCCAAATGACTTCTTTTTCCCCTGCAAAACGGCCTCTCTTTGCGGCCACTCGCCCTGGCCCACCCTGACCACCCAACCTAAACATTTCCAAATTTTGTTGGATTTCTCCAAAACTACAGTGGTCAGAAGCTAGATCCCAGCTCGGCCTTATAGCCCCAAATGCCAGCTTTCATCATATGCACAGAGGTTGGCCAAAGGACTTCTTTTTCCCCTGCAAAACGGCCTCTCTTTGCGGCCACTCGCCCTGGCCCACCCTGACCACCCAACCTAAACATTTCCAAATTTTGTTGGATTTCTCCAAAACTACAGTGGTCAGAAGCTAGATCCCAGCTCAGCCTTATAGCCCCAAACGCCAGCTTTCATCTGATGCCCAGAGCCTGGCCAATGACTTCTTTTTCCCCTGCAAAATGGCCTCTATTTGCGGCCATTCGCCCTGGCCCACCCTGACCACCCCAGCAAAAATTTCCAAATTTTGATGGATTTCTCCAAAACTACAGTGGTCAGAAGCTAGATCCCAGCTCGGCCTTATAGCCCCAAATGCCAGCTTTCATCATATGCACAGAGGTTGGCCAAAGGACTTCTTTTTCCCCTGCAAAACGGCCTCTCTTTGCGGCCACTCGCCCTGGCCCACCCTGACCACCCAACCTAAAAATTTCCAAATTTTGTTGGATTTCTCCAAAACTACAGTGGTCAGAAGCTAGATCCCAGCTCGGCCTTATAGCCCCAAACGCCAGCTTTCATCTGATGCCCAGAGCCTGGCCAATGACTTCTTTTTCCCTGGCAAAACGGCCTCTATTTTCGGCCATTCGCCCTGGCCCACCCTGACCACCCCGGCAAAAATTTCCAAATTTTGATGGATTTCTCCAAAACTACAGTGGTCAGAAGCTAGATCCCAGCTCGGCCTTATAGCCCCAAACACCAGCTTTCATCTGATGCCCAGAGCCTGGCCAAAGGACTTCTTTTTCCCCTGCAAAATGGCCTCTCTTTGCGGCCACTCGCCCTGGCCCACCCTGACCACATAACCTAAAAATTTTCAAATTTTGTTGGATTTCTCCAAAACTACAGTGGTCAGAAGCTAGATCCCAGCTCGGCCTTATAGCCCCAAACGCCAGCTTTCATCTGATGCCCAGAGCCTGGCCAAAGGACTTCTTTATCCCCTGCAAAATGGCCTCTCTTTGCGGCCACTCGCCCTGGCCCACTCTGACCACCCAAGCAAAAATTTCCAAATTTTGCTGGATTTCTCCAAAACTACAGTGGTCAGAAGCTAGATCCCAGCTCGGCCTTATAGCCCCAAACGCCAGCTTTCATCTGATGCCCAGAGCCTGGCCAAATGACTTCTTTTTCCCCTGCAAAACGGCCTCTCTTTGCGGCCACTCGCCCTGGCCCACCCTGACCACCCAACCTAAACATTTCCAAATTTTGTTGGATTTCTCCAAAACTACAGTGGTCAGAAGCTAGATCCCAGCTCGGCCTTATAGCCCCAAATGCCAGCTTTCATCATATGCACAGAGGTGGGCCAAAGGACTTCTTTTTCCCCTGCAAAACGGCCTCTCTTTGCGGCCACTCGCCCTGGCCCACCCTGACCACCCAACCTAAAAATTTCCAAATTTTGTTGGATTTCTCCAAAACTACAGTGGTCAGAAGCTAGATCCCAGCTCGGCCTTATAGCCCCAAACGCCAGCTTTCATCTGATGCCCAGAGCCTGGCCAATGACTTCTTTTTCCCCTGCAAAATGGCCTCTATTTGCGGCCATTCGCCCTGGCCCACCCTGACCACCCCAGCAAAAATTTCCAAATTTTGATGGATTTCTCCAAAACCACAGTGGTCACAAGCTAGATCCCAGCTCGGCCTTATAGCCCCAAACGCCAGCTCTCATCTGATGCCCAGAGCCTGGCCAAAGGACTTCTTTTTCCCCTGCAAAACGGCCTCTCTTTGCGGCCACTCGCCCTGGCCCACCCTGACCACCCAACCTAAAAATTTCCAAATTTTGTTGGATTTCTCCAAAACTACAGTGGTCAGAAGCTAGATCCCAGCTCGGCCTTATAGCCCCAAACGCCAGCTTTCATCTGATGCCCAGAGCCTGGCCAATGACTTCTTTTTCCCTGGCAAAATGGCCTCTATTTGCGGCCATTCGCCCTGGCCCACCCTGACCACCCCGGCAAAAATTTCCAAATTTTGATGGATTTCTCCAAAACTACAGTGGTCAGAAGCTAGATCCCAGCTCGGCCTTATAGCCCCAAACACCAGCTTTCATCTGATGCCCAGAGCCTGGCCAAAGGACTTCTTTTTCCCCTGCAAAATGGCCTCTCTTTGCGGCCACTCGCCCTGGCCCACCCTGACCACATAACCTAAAAATTTTCAAATTTTGTTGGATTTCTCCAAAACTACAGTGGTCAGAAGCTAGATCCCAGCTCGGCCTTATAGCCCCAAACGCCAGCTTTCATCTGATGCCCAGAGCCTGGCCAAAGGACTTCTTTATCCCCTGCAAAATGGCCTCTCTTTGCGGCCACTCGCCCTGGCCCACTCTGACCACCCAAGCAAAAATTTCCAAATTTTGCTGGATTTCTCCAAAACTACAGTGGTCAGAAGCTAGATCCCAGCTCGGCCTTATAGCCCCAAACACCAGCTTTCATCTGATGCCCAGAGCCTGGCCAAAGGACTTCTTTATCCCCTGCAAAACGGCCTCTCTTTGCGGCCACTCGCCCTGGCCCACCCTGACCACCCAACCTAAACATTTCCAAATTTTGTTGGATTTCTCCAAAACTACAGTGGTCAGAAGCTAGATCCCAGCTCGGCCTTATAGCCCCAAATGCCAGCTTTCATCTGATGCCCAGAGCTTGGCCAAATGACTTCTTTTTCCCCTGCAAAATGGCCTCTCTTTGCGGCCACTCGCCCTGGCCCACCCTGACCACCCAACCTAAACATTTCCAAATTTTGCTGGATTTCTCCAAAACTACAGTGGTCAGAAGCTAGATTCCAGCTCGGCCTTGTAGCCCCAAACGCCAGCTCTCATCTGATGCCCATAGCTTGGCCAAATGACTTCTTTTTCCCCTGCAAAACGGCCTCTCTTTGCGGCCACTCGCCCTGGCCCACCCTGACCACCCAAGCAAAAATTTCCAAATTTTGCTGGATTTCTCCAAAACTATAGTGGTCAGAAGCTAGATCCCAGCTCGGCCTTATAGCCCCAAACGCCAGCTTTCATCTGATGCCCAGAGCCTGGCCAAATGACTTCTTTTTCCCCTGCAAAACGGCCTCTCTTTGCGGCCACTCGCCCTGGCCCACCCTGACCACCCAACCTAAACATTTCCAAATTTTGTTGGATTTCTCCAAAACTACAGTGGTCAGAAGCTAGATCCCAGCTCGGCCTTATAGCCCCAAATGCCAGCTTTCATCATATGCACAGAGGTGGGCCAAAGGACTTCTTTTTCCCCTGCAAAACGGCCTCTCTTTGCGGCCACTCGCCCTGGCCCACCCTGACCACCCAACCTAAACATTTCCAAATTTTGTTGGATTTCTCCAAAACTACAGTGGTCAGAAGCTAGATCCCAGCTCGGCCTTATAGCCCCAAACGCCAGCTTTCATCTGATGCCCAGAGCCTGGCCAATGACTTCTTTTTCCCCTGCAAAATGGCCTCTATTTGCGGCCATTCGCCCTGGCCCACCCTGACCACCCCAGCAAAAATTTCCAAATTTTGATGGATTTCTCCAAAACCACAGTGGTCACAAGCTAGATCCCAGCTCGGCCTTATAGCCCCAAACGCCAGCTCTCATCTGATGCCCAGAGCCTGGCCAAAGGACTTCTTTTTCCCCTGCAAAATGGCCTCTCTTTGCGGCCACTCGCCCTGGCCCACCCTGACCACATAACCTAAAAATTTTCAAATTTTGTTGGATTTCTCCAAAACTACAGTGGTCAGAAGCTAGATCCCAGCTCGGCCTTATAGCCCCAAACGCCAGCTTTCATCTGATGCCCAGAGCCTGGCCAAAGGACTTCTTTATCCCCTGCAAAATGGCCTCTCTTTGCGGCCACTCGCCCTGGCCCACTCTGACCACCCAAGCAAAAATTTCCAAATTTTGCTGGATTTCTTCAAAACTACAGTGGTCAGAAGCTAGATCCCAGCTCGGCCTTATAGCCCCAAACACCAGCTTTCATCTGATGCCCAGAGCCTGGCCAAATGACTTCTTTTTCCCCTGCAAAACGGCCTCTCTTTGCGGCCACTCGCCCTGGCCCACCCTGACCACCCAACCTAAACATTTCCAAATTTTGTTGGATTTCTCCAAAACTACAGTGGTCAGAAGCTAGATCCCAGCTCGGCCTTATAGCCCCAAATGCCAGCTTTCATCTGATGCCCAGAGCTTGGCCAAATGACTTCTTTTTCCCCTGCAAAATGGCCTCTCTTTGCGGCCACTCGCCCTGGCCCACCCTGACCACCCAACCTAAACATTTCCAAATTTTGCTGGATTTCTTCAAAACTACAGTGGTCAGAAGCTAGATTCCAGCTCGGCCTTGTAGCCCCAAACGCCAGCTCTCATCTGATGCCCATAGCCTGGCCAAATGACTTCTTTTTCCCCTGCAAAATGGCCTCACTTTGCGGCCACTCGCCCTGGCCCACCCTGACCACCCAACCTAAACATTTCCAAATTTTGCTGGATTTCTCCAAAACTACAGTGGTCAGAAGCTAGATCCCAGCTCGGCCTTATAGCCCCAAATGCCAGCTTTCATCATATGCACAGAGGTTGGCCAAAGGACTTCTTTTTCCCCTGCAAAACGGCCTCTCTTTGCGGCCACTCGCCCTGGCCCACCCTGACCACCCAACCTTAAAATTTCCAAATTTTGTTGGATTTCTCCAAAACTACAGTGGTCAGAAGCTAGATCCCAGCTCGGCCTTATAGCCCCAAACGCCAGCTTTCATCTGATGCCCAGAGCCTGGCCAATGACTTCTTTTTCCCCTGCAAAATGGCCTCTATTTGCGGCCATTCGCCCTGGCCCACCCTGACCACCCCAGCAAAAATTTCCAAATTTTGATGGATTTCTCCAAAACTACAGTGGTCAGAAGCTAGATCCCAGCTCGGCCTTATAGCCCCAAATGCCAGCTTTCATCATATGCACAGAGGTTGGCCAAAGGACTTCTTTTTCCCCTGCAAAACGGCCTCTCTTTGCGGCCACTCGCCCTGGCCCACCCTGACCACCCAACCTAAACATTTCCAAATTTTGTTGGATTTCTCCAAAACTACAGTGGTCAGAAGTTAGATCCCAGCTCGGCCTTATAGCCCCAAACGCCAGCTTTAATCTGATGCCCAGAGCCTGGCCAATGACTTCTTTTTCCCCTGCAAAATGGCCTCTATTTGCGGCCATTCGCCCTGGCCCACCCTGACCACCCCAGCAAAAATTTCCAAATTTTGATGGATTTCTCCAAAACTACAGTGGTCAGAAGCTAGATCCCAGCTCGGCCTTATAGCCCCAAACACCAGCTTTCATCTGATGCCCAGAGCCTGGCCAAAGGACTTCTTTTTCCCCTGCAAAATGGCCTCTCTTTGCGGCCACTCGCCCTGGCCCACCCTGACCACATAACCTAAAAATTTTCAAATTTTGTTGGATTTCTCCAAAACTACAGTGGTCAGAAGCTAGATCCCAGCTCGGCCTTATAGCCCCAAACGCCAGCTTTCATCTGATGCCCAGAGCCTGGCCAAAGGACTTCTTTATCCCCTGCAAAATGGCCTCTCTTTGCGGCCACTCGCCCTGGCCCACTCTGACCACCCAAGCAAAAATTTCCAAATTTTGCTGGATTTCTCCAAAACTACAGTGGTCAGAAGCTAGATTCCAGCTCGGCCTTATAGCCCCAAACACCAGCTTTCATCTGATGCCCAGAGCCTGGCCAAATGACTTCTTTTTCCCCTGCAAAACGGCCTCTCTTTGCGGCCACTCGCCCTGGCCCACCCTGACCACCCAACCTAAACATTTCCAAATTTTGTTGGATTTCTCCAAAACTACAGTGGTCAGAAGCTAGATCCCAGCTCGGCCTTATAGCCCCAAATGCCAGCTTTCATCATATGCACAGAGGTTGGCCAAAGGACTTCTTTTTCCCCTGCAAAACGGCCTCTCTTTGCGGCCACTCGCCCTGGCCCACCCTGACCACCCAACCTAAAAATTTCCAAATTTTGTTGGATTTCTCCAAAACTACAGTGGTCAGAAGCTAGATCCCAGCTCGGCCTTATAGCCCCAAACGCCAGCTTTCATCTGATGCCCAGAGCCTGGCCAATGACTTCTTTTTCCCCTGCAAAATGGCCTCTATTTGCGGCCATTCGCCCTGGCCCACCCTGACAACCCCAGCAAAAATTTCCAAATTTTGATGGATTTCTCCAAAACCACAGTGGTCACAAGCTAGATCCCAGCTCGGCCTTATAGCCCCAAATGCCAGCTTTCATCTGATGCCCAGAGCCTGGCCAAAGGACTTCTTTTTCCCCTGCAAAATGGCCTCTCTTTGCGGCCACTCGCCCTGGCCCACCCTGACCACATAACCTAAAAATTTTCAAATTTTGTTGGATTTCTCCAAAACTACAGTGGTCAGAAGCTAGATCCCAGCTCGGCCTTATAGCCCCAAACGCCAGCTTTCATCTGATGCCCAGAGCCTGGCCAAAGGACTTCTTTATCCCCTGCAAAATGGCCTCTCTTTGCGGCCACTCTCCCTGGCCCACTCTGACCACCCAAGCAAAAATTTCCAAATTTTGCTGGATTTCTCCAAAACTACAGTGGTCAGAAGCTAGATCCCAGCTCGGCCTTATAGCCCCAAACACCAGCTTTCATCTGATGCCCAGAGCCTGGCCAAATGACTTCTTTTTCCCCTGCAAAACGGCCTCTCTTTGCGGCCACTCGCCCTGGCCCACCCTGACCACCCAACCTAAACAATTCCAAATTTTGTTGGATTTCTCCAAAACTACAGTGGTCAGAAGCTAGATCCCAGCTCGGCCTTATAGCCCCAAATGCCAGCTTTCATCTGATGCCCAGAGCTTGGCCAAATGACTTCTTTTTCCCCTGCAAAATGGCCTCTCTTGCGGCCACTCGCCCTGGCCCACCCTGACCACCCAACCTAAACATTTCCAAATTTTGCTGGATTTCTCCAAAACTACAGTGGTCAGAAGCTAGATTCCAGCTCGGCCTTGTAGCCCCAAACGCCAGCTCTCATCTGATGCCCATAGCCTGGCCAAATGACTTCTTTTTCCCCTGCAAAACGGCCTCTCTTTGCGGCCACTCGCCCTGGCCCACCCTGACCACCCAAGCAAAAATTTCCAAATTTTGCTGGATTTCTCCAAAACTATAGTGGTCAGAAGCTAGATCCCAGCTCGGCCTTATAGCCCCAAACGCCAGCTTTCATCTGATGCCCAGAGCCTGGCCAAATGACTTCTTTTTCCCCTGCAAAACGGCCTCTCTTTGCGGCCACTCGCCCTGGCCCACCCTGACCACCCAACCTAAACATTTCCAAATTTTGTTGGATTTCTCCAAAACTACAGTGGTCAGAAGCTAGATCCCAGCTCGGCCTTATAGCCCCAAATGCCAGCTTTCATCATATGCACAGAGGTGGGCCAAAGGACTTCTTTTTCCCCTGCAAAACGGCCTCTCTTTGCGGCCACTCGCCCTGGCCCACCCTGACCACATAACCTAAAAATTTTCAAATTTTGTTGGATTTCTCCAAAACTACAGTGGTCAGAAGCTAGATCCCAGCTCGGCCTTATAGCCCCAAACGCCAGCTTTCATCTGATGCCCAGAGCCTGGCCAAAGGACTTCTTTATCCCCTGCAAAATGGCCTCTCTTTGCGGCCACTCGCCCTGGCCCACCCTGACCACCCCAGCAAAAATTTCCTAATTTTGATGGATTTCTCCAAAACTACAGTGGTCAGAAGCTAGATCCCAGCTCGGCCTTATAGCCCCAAATGCCAGCTTTCATCATATGCACAGAGGTTGGCCAAAGGACTTCTTTTTCCCCTGCAAAACGGCCTCTCTTTGCGGCCACTCGCCCTGGCCCACCCTGACCACCCAACCTAAACATTTCCAAATTTTGTTGGATTTCTCCAAAACTACAGTGGTCAGAAGCTAGATCCCAGCTCGGCCTTATAGCCCCAAACGCCAGCTTTCATCTGATGCCCAGAGCCTGGCCAATGACTTCTTTTTCCCCTGCAAAATGGCCTCTATTTGCGGCCATTCGCCCTGGCCCACCCTGACCACCCCAGCAAAAATTTCCAAATTTTGATGGATTTCTCCAAAACTACAGTGGTCAGAAGCTAGATCCCAGCTCGGCCTTATAGCCCCAAACACCAGCTTTCATCTGATGCCCAGAGCCTGGCCAAAGGACTTCTTTTTCCCCTGCAAAATGGCCTCTCTTTGCGGCCACTCGCCCTGGCCCACCCTGACCACATAACCTAAAAATTTTCAAATTTTGTTGGATTTCTCCAAAACTACAGTGGTCAGAAGCTAGATCCCAGCTCGGCCTTATAGCCCCAAACGCCAGCTTTCATCTGATGCCCAGAGCCTGGCCAAAGGACTTCTTTATCCCCTGCAAAATGGCCTCTCTTTGCGGCCACTCGCCCTGGCCCACTCTGACCACCCAAGCAAAAATTTCCAAATTTTGCTGGATTTCTCCAAAACTACAGTGGTCAGAAGCTAGATCCCAGCTCGGCCTTATAGCCCCAAACACCAGCTTTCATCTGATGCCCAGAGCCTGGCCAAATGACTTCTTTTTCCCCTGCAAAACGGCCTCTCTTTGCGGCCACTCGCCCTGGCCCACCCTGACCACCCAACCTAAACATTTCCAAATTTTGTTGGATTTCTCCAAAACTACAGTGGTCAGAAGCTAGATCCCAGCTCGGCCTTATAGCCCCAAATGCCAGCTTTCATCATATGCACAGAGGTTGGCCAAAGGACTTCTTTTTCCCCTGCAAAACGGCCTCTCTTTGCGGCCACTCGCCCTGGCCCACCCTGACCACCCAACCTAAAAATTTCCAAATTTTGTTGGATTTCTCCAAAACTACAGTGGTCAGAAGCTAGATCCCAGCTCGGCCTTATAGCCCCAAACGCCAGCTTTCATCTGATGCCCAGAGCCTGGCCAATGACTTCTTTTTCCCCTGCAAAATGGCCTCTATTTGCGGCCATTCGCCCTGGCCCACCCTGACAACCCCAGCAAAAATTTCCAAATTTTGATGGATTTCTCCAAAACCACAGTGGTCACAAGCTAGATCCCAGCTCGGCCTTATAGCCCCAAATGCCAGCTTTCATCTGATGCCCAGAGCCTGGCCAAAGGACTTCTTTTTCCCCTGCAAAATGGCCTCTCTTTGCGGCCACTCGCCCTGGCCCACCCTGACCACATAACCTAAAAATTTTCAAATTTTTGTTGGATTTCTCCAAAACTACAGTGGTCAGAAGCTAGATCCCAGCTCGGCCTTATAGCCCCAAACGCCAGCTTTCATCTGATGCCCCGAGCCTGGCCAAAGGACTTCTTTATCCCCTGCAAAATGGCCTCTCTTTGCGGCCACTCGCCCTGGCCCACTCTGACCACCCAAGCAAAAATTTCCAAATTTTGCTGGATTTCTCCAAAACTACAGTGGTCAGAAGCTAGATCCCAGCTCGGCCTTATAGCCCCAAACACCAGCTTTCATCTGATGCCCAGAGCCTGGCCAAATGACTTCTTTTTCCCCTGCAAAACGGCCTCTCTTTGCGGCCACTCGCCCTGGCCCACCCTGACCACCCAACCTAAACATTTCCAAATTTTGTTGGATTTCTCCAAAACTACAGTGGTCAGAAGCTAGATCCCAGCTCGGCCTTATAGCCCCAAAGGCCAGCTTTCATCTGATGCCCAGAGCTTGGCCAAATGACTTCTTTTTCCCCTGCAAAATGGCCTCTCTTTGCGGCCACTCGCCCTGGCCCACCCTGACCACCCAACCTAAACATTTCCAAATTTTGTTGGATTTCTTCAAAACTACAGTGGTCAGAAGCTAGATTCCAGCTCGGCCTTATAGCCCCAAACGCCAGCTCTCATCTGATGCCCAGAGCCTGGCCAAATGACTTCTTTTTCCCCTGCAAAACGGCCTCTCTTTGCGGCCACTCGCCCTGGCCCACCCTGACCACCCAACCTAAACATTTCCAAATTTTGTTGGATTTCTCCAAAACTACAGTGGTCAGAAGCTAGATCCCAGCTCGGCCTTATAGCCCCAAATGCCAGCTTTCTTCTTATGCACTGAGGTTGGCCAAAGGACTTCTTTTTCCCCTGCAAAACGGCCTCTCTTTGCGGCCACTCGCCCTGGCCCACCCTGACCACCCAACCTTAAAATTTCCAAATTTTGTTGGATTTCTCCAAAACTACAGTGGTCAGAAGCTAGATCCCAGCTCGGCCTTATAGCCCCAAACGCCAGCTTTCATCTGATGCCCAGAGCCTGGCCAATGACTTCTTTTTCCCCTGCAAAATGGCCTCTATTTGCGGCCATTCGCCCTGGCCCACCCTGACCACCCCAGCAAAAATTTCCAAATTTTGATGGATTTCTCCAAAACTACAGTGGTCAGAAGCTAGATCCCAGCTCGGCCTTATAGCCCCAAATGCCAGCTTTCATCATATGCACAGAGGTTGGCCAAAGGACTTCTTTTTCCCCTGCAAAACGGCCTCTCTTTGCGGCCACTCGCCCTGGCCCACCCTGACCACCCAACCTAAACATTTCCAAATTTTGTTGGATTTCTCCAAAACTACAGTGGTCAGAAGTTAGATCCCAGCTCGGCCTTATAGCCCCAAACGCCAGCTTTCATCTGATGCCCAGAGCCTGGCCAATGACTTCTTTTTCCCCTGCAAAATGGCCTCTATTTGCGGCCATTCGCCCTGGCCCACCCTGACCACCCCAGCAAAAATTTCCAAATTTTGATGGATTTCTCCAAAACTACAGTGGTCAGAAGCTAGATCCCAGCTCGGCCTTATAGCCCCAAACACCAGCTTTCATCTGATGCCCAGAGCCTGGCCAAAGGACTTCTTTTTCCCCTGCAAAATGGCCTCTCTTTGCGGCCACTCGCCCTGGCCCACCCTGACCACATAACCTAAAAATTTTCAAATTTTGTTGGATTTCTCCAAAACTACAGTGGTCAGAAGCTAGATCCCAGCTCGGCCTTATAGCCCCAAACGCCAGCTTTCATCTGATGCCCAGAGCCTGGCCAAAGGACTTCTTTATCCCCTGCAAAATGGCCTCTCTTTGCGGCCACTCGCCCTGGCCCACTCTGACCACCCAAGCAAAAATTTCCAAATTTTGCTGGATTTCTCCAAAACTACAGTGGTCAGAAGCTAGATCCCAGCTCGGCCTTATAGCCCCAAACACCAGCTTTCATCTGATGCCCAGAGCCTGGCCAAATGACTTCTTTTTCCCCTGCAAAACGGCCTCTCTTTGCGGCCACTCGCCCTGGCCCACCCTGACCACCCAACCTAAACATTTCCAAATTTTGTTGGATTTCTCCAAAACTACAGTGGTCAGAAGCTAGATCCCAGCTCGGCCTTATAGCCCCAAATGCCAGCTTTCATCATATGCACAGAGGTTGGCCAAAGGACTTCTTTTTCCCCTGCAAAACGGCCTCTCTTTGCGGCCACTCGCCCTGGCCCACCCTGACCACCCAACCTAAAAATTTCCAAATTTTGTTGGATTTCTCCAAAACTACAGTGGTCAGAAGCTAGATCCCAGCTCGGCCTTATAGCCCCAAACGCCAGCTTTCATCTGATGCCCAGAGCCTGGCCAATGACTTCTTTTTCCCCTGCAAAATGGCCTCTATTTGCGGCCATTCGCCCTGGCCCACCCTGACAACCCCAGCAAAAATTTCCAAATTTTGATGGATTTCTCCAAAACCACAGTGGTCACAAGCTAGATCCCAGCTCGGCCTTATAGCCCCAAATGCCAGCTTTCATCTGATGCCCAGAGCCTGGCCAAAGGACTTCTTTTTCCCCTGCAAAATGGCCTCTCTTTGCGGCCACTCGCCCTGGCCCACCCTGACCACATAACCTAAAAATTTTCAAATTTTGTTGGATTTCTCCAAAACTACAGTGGTCAGAAGCTAGATCCCAGCTCGGCCTTATAGCCCCAAACGCCAGCTTTCATCTGATGCCCAGAGCCTGGCCAAAGGACTTCTTTATCCCCTGCAAAATGGCCTCTCTTTGCGGCCACTCTCCCTGGCCCACTCTGACCACCCAAGCAAAAATTTCCAAATTTTGCTGGATTTCTCCAAAACTACAGTGGTCAGAAGCTAGATCCCAGCTCGGCCTTATAGCCCCAAACACCAGCTTTCATCTGATGCCCAGAGCCTGGCCAAATGACTTCTTTTTCCCCTGCAAAACGGCCTCTCTTTGCGGCCACTCGCCCTGGCCCACCCTGACCACCCAACCTAAACATTTCCAAATTTTGTTGGATTTCTCCAAAACTACAGTGGTCAGAAGCTAGATCCCAGCTCGGCCTTATAGCCCCAAATGCCAGCTTTCATCTGATGCCCAGAGCTTGGCCAAATGACTTCTTTTTCCCCTGCAAAATGGCCTCTCTTGCGGCCACTCGCCCTGGCCCACCCTGACCACCCAACCTAAACATTTCCAAATTTTGCTGGATTTCTCCAAAACTACAGTGGTCAGAAGCTAGATTCCAGCTCGGCCTTGTAGCCCCAAACGCCAGCTCTCATCTGATGCCCATAGCCTGGCCAAATGACTTCTTTTTCCCCTGCAAAACGGCCTCTCTTTGCGGCCACTCGCCCTGGCCCACCCTGACCACCCAAGCAAAAATTTCCAAATTTTGCTGGATTTCTCCAAAACTATAGTGGTCAGAAGCTAGATCCCAGCTCGGCCTTATAGCCCCAAACGCCAGCTTTCATCTGATGCCCAGAGCCTGGCCAAATGACTTCTTTTTCCCCTGCAAAACGGCCTCTCTTTGCGGCCACTCGCCCTGGCCCACCCTGACCACCCAACCTAAACATTTCCAAATTTTGTTGGATTTCTCCAAAACTACAGTGGTCAGAAGCTAGATCCCAGCTCGGCCTTATAGCCCCAAATGCCAGCTTTCATCATATGCACAGAGGTGGGCCAAAGGACTTCTTTTTCCCCTGCAAAACGGCCTCTCTTTGCGGCCACTCGCCCTGGCCCACCCTGACCACATAACCTAAAAATTTTCAAATTTTGTTGGATTTCTCCAAAACTACAGTGGTCAGAAGCTAGATCCCAGCTCGGCCTTATAGCCCCAAACGCCAGCTTTCATCTGATGCCCAGAGCCTGGCCAAAGGACTTCTTTATCCCCTGCAAAATGGCCTCTCTTTGCGGCCACTCGCCCTGGCCCACCCTGACCACCCCAGCAAAAATTTCCTAATTTTGATGGATTTCTCCAAAACTACAGTGGTCAGAAGCTAGATCCCAGCTCGGCCTTATAGCCCCAAATGCCAGCTTTCATCATATGCACAGAGGTTGGCCAAAGGACTTCTTTTTCCCCTGCAAAACGGCCTCTCTTTGCGGCCACTCGCCCTGGCCCACCCTGACCACCCAACCTAAACATTTCCAAATTTTGTTGGATTTCTCCAAAACTACAGTGGTCAGAAGCTAGATCCCAGCTCGGCCTTATAGCCCCAAACGCCAGCTTTCATCTGATGCCCAGAGCCTGGCCAATGACTTCTTTTTCCCCTGCAAAATGGCCTCTATTTGCGGCCATTCGCCCTGGCCCACCCTGACCACCCCAGCAAAAATTTCCAAATTTTGATGGATTTCTCCAAAACTACAGTGGTCAGAAGCTAGATCCCAGCTCGGCCTTATAGCCCCAAACACCAGCTTTCATCTGATGCCCAGAGCCTGGCCAAAGGACTTCTTTTTCCCCTGCAAAATGGCCTCTCTTTGCGGCCACTCGCCCTGGCCCACCCTGACCACATAACCTAAAAATTTTCAAATTTTGTTGGATTTCTCCAAAACTACAGTGGTCAGAAGCTAGATCCCAGCTCGGCCTTATAGCCCCAAACGCCAGCTTTCATCTGATGCCCAGAGCCTGGCCAAAGGACTTCTTTATCCCCTGCAAAATGGCCTCTCTTTGCGGCCACTCGCCCTGGCCCACTCTGACCACCCAAGCAAAAATTTCCAAATTTTGCTGGATTTCTCCAAAACTACAGTGGTCAGAAGCTAGATCCCAGCTCGGCCTTATAGCCCCAAACACCAGCTTTCATCTGATGCCCAGAGCCTGGCCAAATGACTTCTTTTTCCCCTGCAAAACGGCCTCTCTTTGCGGCCACTCGCCCTGGCCCACCCTGACCACCCAACCTAAACATTTCCAAATTTTGTTGGATTTCTCCAAAACTACAGTGGTCAGAAGCTAGATCCCAGCTCGGCCTTATAGCCCCAAATGCCAGCTTTCATCATATGCACAGAGGTTGGCCAAAGGACTTCTTTTTCCCCTGCAAAACGGCCTCTCTTTGCGGCCACTCGCCCTGGCCCACCCTGACCACCCAACCTAAAAATTTCCAAATTTTGTTGGATTTCTCCAAAACTACAGTGGTCAGAAGCTAGATCCCAGCTCGGCCTTATAGCCCCAAACGCCAGCTTTCATCTGATGCCCAGAGCCTGGCCAATGACTTCTTTTTCCCCTGCAAAATGGCCTCTATTTGCGGCCATTCGCCCTGGCCCACCCTGACAACCCCAGCAAAAATTTCCAAATTTTGATGGATTTCTCCAAAACCACAGTGGTCACAAGCTAGATCCCAGCTCGGCCTTATAGCCCCAAATGCCAGCTTTCATCTGATGCCCAGAGCCTGGCCAAAGGACTTCTTTTTCCCCTGCAAAATGGCCTCTCTTTGCGGCCACTCGCCCTGGCCCACCCTGACCACATAACCTAAAAATTTTCAAATTTTTGTTGGATTTCTCCAAAACTACAGTGGTCAGAAGCTAGATCCCAGCTCGGCCTTATAGCCCCAAACGCCAGCTTTCATCTGATGCCCCGAGCCTGGCCAAAGGACTTCTTTATCCCCTGCAAAATGGCCTCTCTTTGCGGCCACTCGCCCTGGCCCACTCTGACCACCCAAGCAAAAATTTCCAAATTTTGCTGGATTTCTCCAAAACTACAGTGGTCAGAAGCTAGATCCCAGCTCGGCCTTATAGCCCCAAACACCAGCTTTCATCTGATGCCCAGAGCCTGGCCAAATGACTTCTTTTTCCCCTGCAAAACGGCCTCTCTTTGCGGCCACTCGCCCTGGCCCACCCTGACCACCCAACCTAAACATTTCCAAATTTTGTTGGATTTCTCCAAAACTACAGTGGTCAGAAGCTAGATCCCAGCTCGGCCTTATAGCCCCAAAGGCCAGCTTTCATCTGATGCCCAGAGCTTGGCCAAATGACTTCTTTTTCCCCTGCAAAATGGCCTCTCTTTGCGGCCACTCGCCCTGGCCCACCCTGACCACCCAACCTAAACATTTCCAAATTTTGTTGGATTTCTTCAAAACTACAGTGGTCAGAAGCTAGATTCCAGCTCGGCCTTGTAGCCCCAAACGCCAGCTCTCATCTGATGCCCATAGCCTGGCCAAATGACTTCTTTTTCCCCTGCAAAATGGCCTCTCTTTGCGGCCACTCGCCGTGGCCCACCCTGACCACCCAACCTAAACATTTCCAAATTTTGTTGGATTTCTCCAAAACTACAGTGATCACAAGCTAGATCCCAGCTCGGCCTTATAGCCCCATATGCCAGCTTTCCTCTGATGCCCAGAGCCTGGCCAAATGACTTCTTTTTCCCCTGCAAAATGGCCTCTCTTTGCGGCCACTCGCCCTGGCCCACCCTGACCACTTAAGCAAACATTTCTAAATTTTGTTGGATTTCTCCAAAACTACAGTGGTCAGAAGCTAGATCCCAGCTCGGCCTTATAGCCCCAAACACCAGCTTTCATCTGATGCCCAGAGCCTGGCCAAATGACTTCTTTTTCCCCTGCAAAACGGCTTCTATTTGCGGCCACTCGCCCTGGCCCACCCTGACCACCCAACCTAAACATTTCCAAATTTTGTTGGATTTCTCCAAAACCACAGTGGTCAGAAGCTAGATCCCAGCTCGGCCTTATAGCCCCATATGCCAGCTTTCCTCTGATGCCCAGAGCCTGGCCAAATGACTTCTTTTTCCCCTGCAAAACGGCCTCTCTTTGCGGCCACTCGCCCTGGCCCACCCTGACCACCCAACCTAAACATTTCCAAATTTTGTTGGATTTCTCCAAAACTACAGTGGTCAGAAGCTAGATCCCAGCTCGGCCTTATAGCCCCAAACACCAGCTTTCATCTGATGCCCAGAGCCTGGCCAAATGACTTCTTTTTCCCCTGCAAAACGGCCTCTCTTTGCGGCCACTCGCCCTGGCCCACCCTGACCACCCAACCTAAACATTTCCAAATTTTGTTGGATTTCTCCAAAACTACAGTGGTCAGAAGCTAGATCCCAGCTCGGCCTTATAGCCCCAAAGGCCAGCTTTCATCTGATGCCCAGAGCTTGGTCAAATGACTTCTTTTTCCCCTGCAAAATGGCCTCTCTTTGCGGCCACTCGCCCTGGCCCACCCTGACCACCCAACCTAAACATTTCCAAATTTTGCTGGATTTCTTCAAAACTACAGTGGTCAGAAGCTAGATTCCAGCTCGGCCTTGTAGCCCCAAACGCCAGCTCTCATCTGATGCCCATAGCCTGGCCAAATGACTTCTTTTTCCCCTGCAAAATGGCCTCTCTTTGCGGCCACTCGCCGTGGCCCACCCTGACCACCCAACCTAAACATTTCCAAATTTTGTTGGATTTCTCCAAAACTACAGTGATCACAAGCTAGATCCCAGCTCGGCCTTATAGCGCCATATGCCAGCTTTCCTCTGATGCCCAGAGCCTGGCCAAATGACTTCTTTTTCCCCTGCAAAATGGCCTCTCTTTGCGGCCACTCGCCCTGGCCCACCCTGACCACTTAAGCAAACATTTCTAAATTTTGTTGGATTTCTCCAAAACTACAGTGGTCAGAAGCTAGATCCCAGCTCGGCCTTATAGCCCCAAACACCAGCTTTCATCTGATGCCCAGAGCCTGGCCAAATGACTTCTTTTTCCCCTGCAAAACGGCTTCTATTTGCGGCCATTCGCCCTGGCCCACCCTGACCACCCAACCTAAACATTTCCAAATTTTGTTGGATTTCTCCAAAACCACAGTGGTCAGAAGCTAGATCCCAGCTCGGCCTTATAGCCCCATATGCCAGCTTTCCTCTGATGCCCAGAGCCTGGCCAAATGACTTCTTTTTCCCCTGCAAAATGGCCTCTCTTTGCGGCCACTCGCCCTGGCCCACCCTGACGACCCAACCTAAACATTTCTAAATTTTGTTGGATTTCTCCAAAACTACAGTGGTCAGAAGCTAGATCCCAGCTCGGCCTTATAGCCCCAAACACCAGCTTTCATCTGATGCCCAGAGCCTGGCCAAAGGACTTCTTTTTCCCCTGCAAAACGGCCTCTCTTTGCGGCCACTCGCCCTGGCCCACCCTGACCACCCAACCTAAACATTTCCAAATTTTGTTGGATTTCTCCAAAACTACAGTGGTCAGAAGCTAGATCCCAGCTCGGCCTTATAGCCCCAAATGCCAGCTTTCTTCTTATGCACTGAGGTTGGCCAAAGGACTTCTTTTTCCCCTGCAAAATGGCCTCTCTTTGCGGCCACTCGCTCTGGCCCACTCTGACCACCCAAGCAAAAATTTCCAAATTTTGCTGGATTTCTCCAAAACTACAGTGGTCAGAAGCTAGATCCCAGCTCGGCCTTATAGCCCCAAACACCAGCTTTCATCTGATGCCCAGAGCCTGGCCAAATGACTTCTTTTTCCCCTGCAAAACGGCCTCTCTTTGCGGCCACTCGCCCTGGCCCACCCTGACCACCCAACCTAAACATTTCCAAATTTTGTTGGATTTCTCCAAAACTACAGTGGTCAGAAGCTAGATCCCAGCTCGGCCTTATAGCCCCAAAGGCCAGCTTTCATCTGATGCCCAGAGCTTGGCCAAATGACTTCTTTTTCCCCTGCAAAATGGCCTCTCTTTGCGGCCACTCGCCCTGGCCCACCCTGACCACCCAACCTAAACATTTCCAAATTTTGCTGGATTTCTTCAAAACTACAGTGGTCAGAAGCTAGATTCCAGCTCGGCCTTGTAGCCCCAAACGCCAGCTCTCATCTGATGCCCATAGCCTGGCCAAATGACTTCTTTTTCCCCTGCAAAATGGCCTCTCTTTGCGGCCACTCGCCCTGGCCCACCCTGACCACCCAACCTAAAAATTTCCAAATTTTGTTGGATTTCTCCAAAACCACAGTGGTCAGAAGCTAGATCCCAGCTCGGCCTTATAGCCCCAAATGCCAGCTTTCATCATATGCACAGACGTTGGCCAAAGGACTTCTTTTTCCCCTGCAAAACGGCCTCTCTTTGCGGCCACTCGCCCTGGCCCACCCTGACCACCCAAGCAAAAATTTCCAAATTTTGCTGGATTTCTCCAAAACTATAGTGGTCAGAAGCTAGATCCCAGCTCGGCCTTATAGCCCCAAACGCCAGCTTTCATCTGATGCCCAGAGCCTGGCCAAATGACTTCTTTTTCCCCTGCAAAACGGCCTCTCTTTGCGGCCACTCGCCCTGGCCCACCCTGACCACCCAACCTAAACATTTCCAAATTTTGTTGGATTTCTCCAAAACTACAGTGGTCAGAAGCTAGATCCCAGCTCGGCCTTATAGCCCCAAATGCCAGCTTTCATCATATGCACAGAGGTTGGCCAAAGGACTTCTTTTTCCCCTGCAAAACGGCCTCTCTTTGCGGCCACTCGCCCTGGCCCACCCTGACCACCCAACCTAAACATTTCCAAATTTTGTTGGATTTCTCCAAAACTACAGTGGTCAGAAGCTAGATCCCAGCTCGGCCTTATAGCCCCAAACGCCAGCTTTCATCTGATGCCCAGAGCCTGGCCAATGACTTCTTTTTCCCCTGCAAAATGGCCTCTATTTGCGGCCATTCGCCCTGGCCCACCCTGACCACCCCAGCAAAAATTTCCAAATTTTGATGGATTTCTCCAAAACTACAGTGGTCAGAAGCTAGATCCCAGCTCGGCCTTATAGCCCCAAATGCCAGCTTTCATCATATGCACAGAGGTTGGCCAAAGGACTTCTTTTTCCCCTGCAAAACGGCCTCTCTTTGCGGCCACTCGCCCTGGCCCACCCTGACCACCCAACCTAAAAATTTCCAAATTTTGTTGGATTTCTCCAAAACTACAGTGGTCAGAAGCTAGATCCCAGCTCGGCCTTATAGCCCCAAACGCCAGCTTTCATCTGATGCCCAGAGCCTGGCCAATGACTTCTTTTTCCCCTGCAAAATGGCCTCTATTTGCGGCCATTCGCCCTGGCCCACCCTGACCACACCGGCAAAAATTTCCAAATTTTGATGGATTTCTCCAAAACTACAGTGGTCAGAAGCTAGATCCCAGCTCGGCCTTATAGCCCCAAACACCAGCTTTCATCTGATGCCCAGAGCCTGGCCAAATGACTTCTTTTTCCCCTGCAAAACGGCCTCTCTTTGCGGCCACTCGCCCTGGCCCACCCTGACCACATAACCTAAAAATTTTCAAATTTTGTTGGATTTCTCCAAAACTACAGTGGTCAGAAGCTAGATCCCAGCTCGGCCTTATAGCCCCAAACGCCAGCTTTCATCTGATGCCCAGAGCCTGGCCAAAGGACTTCTTTATCCCCTGCAAAATGGCCTCTCTTTGCGGCCACTCGCCCTGGCCCACTCTGACCACCCAAGCAAAAATTTCCAAATTTTGCTGGATTTCTCCAAAACTACAGTGGTCAGAAGCTAGATCCCAGCTCGGCCTTATAGCCCCAAACACCAGCTTTCATCTGATGCCCAGAGCCTGGCCAAATGACTTCTTTTTCCCCTGCAAAATGGCCTCTCTTTGCGGCCACTCGCCCTGGCCCACCCTGACCACCCAACCTAAACATTTCCAAATTTTGTTGGATTTCTCCAAAACTACAGTGGTCAGAAGCTAGATCCCAGCTCGGCCTTATAGCCCCAAATGCCAGCTTTCATCTGATGCCCAGAGCTTGGCCAAATGACTTCTTTTTCCCCTGCAAAATGGCCTCTCTTTGCGGCCACTCGCCCTGGCCCACCCTGACCACCCAACCTAAACATTTCCAAATTTTGCTGGATTTCTCCAAAACTACAGTGGTCAGAAGCTAGATTCCAGCTCGGCCTTGTAGCCCCAAACGCCAGCTCTCATCTGATGCCCATAGCCTGGCCAAATGACTTCTTTTTCCCCTGCAAAACGGCCTCTCTTTGCGGCCACTCGCCCTGGCCCACCCTGACCACCCAAGCAAAAATTTCCAAATTTTGCTGGATTTCTCCAAAATTATTGTGGTCAGAAGCTAGATCCCAGCTCGGCCTTATAGCCCCAAACGCCAGCTTTCATCTGATGCCCATAGCCTGGCCAAATGACTTCTTTTTCCCCTGCAAAACGGCCTCTCTTTGCGGCCACTCGCCCTGGCCTACCCTGACCACCCAACCTAAACATTTCCAAATTTTGTTGGATTTCTCCAAAACTACAGTGGTCAGAAGCTAGATCCCAGCTCGGCCTTATAGCCCCAAATGCCAGCTTTCATCATATGCACAGAGGTTGGCCAAAGGACTTCTTTTTCCCCTGCAAAACGGCCTCTCTTTGCGGCCACTCGCCCTGGCCCACCCTGACCACCCAACCTAAAAATTTCCAAATTTTGTTGGATTTCTCCAAAACTACAGTGGTCAGAAGCTAGATCCCAGCTCGGCCTTATAGCCCCAAACGCCAGCTTTCATCTGATGCCCAGAGCCTGGCCAATGACTTCTTTTTCCCCTGCAAAATGGCCTCTATTTGCGGCCATTCGCCCTGGCCCACCCTGACCACCCCAGCAAAAATTTCCAAATTTTGATGGATTTCTCCAAAACCACAGTGGTCAGAAGCTAGATCCCAGCTCGGCCTTATAGCCCCAAACGCCAGCTTTCATCTGATGCCCAGAGCCTGGCCAAAGGACTTCTTTATCCCCTGCAAAATGGCCTCTCTTTGCGGCCACTCGCCCTGGCCCACTCTGACCACCCAAGCAAAAATTTCCAAATTTTGCTGGATTTCTCCAAAACTACAGTGGTCAGAAGCTAGATCCCAGCTCGGCCTTATAGCCCCAAACACCAGCTTTCATCTGATGCCCAGAGCCTGGCCAAATGACTTCTTTTTCCCCTGCAAAACGGCCTCTCTTTGCGGCCACTCGCCCTGGCCCACCCTGACCACCCAACCTAAACATTTCCAAATTTTGTTGGATTTCTCCAAAACTACAGTGGTCAGAAGCTAGATCCCAGCTCGGCCTTATAGCCCCAAATGCCAGCTTTCATCTGATGCCCAGAGCTTGGCCAAATGACTTCTTTTTCCCCTGCAAAATGGCCTCTCTTTGCGGCCACTCGCCCTGGCCCACCCTGACCACCCAACCTAAACATTTCCAAATTTTGCTGGATTTCTCCAAAACTACAGTGGTCAGAAGCTAGATTCCAGCTCGGCCTTGTAGCCCCAAACGCCAGCTCTCATCTGATGCCCAGAGCCTGGCCAAATGACTTCTTTTTCCCCTGCAAAACGGCCTCTCTTTGCGGCCACTCGCCCTGGCCCACCCTGACCACCCAAGCAAAAATTTCCAAATTTTGCTGGATTTCTCCAAAACTATAGTGGTCAGAAGCTAGATCCCAGCTCGGCCTTATAGCCCCAAACGCCAGCTTTCATCTGATGCCCATAGCCTGGCCAAATGACTTCTTTTTCCCCTGCAAAACGGCCTCTCTTTGCGGCCACTCGCCCTGGCCCACCCTGACCACCCAACCTAAACATTTCCAAATTTTGTTGGATTTCTCCAAAACTACAGTGGTCAGAAGCTAGATCCCAGCTCGGCCTTATAGCCCCAAACGCCAGCTTTCATCTGATGCCCAGAGCCTGGCCAATGACTTCTTTTTCCCCTGCAAAATGGCCTCTATTTGCGGCCATTCGCCCTGGCCCACCCTGACCACCCCAGCAAAAATTTCCAAATTTTGATGGATTTCTCCAAAACCACAGTGGTCACAAGCTAGATCCCAGCTCGGCCTTATAGCCCCAAACGCCAGCTTTCATCTGATGCCCAGAGCCTGGCCAAAGGACTTCTTTTTCCCCTGCAAAATGGCCTCTCTTTGCGGCCACTCGCCCTGGCCCACCCTGACCACATAACCTAAAAATTTTCAAATTTTGTTGGATTTCTCCAAAACTACAGTGGTCAGAAGCTAGATCCCAGCTCGGCCTTATAGCCCCAAACACCAGCTTTCATCTGATGCCCAGAGCCTGGCCAAAGGACTTCTTTATCCCCTGCAAAATGGCCTCTCTTTGCGGCCACTCGCCCTGGCCCACTCTGACCACCCAAGCAAAAATTTCCAAATTTTGCTGGATTTCTCCAAAACTACAGTGGTCAGAAGCTAGATCCCAGCTCGGCCTTATAGCCCCAAACACCAGCTTTCATCTGATGCCCAGAGCCTGGCCAAATGACTTCTTTTTCCCCTGCAAAACGGCCTCTCTTTGCGGCCACTCGCCCTGGCCCACCCTGACCACCCAACCTAAACATTTCCAAATTTTGTTGGATTTCTCCAAAACTACAGTGGTCAGAAGCTAGATCCCAGCTCGGCCTTATAGCCCCAAAGGCCAGGTTTCATCTGATGCCCAGAGCTTGGCCAAATGACTTCTTTTTCCCCTGCAAAATGGCCTCTCTTTGCGGCCACTCGCCCTGGCCCACCCTGACCACCCAACCTAAACATTTCCAAATTTTGCTGGATTTCTTCAAAACTACAGTGGTCAGAAGCTAGATTCCAGCTCGGCCTTGTAGCCCCAAACGCCAGCTCTCATCTGATGCCCATAGCCTGGCCAAATGACTTCTTTTTCCCCTGCAAAATGGCCTCTCTTTGCGGCCACTCGCCGTGGCCCACCCTGACCACCCAACCTAAACATTTCCAAATTTTGTTGGATTTCTTCAAAACCACAGAGGTCAGAAGCTAGATCCCAGCTCGGCCTTATAGCCCCATATGCCAGCTCTCATCTGATGCCCAGAGCCTGGCCAAATGACTTCTTTTTCCCCTGCAAAACGGCCTCTCTTTGCGGCCACTCGCCCTGGCCCACCCTGACCACCCAACCTAAACATTTCCAAATTTTGTTGGATTTCTCCAAAACTACAGTGGTCAGAAGCTAGATCCCAGCTCGGCCTTATAGCCCCAAACGCCAGCTTTCATCTGATGCCCAGAGCCTGGCCAAAGGACTTCTTTATCCCCTGCAAAATGGCCTCTCTTTGCGGCCACTCGCCCTGGCCCACTCTGACCACCCAAGCAAAAATTTCCAAATTTTGCTGGATTTCTCCAAAACTACAGTGGTCAGAAGCTAGATCCCAGCTCGGCCTTATAGCCCCAAACACCAGCTTTCATCTGATGCCCAGAGCCTGGCCAAATGACTTCTTTTTCCCCTGCAAAACGGCCTCTCTTTGCGGCCACTCGCCCTGGCCCACCCTGACCACCCAACCTAAACATTTCCAAATTTTGTTGGATTTCTCCAAAACTACAGTGGTCAGAAGCTAGATCCCAGCTCGGCCTTATAGCCCCAAATGCCAGCTTTCATCTGATGCCCAGAGCTTGGCCAAATGACTTCTTTTTCCCCTGCAAAATGGCCTCTCTTTGCGGCCACTCGCCCTGGCCCACCCTGACCACCCAACCTAAACATTTCCAAATTTTGCTGGATTTCTCCAAAACTACAGTGGTCAGAAGCTAGATTCCAGCTCGGCCTTGTAGCCCCAAACGCCAGCTCTCATCTGATGCCCAGAGCCTGGCCAAATGACTTCTTTTTCCCCTGCAAAACGGCCTCTCTTTGCGGCCACTCGCCCTGGCCCACCCTGACCACCCAAGCAAAAATTTCCAAATTTTGCTGGATTTCTCCAAAACTATAGTGGTCAGAAGCTAGATCCCAGCTCGGCCTTATAGCCCCAAACGCCAGCTTTCATCTGATGCCCATAGCCTGGCCAAATGACTTCTTTTTCCCCTGCAAAACGGCCTCTCTTTGCGGCCACTCGCCCTGGCCCACCCTGACCACCCAACCTAAACATTTCCAAATTTTGTTGGATTTCTCCAAAACTACAGTGGTCAGAAGCTAGATCCCAGCTCGGCCTTATAGCCCCAAACGCCAGCTTTCATCTGATGCCCAGAGCCTGGCCAATGACTTCTTTTTCCCCTGCAAAATGGCCTCTATTTGCGGCCATTCGCCCTGGCCCACCCTGACCACCCCAGCAAAAATTTCCAAATTTTGATGGATTTCTCCAAAACCACAGTGGTCACAAGCTAGATCCCAGCTCGGCCTTATAGCCCCAAACGCCAGCTTTCATCTGATGCCCAGAGCCTGGCCAAAGGACTTCTTTTTCCCCTGCAAAATGGCCTCTCTTTGCGGCCACTCGCCCTGGCCCACCCTGACCACATAACCTAAAAATTTTCAAATTTTGTTGGATTTCTCCAAAACTACAGTGGTCAGAAGCTAGATCCCAGCTCGGCCTTATAGCCCCAAACACCAGCTTTCATCTGATGCCCAGAGCCTGGCCAAAGGACTTCTTTATCCCCTGCAAAATGGCCTCTCTTTGCGGCCACTCGCCCTGGCCCACTCTGACCACCCAAGCAAAAATTTCCAAATTTTGCTGGATTTCTCCAAAACTACAGTGGTCAGAAGCTAGATCCCAGCTCGGCCTTATAGCCCCAAACACCAGCTTTCATCTGATGCCCAGAGCCTGGCCAAATGACTTCTTTTTCCCCTGCAAAACGGCCTCTCTTTGCGGCCACTCGCCCTGGCCCACCCTGACCACCCAACCTAAACATTTCCAAATTTTGTTGGATTTCTCCAAAACTACAGTGGTCAGAAGCTAGATCCCAGCTCGGCCTTATAGCCCCAAAGGCCAGGTTTCATCTGATGCCCAGAGCTTGGCCAAATGACTTCTTTTTCCCCTGCAAAATGGCCTCTCTTTGCGGCCACTCGCCCTGGCCCACCCTGACCACCCAACCTAAACATTTCCAAATTTTGCTGGATTTCTTCAAAACTACAGTGGTCAGAAGCTAGATTCCAGCTCGGCCTTGTAGCCCCAAACGCCAGCTCTCATCTGATGCCCATAGCCTGGCCAAATGACTTCTTTTTCCCCTGCAAAATGGCCTCTCTTTGCGGCCACTCGCCGTGGCCCACCCTGACCACCCAACCTAAACATTTCCAAATTTTGTTGGATTTCTTCAAAACCACAGAGGTCAGAAGCTAGATCCCAGCTCGGCCTTATAGCCCCATATGCCAGCTTTCCTCTGATGCCCAGAGCCTGGCCAAATGACTTCTTTTTCCCCTGCAAAACGGCCTCTCTTTGCGGCCACTCGCCCTGGCCCACCCTGACCACCCAACCTAAACATTTCCAAATTTTGTTGGATTTCTCCAAAACTACAGTGGTCAGAAGCTAGATCCCAGCTCGGCCTTATAGCCCCAAATGCCAGCTTTCATCTGATGCCCAGAGCTTGGCCAAATGACTTCTTTTTCCCCTGCAAAATGGCCTCTCTTTGCGGCCACTCGCCCTGGCCCACCCTGACCACCCAACCTAAACATTTCCAAATTTTGCTGGATTTCTCCAAAACTACAGTGGTCAGAAGCTAGATTCCAGCTCGGCCTTGTAGCCCCAAACGCCAGCTCTCATCTGATGCCCAGAGCCTGGCCAAATGACTTCTTTTTCCCCTGCAAAACGGCCTCTCTTTGCGGCCACTCGCCCTGGCCCACCCTGACCACCCAAGCAAAAATTTCCAAATTTTGCTGGATTTCTCCAAAACTATAGTGGTCAGAAGCTAGATCCCAGCTCGGCCTTATAGCCCCAAACGCCAGCTTTCATCTGATGCCCATAGCCTGGCCAAATGACTTCTTTTTCCCCTGCAAAACGGCCTCTCTTTGCGGCCACTCGCCCTGGCCCACCCTGACCACCCAACCTAAACATTTCCAAATTTTGTTGGATTTCTCCAAAACTACAGTGGTCAGAAGCTAGATCCCAGCTCGGCCTTATAGCCCCAAACGCCAGCTTTCATCTGATGCCCAGAGCCTGGCCAATGACTTCTTTTTCCCCTGCAAAATGGCCTCTATTTGCGGCCATTCGCCCTGGCCCACCCTGACCACCCCAGCAAAAATTTCCAAATTTTGCTGGATTTCTCCAAAACCACAGTGGTCACAAGCTAGATCCCAGCTCGGCCTTATAGCCCCAAACGCCAGCTTTCATCTGATGCCCAGAGCCTGGCCAAAGGACTTCTTTTTCCCCTGCAAAATGGCCTCTCTTTGCGGCCACTCGCCCTGGCCCACCCTGACCACATAACCTAAAAATTTTCAAATTTTGTTGGATTTCTCCAAAACTACAGTGGTCAGAAGCTAGATCCCAGCTCGGCCTTATAGCCCCAAATGCCAGCTTTCATCTGATGCCCAGAGCCTGGCCAAAGGACTTCTTTATCCCCTGCAAAATGGCCTCTCTTTGCGGCCACTCGCCCTGGCCCACTCTGACCACCCAAGCAAAAATTTCCAAATTTTGCTGGATTTCTCCAAAACTACAGTGGTCAGAAGCTAGATCCCAGCTCGGCCTTATAGCCCCAAACACCAGCTTTCATCTGATGCCCAGAGCCTGGCCAAATGACTTCTTTTTCCCCTGCAAAACGGCCTCTCTTTGCGGCCACTCGCCCTGGCCCACCCTGACCACCCAACCTAAACATTTCCAAATTTTGTTGGATTTCTCCAAAACTACAGTGGTCAGAAGCTAGATCCCAGCTCGGCCTTATAGCCCCAAAGGCCAGGTTTCATCTGATGCCCAGAGCTTGGCCAAATGACTTCTTTTTCCCCTGCAAAATGGCCTCTCTTTGCGGCCACTCGCCCTGGCCCACCCTGACCACCCAACCTAAACATTTCCAAATTTTGCTGGATTTCTTCAAAACTACAGTGGTCAGAAGCTAGATTCCAGCTCGGCCTTGTAGCCCCAAACGCCAGCTCTCATCTGATGCCCATAGCCTGGCCAAATGACTTCTTTTTCCCCTGCAAAATGGCCTCTCTTTGCGGCCACTCGCCGTGGCCCACCCTGACCACCCAACCTAAACATTTCCAAATTTTGTTGGATTTCTTCAAAACCACAGAGGTCAGAAGCTAGATCCCAGCTCGGCCTTATAGCCCCATATGCCAGCTTTCCTCTGATGCCCAGAGCCTGGCCAAATGACTTCTTTTTCCCCTGCAAAATGGCCTCTCTTTGCGGCCACTCGCCCTGGCCCACCCTGACCACTTAAGCAAACATTTCTAAATTTTGTTGGATTTCTCCAAAACTACAGTGGTCAGAAGCTAGATCCCAGCTCGGCCTTATAGCCCCAAACACCAGCTTTCATCTGATGCCCAGAGCCTGGCCAAATGACTTCTTTTTCCCCTGCAAAACGGCCTCTCTTTGCGGCCACTCGCCCTGGCCCACCCTGACCACCCAACCTAAACATTTCCAAATTTTGTTGGATTTCTCCAAAACTACAGTGGTCAGAAGCTAGATCCCAGCTCGGCCTTATAGCCCCAAAGGCCAGCTTTCATCTGATGCCCAGAGCTTGGCCAAATGACTTCTTTTTCCCCTGCAAAATGGCCTCTCTTTGCGGCCACTCGCCCTGGCCCACCCTGACCACCCAACCTAAACATTTCCAAATTTTGTTGGATTTCTTCAAAACTACAGTGGTCAGAAGCTAGATCCCAGCTCGGCCTTGTAGCCCCAAACGCCAGCTCTCATCTGATGCCCATAGCCTGGCCAAATGACTTCTTTTTCCCCTGCAAAATGGCCTCTCTTTGCGGCCACTCGCCGTGGCCCACCCTGACCACCCAACCTAAACATTTCCAAATTTTGTTGGATTTCTCCAAAACTACAGTGATCACAAGCTAGATCCCAGCTCGGCCTTATAGCCCCATATGCCAGCTTTCCTCTGATGCCCAGAGCCTGGCCAAATGACTTCTTTTTCCCCTGCAAAATGGCCTCTCTTTGCGGCCACTCGCCCTGGCCCACCCTGACCACTTAAGCAAACATTTCTAAATTTTGTTGGATTTCTCCAAAACTACAGTGGTCAGAAGCTAGATCCCAGCTCGGCCTTATAGCCCCAAACACCAGCTTTCATCTGATGCCCAGAGCCTGGCCAAATGACTTCTTTTTCCCCTGCAAAACGGCTTCTATTTGCGGCCACTCGCCCTGGCCCACCCTGACCACCCAACCTAAACATTTCCAAATTTTGTTGGATTTCTCCAAAACCACAGTGGTCAGAAGCTAGATCCCAGCTCGGCCTTATAGCCCCATATGCCAGCTTTCCTCTGATGCCCAGAGCCTGGCCAAATGACTTCTTTTTCCCCTGCAAAACGGCCTCTCTTTGCGGCCACTCGCCCTGGCCCACCCTGACCACCCAACCTAAACATTTCCAAATTTTGTTGGATTTCTCCAAAACTACAGTGGTCAGAAGCTAGATCCCAGCTCGGCCTTATAGCCCCAAACACCAGCTTTCATCTGATGCCCAGAGCCTGGCCAAATGACTTCTTTTTCCCCTGCAAAACGGCCTCTCTTTGCGGCCACTCGCCCTGGCCCACCCTGACCACCCAACCTAAACATTTCCAAATTTTGTTGGATTTCTCCAAAACTACAGTGGTCAGAAGCTAGATCCCAGCTCGGCCTTATAGCCCCAAAGGCCAGCTTTCATCTGATGCCCAGAGCTTGGCCAAATGACTTCTTTTTCCCCTGCAAAATGGCCTCTCTTTGCGGCCACTCGCCCTGGCCCACCCTGACCACCCAACCTAAACATTTCCAAATTTTGCTGGATTTCTTCAAAACTACAGTGGTCAGAAGCTAGATTCCAGCTCGGCCTTGTAGCCCCAAACGCCAGCTCTCATCTGATGCCCATAGCCTGGCCAAATGACTTCTTTTTCCCCTGCAAAATGGCCTCTCTTTGCGGCCACTCGCCGTGGCCCACCCTGACCACCCAACCTAAACATTTCCAAATTTTGTTGGATTTCTCCAAAACTACAGTGATCACAAGCTAGATCCCAGCTCGGCCTTATAGCGCCATATGCCAGCTTTCCTCTGATGCCCAGAGCCTGGCCAAATGACTTCTTTTTCCCCTGCAAAATGGCCTCTCTTTGCGGCCACTCGCCCTGGCCCACCCTGACCACTTAAGCAAACATTTCTAAATTTTGTTGGATTTCTCCAAAACTACAGTGGTCAGAAGCTAGATCCCAGCTCGGCCTTATAGCCCCAAACACCAGCTTTCATCTGATGCCCAGAGCCTGGCCAAATGACTTCTTTTTCCCCTGCAAAACGGCTTCTATTTGCGGCCACTCGCCCTGGCCCACCCTGACCACCCAACCTAAACATTTCCAAATTTTGTTGGATTTCTCCAAAACCACAGTGGTCAGAAGCTAGATCCCAGCTCGGCCTTATAGCCCCATATGCCAGCTTTCCTCTGATGCCCAGAGCCTGGCCAAATGACTTTTTTTCCCCTGCAAAATGGCCTCTCTTTGCGGCCACTCGCCCTGGCCCACCCTGACGACCCAACCTAAACATTTCTAAATTTTGTTGGATTTCTCCAAAACTACAGTGGTCAGAAGCTAGATCCCAGCTCGGCCTTATAGCCCCAAACACCAGCTTTCATCTGATGCCCAGAGCCTGGCCAAAGGACTTCTTTTTCCCCTGCAAAACGGCCTCTCTTTGCGGCCACTCGCCCTGGCCCACCCTGACCACCCAACCTAAACATTTCCAAATTTTGTTGGATTTCTCCAAAACTACAGTGGTCAGAAGCTAGATCCCAGCTCGGCCTTATAGCCCCAAATGCCAGCTTTCTTCTTATGCACTGAGGTTGGCCAAAGGACTTCTTTTTCCCCTGCAAAATGGCCTCTCTTTGCGGCCACTCGCTCTGGCCCACTCTGACCACCCAAGCAAAAATTTCCAAATTTTGCTGGATTTCTCCAAAACTACAGTGGTCAGAAGCTAGATCCCAGCTCGGCCTTATAGCCCCAAACACCAGCTTTCATCTGATGCCCAGAGCCTGGCCAAATGACTTCTTTTTCCCCTGCAAAACGGCCTCTCTTTGCGGCCACTCGCCCTGGCCCACCCTGACCACCCAACCTAAACATTTCCAAATTTTGTTGGATTTCTCCAAAACTACAGTGGTCAGAAGCTAGATCCCAGCTCGGCCTTATAGCCCCAAAGGCCAGCTTTCATCTGATGCCCAGAGCTTGGCCAAATGACTTCTTTTTCCCCTGCAAAATGGCCTCTCTTTGCGGCCACTCGCCCTGGCCCACCCTGACCACCCAACCTAAACATTTCCAAATTTTGCTGGATTTCTTCAAAACTACAGTGGTCAGAAGCTAGATTCCAGCTCGGCCTTGTAGCCCCAAACGCCAGCTCTCATCTGATGCCCATAGCCTGGCCAAATGACTTCTTTTTCCCCTGCAAAATGGCCTCTCTTTGCGGCCACTCGCCCTGGCCCACCCTGACCACCCAACCTAAAAATTTCCAAATTTTGTTGGATTTCTCCAAAACCACAGTGGTCAGAAGCTAGATCCCAGCTCGGCCTTATAGCCCCAAATGCCAGCTTTCATCATATGCACAGAGGTTGGCCAAAGGACTTCTTTTTCCCCTGCAAAACGGCCTCTCTTTGCGGCCACTCGCCCTGGCCCACCCTGACCACCCAAGCAAAAATTTCCAAATTTTGCTGGATTTCTCCAAAACTATAGTGGTCAGAAGCTAGATCCCAGCTCGGCCTTATAGCCCCAAACGCCAGCTTTCATCTGATGCCCAGAGCCTGGCCAAATGACATCTTTTTCCCCTGCAAAACGGCCTCTCTTTGCGGCCACTCGCCCTGGCCCACCCTGACCACCCAACCTAAACATTTCCAAATTTTGTTGGATTTCTCCAAAACTACAGTGGTCAGAAGCTAGATCCCAGCTCGGCCTTATAGCCCCAAATGCCAGCTTTCATCATATGCACAGAGGTTGGCCAAAGGACTTCTTTTTCCCCTGCAAAACGGCCTCTCTTTGCGGCCACTCGCCCTGGCCCACCCTGACCACCCAACCTAAAAATTTCCAAATTTTGTTGGATTTCTCCAAAACTACAGTGGTCAGAAGCTAGATCCCAGCTCGGCCTTATAGCCCCAAACGCCAGCTTTCATCTGATGCCCAGAGCCTGGCCAATGACTTCTTTTTCCCCTGCAAAATGGCCTCTATTTGCGGCCATTCGCCCTGGCCCACCCTGACCACCCCAGCAAAAATTTCCAAATTTTGATGGATTTCTCCAAAACTACAGTGGTCAGAAGCTAGATCCCAGCTCGGCCTTATAGCCCCAAATGCCAGCTTTCATCATATGCACAGAGGTTGGCCAAAGGACTTCTTTTTCCCCTGCAAAACGGCCTCTCTTTGCGGCCACTCGCCCTGGCCCACCCTGACCACCCAACCTAAAAATTTCCAAATTTTGTTGGATTTCTCCAAAACTACAGTGGTCAGAAGCTAGATCCCAGCTCGGCCTTATAGCCCCAAACGCCAGCTTTCATCTGATGCCCAGAGCCTGGCCAATGACTTCTTTTTCCCCTGCAAAATGGCCTCTATTTGCGGCCATTCGCCCTGGCCCACCCTGACCACACCGGCAAAAATTTCCAAATTTTGATGGATTTCTCCAAAACTACAGTGGTCAGAAGCTAGATCCCAGCTCGGCCTTATAGCCCCAAACACCAGCTTTCATCTGATGCCCAGAGCCTGGCCAAATGACTTCTTTTTCCCCTGCAAAACGGCCTCTCTTTGCGGCCACTCGCCCTGGCCCACCCTGACCACATAACCTAAAAATTTTCAAATTTTGTTGGATTTCTCCAAAACTACAGTGGTCAGAAGCTAGATCCCAGCTCGGCCTTATAGCCCCAAACGCCAGCTTTCATCTGATGCCCAGAGCCTGGCCAAAGGACTTCTTTATCCCCTGCAAAATGGCCTCTCTTTGCGGCCACTCGCCCTGGCCCACTCTGACCACCCAAGCAAAAATTTCCAAATTTTGCTGGATTTCTCCAAAACTACAGTGGTCAGAAGCTAGATCCCAGCTCGGCCTTATAGCCCCAAACACCAGCTTTCATCTGATGCCCAGAGCCTGGCCAAATGACTTCTTTTTCCCCTGCAAAACGGCCTCTCTTTGCGGCCACTCGCCCTGGCCCACCCTGACCACCCAACCTAAACATTTCCAAATTTTGTTGGATTTCTCCAAAACTACAGTGGTCAGAAGCTAGATCCCAGCTCGGCCTTATAGCCCCAAATGCCAGCTTTCATCTGATGCCCAGAGCTTGGCCAAATGACTTCTTTTTCCCCTGCAAAATGGCCTCTCTTTGCGGCCACTCGCCCTGGCCCACCCTGACCACCCAACCTAAACATTTCCAAATTTTGCTGGATTTCTCCAAAACTACAGTGGTCAGAAGCTAGATTCCAGCTCGGCCTTGTAGCCCCAAACGCCAGCTCTCATCTGATGCCCATAGCCTGGCCAAATGACTTCTTTTTCCCCTGCAAAACGGCCTCTCTTTGCGGCCACTCGCCCTGGCCCACCCTGACCACCCAAGCAAAAATTTCCAAATTTTGCTGGATTTCTCCAAAATTATTGTGGTCAGAAGCTAGATCCCAGCTCGGCCTTATAGCCCCAAACGCCAGCTTTCATCTGATGCCCATAGCCTGGCCAAATGACTTCTTTTTCCCCTGCAAAACGGCCTCTCTTTGCGGCCACTCGCCCTGGCCTACCCTGACCACCCAACCTAAACATTTCCAAATTTTGTTGGATTTCTCCAAAACTACAGTGGTCAGAAGCTAGATCCCAGCTCGGCCTTATAGCCCCAAACGCCAGCTTTCATCTGATGCCCAGAGCCTGGCCAATGACTTCTTTTTCCCCTGCAAAATGGCCTCTATTTGCGGCCATTCGCCCTGGCCCACCCTGACCACCCCAGCAAAAATTTCCAAATTTTGATGGATTTCTCCAAAACCACAGTGGTCAGAAGCTAGATCCCAGCTCGGCCTTATAGCCCCAAACGCCAGCTTTCATCTGATGCCCAGAGCCTGGCCAAAGGACTTCTTTATCCCCTGCAAAATGGCCTCTCTTTGCGGCCACTCGCCCAGGCCCACTCTGACCACCCAAGCAAAAATTTCCAAATTTTGCTGGATTTCTCCAAAACTACAGTGGTCAGAAGCTAGATCCCAGCTCGGCCTTATAGCCCCAAACACCAGCTTTCATCTGATGCCCAGAGCCTGGCCAAATGACTTCTTTTTCCCCTGCAAAACGGCCTCTCTTTGCGGCCACTCGCCCTGGCCCACCCTGACCACCCAACCTAAACATTTCCAAATTTTGTTGGATTTCTCCAAAACTACAGTGGTCAGAAGCTAGATCCCAGCTCGGCCTTATAGCCCCAAATGCCAGCTTTCATCTGATGCCCAGAGCTTGGCCAAATGACTTCTTTTTCCCCTGCAAAATGGCCTCTCTTTGCGGCCACTCGCCCTGGCCCACCCTGACCACCCAACCTAAACATTTCCAAATTTTGCTGGATTTCTCCAAAACTACAGTGGTCAGAAGCTAGATTCCAGCTCGGCCTTGTAGCCCCAAACGCCAGCTCTCATCTGATGCCCAGAGCCTGGCCAAATGACTTCTTTTTCCCCTGCAAAATGGCCTCTCTTTGCGGCCACTCGCCCTGGCCCACCCTGACCACCCAAGCAAAAATTTCCAAATTTTGCTGGATTTCTCCAAAACTATAGTGGTCAGAAGCTAGATCCCAGCTCGGCCTTATAGCCCCAAACGCCAGCTTTCATCTGATGCCCATAGCCTGGCCAAATGACTTCTTTTTCCCCTGCAAAACGGCCTCTCTTTGCGGCCACTCGCCCTGGCCCACCCTGACCACCCAACCTAAACATTTCCAAATTTTGTTGGATTTCTCCAAAACTACAGTGGTCAGAAGCTAGATCCCAGCTCGGCCTTATAGCCCCAAACGCCAGCTTTCATCTGATGCCCAGAGCCTGGCCAATGACTTCTTTTTCCCCTGCAAAATGGCCTCTATTTGCGGCCATTCGCCCTGGCCCACCCTGACCACCCCAGCAAAAATTTCCAAATTTTGATGGATTTCTCCAAAACCACAGTGGTCACAAGCTAGATCCCAGCTCGGCCTTATAGCCCCAAACGCCAGCTTTCATCTGATGCCCAGAGCCTGGCCAAAGGACTTCTTTTTCCCCTGCAAAATGGCCTCTCTTTGCGGCCACTCGCCCTGGCCCACCCTGACCACATAACCTAAAAATTTTCAAATTTTGTTGGATTTCTCCAAAACTACAGTGGTCAGAAGCTAGATCCCAGCTCGGCCTTATAGCCCCAAATGCCAGCTTTCATCTGATGCCCAGAGCCTGGCCAAAGGACTTCTTTATCCCCTGCAAAATGGCCTCTCTTTGCGGCCACTCGCCCTGGCCCACTCTGACCACCCAAGCAAAAATTTCCAAATTTTGCTGGATTTCTCCAAAACTACAGTGGTCAGAAGCTAGATCCCAGCTCGGCCTTATAGCCCCAAACACCAGCTTTCATCTGATGCCCAGAGCCTGGCCAAATGACTTCTTTTTCCCCTGCAAAACGGCCTCTCTTTGCGGCCACTCGCCCTGGCCCACCCTGACCACCCAACCTAAACATTTCCAAATTTTGTTGGATTTCTCCAAAACTACAGTGGTCAGAAGCTAGATCCCAGCTCGGCCTTATAGCCCCAATGGCCAGGTTTCATCTGATGCCCAGAGCTTGGCCAAATGACTTCTTTTTCCCCTGCAAAATGGCCTCTCTTTGCGGCCACTCGCCCTGGCCCACCCTGACCACCCAACCTAAACATTTCCAAATTTTGCTGGATTTCTTCAAAACTACAGTGGTCACAAGCTAGATTCCAGCTCGGCCTTGTAGCCCCAAACGCCAGCTCTCATCTGATGCCCATAGCCTGGCCAAATGACTTCTTTTTCCCCTGCAAAATGGCCTCTCTTTGCGGCCACTCGCCGTGGCCCACCCTGACCACCCAACCTAAACATTTCCAAATTTTGTTGGATTTCTTCAAAACCACAGAGGTCAGAAGCTAGATCCCAGCTCGGCCTTATAGCCCCATATGCCAGCTTTCCTCTGATGCCCAGAGCCTGGCCAAATGACTTCTTTTTCCCCTGCAAAATGGCCTCTCTTTGCGGCCACTCGCCCTGGCCCACCCTGACCACTTAAGCAAACATTTCTAAATTTTGTTGGATTTCTCCAAAACTACAGTGGTCAGAAGCTAGATCCCAGCTCGGCCTTATAGCCCCAAACACCAGCTTTCATCTGATGCCCAGAGCCTGGCCAAATGACTTCTTTTTCCCCTGCAAAACGGCTTCTATTTGCGGCCACTCGCCCTGGCCCACCCTGACCACCCAACCTAAACATTTCCAAATTTTGTTGGATTTCTCCAAAACCACAGTGGTCAGAAGCTAGATCCCAGCTCGGCCTTATAGCCCCATATGCCAGCTTTCCTCTGATGCCCAGAGCCTGGCCAAATGACTTCTTTTTCCCCTGCAAAATGGCCTCTCTTTGCGGCCACTCGCCCTGGCCCACCCTGACGACCCAACCTAAACATTTCTAAATTTTGTTGGATTTCTCCAAAACTACAGTGGTCAGAAGCTAGATCCCAGCTCGGCCTTATAGCCCCAAACACCAGCTTTCATCTGATGCCCAGAGCCTGGCCAAAGGACTTCTTTTTCCCCTGCAAAACGGCCTCTCTTTGCGGCCACTCGCCCTGGCCCACCCTGACCACCCAACCTAAACATTTCCAAATTTTGTTGGATTTCTCCAAAACTACAGTGGTCAGAAGCTAGATCCCAGCTCGGCCTTATAGCCCCAAATGCCAGCTTTCTTCTTATGCACTGAGGTTGGCCAAAGGACTTCTTTTTCCCCTGCAAAATGGCCTCTCTTTGCGGCCACTCGCTCTGGCCCACTCTGACCACCCAAGCAAAAATTTCCAAATTTTGCTGGATTTCTCCAAAACTACAGTGGTCAGAAGCTAGATCCCAGCTCGGCCTTATAGCCCCAAACACCAGCTTTCATCTGATGCCCAGAGCCTGGCCAAATGACTTCTTTTTCCCCTGCAAAACGGCCTCTCTTTGCGGCCACTCGCCCTGGCCCACCCTGACCACCCAACCTAAACATTTCCAAATTTTGTTGGATTTCTCCAAAACTACAGTGGTCAGAAGCTAGATCCCAGCTCGGCCTTATAGCCCCAAAGGCCAGCTTTCATCTGATGCCCAGAGCTTGGCCAAATGACTTCTTTTTCCCCTGCAAAATGGCCTCTCTTTGCGGCCACTCGCCCTGGCCCACCCTGACCACCCAACCTAAACATTTCCAAATTTTGCTGGATTTCTTCAAAACTACAGTGGTCAGAAGCTAGATTCCAGCTCGGCCTTGTAGCCCCAAACGCCAGCTCTCATCTGATGCCCATAGCCTGGCCAAATGACTTCTTTTTCCCCTGCAAAATGGCCTCTCTTTGCGGCCACTCGCCCTGGCCCACCCTGACCACCCAACCTAAAAATTTCCAAATTTTGTTGGATTTCTCCAAAACCACAGTGGTCAGAAGCTAGATCCCAGCTCGGCCTTATAGCCCCAAATGCCAGCTTTCATCATATGCACAGAGGTTGGCCAAAGGACTTCTTTTTCCCCTGCAAAACGGCCTCTCTTTGCGGCCACTCGCCCTGGCCCACCCTGACCACCCAAGCAAAAATTTCCAAATTTTGCTGGATTTCTCCAAAACTATAGTGGTCAGAAGCTAGATCCCAGCTCGGCCTTATAGCCCCAAACGCCAGCTTTCATCTGATGCCCAGAGCCTGGCCAAATGACATCTTTTTCCCCTGCAAAACGGCCTCTCTTTGCGGCCACTCGCCCTGGCCCACCCTGACCACCCAACCTAAACATTTCCAAATTTTGTTGGATTTCTCCAAAACTACAGTGGTCAGAAGCTAGATCCCAGCTCGGCCTTATAGCCCCAAATGCCAGCTTTCATCATATGCACAGAGGTTGGCCAAAGGACTTCTTTTTCCCCTGCAAAACGGCCTCTCTTTGCGGCCACTCGCCCTGGCCCACCCTGACCACCCAACCTAAAAATTTCCAAATTTTGTTGGATTTCTCCAAAACTACAGTGGTCAGAAGCTAGATCCCAGCTCGGCCTTATAGCCCCAAACGCCAGCTTTCATCTGATGCCCAGAGCCTGGCCAATGACTTCTTTTTCCCCTGCAAAATGGCCTCTATTTGCGGCCATTCGCCCTGGCCCACCCTGACCACCCCAGCAAAAATTTCCAAATTTTGATGGATTTCTCCAAAACTACAGTGGTCAGAAGCTAGATCCCAGCTCGGCCTTATAGCCCCAAATGCCAGCTTTCATCATATGCACAGAGGTTGGCCAAAGGACTTCTTTTTCCCCTGCAAAACGGCCTCTCTTTGCGGCCACTCGCCCTGGCCCACCCTGACCACCCAACCTAAAAATTTCCAAATTTTGTTGGATTTCTCCAAAACTACAGTGGTCAGAAGCTAGATCCCAGCTCGGCCTTATAGCCCCAAACGCCAGCTTTCATCTGATGCCCAGAGCCTGGCCAATGACTTCTTTTTCCCCTGCAAAATGGCCTCTATTTGCGGCCATTCGCCCTGGCCCACCCTGACCACACCGGCAAAAATTTCCAAATTTTGATGGATTTCTCCAAAACTACAGTGGTCAGAAGCTAGATCCCAGCTCGGCCTTATAGCCCCAAACACCAGCTTTCATCTGATGCCCAGAGCCTGGCCAAATGACTTCTTTTTCCCCTGCAAAACGGCCTCTCTTTGCGGCCACTCGCCCTGGCCCACCCTGACCACATAACCTAAAAATTTTCAAATTTTGTTGGATTTCTCCAAAACTACAGTGGTCAGAAGCTAGATCCCAGCTCGGCCTTATAGCCCCAAACGCCAGCTTTCATCTGATGCCCAGAGCCTGGCCAAAGGACTTCTTTATCCCCTGCAAAATGGCCTCTCTTTGCGGCCACTCGCCCTGGCCCACTCTGACCACCCAAGCAAAAATTTCCAAATTTTGCTGGATTTCTCCAAAACTACAGTGGTCAGAAGCTAGATCCCAGCTCGGCCTTATAGCCCCAAACACCAGCTTTCATCTGATGCCCAGAGCCTGGCCAAATGACTTCTTTTTCCCCTGCAAAACGGCCTCTCTTTGCGGCCACTCGCCCTGGCCCACCCTGACCACCCAACCTAAACATTTCCAAATTTTGTTGGATTTCTCCAAAACTACAGTGGTCAGAAGCTAGATCCCAGCTCGGCCTTATAGCCCCAAATGCCAGCTTTCATCTGATGCCCAGAGCTTGGCCAAATGACTTCTTTTTCCCCTGCAAAATGGCCTCTCTTTGCGGCCACTCGCCCTGGCCCACCCTGACCACCCAACCTAAACATTTCCAAATTTTGCTGGATTTCTCCAAAACTACAGTGGTCAGAAGCTAGATTCCAGCTCGGCCTTGTAGCCCCAAACGCCAGCTCTCATCTGATGCCCATAGCCTGGCCAAATGACTTCTTTTTCCCCTGCAAAACGGCCTCTCTTTGCGGCCACTCGCCCTGGCCCACCCTGACCACCCAAGCAAAAATTTCCAAATTTTGCTGGATTTCTCCAAAATTATTGTGGTCAGAAGCTAGATCCCAGCTCGGCCTTATAGCCCCAAACGCCAGCTTTCATCTGATGCCCATAGCCTGGCCAAATGACTTCTTTTTCCCCTGCAAAACGGCCTCTCTTTGCGGCCACTCGCCCTGGCCTACCCTGACCACCCAACCTAAACATTTCCAAATTTTGTTGGATTTCTCCAAAACTACAGTGGTCAGAAGCTAGATCCCAGCTCGGCCTTATAGCCCCAAACGCCAGCTTTCATCTGATGCCCAGAGCCTGGCCAATGACTTCTTTTTCCCCTGCAAAATGGCCTCTATTTGCGGCCATTCGCCCTGGCCCACCCTGACCACCCCAGCAAAAATTTCCAAATTTTGATGGATTTCTCCAAAACCACAGTGGTCAGAAGCTAGATCCCAGCTCGGCCTTATAGCCCCAAACACCAGCTTTCATCTGATGCCCAGAGCCTGGCCAAATGACTTCTTTTTCCCCTGCAAAACGGCCTCTCTTTGCGGCCACTCGCCCTGGCCCACCCTGACCACCCAACCTAAACATTTCCAAATTTTGTTGGATTTCTCCAAAACTACAGTGGTCAGAAGCTAGATCCCAGCTCGGCCTTATAGCCCCAAATGCCAGCTTTCATCTGATGCCCAGAGCTTGGCCAAATGACTTCTTTTTCCCCTGCAAAATGGCCTCTCTTTGCGGCCACTCGCCCTGGCCCACCCTGACCACCCAACCTAAACATTTCCAAATTTTGCTGGATTTCTCCAAAACTACAGTGGTCAGAAGCTAGATTCCAGCTCGGCCTTGTAGCCCCAAACGCCAGCTCTCATCTGATGCCCAGAGCCTGGCCAAATGACTTCTTTTTCCCCTGCAAAATGGCCTCTCTTTGCGGCCACTCGCCCTGGCCCACCCTGACCACCCAAGCAAAAATTTCCAAATTTTGCTGGATTTCTCCAAAACTATAGTGGTCAGAAGCTAGATCCCAGCTCGGCCTTATAGCCCCAAACGCCAGCTTTCATCTGATGCCCATAGCCTGGCCAAATGACTTCTTTTTCCCCTGCAAAACGGCCTCTCTTTGCGGCCACTCGCCCTGGCCCACCCTGACCACCCAACCTAAACATTTCCAAATTTTGTTGGATTTCTCCAAAACTACAGTGGTCAGAAGCTAGATCCCAGCTCGGCCTTATAGCCCCAAACGCCAGCTTTCATCTGATGCCCAGAGCCTGGCCAATGACTTCTTTTTCCCCTGCAAAATGGCCTCTATTTGCGGCCATTCGCCCTGGCCCACCCTGACCACCCCAGCAAAAATTTCCAAATTTTGATGGATTTCTCCAAAACCACAGTGGTCACAAGCTAGATCCCAGCTCGGCCTTATAGCCCCAAACGCCAGCTTTCATCTGATGCCCAGAGCCTGGCCAAAGGACTTCTTTTTCCCCTGCAAAATGGCCTCTCTTTGCGGCCACTCGCCCTGGCCCACCCTGACCACATAACCTAAAAATTTTCAAATTTTGTTGGATTTCTCCAAAACTACAGTGGTCAGAAGCTAGATCCCAGCTCGGCCTTATAGCCCCAAATGCCAGCTTTCATCTGATGCCCAGAGCCTGGCCAAAGGACTTCTTTATCCCCTGCAAAATGGCCTCTCTTTGCGGCCACTCGCCCTGGCCCACTCTGACCACCCAAGCAAAAATTTCCAAATTTTGCTGGATTTCTCCAAAACTACAGTGGTCAGAAGCTAGATCCCAGCTCGGCCTTATAGCCCCAAACACCAGCTTTCATCTGATGCCCAGAGCCTGGCCAAATGACTTCTTTTTCCCCTGCAAAACGGCCTCTCTTTGCGGCCACTCGCCCTGGCCCACCCTGACCACCCAACCTAAACATTTCCAAATTTTGTTGGATTTCTCCAAAACTACAGTGGTCAGAAGCTAGATCCCAGCTCGGCCTTATAGCCCCAAAGGCCAGCTTTCATCTGATGCCCAGAGCTTGGCCAAATGACTTCTTTTTCCCCTGCAAAATGGCCTCTCTTTGCGGCCACTCGCCCTGGCCCACCCTGACCACCCAACCTAAACATTTCCAAATTTTGCTGGATTTCTTCAAAACTACAGTGGTCAGAAGCTAGATTCCAGCTCGGCCTTGTAGCCCCAAACGCCAGCTCTCATCTGATGCCCATAGCCTGGCCAAATGACTTCTTTTTCCCCTGCAAAATGGCCTCTCTTTGCGGCCACTCGCCGTGGCCCACCCTGACCACCCAACCTAAACATTTCCAAATTTTGTTGGATTTCTTCAAAACCACAGAGGTCAGAAGCTAGATCCCAGCTCGGCCTTATAGCCCCATATGCCAGCTTTCCTCTGATGCCCAGAGCCTGGCCAAATGACTTCTTTTTCCCCTGCAAAATGGCCTCTCTTTGCGGCCACTCGCCCTGGCCCACCCTGACCACTTAAGCAAACATTTCTAAATTTTGTTGGATTTCTCCAAAACTACAGTGGTCAGAAGCTAGATCCCAGCTCGGCCTTATAGCCCCAAACACCAGCTTTCATCTGATGCCCAGAGCCTGGCCAAATGACTTCTTTTTCCCCTGCAAAACGGCTTCTATTTGCGGCCACTCGCCCTGGCCCACCCTGACCACCCAACCTAAACATTTCCAAATTTTGTTGGATTTCTCCAAAACCACAGTGGTCAGAAGCTAGATCCCAGCTCGGCCTTATAGCCCCATATGCCAGCTTTCCTCTGATGCCCAGAGCCTGGTCAAATGACTTCTTTTTCCCCTGCAAAATGGCCTCTCTTTGCGGCCACTCGCCCTGGCCCACCCTGACCACTTAACCTAAACATTTCTAAATTTTGTTGGATTTCTCCAAAACTACAGTGGTCAGAAGCTAGATCCCAGCTCGGCCTTATAGCCCCAAACACCAGCTTTCATCTGATGCCCAGAGCCTGGCCAAATGACTTCTTTTTCCCCTGCAAAACGGCCTCTCTTTGCGGCCACTCGCCCTGGCCCACCCTGACCACCCAACCTAAACATTTCCAAATTTTGCTGGATTTCTCCAAAACCACAGTGGTCAGAAGCTAGATCCCAGCTCGGCCTTATAGCCCCAAACGCCAGCTTTCATCTGATGCCCAGAGCCTGGCCAAATGACTTCTTTTTCCCCTGCAAAATGGCCTCTCTTTGCGGCCATTCACCCTGGCCCACCCTGAACACCCAAGCAAAAATTTCCAAATTTTGATGGATTTCTCCAAAACTACAGTGGTCAGAAGCTAGATCCCAGCTCGGCCTTATAGCCCCAAACGCCAGCTTTCATCTGATGCCCAGAGCCGGGCCAAATGACTTCTTTTTCCCCTGCAAAATGGCCTCTCTTTGCGGCCACTCGCCCTGGCCCACCATGACTACCCAATCTAAACATTTCCAAATTTTTTTGGATTTCTCCAAAACTACAGTGATCACAAGCTAGATCCCAGCTCGGCCTTATAGCCCCAAATGCCAGCTTTCATCTTATGCACAGAGGTTGGCCAAAGGACTTCTTTTTCCCCTGCAAAATGGCCTCTCTTTGCGGCCACTCGCCCTGGCCCACCCTGACCACCCAAGCAAACATTTCCAAATTTTGCTGGATTTCTCCAAAACTACAGTGGTCAGAAGCTAGATCCCAGCTCGGCCTTATAGCCCCAAATGCCAGCTTTCATCTGATGCCCAGAGGTTGGCCAAATGACTTCTTTTTCCCCTGCAAAACGGCCTCTCTTTGCGGCCACTCGCCCTGGCCCACCCTGACCACCCAACCTAAACATTTCCAAATTTTGTTGGATTTCTCCAAAACTACAGTGGTCAGAAGCTAGATCCCAGCTCGGCCTTATAGCCCCAAACAGCAGCTTTCATCTGATGCCCAGAGCCTGGCCAAAGGACTTCTTTTTCCCCTGCAAAACGGCCTCTCTTTGCGGCCACTCGCCCTGGCCCACCCTGACCACCCAACCTAAACATTTCCAAATTTTGTTGGATTTCTCCAAAACTACAGTGGTCAGAAGCTAGATCCCAGCTCGGCCTTATAGCCCCAAACGCCAGCTTTCATCTGATGCCCAGAGCCTGGCCAAATGACTTCTTTTTCCTCTGCAAAACGGCCTCTCTTTGCGGCCACTCGCCCTGGCCCACCCTGACCACCCAACCTAAACATTTCCAAATTTTGTTGGATTTCTCCAAAACTACAGTGGTCACAAGCTAGATCCCAGCTCGGCCTTATAGCCCCAAATGCCAGCTTTCATCATATGCACAGAGGTTGGCCAAAGGACTTCTTTTTCCCCTGCAAAACGGCCTCTCTTTGCGGCCACTCGCCCTGGCCCACCCTGACCACCCAACCTAAACATTTCCAAATTTTGTTGGATTTCTCCAAAACTACAGTGGTCAGAAGCTAGATCCCAGCTCGGCCTTATAGCCCCAAACGCCAGCTTTCATCTGATGCCCAGAGCCTGGCCAATGACTTCTTTTTCCCCTGCAAAATGGCCTCTATTTGCGGCCATTCGCCCTGGCCCACCCTGACCACCCCAGCAAAAATTTCCAAATTTTGATGGATTTCTCCAAAACCACAGTGGTTACAAGCTAGATCCCAGCTCGGCCTTATAGCCCCAAACGCCAGCTTTCATCTGATGCCCAGAGCCTGGCCAAAGGACTTCTTTTTCCCCTGCAAAATGGCCTCTCTTTGCGGCCACTCGCCCTGGCCCACCCTGACCACATAACCTAAAAATTTCCAAATTTTGTTGGATTTCTCCAAAACCACAGTGGTCAGAAGCTAGATCCCAGCTCGGCCTTATAGCCCCAAATGCCAGCTTTCTTCTTATGCACTGAGGTTGGCCAAAGGACTTCTTTTTCCCCTGCAAAACGGCCTCTCTTTGCGGCCACTCGCCCTGGCCCACCCTGACCACCCAAGCAAAAATTTCCAAATTTTGCTGGATTTCTCCAAAACTATAGTGGTCAGAAGCTAGATCCCAGCTCGGCCTTATAGCCCCAAACGCCAGCTTTCATCTGATGCCCAGAGCCTGGCCAATGACTTCTTTTTCCCCTGCAAAATGGCCTCTATTTGCGGCCATTCGCCCTGGCCCACCCTGACCACCCCAGCAAAAATTTCCAAATTTTGATGGATTTCTCCAAAACCACAGTGGTCACAAGCTAGATCCCAGCTCGGCCTTATAGCCCCAAACGCCAGCTTTCATCTGATGCCCAGAGCTTGGCCAAATGACTTCTTTTTCCCCTGCAAAATGGCCTCTCTTTGCGGCCACTCGCCCTGGCCCACCCTGACCACCCAACCTAAACATTTCCAAATTTTGCTGGATTTCTTCAAAACTACAGTGGTCAGAAGCTAGATTCCAGCTCGGCCTTGTAGCCCCAAACGCCAGCTCTCATCTGATGCCCATAGCCTGGCCAAATGACTTCTTTTTCCCCTGCAAAATGGCCTCTCTTTGTGGCCACTCGCCCTGGCCCACCCTGACCACCCAAGCAAAAATTTCCAAATTTTGCTGGATTTCTCCAAAACTATAGTGGTCAGAAGCTAGATCCCAGCTCGGCCTTATAGCCCCAAACGCCAGCTTTCATCTGATGCCCAGAGCCTGGCCAAATGACTTCTTTTTCCCCTGCAAAACGGCCTCTCTTTGCGGCCACTCGCCCTGGCCCACCCTGACCACCCAACCTAAACATTTCCAAATTTTGTTGGATTTCTCCAAAACTACAGTGGTCAGAAGCTAGATCCCAGCTCGGCCTTATAGCCCCAAATGCCAGCTTTCATCATATGCACAGAGGTTGGCCAAAGGACTTCTTTTTCCCCTGCAAAACGGCCTCTCTTTGCGGCCACTCGCCCTGGCCCACCCTGACCACCCAACCTAAACATTTCCAAATTTTGTTGGATTTCTCCAAAACTACAGTGGTCAGAAGCTAGATCCCAGCTCGGCCTTATATCCCCAAACGCCAGCTTTCATCTGATGCCCAGAGCCTGGCCAATGACTTCTTTTTCCCCTGCAAAATGGCCTCTATTTGCGGCCATTCGCCCTGGCCCACCCTGACCACCCCAGCAAAAATTTCCAAATTTTGCTGGATTTCTCCAAAACTACAGTGGTCAGAAGCTAGATCCCAGCTCGGCCTTATAGCCCCAAACGCCAGCTTTCATCTGATGCCCAGAGCCTGGCCAAAGGACTTCTTTTTCCCCTGCAAAATGGCCTCTCTTTGCGGCCACTCGCCCTGGCCCACCCTGACCACATAACCTAAAAATTTTCAAATTTTGTTGGATTTCTCCAAAACTACAGTGGTCAGAAGCTAGATCCCAGCTCGGCCTTATAGCCCCAAACGCCAGCTTTCATCTGATGCCCAGAGCCTGGCCAAAGGACTTCTTTTTCCCCTGCAAAATGGCCTCTCTTTGCGGCCACTAGCCCTGGCCCACTCTGACCACCCAAGCAAAAATTTCCAAATTTTGCTGGATTTCTCCAAAACTACAGTGGTCAGAAGCTAGATCCCAGCTTGGCCTTATAGCCCCATATGCCAGCTTTCATCTGATGCCCAGAGCCTGGCCAAATGACTTCGTTTTCCCCTGCAAAACGGCCTCTCTTTGCGGCCACTCGCCCTGGCCCACCCTGACCACCCAACCTAAAAATTTCCAAATTTTGTTGGATTTCTCCAAAACTACAGTGGTCAGAAGCTAGATCCCAGCTCGGCCTTATAGCCCCAAATGCCAGCTTTCATCTGATGCCCAGAGCTTGGCCAAATGACTTCTTTTTCCCCTGCAAAATGGCCTCTCTTTGCGGCCACTCGCCCTGGCCCACCCTGACCACCCAACCTAAACATTTCCAAATTTTGCTGGATTTCTTCAAAACTACAGTGGTCAGAAGCTAGATTCCAGCTCGGCCTTGTAGCCCCAAAGGCCAGCTCTCATCTGATGCCCATAGCCTGGCCAAATGACTTCTTTTTCCCCTGCAAAATGGCCTCTCTTTGCGGCCACTCACCCTGGCCCACCCTGACCACCCAACCTAAAAATTTCCAAATTTTGTTGGATTTCTCCACAACCACAGTGGTCAGAAGCTAGATCCCAGCTCGGCCTTATAGCCCCAAATGCCAGCTTTCTTCTTATGCACTGAGGTTGGCCAAAGGACTTCTTTTTCCCCTGCAAAACGGCCTCTCTTTGCGGCCACTCGCCCTGGCCCACCCTGACCACCCAAGCAAAAATTTCCAAATTTTGCTGGATTTCTCCAAAACTATAGTGGTCAGAAGCTAGATCCCAGCTCGGCCTTATAGCCCCAAACGCCAGCTTTCATCTGATGCCCAGAGCCTGGCCAAATGACTTCTTTTTCCCCTGCAAAATGGCCTCTCTTTGCGGCCACTCGCCCTGGCCCACCCTGACCACCCAACCTAAACATTTCCAAATTTTGTTGGATTTCTCCAAAACTACAGTGGTCAGAAGCTAGATCCCAGCTCGGCCTTATAGCCCCAAATGCCAGCTTTCATCATATGCACAGAGGTTGGCCAAAGGACTTCTTTTTCCCCTGCAAAACGGCCTCTCTTTGTGGCCACTCGCCCTGGCCCACCCTGACCACCCAAGCAAAAATTTCCAAATTTTGCTGGATTTCTCCAAAACTACAGTGGTCAGAAGCTAGATCCCATCTCGGCCTTATAGCCCCAAACGCCAGCTTTCATCTGATGCCCAGAGCCTGGCCAATGACTTCTTTTTCCCCTGCAAAACGGCCTCTCTTTGCGGCCACTCGCCCTGGCCCACCCTGACCACCCAACCTAAACATTTCCAAATTTTGTTGGATTTCTCCAAAACTACAGTGGTCAGAAGCTAGATCCCAGCTCGGCTTTATAGCCCCACAGGCCAGCTTTCATCTGATGCCCAGAGCTTGGCCAAATGACTTCTTTTTCCCCTGCAAAATGGCCTCTCTTTGCGGCCACTTGCCCTGGCCCACCCTGACCACCCAACCTAAACATTTCCAAATTTTGCTGGATTTCTTCAAAACTACAGTGGTCAGAAGCTAGATTCCAGCTCGGCCTTGTAGCCCCAAACGCCAGCTCTCATCTGATGCCCATAGCCTGGCCAAATGACTTCTTTTTCCCCTGCAAAATGGCCTCTCTTTGCGGCCACTCGCCCTGGCCCACCCTGACCACCCAACCTAAACATTTCCAAATTTTGTTGGATTTCTTCAAAACCACAGTGGTCAGAAGCTAGATCCCAGCTCGGCCTTATAGCCCCATATGCCAGCTTTCCTCTGATGCCCAGAGCCTGGCCAAATGACTTCTTTTTCCCCTGCAAAATGGCCTCTCTTTGCGGCCTCTCGCCCTGGCCCACCCTGACCACTTAACCTAAACATTTCTAAATTTTGTTGGATTTCTCCAAAACTACAGTGGTCAGAAGCTAGATCCCAGCTCGGCCTTATAGCCCCAAAGGCCAGCTTTCATCTGATGCCCAGAGCCTGGCCAAATGACTTCTTTTTCCCCTGCAAAACGGCCTCTCTTTGCGGCCACTCGCCCTGGCCCACCCTGACCACCCAACCTAAACATTTCCAAATTTTGTTGGATTTCTCCAAAACTACAGTGGTCAGAAGCTAGATCCCAGCTCGGCCTTATAGCCCCAAATGCCAGCTTTCATCTCATGCACAGAGCTTGGCCAAAGGACTTCTTTTTCCCCTGCAAAATGGCCTCTCTTTGCGGCCACTCGCCCTGGCCCACTCTGACCACCCAAGCAAACATTTCCAAATTTTGCTGGATTTCTCCAAAACTACAGTGATCACAAGCTAGATTCCAGCTCGGCCTTATAGCCCCAAACGCCAGCTTTCATCTGATGCCCAGAGCCTGGCCAAATGACTTCTTTTTCCCCTGCAAAATGGCCTCTCTTTGCGGCCACTCGCCCTGGCCCACCCTGACCACCCAAGCAAACATTTCCAAATTTTGCTGGATTTCTTCAAAACTACAGTGATCACAAGCTAGATTCCAGCTCGGCCTTATAGCCCCAAATGCCAGCTTTCATCATATGCACAGAGGTTGGCCAAAGGACTTCTTTTTCCCCTGCAAAACGGCCTCTCTTTGCGGCCACTCGCCCTGGCCCACCCTGACCACCCAACCTAAACATTTCCAAATTTTGTTGGATTTCTCCAAAACTACAGTGGTCAGAAGCTAGATCCCAGCTCGGCCTTATAGCCCCAAACGCCAGCTTTCATCTGATGCCCAGAGCCTGGCCAATGACTTCTTTTTCCCCTGCAAAATGGCCTCTATTTGCGGCCATTCGCCCTGGCCCACCCTGACCACCCCAGCAAAAATTTCCAAATTTTGATGGATTTCTCCAAAACCACAGTGGTCAGAAGCTAGATCCCAGCTCGGCCTTATAGCCCCAAACGCCAGCTTTCATCTGATGCCCAGAGCCTGGCCAAAGGACTTCTTTTTCCCCTGCAAAATGGCCTCTCTTTGCGGCCACTCGCCCTGGCCCACCCTGACCACATAACCTAAAAATTTTCAAATTTTGTTGGATTTCTCCAAAACTACAGTGGTCAGAAGCTAGATCCCAGCTCGGCCTTATAGCCCCAAATGCCAGCTTTCTTCTTATGCACTGAGGTTGGCCAAAGGACTTCTTTTTCCCCTGCAAAACGGCCTCTCGTTGCGGCCACTCGCCCTGGCCCACCCTGACCACCCAAGCAAAAATTTCCAAATTTTGCTGGATTTCTCCAAAACTATAGTGGTCAGAAGCTAGATCCCAGCTCGGCCTTATAGCCCCAAACGCCAGCTTTCATCTGATGCCCAGAGCCTGGCCAATGACTTCTTTTTCCCCTGCAAAATGGCCTCTATTTGCGGCCATTCGCCCTGGCCCACCCTGACCACCCCAGCAAAAATTTCCAAATTTTGATGGATTTCTCCAAAACCACAGTGGTCACAAGCTAGATCCCAGCTCGGCCTTATAGCCCCAAACGCCAGCTTTCATCTGATGCCCAGAGCTTGGCCAAATGACTTCTTTTTCCCCTGCAAAATGGCCTCTCTTTGCGGCCACTCGCCCTGGCCCACCCTGACCACCCAACCTAAACATTTCCAAATTTTGCTGGATTTCTTCAAAACTACAGTGGTCAGAAGCTAGATTCCAGCTCGGCCTTGTAGCCCCAAACGCCAGCTCTCATCTGATGCCCATAGCCTGGCCAAATGACTTCTTTTTCCCCTGCAAAATGGCCTCTCTTTGCGGCCACTTGCCCTGGCCCACCCTGACCACCCAACCTAAACATTTCCAAATTTTGTTGGATTTCTCCAAAACCACAGTGGTCAGAAGCTAGATCCCAGCTCGGCCTTATAGCCCCAAATGCCAGCTTTCTTCTTATGCACTGAGTTTGGCCAAAGGACTTCTTTTCCCCTGCAAAACGGCCTCTCTTTGCGGCCACTCGCCCTGGCCCACCCTGACCACCCAAGCAAAAATTTCCAAATTTTGTTGGATTTCTCCAAAACTACAGTGGTCAGAAGCTAGATCCCAGCTCGGCCTTATAGCCCCAAATGCCAGCTTTCATCTGATGCACAGAGGTTGGCCAAAGGACTTCTTTTTCCCCTGCAAAACGGCCTCTCTTTGCGGCCACTCGCCCTGGCCCACCCTGACCACCCAATCTAAAAATTTCCAAATTTTGTTGGATTTCTCCAAAACTACAGTGGTCAGAAGCTAGATCCCAGCTCGGCCTTATAGCCCCAAACGCCAGCTTTCATCTGATGCCCAGAGCCTGGCCAAATGACTTCTTTTTCCCCTGCAAAATGGCCTCTATTTGCGGCCATTCGCCCTGGCCCACCCTGACCACCCCAGCAAAAATTTCCAAATTTTGATGGATTTCTCCAAAACTACAGTGATCACAAGCTAGATTCCAGCTCGGCCTTATAGCCCCAAACGCCAGCTTTCATCTGATGCCCAGAGCCTGGCCAAATGACTTCTTTTTCCCCTGCAAAATGGCCTCTCTTTGCGGCCACTCGCCCTGGCCCACCCTGACCACCCAAGCAAACATTTCCAAATTTTGCTGGATTTCTTCAAAACTACAGTGATCACAAGCTAGATTCCAGCTCGGCCTTATAGCCCCAAATGCCAGCTTTCATCATATGCACAGAGGTTGGCCAAAGGACTTCTTTTTCCCCTGCAAAACGGCCTGTCTTTGCGGCCACTCGCCCTGGCCCACCCTGACCACCCAACCTAAAAATTTCCAAATTTTGTTGGATTTCTCCAAAACTACAGTGGTCAGAAGCTAGATCCCAGCTCGGCCGTATAGCCCCAAACGCCAGCTTTCATCTGATGCCCAGAGCCTGGCCAATGACTTCTTTTTCCCCTGCAAAATGGCCTCTATTTGCGGCCATTCGCCCTGGCCCACCCTGACCACCCCAGCAAAAATTTCCAAATTTTGATGGATTTCTCCAAAACCACAGTGGTCACAAGCTAGATCCCAGCTCGGCCTTATAGCCCCAAACGCCAGCTTTCATCTGATGCCCAGAGCCTGGCCAAAGGACTTCTTTTTCCCCTGCAAAATGGCCTCTCTTTGCGGCCACTCGCCCTGGCCCACCCTGACCACATAACCTAAAAATTTTCAAATTTTGTTGGATTTCTCCAAAACTACAGTGGTCAGAAGCTAGATCCCAGCTCGGCCTTATAGCCCCAAATGCCAGCTTTCTTCTTATGCACTGAGGTTGGCCAAAGGACTTCTTTTTCCCCTGCAAAACGGCCTCTCGTTGCGGCCACTCGCCCTGGCCCACCCTGACCACCCAAGCAAAAATTTCCAAATTTTGCTGGATTTCTCCAAAACTATAGTGGTCAGAAGCTAGATCCCAGCTCGGCCTTATAGCCCCAAACGCCAGCTTTCATCTGATGCCCAGAGCCTGGCCAATGACTTCTTTTTCCCCTGCAAAATGGCCTCTCTTTGCGGCCATTCGCCCTGGCCCACCCTGACCACCCCAGCAAAAATTTCCAAATTTTGATGGATTTCTCCAAAACCACAGTGGTCACAAGCTAGATCCCAGCTCGGCCTTATAGCCCCAAACGCCAGCTTTCATCTGATGCCCAGAGCTTGGCCAAATGACTTCTTTTTCCCCTGCAAAATGGCCTCTCTTTGCGGCCACTCGCCCTGGCCCACCCTGACCACCCAACCTAAACATTTCCAAATTTTGCTGGATTTCTTCAAAACTACAGTGGTCAGAAGCTAGATTCCAGCTCGGCCTTGTAGCCCCAAACGCCAGCTCTCATCTGATGCCCATAGCCTGGCCAAATGACTTCTTTTTCCCCTGCAAAATGGCCTCTCTTTGCGGCCACTCGCCCTGGCCCACCCTGACCACCCAACCTAAAAATTTCCAAATTTTGTTGGATTTCTCCAAAACCACAGTGGTCAGAAGCTAGATCCCAGCTCGGCCTTATAGCCCCAAATGCCAGCTTTCTTCTTATGCACTGAGTTTGGCCAAAGGACTTCTTTTTCCCCTGCAAAACGGCCTCTCTTTGTGGCCACTCGCCCTGGCCCACCCTGACCACCCAAGCAAAAATTTCCAAATTTTGCTGGATTTCTCCAAAACTATAGTGGTCAGAAGCTAGATCCCAGCACGGCCTTATAGCTCCAAACGCCAGCTTTCATCTGATGCCCAGAGCCTGGCCAAATGACTTCTTTTTCCCCTGCAAAACGGCCTCTCTTTGCGGCCACTCGCCCTGGCCCACCCTGACCACCCAACCTAAACATTTCCAAATTTTGTTGGATTTCTCCAAAACTACAGTGGTCAGAAGCTAGATCCCAGCTCGGCCTTATAGCCCCAAATGCCAGCTTTCATCTGATGCACAGAGGTTGGCCAAAGGACTTCTTTTTCCCCTGCAAAACGGCCTCTCTTTGCGGCCACTCGCCCTGGCCCACCCTGACCACCCAACCTAAAAATTTCCAAATTTTGTTGGATTTCTCCAAAACTACAGTGGTCAGAAGCTAGATCCCAGCTCGGCCTTATAGCCCCAAACGCCAGCTTTCATCTGATGCCCAGAGCCTGGCCAAATGACTTCTTTTTCCCCTGCAAAATGGCCTCTATTTGCGGCCATTCGCCCTGGCCCACCCTGACCACCCCAGCAAAAATTTCCAAATTTTGATGGATTTCTCCAAAACTACAGTGGTCAGAAGCTAGATCCCAGCTCGGCCTTATAGCCCCAAACGCCAGCTTTCATCTGATGCCCAGAGCCTGGCCAAAGGACTTCTTTTTCCCCTGCAAAATGGCCTCTCTTTGCGGCCACTCGCCCTGGCCCACTCTGACCACCCAAGCAAAAATTTCCAAATTTTGCTGGATTTCTCCAAAACTACAGTGGTCAGAAGCTAGATCCCAGCTCGGCCTTATAGCCCCAAACACCAGCTTTCATCTGATGCCCAGAGCCTGGCCAAATGACTTCTTTTTCCCCTGCAAAACGGCCTCTCTTTGCGGCCACTCGCCCTGGCCCACCCTGACCACCCAACCTAAACATTTCCAAATTTTGTTGGATTTCTCCAAAACTACAGTGGTCAGAAGCTAGATCCCAGCTCGGCCTTGTAGCCCCAAATGCCAGCTTTCATCTGATGCCCAGAGCTTGGCCAAATGACTTCTTTTTCCCCTGCAAAATGGCCTCTCTTTGCGGCCACTCGCCCTGGCCCACCCTGACCACCCAACCTAAACATTTCCAAATTTTGCTGGATTTCTTCAAAACTACAGTGGTCAGAAGCTAGATTCCAGCTCGGCCTTGTAGCCCCAAAGGCCAGCTCTCATCTGATGCCCATAGCCTGGCCAAATGACTTCTTTTTCCCCTGCAAAATGGCCTCTCTTTGCGGCCACTCGCCCTGGCCCACCCTGACCACCCAACCTAAAAATTTCCAAATTTTGTTGGATTTCTCCAAAACCACAGTGGTCAGAAGCTAGATTCCAGCTCGGCCTTATAGCCCCAAACGCCAGCTTTCATCTGATGCCCAGAGCCTGGCCAAATGACTTCTTTTTCCCCTGCAAAATGGCCTCTCTTTGCGGCCACTCGCCCTGGCCCACCCTGACCACCCAAGCAAACATTTCCAAATTTTGCTGGATTTCTTCAAAACTACAGTGATCACAAGCTAGATTCCAGCTCGGCCTTATAGCCCCAAATGCCAGCTTTCATCATATGCACAGAGGTTGGCCAAAGGACTTCTTTTTCCCCTGCAAAACGGCCTGTCTTTGCGGCCACTCGCCCTGGCCCACCCTGACCACCCAACCTAAAAATTTCCAAATTTTGTTGGATTTCTCCAAAACTACAGTGGTCAGAAGCTAGATCCCAGCTCGGCCTTATAGCCCCAAACGCCAGCTTTCATCTGATGCCCAGAGCCTGGCCAATGACTTCTTTTTCCCCTGCAAAATGGCCTCTATTTGCGGCCATTCGCCCTGGCCCACCCTGACCACCCCAGCAAAAATTTCCAAATTTTGATGGATTTCTCCAAAACCACAGTGGTCAGAAGCTAGATCCCAGCTCGGCCTTATAGCCCCAAACGCCAGCTTTCATCTGATGCCCAGAGCCTGGCCAAAGGACTTCTTTTTCCCCTGCAAAATGGCCTCTCTTTGCGGCCACTCGCCCTGGCCCACCCTGACCACATAACCTAAAAATTTTCAAATTTTGTTGGATTTCTCCAAAACTACAGTGGTCAGAAGCTAGATCCCAGCTCGGCCTTATAGCCCCAAATGCCAGCTTTCTTCTTATGCACTGAGGTTGGCCAAAGGACTTCTTTTTCCCCTGCAAAACAGCCTCTCGTTGCGGCCACTCGCCCTGGGCCCACCCCTGACCACCCAAGCAAAAATTTCCAAATTTTGCTGGATTTCTCCAAAACTATAGTGGTCAGAAGCTAGATCCCAGCTCGGCCTTATAGCCCCAAACGCCAGCTTTCATCTGATGCCCAGAGCCTGGCCAATGACTTCTTTTTCCCCTGCAAAATGGCCTCTATTTGCGGCCATTCGCCCTGGCCCACCCTGACCACCCCAGCAAAAATTTCCAAATTTTGATGGATTTCTCCAAAACCACAGTGGTCACAAGCTAGATCCCAGCTCGGCCTTATAGCCCCAAACGCCAGCTTTCATCTGATGCCCAGAGCTTGGCCAAATGACTTCTTTTTCCCCTGCAAAATGGCCTCTCTTTGCGGCCACTCGCCCTGGCCCACCCTGACCACCCAACCTAAACATTTCCAAATTTTGCTGGATTTCTTCAAAACTACAGTGGTCAGAAGCTAGATTCCAGCTCGGCCTTGTAGCCCCAAACGCCAGCTCTCATCTGATGCCCATAGCCTGGCCAAATGACTTCTTTTTCCCCTGCAAAATGGCCTCTCTTTGCGGCCACTTGCCCTGGCCCACCCTGACCACCCAACCTAAACATTTCCAAATTTTGTTGGATTTCTCCAAAACCAAAGTGGTCAGAAGCTAGATCCCAGCTCGGCCTTATAGCCCCAAATGCCAGCTTTCTTCTTATGCACTGAGTTTGGCCAAAGGACTTCTTTTTCCCCTGCAAAACGGCCTCTCTTTGCGGCCACTCGCCCTGGCCCACCCTGACCACCCAAGCAAAAATTTCCAAATTTTGTTGGATTTCTCCAAAACTACAGTGGTCAGAAGCTAGATCCCAGCTCGGCCTTATAGCCCCAAATGCCAGCTTTCATCTGATGCACAGAGGTTGGCCAAAGGACTTCTTTTTCCCCTGCAAAACGGCCTCTCTTTGCGGCCACTCGCCCTGGCCCACCCTGACCACCCAATTCTAAAAATTTCCAAATTTTGTTGGATTTCTCCAAAACTACAGTGGTCAGAAGCTAGATCCCAGCTCGGCCTTATAGCCCCAAACGCCAGCTTTCATCTGATGCCCAGAGCCTGGCCAAATGACTTCTTTTTCCCCTGCAAAATGGCCTCTATTTGCGGCCATTCGCCCTGGCCCACCCTGACCACCCCAGCAAAAATTTCCAAATTTTGATGGATTTCTCCAAAACTACAGTGATCACAAGCTAGATTCCAGCTCGGCCTTATAGCCCCAAACGCCAGCTTTCATCTGATGCCCAGAGCCTGGCCAAATGACTTCTTTTTCCCCTGCAAAATGGCCTCTCTTTGCGGCCACTCGCCCTGGCCCACCCTGACCACCCAAGCAAACATTTCCAAATTTTGCTGGATTTCTTCAAAACTACAGTGATCACAAGCTAGATTCCAGCTCGGCCTTATAGCCCCAAATGCCAGCTTTCATCATATGCACAGAGGTTGGCCAAAGGACTTCTTTTTCCCCTGCAAAACGGCCTCTCTTTGCGGCCACTCGCCCTGGCCCACCCTGACCACCCAAGCAAAAATTTCCAAATTTTGCTGGATTTCTCCAAAACTACAGTGGTCAGAAGCTAGATCCCAGCTCGGCCGTATAGCCCCAAACGCCAGCTTTCATCTGATGCCCAGAGCCTGGCCAATGACTTCTTTTTCCCCTGCAAAATGGCCTCTCTTTGCGGCCATTCGCCCTGGCCCACCCTGACCACCCCAGCAAAAATTTCCAAATTTTGATGGATTTCTCCAAAACCACAGTGGTCACAAGCTAGATCCCAGCTCGGCCTTATAGCCCCAAACGCCAGCTTTCATCTGATGCCCAGAGCTTGGCCAAATGACTTCTTTTTCCCCTGCAAAATGGCCTCTCTTTGCGGCCACTCGCCCTGGCCCACCCTGACCACCCAACCTAAACATTTCCAAATTTTGCTGGATTTCTTCAAAACTACAGTGGTCAGAAGCTAGATTCCAGCTCGGCCTTGTAGCCCCAAACGCCAGCTCTCATCTGATGCCCATAGCCTGGCCAAATGACTTCTTTTTCCCCTGCAAAATGGCCTCTCTTTGCGGCCACTCGCCCTGGCCCACCCTGACCACCCAACCTAAAAATTTCCAAATTTTGTTGGATTTCTCCAAAACCACAGTGGTCAGAAGCTAGATTCCAGCTCGGCCTTATAGCCCCAAACGCCAGCTTTCATCTGATGCCCAGAGCCTGGCCAAATGACTTCTTTTTCCCCTGCAAAATGGCCTCTCTTTGCGGCCACTCGCCCTGGCCCACCCTGACCACCCAAGCAAACATTTCCAAATTTTGCTGGATTTCTTCAAAACTACAGTGATCACAAGCTAGATTCCAGCTCGGCCTTATAGCCCCAAATGCCAGCTTTCATCATATGCACAGAGGTTGGCCAAAGGACTTCTTTTTCCCCTGCAAAACGGCCTGTCTTTGCGGCCACTCGCCCTGGCCCACCCTGACCACCCAACCTAAAAATTTCCAAATTTTGTTGGATTTCTCCAAAACTACAGTGGTCAGAAGCTAGATCCCAGCTCGGCCTTATAGCCCCAAACGCCAGCTTTCATCTGATGCCCAGAGCCTGGCCAATGACTTCTTTTTCCCCTGCAAAATGGCCTCTCGTTGCGGCCATTCGCCCTGGCCCACCCTGACCACCCCAGCAAAAATTTCCAAATTTTGATGGATTTCTCCAAAACCACAGTGGTCAGAAGCTAGATCCCAGCTCGGCCTTATAGCCCCAAACGCCAGCTTTCATCTGATGCCCAGAGCCTGGCCAAAGGACTTCTTTTTCCCCTGCAAAATGGCCTCTCTTTGCGGCCACTCGCCCTGGCCCACCCTGACCACATAACCTAAAAATTTTCAAATTTTGTTGGATTTCTCCAAAACTACAGTGGTCAGAAGCTAGATCCCAGCTCGGCCTTATAGCCCCAAATGCCAGCTTTCTTCTTATGCACTGAGGTTGGCCAAAGGACTTCTTTTTCCCCTGCAAAACGGCCTCTCGTTGCGGCCACTCGCCCTGGCCCACCCTGACCACCCAAGCAAAAATTTCCAAATTTTGCTGGATTTCTCCAAAACTATAGTGGTCAGAAGCTAGATCCCAGCTCGGCCTTATAGCCCCAAACGCCAGCTTTCATCTGATGCCCAGAGCCTGGCCAATGACTTCTTTTTCCCCTGCAAAATGGCCTCTATTTGCGGCCATTCGCCCTGGCCCACCCTGACCACCCCAGCAAAAATTTCCAAATTTTGATGGATTTCTCCAAAACCACAGTGGTCACAAGCTAGATCCCAGCTCGGCCTTATAGCCCCAAACGCCAGCTTTCATCTGATGCCCAGAGCTTGGCCAAATGACTTCTTTTTCCCCTGCAAAATGGCCTCTCTTTGCGGCCACTCGCCCTGGCCCACCCTGACCACCCAACCTAAACATTTCCAAATTTTGCTGGATTTCTTCAAAACTACAGTGGTCAGAAGCTAGATTCCAGCTCGGCCTTGTAGCCCCAAACGCCAGCTCTCATCTGATGCCCATAGCCTGGCCAAATGACTTCTTTTTCCCCTGCAAAATGGCCTCTCTTTGCGGCCACTTGCCCTGGCCCACCCTGACCACCCAACCTAAACATTTCCAAATTTTGTTGGATTTCTCCAAAACCAAAGTGGTCAGAAGCTAGATCCCAGCTCGGCCTTATAGCCCCAAATGCCAGCTTTCTTCTTATGCACTGAGTTTGGCCAAAGGACTTCTTTTTCCCCTGCAAAACGGCCTCTCTTTGCGGCCACTCGCCCTGGCCCACCCTGACCACCCAAGCAAAAATTTCCAAATTTTGTTGGATTTCTCCAAAACTACAGTGGTCAGAAGCTAGATCCCAGCTCGGCCTTATAGCCCCAAATGCCAGCTTTCATCTGATGCACAGAGGTTGGCCAAAGGACTTCTTTTTCCCCTGCAAAACGGCCTCTCTTTGCGGCCACTCGCCCTGGCCCACCCTGACCACCCAATCTAAAAATTTCCAAATTTTGTTGGATTTCTCCAAAACTACAGTGGTCAGAAGCTAGATCCCAGCTCGGCCTTATAGCCCCAAACGCCAGCTTTCATCTGATGCCCAGAGCCTGGCCAAATGACTTCTTTTTCCCCTGCAAAATGGCCTCTATTTGCGGCCATTCGCCCTGGCCCACCCTGACCACCCCAGCAAAAATTTCCAAATTTTGATGGATTTCTCCAAAACTACAGTGATCACAAGCTAGATTCCAGCTCGGCCTTATAGCCCCAAACGCCAGCTTTCATCTGATGCCCAGAGCCTGGCCAAATGACTTCTTTTTCCCCTGCAAAATGGCCTCTCTTTGCGGCCACTCGCCCTGGCCCACCATGACCACCCAAGCAAACATTTCCAAATTTTGCTGGATTTCTTCAAAACTACAGTGATCACAAGCTAGATTCCAGCTCGGCCTTATAGCCCCAAATGCCAGCTTTCATCATATGCACAGAGGTTGGCCAAAGGACTTCTTTTTCCCCTGCAAAACGGCCTGTCTTTGCGGCCACTCGCCCTGGCCCACCCTGACCACCCAACCTAAAAATTTCCAAATTTTGTTGGATTTCTCCAAAACTACAGTGGTCAGAAGCTAGATCCCAGCTCGGCCGTATAGCCCCAAACGCCAGCTTTCATCTGATGCCCAGAGCCTGGCCAATGACTTCTTTTTCCCCTGCAAAATGGCCTCTATTTGCGGCCATTCGCCCTGGCCCACCCTGACCACCCCAGCAAAAATTTCCAAATTTTGATGGATTTCTCCAAAACCACAGTGGTCACAAGCTAGATCCCAGCTCGGCCTTATAGCCCCAAACGCCAGCTTTCATCTGATGCCCAGAGCCTGGCCAAAGGACTTCTTTTTCCCCTGCAAAATGGCCTCTCTTTGCGGCCACTTGCCCTGGCCCACCCTGACCACATAACCTAAAAATTTTCAAATTTTGTTGGATTTCTCCAAAACTACAGTGGTCAGAAGCTAGATCCCAGCTCGGCCTTATAGCCCCAAATGCCAGCTTTCTTCTTATGCACTGAGGTTGGCCAAAGGACTTCTTTTTCCCCTGCAAAACGGCCTCTCGTTGCGGCCACTCGCCCTGGCCCACCCTGACCACCCAAGCAAAAATTTCCAAATTTTGCTGGATTTCTCCAAAACTATAGTGGTCAGAAGCTAGATCCCAGCTCGGCCTTATAGCCCCAAACGCCAGCTTTCATCTGATGCCCAGAGCCTGGCCAATGACTTCTTTTTCCCCTGCAAAATGGCCTCTATTTGCGGCCATTCGCCCTGGCCCACCCTGACCACCCCAGCAAAAATTTCCAAATTTTGATGGATTTCTCCAAAACCACAGTGGTCACAAGCTAGATCCCAGCTCGGCCTTATAGCCCCAAACGCCAGCTTTCATCTGATGCCCAGAGCTTGGCCAAATGACTTCTTTTTCCCCTGCAAAATGGCCTCTCTTTGCGGCCACTCGCCCTGGCCCACCCTGACCACCCAACCTAAACATTTCCAAATTTTGCTGGATTTCTTCAAAACTACAGTGGTCAGAAGCTAGATTCCAGCTCGGCCTTGTAGCCCCAAACGCCAGCTCTCATCTGATGCCCATAGCCTGGCCAAATGACTTCTTTTTCCCCTGCAAAATGGCCTCTCTTTGCGGCCACTCGCCCTGGCCCACCCTGACCACCCAACCTAAAAATTTCCAAATTTTGTTGGATTTCTCCAAAACCACAGTGGTCAGAAGCTAGATCCCAGCTCGGCCTTATAGCCCCAAATGCCAGCTTTCTTCTTATGCACTGAGTTTGGCCAAAGGACTTCTTTTTCCCCTGCAAAACGGCCTCTCTTTGTGGCCACTCGCCCTGGCCCACCCTGACCACCCAAGCAAAAATTTCCAAATTTTGCTGGATTTCTCCAAAACTATAGTGGTCAGAAGCTAGATCCCAGCACGGCCTTATAGCTCCAAACGCCAGCTTTCATCTGATGCCCAGAGCCTGGCCAAATGACTTCTTTTTCCCCTGCAAAACGGCCTCTCTTTGCGGCCACTCGCCCTGGCCCACCCTGACCACCCAACCTAAACATTTCCAAATTTTGTTGGATTTCTCCAAAACTACAGTGGTCAGAAGCTAGATCCCAGCTCGGCCTTATAGCCCCAAATGCCAGCTTTCATCTGATGCACAGAGGTTGGCCAAAGGACTTCTTTTTCCCCTGCAAAACGGCCTCTCTTTGCGGCCACTCGCCCTGGCCCACCCTGACCACCCAACCTAAAAATTTCCAAATTTTGTTGGATTTCTCCAAAACTACAGTGGTCAGAAGCTAGATCCCAGCTCGGCCTTATAGCCCCAAACGCCAGCTTTCATCTGATGCCCAGAGCCTGGCCAAATGACTTCTTTTTCCCCTGCAAAATGGCCTCTATTTGCGGCCATTCGCCCTGGCCCACCCTGACCACCCCAGCAAAAATTTCCAAATTTTGATGGATTTCTCCAAAACTACAGTGGTCAGAAGCTAGATCCCAGCTCGGCCTTATAGCCCCAAACGCCAGCTTTCATCTGATGCCCAGAGCCTGGCCAAAGGACTTCTTTTTCCCCTGCAAAATGGCCTCTCTTTGCGGCCACTCGCCCTGGCCCACTCTGACCACCCAAGCAAAAATTTCCAAATTTTGCTGGATTTCTCCAAAACTACAGTGGTCAGAAGCTAGATCCCAGCTCGGCCTTATAGCCCCAAACACCAGCTTTCATCTGATGCCCAGAGCCTGGCCAAATGACTTCTTTTTCCCCTGCAAAACGGCCTCTCTTTGCGGCCACTCGCCCTGGCCCACCCTGACCACCCAACCTAAACATTTCCAAATTTTGTTGGATTTCTCCAAAACTACAGTGGTCAGAAGCTAGATCCCAGCTCGGCCTTGTAGCCCCAAATGCCAGCTTTCATCTGATGCCCAGAGCTTGGCCAAATGACTTCTTTTTCCCCTGCAAAATGGCCTCTCTTTGCGGCCACTCGCCCTGGCCCACCCTGACCACCCAACCTAAACATTTCCAAATTTTGCTGGATTTCTTCAAAACTACAGTGGTCAGAAGCTAGATTCCAGCTCGGCCTTGTAGCCCCAAAGGCCAGCTCTCATCTGATGCCCATAGCCTGGCCAAATGACTTCTTTTTCCCCTGCAAAATGGCCTCTCTTTGCGGCCACTCGCCCTGGCCCACCCTGACCACCCAACCTAAAAATTTCCAAATTTTGTTGGATTTCTCCAAAACCACAGTGGTCAGAAGCTAGATTCCAGCTCGGCCTTATAGCCCCAAACGCCAGCTTTCATCTGATGCCCAGAGCCTGGCCAAATGACTTCTTTTTCCCCTGCAAAATGGCCTCTCTTTGCGGCCACTCGCCCTGGCCCACCCTGACCACCCAAGCAAACATTTCCAAATTTTGCTGGATTTCTTCAAAACTACAGTGATCACAAGCTAGATTCCAGCTCGGCCTTATAGCCCCAAATGCCAGCTTTCATCATATGCACAGAGGTTGGCCAAAGGACTTCTTTTTCCCCTGCAAAACGGCCTGTCTTTGCGGCCACTCGCCCTGGCCCACCCTGACCACCCAACCTAAAAATTTCCAAATTTTGTTGGATTTCTCCAAAACTACAGTGGTCAGAAGCTAGATCCCAGCTCGGCCTTATAGCCCCAAACGCCAGCTTTCATCTGATGCCCAGAGCCTGGCCAATGACTTCTTTTTCCCCTGCAAAATGGCCTCTATTTGCGGCCATTCGCCCTGGCCCACCCTGACCACCCCAGCAAAAATTTCCAAATTTTGATGGATTTCTCCAAAACCACAGTGGTCAGAAGCTAGATCCCAGCTCGGCCTTATAGCCCCAAACGCCAGCTTTCATCTGATGCCCAGAGCCTGGCCAAAGGACTTCTTTTTCCCCTGCAAAATGGCCTCTCTTTGCGGCCACTCGCCCTGGCCCACCCTGACCACATAACCTAAAAATTTTCAAATTTTGTTGGATTTCTCCAAAACTACAGTGGTCAGAAGCTAGATCCCAGCTCGGCCTTATAGCCCCAAACGCCAGCTTTCATCTGATGCCCAGAGCCTGGCCAAAGGACTTCTTTTTCCCCTGCAAAATGGCCTCTCTTTGCGGCCACTCGCCCTGGCCCACTCTGACCACCCAAGCAAAAATTTCCAAATTTTGCTGGATTTCTCCAAAACTACAGTGGTCAGAAGCTAGATCCCAGCTCGGCCTTATAGCCCCAAACACCAGCTTTCATCTGATGCCCAGAGCCTGGCCAAATGACTTCTTTTTCCCCTGCAAAACGGCCTCTCTTTGCGGCCACTCGCCCTGGCCCACCCTGACCACCCAACCTAAACATTTCCAAATTTTGTTGGATTTCTCCAAAACTACAGTGGTCAGAAGCTAGATCCCAGCTCGGCCTTGTAGCCCCAAATGCCAGCTTTCATCTGATGCCCAGAGCTTGGCCAAATGACTTCTTTTTCCCCTGCAAAATGGCCTCTCTTTGCGGCCACTCGCCCTGGCCCACCCTGACCACCCAACCTAAACATTTCCAAATTTTGCTGGATTTCTTCAAAACTACAGTGGTCAGAAGCTAGATTCCAGCTCGGCCTTGTAGCCCCAAAGGCCAGCTCTCATCTGATGCCCATAGCCTGGCCAAATGACTTCTTTTTCCCCTGCAAAATGGCCTCTCTTTGCGGCCACTCGCCCTGGCCCACCCTGACCACCCAACCTAAAAATTTCCAAATTTTGTTGGATTTCTCCAAAACCACAGTGGTCAGAAGCTAGATTCCAGCTCGGCCTTATAGCCCCAAACGCCAGCTTTCATCTGATGCCCAGAGCCTGGCCAAATGACTTCTTTTTCCCCTGCAAAATGGCCTCTCTTTGCGGCCACTCGCCCTGGCCCACCCTGACCACCCAAGCAAACATTTCCAAATTTTGCTGGATTTCTTCAAAACTACAGTGATCACAAGCTAGATTCCAGCTCGGCCTTATAGCCCCAAATGCCAGCTTTCATCATATGCACAGAGGTTGGCCAAAGGACTTCTTTTTCCCCTGCAAAACGGCCTCTCTTTGCGGCCACTCACCCTGGCCCACCCTGACCACCCAACCTAAAAATTTCCAAATTTTGTTGGATTTCTCCAAAACTACAGTGGTCAGAAGCTAGATCCCAGCTCGGCCTTATAGCCCCAAACGCCAGCTTTCATCTGATGCCCAGAGCCTGGCCAATGACTTCTTTTTCCCCTGCAAAATGGCCTCTATTTGCGGCCATTCGCCCTGGCCCACCCTGACCACCCCAGCAAAAATTTCCAAATTTTGATGGATTTCTCCAAAACCACAGTGGTCAGAAGCTAGATCCCAGCTCGGCCTTATAGCCCCAAACGCCAGCTTTCATCTGATGCCCAGAGCCTGGCCAAAGGACTTCTTTTTCCCCTGCAAAATGGCCTCTCTTTGCGGCCACTCGCCCTGGCCCACCCTGACCACATAACCTAAAAATTTTCAAATTTTGTTGGATTTCTCCAAAACTACAGTGGTCAGAAGCTAGATCCCAGCTCGGCCTTATAGCCCCAAATGCCAGCTTTCTTCTTATGCACTGAGGTTGGCCAAAGGACTTCTTTTTCCCCTGCAAAACGGCCTCTCGTTGCGGCCACTCGCCCTGGCCCACCCTGACCACCCAAGCAAAAATTTCCAAATTTTGCTGGATTTCTCCAAAACTATAGTGGTCAGAAGCTAGATCCCAGCTCGGCCTTATAGCCCCAAACGCCAGCTTTCATCTGATGCCCAGAGCCTGGCCAATGACTTCTTTTTCCCCTGCAAAATGGCCTCTATTTGCGGCCATTCGCCCTGGCCCACCCTGACCACCCCAGCAAAAATTTCCAAATTTTGATGGATTTCTCCAAAACCACAGTGGTCACAAGCTAGATCCCAGCTCGGCCTTATAGCCCCAAACGCCAGCTTTCATCTGATGCCCAGAGCTTGGCCAAATGACTTCTTTTTCCCCTGCAAAATGGCCTCTCTTTGCGGCCACTCGCCCTGGCCCACCCTGACCACCCAACCTAAACATTTCCAAATTTTGCTGGATTTCTTCAAAACTACAGTGGTCAGAAGCTAGATTCCAGCTCGGCCTTGTAGCCCCAAACGCCAGCTCTCATCTGATGCCCATAGCCTGGCCAAATGACTTCTTTTTCCCCTGCAAAATGGCCTCTCTTTGCGGCCACTTGCCCTGGCCCACCCTGACCACCCAACCTAAACATTTCCAAATTTTGTTGGATTTCTCCAAAACCAAAGTGGTCAGAAGCTAGATCCCAGCTCGGCCTTATAGCCCCAAATGCCAGCTTTCTTCTTATGCACTGAGTTTGGCCAAAGGACTTCTTTTTCCCCTGCAAAACGGCCTCTCTTTGCGGCCACTCGCCCTGGCCTACCCTGACCACCCAAGCAAAAATTTCCAAATTTTGTTGGATTTCTCCAAAACTACAGTGGTCAGAAGCTAGATCCCAGCTCGGCCTTATAGCCCCAAATGCCAGCTTTCATCTGATGCACAGAGGTTGGCCAAAGGACTTCTTTTTCCCCTGCAAAACGGCCTCTCTTTGCGGCCACTCGCCCTGGCCCACCCTGACCACCCAATCTAAAAATTTCCAAATTTTGTTGGATTTCTCCAAAACTACAGTGGTCAGAAGCTAGATCCCAGCTCGGCCTTATAGCCCCAAACGCCAGCTTTCATCTGATGCCCAGAGCCTGGCCAAATGACTTCTTTTTCCCCTGCAAAATGGCCTCTATTTGCGGCCATTCGCCCTGGCCCACCCTGACCACCCCAGCAAAAATTTCCAAATTTTGTTGGATTTCTCCAAAACTACAGTGATCACAAGCTAGATTCCAGCTCGGCCTTATAGCCCCAAACGCCAGCTTTCATCTGATGCCCAGAGCCTGGCCAAATGACTTCTTTTTCCCCTGCAAAATGGCCTCTCTTTGCGGCCACTCGCCCTGGCCCACCCTGACCACCCAACCTAAAAATTTCCAAATTTTGTTGGATTTCTCCAAAACTACAGTGGTCAGAAGCTAGATCCCAGCTCGGCCGTATAGCCCCAAACGCCAGCTTTCATCTGATGCCCAGAGCCTGGCCAATGACTTCTTTTTCCCCTGCAAAATGGCCTCTATTTGCGGCCATTCGCCCTGGCCCACCCTGACCACCCCAGCAAAAATTTCCAAATTTTGATGGATTTCTCCAAAACCACAGTGGTCAGAAGCTAGATCCCAGCTCGGCCTTATAGCCCCAAACGCCAGCTTTCATCTGATGCCCAGAGCCTGGCCAAAGGACTTCTTTTTCCCCTGCAAAATGGCCTCTCTTTGCGGCCACTCGCCCTGGCCCACCCTGACCACATAACCTAAAAATTTTCAAATTTTGTTGGATTTCTCCAAAACTACAGTGGTCAGAAGCTAGATCCCAGCTCGGCCTTATAGCCCCAAATGCCAGCTTTCTTCTTATGCACTGAGGTTGGCCAAAGGACTTCTTTTTCCCCTGCAAAACGGCCTCTCGTTGCGGCCACTCGCCCTGGCCCACCCTGACCACCCAAGCAAAAATTTCCAAATTTTGCTGGATTTCTCCAAAACTATAGTGGTCAGAAGCTAGATCCCAGCTCGGCCTTATAGCCCCAAACGCCAGCTTTCATCTGATGCCCAGAGCCTGGCCAATGACTTCTTTTTCCCCTGCAAAATGGCCTCTCTTTGCGGCCATTCGCCCTGGCCCACCCTGACCACCCCAGCAAAAATTTCCAAATTTTGATGGATTTCTCCAAAACCACAGTGGTCACAAGCTAGATCCCAGCTCGGCCTTATAGCCCCAAACGCCAGCTTTCATCTGATGCCCAGAGCTTGGCCAAATGACTTCTTTTTCCCCTGCAAAATGGCCTCTCTTTGCGGCCACTCGCCCTGGCCCACCCTGACCACCCAACCTAAACATTTCCAAATTTTGCTGGATTTCTTCAAAACTACAGTGGTCAGAAGCTAGATTCCAGCTCGGCCTTGTAGCCCCAAACGCCAGCTCTCATCTGATGCCCATAGCCTGGCCAAATGACTTCTTTTTCCCCTGCAAAATGGCCTCTCTTTGCGGCCACTCGCCCTGGCCCACCCTGACCACCCAACCTAAAAATTTCCAAATTTTGTTGGATTTCTCCAAAACCACAGTGGTCAGAAGCTAGATCCCAGCTCGGCCTTATAGCCCCAAATGCCAGCTTTCTTCTTATGCACTGAGTTTGGCCAAAGGACTTCTTTTTCCCCTGCAAAACGGCCTCTCTTTGTGGCCACTCGCCCTGGCCCACCCTGACCACCCAAGCAAAAATTTCCAAATTTTGCTGGATTTCTCCAAAACTATAGTGGTCAGAAGCTAGATCCCAGCACGGCCTTATAGCTCCAAACGCCAGCTTTCATCTGATGCCCAGAGCCTGGCCAAATGACTTCTTTTTCCCCTGCAAAACGGCCTCTCTTTGCGGCCACTCGCCCTGGCCCACCCTGACCACCCAACCTAAACATTTCCAAATTTTGTTGGATTTCTCCAAAACTACAGTGGTCAGAAGCTAGATCCCAGCTCGGCCTTATAGCCCCAAATGCCAGCTTTCATCTGATGCACAGAGGTTGGCCAAAGGACTTCTTTTTCCCCTGCAAAACGGCCTCTCTTTGCGGCCACTCGCCCTGGCCCACCCTGACCACCCAACCTAAAAATTTCCAAATTTTGTTGGATTTCTCCAAAACTACAGTGGTCAGAAGCTAGATCCCAGCTCGGCCTTATAGCCCCAAACGCCAGCTTTCATCTGATGCCCAGAGCCTGGCCAAATGACTTCTTTTTCCCCTGCAAAATGGCCTCTATTTGCGGCCATTCGCCCTGGCCCACCCTGACCACCCCAGCAAAAATTTCCAAATTTTGATGGATTTCTCCAAAACTACAGTGGTCAGAAGCTAGATCCCAGCTCGGCCTTATAGCCCCAAACGCCAGCTTTCATCTGATGCCCAGAGCCTGGCCAAAGGACTTCTTTTTCCCCTGCAAAATGGCCTCTCTTTGCGGCCACTCGCCCTGGCCCACTCTGACCACCCAAGCAAAAATTTCCAAATTTTGCTGGATTTCTCCAAAACTACAGTGGTCAGAAGCTAGATCCCAGCTCGGCCTTATAGCCCCAAACACCAGCTTTCATCTGATGCCCAGAGCCTGGCCAAATGACTTCTTTTTCCCCTGCAAAACGGCCTCTCTTTGCGGCCACTCGCCCTGGCCCACCCTGACCACCCAACCTAAACATTTCCAAATTTTGTTGGATTTCTCCAAAACTACAGTGGTCAGAAGCTAGATCCCAGCTCGGCCTTGTAGCCCCAAATGCCAGCTTTCATCTGATGCCCAGAGCTTGGCCAAATGACTTCTTTTTCCCCTGCAAAATGGCCTCTCTTTGCGGCCACTCGCCCTGGCCCACCCTGACCACCCAACCTAAACATTTCCAAATTTTGCTGGATTTCTTCAAAACTACAGTGGTCAGAAGCTAGATTCCAGCTCGGCCTTGTAGCCCCAAAGGCCAGCTCTCATCTGATGCCCATAGCCTGGCCAAATGACTTCTTTTTCCCCTGCAAAATGGCCTCTCTTTGCGGCCACTCGCCCTGGCCCACCCTGACCACCCAACCTAAAAATTTCCAAATTTTGTTGGATTTCTCCAAAACCACAGTGGTCAGAAGCTAGATCCCAGCTCGGCCTTATAGCCCCAAATGCCAGCTTTCTTCTTATGCACTGAGGTTGGCCAAATGACTTCTTTTTCCCCTGCAAAATGGCCTCTCTTTGCGGCCACTCGCCCTGGCCCACCCTGACCACCCAAGCAAAAATTTCCAAATTTTGCTGGATTTCTCCAAAACTATAGTGGTCAGAAGCGAGATCCCAGCTCGGCCTTATAGCCCCAAACGCCAGCTTTCATCTGATGCCCAGAGCCTGGCCAAATGACTTCTTTTTCCCCTGCAAAACGGCCTCTCTTTGCGGCCACTCGCCCTGGCCCACCCTGACCACCCAACCTAAACATTCCCAAATTTTGTTGGATTTCTCCAAAACTACAGTGGTCAGAAGCTAGATCCCAGCTCGGCCTTATAGCCCCAAATGCCAGCTTTCATCATATGCACAGAGGTTGGCCAAAGGACTTCTTTTTCCCCTGCAAAACGGCCTCTCTTTGCGGCCACTCGCCCTGGCCCACCCTGACCACCCAACCTAAAAATTGCCAAATTTTGCTGGATTTCTCCAAAACTACAGTGGTCAGAAGCTAGATCCCAGCTCGGCCTTATAGCCCCAAACACCAGCTTTCATCTGATGCCCAGAGCCTGGCCAAATGACTTCTTTTTCCCCTGCAAAACGGCCTCCCTTTGCGGCCACTCGCCCTGGCCCACCCTGACCACCCAACCTAAACATTTCCAAATTTTGTTGGATTTCTCCAAAACTACAGTGGTCAGAAGCTAGATCCCAGCTCGGCCTTATAGCCCCAAATGCCAGCTTTCATCTGATGCCCAGAGCTTGGCCAAATGACTTCTTTTTCCCCTGCAAAATGGCCTCTCTTTGCGGCCACTCGCCCTGGCCCACCCTGACCACCCAACCTAAACATTTCCAAATTTTGCTGGATTTCTTCAAAACTACAGTGGTCAGAAGCTAGATTCCAGCTCGGCCTTGTAGCCCCAAAGGCCAGCTCTCATCTGATGCCCATAGCCTGGCCAAATGACTTCTTTTTCCCCTGCAAAATGGCCTCTCTTTGCGGCCACTCGCCCTGGCCCACCCTGACCACCCAACCTAAAAATTTCCAAATTTTGTTGGATTTCTCCAAAACCACAGTGGTCAGAAGCTAGATCCCAGCTCGGCCTTATAGCCCCAAATGCCAGCTTTCTTCTTATGCACTGAGGTTGGCCAAAGGACTTCTTTTTCCCCTGCAAAACGGCCTCTCTTTGCGGCCACTCGCCCTGGCCCACCCTGACCACCCAAGCAAAAATTTCCAAATTTTGCTGGATTTCTCCAAAACTATAGTGGTCAGAAGCGAGATCCCAGCTCGGCCTTATAGCCCCAAACGCCAGCTTTCATCTGATGCCCAGAGCCTGGCCAAATGACTTCTTTTTCCCCTGCAAAACGGCCTCTCTTTGCGGCCACTCGCCCTGGCCCACCCTGACCACCCAAGCAAACATTTCCAAATTTTGCTGGATTTCTTCAAAACTACAGTGATCACAAGCTAGATTCCAGCTCGGCCTTATAGCCCCAAATGCCAGCTTTCATCATATGCACAGAGGTTGGCCAAAGGACTTCTTTTTCCCCTGCAAAACGGCCTGTCTTTGCGGCCACTCGCCCTGGCCCACCCTGACCACCCAACCTAAAAATTTCCAAATTTTGTTGGATTTCTCCAAAACTACAGTGGTCAGAAGCTAGATCCCAGCTCGGCCGTATAGCCCCAAACGCCAGCTTTCATCTGATGCCCAGAGCCTGGCCAATGACTTCTTTTTCCCCTGCAAAATGGCCTCTATTTGCGGCCATTCGCCCTGGCCCACCCTGACCACCCCAGCAAAAATTTCCAAATTTTGATGGATTTCTCCAAAACCACAGTGGTCAGAAGCTAGATCCCAGCTCGGCCTTATAGCCCCAAACGCCAGCTTTCATCTGATGCCCAGAGCCTGGCCAAAGGACTTCTTTTTCCCCTGCAAAATGGCCTCTCTTTGCGGCCACTCGCCCTGGCCCACCCTGACCACATAACCTAAAAATTTTCAAATTTTGTTGGATTTCTCCAAAACTACAGTGGTCAGAAGCTAGATCCCAGCTCGGCCTTATAGCCCCAAATGCCAGCTTTCTTCTTATGCACTGAGGTTGGCCAAAGGACTTCTTTTTCCCCTGCAAAACGGCCTCTCGTTGCGGCCACTCGCCCTGGCCCACCCTGACCACCCAAGCAAAAATTTCCAAATTTTGCTGGATTTCTCCAAAACTATAGTGGTCAGAAGCTAGATCCCAGCTCGGCCTTATAGCCCCAAACGCCAGCTTTCATCTGATGCCCAGAGCCTGGCCAATGACTTCTTTTTCCCCTGCAAAATGGCCTCTCTTTGCGGCCATTCGCCCTGGCCCACCCTGACCACCCCAGCAAAAATTTCCAAATTTTGATGGATTTCTCCAAAACCACAGTGGTCACAAGCTAGATCCCAGCTCGGCCTTATAGCCCCAAACGCCAGCTTTCATCTGATGCCCAGAGCTTGGCCAAATGACTTCTTTTTCCCCTGCAAAATGGCCTCTCTTTGCGGCCACTCGCCCTGGCCCACCCTGACCACCCAACCTAAACATTTCCAAATTTTGCTGGATTTCTTCAAAACTACAGTGGTCAGAAGCTAGATTCCAGCTCGGCCTTGTAGCCCCAAACGCCAGCTCTCATCTGATGCCCATAGCCTGGCCAAATGACTTCTTTTTCCCCTGCAAAATGGCCTCTCTTTGCGGCCACTCGCCCTGGCCCACCCTGACCACCCAACCTAAAAATTTCCAAATTTTGTTGGATTTCTCCAAAACCACAGTGGTCAGAAGCTAGATCCCAGCTCGGCCTTATAGCCCCAAATGCCAGCTTTCTTCTTATGCACTGAGTTTGGCCAAAGGACTTCTTTTTCCCCTGCAAAACGGCCTCTCTTTGTGGCCACTCGCCCTGGCCCACCCTGACCACCCAAGCAAAAATTTCCAAATTTTGCTGGATTTCTCCAAAACTATAGTGGTCAGAAGCTAGATCCCAGCACGGCCTTATAGCTCCAAACGCCAGCTTTCATCTGATGCCCAGAGCCTGGCCAAATGACTTCTTTTTCCCCTGCAAAACGGCCTCTCTTTGCGGCCACTCGCCCTGGCCCACCCTGACCACCCAACCTAAACATTTCCAAATTTTGTTGGATTTCTCCAAAACTACAGTGGTCAGAAGCTAGATCCCAGCTCGGCCTTATAGCCCCAAATGCCAGCTTTCATCTGATGCACAGAGGTTGGCCAAAGGACTTCTTTTTCCCCTGCAAAACGGCCTCTCTTTGCGGCCACTCGCCCTGGCCCACCCTGACCACCCAACCTAAAAATTTCCAAATTTTGTTGGATTTCTCCAAAACTACAGTGGTCAGAAGCTAGATCCCAGCTCGGCCTTATAGCCCCAAACGCCAGCTTTCATCTGATGCCCAGAGCCTGGCCAAATGACTTCTTTTTCCCCTGCAAAATGGCCTCTATTTGCGGCCATTCGCCCTGGCCCACCCTGACCACCCCAGCAAAAATTTCCAAATTTTGATGGATTTCTCCAAAACTACAGTGGTCAGAAGCTAGATCCCAGCTCGGCCTTATAGCCCCAAACGCCAGCTTTCATCTGATGCCCAGAGCCTGGCCAAAGGACTTCTTTTTCCCCTGCAAAATGGCCTCTCTTTGCGGCCACTCGCCCTGGCCCACTCTGACCACCCAAGCAAAAATTTCCAAATTTTGCTGGATTTCTCCAAAACTACAGTGGTCAGAAGCTAGATCCCAGCTCGGCCTTATAGCCCCAAACACCAGCTTTCATCTGATGCCCAGAGCCTGGCCAAATGACTTCTTTTTCCCCTGCAAAACGGCCTCTCTTTGCGGCCACTCGCCCTGGCCCACCCTGACCACCCAACCTAAACATTTCCAAATTTTGTTGGATTTCTCCAAAACTACAGTGGTCAGAAGCTAGATCCCAGCTCGGCCTTGTAGCCCCAAATGCCAGCTTTCATCTGATGCCCAGAGCTTGGCCAAATGACTTCTTTTTCCCCTGCAAAATGGCCTCTCTTTGCGGCCACTCGCCCTGGCCCACCCTGACCACCCAACCTAAACATTTCCAAATTTTGCTGGATTTCTTCAAAACTACAGTGGTCAGAAGCTAGATTCCAGCTCGGCCTTGTAGCCCCAAAGGCCAGCTCTCATCTGATGCCCATAGCCTGGCCAAATGACTTCTTTTTCCCCTGCAAAATGGCCTCTCTTTGCGGCCACTCGCCCTGGCCCACCCTGACCACCCAACCTAAAAATTTCCAAATTTTGTTGGATTTCTCCAAAACCACAGTGGTCAGAAGCTAGATCCCAGCTCGGCCTTATAGCCCCAAATGCCAGCTTTCTTCTTATGCACTGAGGTTGGCCAAATGACTTCTTTTTCCCCTGCAAAATGGCCTCTCTTTGCGGCCACTCGCCCTGGCCCACCCTGACCACCCAAGCAAAAATTTCCAAATTTTGCTGGATTTCTCCAAAACTATAGTGGTCAGAAGCGAGATCCCAGCTCGGCCTTATAGCCCCAAACGCCAGCTTTCATCTGATGCCCAGAGCCTGGCCAAATGACTTCTTTTTCCCCTGCAAAACGGCCTCTCTTTGCGGCCACTCGCCCTGGCCCACCCTGACCACCCAACCTAAACATTCCCAAATTTTGTTGGATTTCTCCAAAACTACAGTGGTCAGAAGCTAGATCCCAGCTCGGCCTTATAGCCCCAAATGCCAGCTTTCATCATATGCACAGAGGTTGGCCAAAGGACTTCTTTTTCCCCTGCAAAACGGCCTCTCTTTGCGGCCACTCGCCCTGGCCCACCCTGACCACCCAACCTAAAAATTGCCAAATTTTGCTGGATTTCTCCAAAACTACAGTGGTCAGAAGCTAGATCCCAGCTCGGCCTTATAGCCCCAAACACCAGCTTTCATCTGATGCCCAGAGCCTGGCCAAATGACTTCTTTTTCCCCTGCAAAACGGCCTCCCTTTGCGGCCACTCGCCCTGGCCCACCCTGACCACCCAACCTAAACATTTCCAAATTTTGTTGGATTTCTCCAAAACTACAGTGGTCAGAAGCTAGATCCCAGCTCGGCCTTATAGCCCCAAATGCCAGCTTTCATCTGATGCCCAGAGCTTGGCCAAATGACTTCTTTTTCCCCTGCAAAATGGCCTCTCTTTGCGGCCACTCGCCCTGGCCCACCCTGACCACCCAACCTAAACATTTCCAAATTTTGCTGGATTTCTTCAAAACTACAGTGGTCAGAAGCTAGATTCCAGCTCGGCCTTGTAGCCCCAAAGGCCAGCTCTCATCTGATGCCCATAGCCTGGCCAAATGACTTCTTTTTCCCCTGCAAAATGGCCTCTCTTTGCGGCCACTCGCCCTGGCCCACCCTGACCACCCAACCTAAAAATTTCCAAATTTTGTTGGATTTCTCCAAAACCACAGTGGTCAGAAGCTAGATCCCAGCTCGGCCTTATAGCCCCAAATGCCAGCTTTCTTCTTATGCACTGAGGTTGGCCAAAGGACTTCTTTTTCCCCTGCAAAACGGCCTCTCTTTGCGGCCACTCGCCCTGGCCCACCCTGACCACCCAAGCAAAAATTTCCAAATTTTGCTGGATTTCTCCAAAACTATAGTGGTCAGAAGCGAGATCCCAGCTCGGCCTTATAGCCCCAAACGCCAGCTTTCATCTGATGCCCAGAGCCTGGCCAAATGACTTCTTTTTCCCCTGCAAAACGGCCTCTCTTTGCGGCCACTCGCCCTGGCCCACCCTGACCACCCAACCTAAACATTCCCAAATTTTGTTGGATTTCTCCAAAACTACAGTGGTCAGAAGCTAGATCCCAGCTCGGCCTTATAGCCCCAAATGCCAGCTTTCATCATATGCACAGAGGTTGGCCAAAGGACTTCTTTTTCCCCTGCAAAACGGCCTCTCTTTGCGGCCACTCGCCCTGGCCCACCCTGACCACCCAACCTAAAAATTGCCAAATTTTGCTGGATTTCTCCAAAACTACAGTGGTCAGAAGCTAGATCCCAGCTCGGCCTTATAGCCCCAAATGCCAGCTTTCATCTGATGCCCAGAGCCTGGCCAAAGGACTTCTTTTTCCCCTGCAAAATGGCCTCTCTTTGCGGCCACTCGCCCTGGCCCACCCTGACCACATAACCTAAAAATTTTCAAATTTTGTTGGATTTCTCCAAAACTACAGTGGTCAGAAGCTAGATCCCAGCTCGGCCTTATAGCCCCAAACGCCAGCTTTCATCTGATGCCCAGAGCCTGGCCAAAGGACTTCTTTATCCTCTGCAAAATGGCCTCTCTTTGCGGCCACTCGCCCTGGCCCACTCTGACCACCCAAGAAAAAATTTCCAAATTTTGCTGGATTTCTCCAAAACTACAGTGGTCAGAAGCTAGATCCCAGCTCGGCCTTGTAGCCCCAAACAGCAGCTTTCATCTGATGCCCAGAGCCTGGCCAAATGACTTCTTTTTCCCCTGCAAAACGGCCTCTCTTTGCGGCCACTCGCCCTGGCCCACCCTGACCACCCAACCTAAACATTTCCAAATTTTGTTGGATTTCTCCAAAACTACAGTGGTCAGAAGCTAGATCCCAGCTCGGCCTTATAGCCCCAAACGCCAGCTTTCATCTGATGCCCAGAGCCTGGCCAAATGACTTCTTTTTCCCCTGCAAAATGGCCTCTCTTTGCGGCCACTCGCCCTGGCCCACCCTGACCACCCAAGCAAACATTTCCAAATTTTGCTGGATTTCTTCAAAACTACAGTGGTCAGAAGCTAGATTCCAGCTCGGCCTTATAGCCCCAAATGCCAGCTTTCATCATATGCACAGAGGTTGGCCAAAGGACTTCTTTTTCCCCTGCAAAACGGCCTCTCTTTGCGGCCACTCGCCCTGGCCCACCCTGACCACCCAACCTAAACATTTCCAAATTTTGTTGGATTTCTCCAAAACTACAGTGGTCAGAAGCTAGATCCCAGCTCGGCCTTATAGCCCCAAACGCCAGCTTTCATCTGATGCCCAGAGCCTGGCCAAAGGACTTCTTTTTCCCCTGCAAAATGGCCTCTCTTTGCGGCCACTCGCCCTGGCCCACCCTGACCACATAACCTAAAAATTTTCAAATTTTGTTGGATTTCTCCAAAACTACAGTGGTCAGAAGCTAGATCCCAGCTCGGCCTTATAGCTCCAAATGCCAGCTTTCTTCTTATGCACTGAGGTTGGCCAAAGGACTTCTTTTTCCCCTGCAAAACGGCCTCTCTTTGCGGCCACTCGCCCTGGCCCACCCTGACCACCCAAGCAAAAATTTCCAAATTTTGATGGATTTCTCCAAAACTACAGTGGTCACAAGCTAGATCCCAGCTCGGCCTTATAGCCCCAAACGCCAGCTTTCATCTGATGCCCAGAGCTTGGCCAAAGGACTTCTTTTTCCCCTGCAAAACGGCCTCTCTTTGCGGCCACTCGCCCTGGCCCACCCTGACCACCCAACCTAAAAATTTCCAAATTTTGTTGGATTTCTCCAAAACTACAGTGGTCAGAAGCTAGATCCCAGCTCGGCCTTATAGCCCCAAACGCCAGCTTTCATCTGATGCCCAGAGCCTGGCCAAAGGACTTCTTTATCCCCTGCAAAATGGCCTCTCTTTGCGGCCACTCGCCCTGGCCCACTCTGACCACCCAAGCAAAAATTTCCAAATTTTGCTGGATTTCTCCAAAACTACAGTGGTCAGAAGCTAGATCCCAGCTCGGCCTTATAGCCCCAAACACCAGCTTTCATCTGATGCCCAGAGCCTGGCCAAATGACTTCTTTTTCCCCTGCAAAACGGCCTCCCTTTGCGGCCACTCGCCCTGGCCCACCCTGACCACCCAACCTAAACATTTCCAAATTTTGTTGGATTTCTCCAAAACTACAGTGGTCAGAAGCTAGATCCCAGCTCGGCCTTATAGCCCCAAATGCCAGCTTTCATCTGATGCCCAGAGCTTGGCCAAATGACTTCTTTTTCCCCTGCAAAATGGCCTCTCTTTGCGGCCACTCGCCCTGGCCCACCCTGACCACCCAACCTAAACATTTCCAAATTTTGCTGGATTTCTTCAAAACTACAGTGGTCAGAAGCTAGATTCCAGCTCGGCCTTGTAGCCCCAAAGGCCAGCTCTCATCTGATGCCCATAGCCTGGCCAAATGACTTCTTTTTCCCCTGCAAAATGGCCTCTCTTTGCGGCCACTCGCCCTGGCCCACCCTGACCACCCAACCTAAAAATTTCCAAATTTTGTTGGATTTCTCCAAAACCACAGTGGTCAGAAGCTAGATCCCAGCTCGGCCTTATAGCCCCAAATGCCAGCTTTCTTCTTATGCACTGAGGTTGGCCAAAGGACTTCTTTTTCCCCTGCAAAACGGCCTCTCTTTGCGGCCACTCGCCCTGGCCCACCCTGACCACCCAAGCAAAAATTTCCAAATTTTGCTGGATTTCTCCAAAACTACAGTGGTCAGAAGCTAGATCCCAGCTCGGCCTTGTAGCCCCAAACAGCAGCTTTCATCTGATGCCCAGAGCCTGGCCAAATGACTTCTTTTTCCCCTGCAAAACGGCCTCTCTTTGCGGCCACTCGCCCTGGCCCACCCTGACCACCCAACCTAAACATTTCCAAATTTTGTTGGATTTCTCCAAAACTACAGTGGTCAGAAGCTAGATCCCAGCTCGGCCTTATAGCCCCAAACGCCAGCTTTCATCTGATGCCCAGAGCCTGGCCAAATGACTTCTTTTTCCCCTGCAAAATGGCCTCTCTTTGCGGCCACTCGCCCTGGCCCACCCTGACCACCCAAGCAAACATTTCCAAATTTTGCTGGATTTCTTCAAAACTACAGTGATCACAAGCTAGATTCCAGCTCGGCCTTATAGCCCCAAATGCCAGCTTTCATCTGATGCACAGAGCCTGGCCAAATGACTTCTTTTTCCCCTGCAAAACGGCCTCTCTTTGCGGCCACTCGCCCTGGCCCACCCTGACCACCCAACCTAAACATTTCCAAATTTTGCTGGATTTCTCCAAAACTACAGTGGTCACAAGCTAGATCCCAGCTCGGCCTTATAGCCCCAAACACCAGCTTTCATCTGATGCCCAGAGCCTGGCCAAATGACTTCTTTTTCCCCTGCAAAATGGCCTCTCTTTGCGGCCACTCGCCCTGGCCCACCCTGACCACATAACCTAAAAATTTTCAAATTTTGTTGGATTTCTCCAAAACTACAGTGGTCAGAAGCTAGATCCCAGCTCGGCCTTATAGCCCCAAATGCCAGCTTTCTTCTTATGCACTGAGGTTGGCCAAAGGACTTCTTTTTCCCCTGCAAAACGGCCTCTCTTTGCGGCCACTCGCCCTCGCCCTCCCTGACCACCCAAGCAAAAATTTCCAAATTTTGATGGATTTCTCCAAAACCACAGTGGTCACAAGCTAGATCCCAGCTCGGCCTTATAGCCCCAAACGCCAGCTTTCATCTGATGCCCAGAGCCTGGCCAAAGGACTTCTTTTTCCCCTGCAAAATGGCCTCTCTTTGCGGCCACTCGCCCTGGCCCACCCTGACCACATAACCTAAAAATTTTCAAATTTTGTTGGATTTCTCCAAAACTACAGTGGTCAGAAGCTAGATCCCAGCTCGGCCTTATAGCCCCAAACGCCAGCTTTCATCTCATGCCCAGAGCCTGGCCAAAGGACTTCTTTATCCCCTGCAAAATGGCCTCTCTTTGCGGCCACTCGCCCTGGCCCACTCTGACCACCCAAGCAAAAATTTCCAAATTTTGCTGGATTTCTCCAAAACTACAGTGGTCAGAAGCTAGATCCCAGCTCGGCCTTATAGCCCCAAACACCAGCTTTCATCTGATGCCCAGAGCCTGGCCAAATGACTTCTTTTTCCCCTGCAAAACGGCCTCTCTTTGCGGCCACTCGCCCTGGCCCACCCTGACCACCCAACCTAAACATTTCCAAATTTTGTTGGATTTCTCCAAAAATACAGTGGTCAGAAGCTAGATCCCAGCTCGGCCTTATAGCCCCAAATGCCAGCTTTCATCTGATGCCCAGAGCTTGGCCAAATGACTTCTTTTTCCCCTGCAAAATGGCCTCTCTTTGCGGCCACTCGCCCTGGCCCACCCTGACCACCCAACCTAAACATTTCCAAATTTTGCTGGATTTCTTCAAAACTACAGTGGTCAGAAGCTAGATTCCAGCTCGGCCTTGTAGCCCCAAAGGCCAGCTCTCATCTGATGCCCATAGCCTGGCCAAATGACTTCTTTTTCCCCTGCAAAATGGCCTCTCTTTGCGGCCACTCGCCCTGGCCCACCCTGACCACCCAACCTAAAAATTTCCAAATTTTGTTGGATTTCTCCAAAACCACAGTGGTCAGAAGCTAGATCCCAGCTCGGCCTTATAGCCCCAAATGCCAGCTTTCTTCTTTTGCACTGAGGTTGGCCAAAGGACTTCTTTTTCCCCTGCAAAACGGCCTCTCTTTGCGGCCACTCACCCTGGCCCACCCTGACCACCCAAGCAAAAATTTCCAAATTTTGCTGGATTTCTCCAAAACTATAGTGGTCAGAAGCTAGATCCCAGCTCGGCCTTATAGCCCCAAACGCCAGCTTTCATCTGATGCCCAGAGCCTGGCCAAATGACTTCTTTTTCCCCTGCAAAACGGCCTCTCTTTGCGGCCACTCGCCCTGGCCCACCCTGACCACCCAACCTAAACATTCCCAAATTTTGTTGGATTTCTCCAAAACTACAGTGGTCAGAAGCTAGATCCCAGCTCGGCCTTATAGCCCCAAATGCCAGCTTTCATCATATGCACAGAGGTTGGCCAAAGGACTTCTTTTTCCCCTGCAAAACGGCCTCTCTTTGCGGCCACTCGCCCTGGCCCACCCTGACCACCCAACCTAAAAATTGCCAAATTTTGCTGGATTTCTCCAAAACTACAGTGGTCAGAAGCTAGATCCCAGCTCGGCCTTATAGCCCCAAATGCCAGCTTTCATCTGATGCCCAGAGCCTGGCCAAAGGACTTCTTTTTCCCCTGCAAAATGGCCTCTCTTTGCGGCCACTCGCCCTGGCCCACCCTGACCACATAACCTAAAAATTTTCAAATTTTGTTGGATTTCTCCAAAACTACAGTGGTCAGAAGCTAGATCCCAGCTCGGCCTTATAGCCCCAAACGCCAGCTTTCATCTGATGCCCAGAGCCTGGCCAAAGGACTTCTTTATCCTCTGCAAAATGGCCTCTCTTTGCGGCCACTCGCCCTGGCCCACTCTGACCACCCAAGCAAAAATTTCCAAATTTTGCTGGATTTCTCCAAAACTACAGTGGTCAGAAGCTAGATCCCAGCTCGGCCTTGTAGCCCCAAACAGCAGCTTTCATCTGATGCCCAGAGCCTGGCCAAATGACTTCTTTTTCCCCTGCAAAACGGCCTCTCTTTGCGGCCACTCGCCCTGGCCCACCCTGACCACCCAACCTAAACATTTCCAAATTTTGTTGGATTTCTCCAAAACTACAGTGGTCAGAAGCTAGATTCCAGCTCGGCCTTATAGCCCCAAACGCCAGCTTTCATCTGATGCCCAGAGCCTGGCCAAAGGACTTCTTTTTCCCCTGCAAAATGGCCTCTCTTTGCGGCCACTCGCCCTGGCCCACCCTGACCACATAACCTAAAAATTTTCAAATTTTGTTGGATTTCTCCAAAACTACAGTGGTCAGAAGCTAGATCCCAGCTCGGCCTTATAGCCCCAAATGCCAGCTTTCATCTGATGCCCAGAGCCTGGCCAAAGGACTTCTTTTTCCCCTGCAAAATGGCCTCTCTTTGCGGCCACTCGCCCTGGCCCACCCTGACCACATAACCTAAACATTTTCAAATTTTGTTGGATTTCTCCAAAACTACAGTGGTCAGAAGCTAGATCCCAGCTCGGCCTTATAGCCCCAAACGCCAGCTTTCATCTGATGCCCAGAGCCTGGCCAAAGGACTTCTTTTTCCCCTGCAAAATGGCCTCTCTTTGCGGCCACTCGCCCTGGCCCACCCTGACCACATAACCTAAAAATTTTCAAATTTTGTTGGATTTCTCCAAAACTACAGTGGTCAGAAGCTAGATCCCAGCTCGGCCTTATAGCCCCAAATGCCAGCTTTCTTCTTATGCACTGAGGTTGGCCAAAGGACTTCTTTTTCCCCTGCAAAACGGCCTCTCTTTGCGGCCACTCGCCCTGGCCCACCCTGACCACCCAAGCAAAAATTTCCAAATTTTGATGGATTTCTCCAAAACCACAGTGGTCACAAGCTAGATCCCAGCTCGGCCTTATAGCCCCAAACGCCAGCTTTCATCTGATGCCCAGAGCCTGGCCAAAGGACTTCTTTTTCCCCTGCAAAATGGCCTCTCTTTGCGGCCACTCGCCCTGGCCCACCCTGACCACATAACCTAAAAATTTTCAAATTTTGTTGGATTTCTCCAAAACTACAGTGGTCAGAAGCTAGATCCCAGCTCGGCCTTATAGCCCCAAACGCCAGCTTTCATCTCATGCCCAGAGCCTGGCCAAAGGACTTCTTTATCCCCTGCAAAATGGCCTCTCTTTGCGGCCACTCGCCCTGGCCCACTCTGACCACCCAAGCAAAAATTTCCAAATTTTGCTGGATTTCTCCAAAACTACAGTGGTCAGAAGCTAGATCCCAGCTCGGCCTTATAGCCCCAAACACCAGCTTTCATCTGATGCCCAGAGCCTGGCCAAATGACTTCTTTTTCCCCTGCAAAACGGCCTCTCTTTGCGGCCACTCGCCCTGGCCCACCCTGACCACCCAACCTAAACATTTCCAAATTTTGTTGGATTTCTCCAAAAATACAGTGGTCAGAAGCTAGATCCCAGCTCGGCCTTATAGCCCCAAATGCCAGCTTTCATCTGATGCCCAGAGCTTGGCCAAATGACTTCTTTTTCCCCTGCAAAATGGCCTCTCTTTGCGGCCACTCGCCCTGGCCCACCCTGACCACCCAACCTAAACATTTCCAAATTTTGCTGGATTTCTTCAAAACTACAGTGGTCAGAAGCTAGATTCCAGCTCGGCCTTGTAGCCCCAAAGGCCAGCTCTCATCTGATGCCCATAGCCTGGCCAAATGACTTCTTTTTCCCCTGCAAAATGGCCTCTCTTTGCGGCCACTCGCCCTGGCCCACCCTGACCACCCAACCTAAAAATTTCCAAATTTTGTTGGATTTCTCCAAAACCACAGTGGTCAGAAGCTAGATCCCAGCTCGGCCTTATAGCCCCAAATGCCAGCTTTCTTCTTATGCACTGAGGTTGGCCAAAGGACTTCTTTTTCCCCTGCAAAACGGCCTCTCTTTGCGGCCACTCACCCTGGCCCACCCTGACCACCCAAGCAAAAATTTCCAAATTTTGCTGGATTTCTCCAAAACTATAGTGGTCAGAAGCTAGATCCCAGCTCGGCCTTATAGCCCCAAACGCCAGCTTTCATCTGATGCCCAGAGCCTGGCCAAATGACTTCTTTTTCCCCTGCAAAACGGCCTCTCTTTGCGGCCACTCGCCCTGGCCCACCCTGACCACCCAACCTAAACATTCCCAAATTTTGTTGGATTTCTCCAAAACTACAGTGGTCAGAAGCTAGATCCCAGCTCGGCCTTATAGCCCCAAATGCCAGCTTTCATCATATGCACAGAGGTTGGCCAAAGGACTTCTTTTTCCCCTGCAAAACGGCCTCTCTTTGCGGCCACTCGCCCTGGCCCACCCTGACCACCCAACCTAAAAATTGCCAAATTTTGCTGGATTTCTCCAAAACTACAGTGGTCAGAAGCTAGATCCCAGCTCGGCCTTATAGCCCCAAATGCCAGCTTTCATCTGATGCCCAGAGCCTGGCCAAAGGACTTCTTTTTCCCCTGCAAAATGGCCTCTCTTTGCGGCCACTCGCCCTGGCCCACCCTGACCACATAACCTAAAAATTTTCAAATTTTGTTGGATTTCTCCAAAACTACAGTGGTCAGAAGCTAGATCCCAGCTCGGCCTTATAGCCCCAAACGCCAGCTTTCATCTGATGCCCAGAGCCTGGCCAAAGGACTTCTTTATCCTCTGCAAAATGGCCTCTCTTTGCGGCCACTCGCCCTGGCCCACTCTGACCACCCAAGCAAAAATTTCCAAATTTTGCTGGATTTCTCCAAAACTACAGTGGTCAGAAGCTAGATCCCAGCTCGGCCTTGTAGCCCCAAACAGCAGCTTTCATCTGATGCCCAGAGCCTGGCCAAATGACTTCTTTTTCCCCTGCAAAACGGCCTCTCTTTGCGGCCACTCGCCCTGGCCCACCCTGACCACCCAACCTAAAAATTTCCAAATTTTGTTGGATTTCTCCAAAACTACAGTGGTCAGAAGCTAGATCCCAGCTCGGCCTTATAGCCCCAAACGCCAGCTTTCATCTGATGCCCAGAGCCTGGCCAAAGGACTTCTTTTTCCCCTGCAAAATGGCCTCTCTTTGCGGCCACTCGCCCTGGCCCACCCTGACCACATAACCTAAAAATTTTCAAATTTTGTTGGATTTCTCCAAAACTACAGTGGTCAGAAGCTAGATCCCAGCTCGGCCTTATAGCCCCAAATGCCAGCTTTCTTCTTATGCACTGAGGTTGGCCAAAGGACTTCTTTTTCCCCTGCAAAACGGCCTCTCTTTGCGGCCACTCGCCCTGGCCCACCCTGACCACCCAAGCAAAAATTTCCAAATTTTGATGGATTTCTCCAAAACTACAGTGGTCACAAGCTAGATCCCAGCTCGGCCTTATAGCCCCAAACGCCAGCTTTCATCTGATGCCCAGAGCTTGGCCAAAGGACTTCTTTTTCCCCTGCAAAACGGCCTCTCTTTGCGGCCACTCGCCCTGGCCCACCCTGACCACCCAACCTAAAAATTGCCAAATTTTGTTGGATTTCTCCAAAACTACAGTGGTCAGAAGCTAGATCCCAGCTCGGCCTTATAGCCCCAAACGCCAGCTTTCATCTGATGCCCAGAGCCTGGCCAAATGACTTCTTTTTCCCCTGCAAAATGGCCTCTATTTGCGGCCATTCGCCCTGGCCCACCCTGACCACCCCAGCAAAAATTTCCAAATTTTGATAGATTTCTCCAAAACTACAGTGGTCAGAAGCTAGATCCCAGCTCGGCCTTATAGCCCCAAATGCCAGCTTTCATCATATGCACAGAGGTTGGCCAAAGGACTTCTTTTTCCCCTGCAAAACGGCCTCTCTTTGCGGCCACTCGCCCTGGCCCACCCTGACCACATAACCTAAAAATTTTCAAATTTTGTTGGATTTCTCCAAAACTACAGTGGTCAGAAGCTAGATCCCAGCTCGGCCTTATAGCCCAAAATGCCAGCTTTCATCTGATGCCCAGAGCCTGGCCAAAGGACTTCTTTATCCCCTGCAAAATGGCCTCTCTTTGCGGCCACTCGCCCTGGCCCACTCTGACCACCCAAGCAAAAATTTCCAAATTTTGCTGGATTTCTCCAAAACTACAGTGGTCAGAAGCTAGATCCCAGCTCGGCCTTATAGCCCCAAACACCAGCTTTCATCTGATGCCCAGAGCCTGGCCAAATGACTTCTTTTTCCCCTGCAAAACGGCCTCTCTTTGCGGCCACTCGCCCTGGCCCACCCTGACCACCCAACCTAAACATTTCCAAATTTTGTTGGATTTCTCCAAAAATACAGTGGTCAGAAGCTAGATCCCAGCTCGGCCTTATAGCCCCAAATGCCAGCTTTCATCTGATGCCCAGAGCTTGGCCAAATGACTTCTTTTTCCCCTGCAAAATGGCCTCTCTTTGCGGCCACTCGCCCTGGCCCACCCTGACCACCCAACCTAAACATTTCCAAATTTTGCTGGATTTCTTCAAAACTACAGTGGTCAGAAGCTAGATTCCAGCTCGGCCTTGTAGCCCCAAAGGCCAGCTCTCATCTGATGCCCATAGCCTGGCCAAATGACTTCTTTTTCCCCTGCAAAATGGCCTCTCTTTGCGGCCACTCGCCCTGGCCCACCCTGACCACCCAACCTAAAAATTTCCAAATTTTGTTGGATTTCTCCAAAACCACAGTGGTCAGAAGCTAGATCCCAGCTCGGCCTTATAGCCCCAAATGCCAGCTTTCTTCTTATGCACTGAGGTTGGCCAAAGGACTTCTTTTTCCCCTGCAAAACGGCCTCTCTTTGCGGCCACTCACCCTGGCCCACCCTGACCACCCAAGCAAAAATTTCCAAATTTTGCTGGATTTCTCCAAAACTATAGTGGTCAGAAGCTAGATCCCAGCTCGGCCTTATAGCCCCAAACGCCAGCTTTCATCTGATGCCCAGAGCCTGGCCAAATGACTTCTTTTTCCCCTGCAAAACGGCCTCTCTTTGCGGCCACTCGCCCTGGCCCACCCTGACCACCCAACCTAAACATTCCCAAATTTTGTTGGATTTCTCCAAAACTACAGTGGTCAGAAGCTAGATCCCAGCTCGGCCTTATAGCCCCAAATGCCAGCTTTCATCATATGCACAGAGGTTGGCCAAAGGACTTCTTTTTCCCCTGCAAAACGGCCTCTCTTTGCGGCCACTCGCCCTGGCCCACCCTGACCACCCAACCTAAAAATTGCCAAATTTTGCTGGATTTCTCCAAAACTACAGTGGTCAGAAGCTAGATCCCAGCTCGGCCTTATAGCCCCAAATGCCAGCTTTCATCTGATGCCCAGAGCCTGGCCAAAGGACTTCTTTTTCCCCTGCAAAATGGCCTCTCTTTGCGGCCACTCGCCCTGGCCCACCCTGACCACATAACCTAAAAATTTTCAAATTTTGTTGGATTTCTCCAAAACTACAGTGGTCAGAAGCTAGATCCCAGCTCGGCCTTATAGCCCCAAACGCCAGCTTTCATCTGATGCCCAGAGCCTGGCCAAAGGACTTCTTTATCCTCTGCAAAATGGCCTCTCTTTGCGGCCACTCGCCCTGGCCCACTCTGACCACCCAAGCAAAAATTTCCAAATTTTGCTGGATTTCTCCAAAACTACAGTGGTCAGAAGCTAGATCCCAGCTCGGCCTTGTAGCCCCAAACAGCAGCTTTCATCTGATGCCCAGAGCCTGGCCAAATGACTTCTTTTTCCCCTGCAAAACGGCCTCTCTTTGCGGCCACTCGCCCTGGCCCACCCTGACCACCCAACCTAAACATTTCCAAATTTTGTTGGATTTCTCCAAAACTACAGTGGTCAGAAGCTAGATCCCAGCTCGGCCTTATAGCCCCAAACGCCAGCTTTCATCTGATGCCCAGAGCCTGGCCAAAGGACTTCTTTTTCCCCTGCAAAATGGCCTCTCTTTGCGGCCACTCGCCCTGGCCCACCCTGACCACATAACCTAAAAATTTTCAAATTTTGTTGGATTTCTCCAAAACTACAGTGGTCAGAAGCTAGATCCCAGCTCGGCCTTATAGCCCCAAATGCCAGCTTTCTTCTTATGCACTGAGGTTGGCCAAAGGACTTCTTTTTCCCCTGCAAAACGGCCTCTCTTTGCGGCCACTCGCCCTGGCCCACCCTGACCACCCAAGCAAAAATTTCCAAATTTTGCTGGATTTCTCCAAAACTACAGTGGTCACAAGCTAGATCCCAGCTCGGCCTTATAGCCCCAAACGCCAGCTTTCATCTGATGCCCAGAGCTTGGCCAAAGGACTTCTTTTTCCCCTGCAAAACGGCCTCTCTTTGCGGCCACTCGCCCTGGCCCACCCTGACCACCCAACCTAAAAATTTCCAAATTTTGTTGGATTTCTCCAAAACTACAGTGGTCAGAAGCTAGATCCCAGCTCGGCCTTATAGCCCCAAACGCCAGCTTTCATCTGATGCCCAGAGCCTGGCCAAATGACTTCTTTTTCCCCTGCAAAATGGCCTCTATTTGCGGCCATTCGCCCTGGCCCACCCTGACCACCCCAGCAAAAATTTCCAAATTTTGATAGATTTCTCCAAAACTACAGTGGTCAGAAGCTAGATCCCAGCTCGGCCTTATAGCCCCAAATGCCAGCTTTCATCATATGCACAGAGGTTGGCCAAAGGACTTCTTTTTCCCCTGCAAAACGGCCTCTCTTTGCGGCCACTCGCCCTGGCCCACCCTGACCACATAACCTAAAAATTTTCAAATTTTGTTGGATTTCTCCAAAACTACAGTGGTCAGAAGCTAGATCCCAGCTCGGCCTTATAGCCCAAAATGCCAGCTTTCATCTGATGCCCAGAGCCTGGCCAAAGGACTTCTTTATCCCCTGCAAAATGGCCTCTCTTTGCGGCCACTCGCCCTGGCCCACTCTGACCACCCAAGCAAAAATTTCCAAATTTTGCTGGATTTCTCCAAAACTACAGTGGTCAGAAGCTAGATCCCAGCTCGGCCTTATAGCCCCAAACACCAGCTTTCATCTGATGCCCAGAGCCTGGCCAAATGACTTCTTTTTCCCCTGCAAAACGGCCTCTCTTTGCGGCCACTCGCCCTGGCCCACCCTGACCACCCAACCTAAACATTTCCAAATTTTGTTGGATTTCTCCAAAACTACAGTGGTCAGAAGCTAGATCCCAGCTCGGCCTTATAGCCCCAAATGCCAGCTTTCATCTGATGCCCAGAGCTTGGCCAAATGACTTCTTTTTCCCCTGCAAAATGGCCTCTCTTTGCGGCCACTCGCCCTGGCCCACCCTGACCACCCAACCTAAACATTTCCAAATTTTGCTGGATTTCTTCAAAACTACAGTGGTCAGAAGCTAGATTCCAGCTCGGCCTTGTAGCCCCAAAGGCCAGCTCTCATCTGATGCCCATAGCCTGGCCAAATGACTTCTTTTTCCCCTGCAAAATGGCCTCTCTTTGCGGCCACTCGCCCTGGCCCACCCTGACCACCCAACCTAAAAATTTCCAAATTTTGTTGGATTTCTCCAAAACCACAGTGGTCAGAAGCTAGATCCCAGCTCGGCCTTATAGCCCCAAATGCCAGCTTTCTTCTTATGCACTGAGGTTGGCCAAAGGACTTCTTTTTCCCCTGCAAAACGGCCTCTCTTTGCGGCCACTCGCCCTGGCCCACCCTGACCACCCAAGCAAAAATTTCCAAATTTTGCTGGATTTCTCCAAAACTACAGTGGTCAGAAGCTAGATCCCAGCTCGGCCTTGTAGCCCCAAACAGCAGCTTTCATCTGATGCCCAGAGCCTGGCCAAATGACTTCTTTTTCCCCTGCAAAACGGCCTCTCTTTGCGGCCACTCGCCCTGGCCCACCCTGACCACCCAACCTAAACATTTCCAAATTTTGTTGGATTTCTCCAAAACTACAGTGGTCAGAAGCTAGATCCCAGCTCGGCCTTATAGCCCCAAACACCAGCTTTCATCTGATGCCCAGAGCCTGGCCAAATGACTTCTTTTTCCCCTGCAAAATGGCCTCTCTTTGCGGCCACTCGCCCTGGCCCACCCTGACCACCCAAGCAAACATTTCCAAATTTTGCTGGATTTCTTCAAAACTACAGTGATCACAAGCTAGATTCCAGCTCGGCCTTATAGCCCCAAATGCCAGCTTTCATCATATGCACAGAGGTTGGCCAAAGGACTTCTTTTTCCCCTGCAAAACGGCCTCTCTTTGCGGCCACTCGCCCTGGCCCACCCTGACCACCCAACCTAAAAATTTCCAAATTTTGTTGGATTTCTCCAAAACTACAGTGGTCACAAGCTAGATCCCAGCTCGGCCTTATAGCCCCAAACGCCAGCTTTCATCTGATGCCCAGAGCCTGGCCAAAGGACTTCTTTTTCCCCTGCAAAATGGCCTCTCTTTGCGGCCACTCGCCCTGGCCCACCCTGACCACATAACCTAAAAATTTTCAAATTTTGTTGGATTTCTCCAAAGCTACAGTGGTCAGAAGCTAGATCCCAGCTCGGCCTTATAGCCCCAAATGCCAGCTTTCTTCTTATGCACTGAGGTTGGCCAAAGGACTTCTTTTTCCCCTGCAAAACGGCCTCTCTTTGCGGCCACTCGCCCTGGCCCACCCTGACCACCCAAGCAAAAATTTCCAAATTTTGATGGATTTCTCCAAAACCACAGTGGTCACAAGCTAGATCCCAGCTCGGCCTTATAGCCCCAAACGCCAGCTTTCATCTGATGCCCAGAGCTTGGCCAAATGACTTCTTTTTCCCCTGCAAAACGGCCTCTCTTTGCGGCCACTCGCCCTGGCCCACCCTGACCACCCAACCTAAACATTTCCAAATTTTGTTGGATTTCTCCAAAACTACAGTGGTCAGAAGCTAGATCCCAGCTCGGCCTTATAGCCCCAAACGCCAGCTTTCATCTGATGCCCAGAGCCTGGCCAAATGACTTCTTTTTCCCCTGCAAAATGGCCTCTATTTGCGGCCATTCGCCCTGGCCCACCCTGACCACCCCAGCAAAAATTTCCAAATTTTGATAGATTTCTCCAAAACTACAGTGGTCAGAAGCTAGATCCCAGCTCGGCCTTATAGCCCCAAATGCCAGCTTTCATCATATGCACAGAGGTTGGCCAAAGGACTTCTTTTTCCCCTGCAAAACGGCCTCTCTTTGCGGCCACTCGCCCTGGCCCACCCTGACCACATAACCTAAAAATTTTCAAATTTTGTTGGATTTCTCCAAAACTACAGTGGTCAGAAGCTAGATCCCAGCTCGGCCTTATAGCCCAAAATGCCAGCTTTCATCTGATGCCCAGAGCCTGGCCAAAGGACTTCTTTATCCCCTGCAAAATGGCCTCTCTTTGCGGCCACTCGCCCTGGCCCACTCTGACCACCCAAGCAAAAATTTCCAAATTTTGCTGGATTTCTCCAAAACTACAGTGGTCAGAAGCTAGATCCCAGCTCGGCCTTATAGCCCCAAACACCAGCTTTCATCTGATGCCCAGAGCCTGGCCAAATGACTTCTTTTTCCCCTGCAAAACGGCCTCTCTTTGCGGCCACTCGCCCTGGCCCACCCTGACCACCCAACCTAAACATTTCCAAATTTTGTTGGATTTCTCCAAAACTACAGTGGTCAGAAGCTAGATCCCAGCTCGGCCTTATAGCCCCAAATGCCAGCTTTCATCTGATGCCCAGAGCTTGGCCAAATGACTTCTTTTTCCCCTGCAAAATGGCCTCTCTTTGCGGCCACTCGCCCTGGCCCACCCTGACCACCCAACCTAAACATTTCCAAATTTTGCTGGATTTCTTCAAAACTACAGTGGTCAGAAGCTAGATTCCAGCTCGGCCTTGTAGCCCCAAATGCCAGCTCTCATCTGATGCCCATAGCCTGGCCAAATGACTTCTTTTTCCCCTGCAAAATGGCCTCTCTTTGCGGCCACTCGCCCTGGCCCACCCTGACCACCCAACCTAAAAATTTCCAAATTTTGTTGGATTTCTCCAAAACCACAGTGGTCAGAAGCTAGATCCCAGCTCGGCCTTATAGCCCCAAATGCCAGCTTTCTTCTTATGCACTGAGGTTGGCCAAAGGACTTCTTTTTCCCCTGCAAAACGGCCTCTCTTTGCGGCCACTCGCCCTGGCCCACCCTGACCACCCAAGCAAAAATTTCCAAATTTTGCTGGATTTCTCCAAAACTACAGTGGTCAGAAGCTAGATCCCAGCTCGGCCTTGTAGCCCCAAACAGCAGCTTTCATCTGATGCCCAGAGCCTGGCCAAATGACTTCTTTTTCCCCTGCAAAACGGCCTCTCTTTGCGGCCACTCGCCCTGGCCCACCCTGACCACCCAACCTAAACATTTCCAAATTTTGTTGGATTTCTCCAAAACTACAGTGGTCAGAAGCTAGATCCCAGCTCGGCCTTATAGCCCCAAACACCAGCTTTCATCTGATGCCCAGAGCCTGGCCAAATGACTTCTTTTTCCCCTGCAAAATGGCCTCTATTTGCGGCCATTCGCCCTGGCCCACCCTGACCACCCCAGCAAAAATTTCCAAATTTTGATAGATTTCTCCAAAACTACAGTGGTCAGAAGCTAGATCCCAGCTCGGCCTTATAGCCCCAAATGCCAGCTTTCATCATATGCACAGAGGTTGGCCAAAGGACTTCTTTTTCCCCTGCAAAACGGCCTCTCTTTGCGGCCACTCGCCCTGGCCCACCCTGACCACATAACCTAAAAATTTTCAAATTTTGTTGGATTTCTCCAAAACTACAGTGGTCAGAAGCTAGATCCCAGCTCGGCCTTATAGCCCAAAATGCCAGCTTTCATCTGATGCCCAGAGCCTGGCCAAAGGACTTCTTTATCCCCTGCAAAATGGCCTCTCTTTGCGGCCACTCGCCCTGGCCCACTCTGACCACCCAAGCAAAAATTTCCAAATTTTGCTGGATTTCTCCAAAACTACAGTGGTCAGAAGCTAGATCCCAGCTCGGCCTTATAGCCCCAAACACCAGCTTTCATCTGATGCCCAGAGCCTGGCCAAATGACTTCTTTTTCCCCTGCAAAACGGCCTCTCTTTGCGGCCACTCGCCCTGAGCCCACCCTGACCACCCAACCTAAACATTTCCAAATTTTGTTGGATTTCTCCAAAACTACAGTGGTCAGAAGCTAGATCCCAGCTCGGCCTTATAGCCCCAAATGCCAGCTTTCATCTGATGCCCAGAGCTTGGCCAAATGACTTCTTTTTCCCCTGCAAAATGGCCTCTCTTTGCGGCCACTCGCCCTGGCCCACCCTGACCACCCAACCTAAACATTTCCAAATTTTGCTGGATTTCTTCAAAACTACAGTGGTCAGAAGCTAGATTCCAGCTCGGCCTTGTAGCCCCAAAGGCCAGCTCTCATCTGATGCCCATAGCCTGGCCAAATGACTTCTTTTTCCCCTGCAAAATGGCCTCTCTTTGCGGCCACTCGCCCTGGCCCACCCTGACCACCCAACCTAAAAATTTCCAAATTTTGTTGGATTTCTCCAAAACCACAGTGGTCAGAAGCTAGATCCCAGCTCGTCCTTATAGCCCCAAATGCCAGCTTTCTTCTTATGCACTGAGGTTGGCCAAAGGACTTCTTTTTCCCCTGCAAAACGGCCTCTCTTTGCGGCCACTCGCCCTGGCCCACCCTGACCACCCAAGCAAAAATTTCCAAATTTTGCTGGATTTCTCCAAAACTACAGTGGTCAGAAGCTAGATCCCAGCTCGGCCTTGTAGCCCCAAACAGCAGCTTTCATCTGATGCCCAGAGCCTGGCCAAATGACTTCTTTTTCCCCTGCAAAACGGCCTCTCTTTGCGGCCACTCGCCCTGGCCCACCCTGACCACCCAACCTAAACATTTCCAAATTTTGTTGGATTTCTCCAAAACTACAGTGGTCAGAAGCTAGATCCCAGCTCGGCCTTATAGCCCCAAACACCAGCTTTCATCTGATGCCCAGAGCCTGGCCAAATGACTTCTTTTTCCCCTGCAAAATGGCCTCTCTTTGCGGCCACTCGCCCTGGCCCACCCTGACCACCCAAGCAAACATTTCCAAATTTTGCTGGATTTCTTCAAAACTACAGTGATCACAAGCTAGATTCCAGCTCGGCCTTATAGCCCCAAATGCCAGCTTTCATCATATGCACAGAGGTTGGCCAAAGGACTTCTTTTTCCCCTGCAAAACGGCCTCTCTTTGCGGCCACTCGCCCTGGCCCACCCTGACCACCCAACCTAAACATTTCCAAATTTTGTTGGATTTCTCCAAAACTACAGTGGTCACAAGCTAGATCCCAGCTCGGCCTTATAGCCCCAAACGCCAGCTTTCATCTGATGCCCAGAGCCTGGCCAAAGGACTTCTTTTTCCCCTGCAAAATGGCCTCTCTTTGCGGCCACTCGCCCTGGCCCACCCTGACCACATAACCTAAAAATTTTCAAATTTTGTTGGATTTCTCCAAAACTACAGTGGTCAGAAGCTAGATCCCAGCTCGGCCTTATAGCCCCAAATGCCAGCTTTCTTCTTATGCACTGAGGTTGGCCAAAGGACTTCTTTTTCCCCTGCAAAACGGCCTCTCTTTGCGGCCACTCGCCCTGGCCCACCCTGACCACCCAAGCAAAAATTTCCAAATTTTGATGGATTTCTCCAAAACCACAGTGGTCACAAGCTAGATCCCAGCTCGGCCTTATAGCCCCAAACGCCAGCTTTCATCTGATGCCCAGAGCTTGGCCAAATGACTTCTTTTTCCCCTGCAAAACGGCCTCTCTTTGCAGCCACTCGCCCTGGCCCACCCTGACCACCCAACCTAAACATTTCCAAATTTTGTTGGATTTCTCCAAAACTACAGTGGTCAGAAGCTAGATCCCAGCTCGGCCTTATAGCCCCAAACGCCAGCTTTCATCTGATGCCCAGAGCCTGGCCAAATGACTTCTTTTTCCCCTGCAAAACGGCCTCTCTTTGCGGCCACTCGCCCTGGCCCACCCTGACCACCCAACCTAAACATTTCCAAATTTTGTTGGATTTCTCCAAAACTACAGTGGTCAGAAGCTAGATCCCAGCTCGGCCTTATAGCCCCAAATGCCAGCTTTCATCATATGCACAGAGGTTGGCCAAAGGACTTCTTTTTCCCCTGCAAAACGGCCTCTCTTTGCGGCCACTCGCCCTGGCCCACCCTGACCACCCAACCTAAAAATTTCCAAATTTTGTTGGATTTCTCCAAAACTACAGTGGTCAGAAGCTAGATCCCAGCTCGGCCTTATAGCCCCAAACGCCAGCTTTCATCTGATGCCCAGAGCCTGGCCAATGACTTCTTTTTCCCCTGCAAAATGGCCTCTATTTGCGGCCATTCGCCCTGGCCCACCCTGACCACCCCAGCAAAAATTTCCAAATTTTGATGGATTTCTCCAAAACCACAGTGGTCAGAAGCTAGATCCCAGCTCGGCCTTATAGCCCCAAACGCCAGCTTTCATCTGATGCCCAGAGCCTGGCCAAAGGACTTCTTTTTCCCATGCAAAATGGCCTCTCTTTGCGGCCACTCGCCCTGGCCCACCCTGACCACATAACCTAAAAATTTTCAAATTTTGTTGGATTTCTCCAAAACTACAGTGGTCAGAAGCTAGATCCCAGCTCGGCCTTATAGCCCCAAATGCCAGCTTTCATCTGATGCCCAGAGCCTGGCCAAAGGACTTCTTTATCCCCTGCAAAATGGCCTCTCTTTGCGGCCACTCGCCCTGGCCCACTCTGACCACCCAAGCAAAAATTTCCAAATTTTGCTGGATTTCTCCAAAACTACAGTGGTCAGAAGCTAGATCCCAGCTCGGCCTTATAGCCCCAAACACCAGCTTTCATCTGATGCCCAGAGCCTGGCCAAATGACTTCTTTTTCCCCTGCAAAACGGCCTCTCTTTGCGGCCACTCGCCCTGGCCCACCCTGACCACCCAACCTAAACATTTCCACATTTTGTTGGATTTCTCCAAAACTACAGTGGTCAGAAGCTAGATCCCAGCTCGGCCTTATAGCCCCAAAGGCCAGCTTTCATCTGATGCCCAGAGCCTGGCCAAAGGACTTCTTTATCCCCTGCAAAATGGCCTCTCTTTGCGGCCACTCGCCCTGGCCCACCCTGACCACCCAACCTAAACATTTCCAAATTTTGCTGGATTTCCTCAAAACTACAGTGGTCAGAAGCTAGATTCCAGCTCGGACTTGTAGCCCCAAACGCCAGCTCTCATCTGATGCCCATAGCCTGGCCAAATGACTTCTTTTTCCCCTGCAAAATGGCCTCTCTTTGCGGCCACTCGCCGTGGCCCACCCTGACCACCCAACCTAAACATTTCCAAATTTTGTTGGATTTCTTCAAAACCACAGTGGTCAGAAGCTAGATCCCAGCTCGGCCTTATAGCCCCATATGCCAGCTTTCCTCTGATGCCCAGAGCCTGGCCAAATGACTTCTTTTTCCCCTGCAAAATGGCCTCTCTTTGCGGCCACTCGCCCTGGCCCACCCTGACCACACAACCTAAACATTTCCAAATTTTGTTGGATTTCTCCAAAACTACAGTGGTCAGAAGCTAGATCCCAGCTCGGCCTTATAGCCCCAAACACCAGCTTTCATCTGATGCCCAGAGCCTGGCCAAATGACTTCTTTTTCCCCTGCAAAACGGCTTCTATTTGCGGCCACTCGCCCTGGCCCACCCTGACCACCCAACCTAAACATTTCCAAATTTTGTTGGATTTCTCCAAAACTACAGTGGTCAGAAGCTAGATCCCAGCTCGGCCTTATAGCCCCAAACGCCAGCTTTCATCTGATGCCCAGAGGTTGGCCAAATGACTTCTTTTTCCCCTGCAAAATGGCCTCTCTTTGCGGCCACTCGCCCTGGCCCACTCTGACCACCCAAGCAAACATTTCCAAATTTTGCTGGATTTCTCCAAAACTACAGTGATCACAAGCTAGATTCCAGCTCGGCCTTATAGCCCCAAACGCCAGCTTTCATCTGATGCCCAGAGCCTGGCCAAATGACTTCTTTTTCCCCTGCAAAATGGCCTCTCTTTGCGGCCACTCGCCCTGGCCCACCCTGACCACCCAAGCAAACATTTCCAAATTTTGCTGGATTTCTTCAAAACTACAGTGATCACAAGCTAGATTCCAGCTCGGCCTTGTAGCCCTAAACGCCAGCTTTCATCTGATGCCCAGAGCCTGGCCAAATGACTTCTTTTCCCCTGCAAAATGGCCTCTCTTTGCGGCCACTCGCCCTGGCCCACCCTGACCACCCAACCTAAAAATTTCCAAATTTTGATGGATTTCTCCAAAACTACAGTGGTCAGAAGCTAGATCCCAGCTCAGCCTTATAGCCCCAAACGCCAGCTTTCATCTGATGCCCAGAGCCTGGCCAAAGGACTTCTTTTTCCCCTGCAAAATGGCCTCTCTTTGCGGCCACTCGCCCTGGCCCACCCTGACCACATAACCTAAAAATTTTCAAATTTTGTTGGATTTCTCCAAAACTACAGTGGTCAGAAGCTAGATCCCAGCTCGGCCTTATATCCCCAAACGCCAGCTTTCATCTGATGCCCAGAGCCTGGCCAAATGACTTCTTTTTCCCCTGCAAAATGGCCTCTCTTTGCGGCCACTAGCCCTGGCCCACCATGACCACCCAAGCAAACATTTCCAAATTTTGCTGGATTTCTCCAAAACTACAGTGGTCAGAAGCTAGATCCCAGCTCGGCCTTATAGCCCCAAACGCCAGCTTTCATCTGATGCCCAGAGCCTGGCCAAATGACTTCTTTTTCCCCTGCAAAATGGCCTCTCTTTGCGGCCACTCGCCCTGGCCCACCCTGACCACCCAATCTAAACATTTCCAAATTTTGTTGGATTTCTCCAAAACTACAGTGATCACAAGCTAGATCCCAGCTCGGCCTTATAGCCCCAAATGCCAGCTTTCATCTGATGCCCAGAGCCTGGCCAAAGGACTTCTTTTTCCCCTGCAAAATGGCCTCTCTTTGCGGCCACTCGCCCTGGCCCACCCTGACCACCCAAGCAAACATTTCCAAATTTTGCTGGATTTCTTCAAAACTACAGTGATCACAAGCTAGATTACAGCTCGGCCTTGTAGCTCCAAACGCCAGCTTTCATCTGATGCCCAGAGCCTGGCCAAAGGACTTCTTTTTCCCCTGCAAAACGGCCTCTCTTTGCGGCCACTCGCCCTGGCCCACCCTGACCACCCAACCTAAACATTTCCAAATTTTGTTGGATTTCTCCAAAACCACAGTGGTCAGAAGCTAGATCCCAGCTCGGCCTTATAGCCCCAAACGCCAGCTTTCATCTGATGCCCAGAGCCTGGCCAAATGACTTCTTTTTCCCCTGCAAAATGGCCTCTCTTTGCGGCCACTCGCCCTGGCCCACCATGACCACCCAATCTAAACATTTCCAAATTTTGTTGGATTTCTCCAAAACTACAGTGATCACAAGCTAGATCCCAGCTCGGCCTTATAGCCCCAAATGCCAGCTTTCATCTGATGCCCAGAGCCTGGCCAAAGGACTTCTTTTTCCCCTGCAAAATGGCCTCTCTTTGCGGCCACTCGCCCTGGCCCACCCTGACCACCCAAGCAAACATTTCCAAATTTTGCTGGATTTCTTCAAAACTACAGTGATCACAAGCTAGATTCCAGCTCGGCCTTGTAGCCCCAAACGCCAGCTTTCATCTGATGCCCAGAGCCTGGCCAATGACTTCTTTTTCCCCTGCAAAATGGCCTCTATTTGCGGCCATTCGCCCTGGCCCACCCTGACCACCCCAGCAAAAATTTCCAAATTTTGATGGATTTCTCCAAAACTACAGTGGTCAGAAGCTAGATCCCAGCTCGGCCTTATAGCCCCAAACGCCAGCTTTCATCTGATGCCCAGAGCCTGGCCAAAGGACTTCTTTTTCCCCTGCAAAATGGCCTCTCTTTGCGGCCACTCGCCCTGGCCCACCCTGACCACATAACCTAAAAATTTTCAAATTTTGTTGGATTTCTCCAAAACTACAGTGGTCAGAAGCTAGATCCCAGCTCGGCCTTATATCCCCAAACGCCAGCTTTCATCTGATGCCCAGAGCCTGGCCAAAGGACTTCTTTATCCCCTGCAAAATGGCCTCTCTTTGCGGCCACTCGCCCTGGCCCACTCTGACCACCCAAGCAAAAATTTCCAAATTTTGCTGGATTTCTCCAAAACTACAGTGGTCAGAAGCTAGATCCCAGCTCGGCCTTATAGCCCCAAACACCAGCTTTCATCTGATGCCCAGAGCCTGGCCAAATGACTTCTTTTTCCCCTGCAAAACGGCCTCTCTTTGCGGCCACTCGCCCTGGCCCACCCTGACCACCCAACCTAAACATTTCCAAATTTTGTTGGATTTCTCCAAAACTACAGTGGTCAGAAGCTAGATCCCAGCTCGGCCTTATAGCCCCAAAGGCCAGCTTTCATCTGATGCCCAGAGCTTGGCCAAATGACTTCTTTTTCCCCTGCAAAATGGCCTCTCTTTGCGGCCACTCGCCCTGGCCCACCCTGACCACCCAACCTAAACATTTCCAAATTTTGCTGGATTTCTTCAAAACTACAGTGGTCAGAAGCTAGATTCCAGCTCGGCCTTGTAGCCCCAAACGCCAGCTCTCATCTGATGCCCATAGCCTGGCCAAATGACTTCTTTTTCCCCTGCAAAATGGCCTCTCTTTGCGGCCACTCGCCCTGGCCCACCCTGACCACTTAACCTAAACATTTCTAAATTTTGTTGGATTTCTCCAAAACTACAGTGGTCAGAAGCTAGATCCCAGCTCGGCCTTATAGCCCCAAACACCAGCTTTCATCTGATGCCCAGAGCCTGGCCAAATGACTTCTTTTTCCCCTGCAAAACGGCTTCTATTTGCGGCCACTTGCCCTGGCCCACCCTGACCACCCAACCTAAACATTTCCAAATTTTGTTGGATTTCTCCAAAACTACAGTGGTCAGAAGCTAGATCCCAGCTCGGCCTTATAGCCCCAAATGCCAGCTTTCATCTCATGCACAGAGCTTGGCCAAAGGACTTCTTTTTCCCCTGCAAAATGGCCTCTCTTTGCGGCCACTCGCCCTGGCCCACTCTGACCACCCAAGCAAACATTTCCAAATTTTGCTGGATTTCTCCAAAACTACAGTGATCACAAGCTAGATCCCAGCTCGGCCTTATAGCCCCAAACGCCAGCTTTCATCTGATGCCCAGAGCCTGGCCAAATGACTTCTTTTTCCCCTGCAAAATGGCCTCTCTTTGCGGCCACTCGCCCTGGCCCACCCTGACCACCCAAGCAAACATTTCCAAATTTTGCTGGATTTCTTCAAAACTACAGTGATCACAAGCTAGATTCCAGCTCGGCCTTGTAGCCCCAAACGCCAGCTTTCATCTGATGCCCAGAGCCTGGCCAAATGACTTCTTTTCCCCTGCCAAATGGCCTCTCTTTGCGGCCACTCGCCCTGGCCCACCCTGACCACCCAACCTAAACATTTCCAAATTTTGTTGGATTTCTCCAAAACCACAGTGGTCAGAAGCTAGATCCCAGCTCGGCCTTATAGCCCCAAACACCAGCTTTCATCTGATGCCCAGAGCCTGGCCAAATGACTTCTTTTTCCCCTGCAAAACGGCCTCTCTTTGCGGCCACTCGCCCTGGCCCACCCTGACCACCCAACCTAAACATTTCCAAATTTTGTTGGATTTCTCCAAAACTACAGTGGTCAGAAGCTAGATCCCAGCTCGGCCTTATAGCCCCAAAGGCCAGCTTTCATCTGATGCCCAGAGCTTGGCCAAATGACTTCTTTTTCCCCTGCAAAATGGCCTCTCTTTGCGGCCACTCGCCCTGGCCCACCCTGACCACCCAACCTAAACATTTCCAAATTTTGCTGGATTTCTTCAAAACTACAGTGGTCAGAAGCTAGATTCCAGCTCGGCCTTGTAGCCCCAAACGCCAGCTCTCATCTGATGCCCATAGCCTGGCCAAATGACTTCTTTTTCCCCTGCAAAATGGCCTCTCTTTGCGGCCACTCGCCGTGGCCCACCCTGACCACCCAACCTAAACATTTCCAAATTTTGTTGGATTTCTTCAAAACCACAGTGGTCAGAAGCTAGATCCCAGCTCGGCCTTATAGCCCCAAATGCCAGCTTTCATCTGATGCCCAGAGGTTGGCCAAATGACTTCTTTTTCCCCTGCAAAACGGCCTCTCTTTGCGGCCACTCGCCCTGGCCCACCCTGACCACCCAACCTAAAAATTTCCAAATTTTGATGGATTTCTCCAAAACTACAGTGGTCAGAAGCTAGATCCCAGCTCGGCCTTATAGCCCCAAACGCCAGCTTTCATCTCATGCCCAGAGCCTGGCCAAATGACTTCTTTTTCCCCTGCAAAACGGCCTCTCTTTGCGGCCACTCGCCCTGGCCCACCCTGACCACCCAACCTAAACATTTCCAAATTTTGTTGGATTTCTCCAAAACTACAGTGGTCAGAAGCTAGATCCCAGCTCGGCCTTATATCCCCAAACGCCAGCTTTCATCTGATGCCCAGAGCCTGGCCAAATGACTTCTTTTTCCCCTGCAAAATGGCCTCTCTTTGCGGCCACTCGCCCTGGCCCACCATGACCACCCAAGCAAACATTTCCAAATTTTGCTGGATTTCTCCAAAACTACAGTGGTCAGAAGCTAGATCCCAGCTCGGCCTTATAGCCCCAAACGCCAGCTTTCATCTGATGCCCAGAGCCTGGCCAAATGACTTCTTTTTCCCCTGCAAAATGGCCTCTCTTTGCGGCCACTCGCCCTGGCCCACCCTGACCACCCAATCTAAACATTTCCAAATTTTGTTGGATTTCTCCAAAACTACAGTGATCACAAGCTAGATCCCAGCTCGGCCTTATAGCCCCAAATGCCAGCTTTCATCTGATGCCCAGAGCCTGGCCAAATGACTTCTTTTTCCCCTGCAAAACGGCCTCTCTTTGCGGCCACTCGCCCTGGCCCACCATGACCACCCAAGCAAACATTTCCAAATTTTGCTGGATTTCTCCAAAACTACAGTGGTCAGAAGCTAGATCCCAGCTCGGCCTTATAGCCCCAAACGCCAGCTTTCATCTGATGCCCAGAGCCTGGCCAAATGACTTCTTTTTCCCCTGCAAAATGGCCTCTCTTTGCGGCCACTCGCCCTGGCCCACCCTGACCACCCAATCTAAACATTTCCAAATTTTGTTGGATTTCTCCAAAACTACAGTGATCACAAGCTAGATCCCAGCTCGGCCTTATAGCCCCAAATGCCAGCTTTCATCTGATGCCCAGAGCCTGGCCAAAGGACTTCTTTTTCCCCTGCAAAATGGCCTCTCTTTGCGGCCACTCGCCCTGGCCCACCCTGACCACCCAAGCAAACATTTCCAAATTTTGCTGGATTTCTTCAAAACTACAGTGATCACAAGCTAGATTACAGCTCGGCCTTGTAGCTCCAAACGCCAGCTTTCATCTGATGCCCAGAGCCTGGCCAAAGGACTTCTTTTTCCCCTGCAAAACGGCCTCTCTTTGCGGCCACTCGCCCTGGCCCACCCTGACCACCCAACCTAAACATTTCCAAATTTTGTTGGATTTCTCCAAAACCACAGTGGTCAGAAGCTAGATCCCAGCTCGGCCTTATAGCCCCAAACGCCAGCTTTCATCTGATGCCCAGAGCCTGGCCAAATGACTTCTTTTTCCCCTGCAAAATGGCCTCTCTTTGCGGCCACTCGCCCTGGCCCACCATGACCACCCAATCTAAACATTTCCAAATTTTGTTGGATTTCTCCAAAACTACAGTGATCACAAGCTAGATCCCAGCTCGGCCTTATAGCCCCAAATGCCAGCTTTCATCTGATGCCCAGAGCCTGGCCAAAGGACTTCTTTTTCCCCTGCAAAATGGCCTCTCTTTGCGGCCACTCGCCCTGGCCCACCCTGACCACCCAAGCAAACATTTCCAAATTTTGCTGGATTTCTTCAAAACTACAGTGATCACAAGCTAGATTCCAGCTCGGCCTTGTAGCCCCAAACGCCAGCTTTCATCTGATGCCCAGAGCCTGGCCAATGACTTCTTTTTCCCCTGCAAAATGGCCTCTATTTGCGGCCATTCGCCCTGGCCCACCCTGACCACCCCAGCAAAAATTTCCAAATTTTGATGGATTTCTCCAAAACTACAGTGGTCAGAAGCTAGATCCCAGCTCGGCCTTATAGCCCCAAACGCCAGCTTTCATCTGATGCCCAGAGCCTGGCCAAAGGACTTCTTTTTCCCCTGCAAAATGGCCTCTCTTTGCGGCCACTCGCCCTGGCCCACCCTGACCACATAACCTAAAAATTTTCAAATTTTGTTGGATTTCTCCAAAACTACAGTGGTCAGAAGCTAGATCCCAGCTCGGCCTTATATCCCCAAACGCCAGCTTTCATCTGATGCCCAGAGCCTGGCCAAAGGACTTCTTTATCCCCTGCAAAATGGCCTCTCTTTGCGGCCACTCGCCCTGGCCCACTCTGACCACCCAAGCAAAAATTTCCAAATTTTGCTGGATTTCTCCAAAACTACAGTGGTCAGAAGCTAGATCCCAGCTCGGCCTTATAGCCCCAAACACCAGCTTTCATCTGATGCCCAGAGCCTGGCCAAATGACTTCTTTTTCCCCTGCAAAACGGCCTCTCTTTGCGGCCACTCGCCCTGGCCCACCCTGACCACCCAACCTAAACATTTCCAAATTTTGTTGGATTTCTCCAAAACTACAGTGGTCAGAAGCTAGATCCCAGCTCGGCCTTATAGCCCCAAAGGCCAGCTTTCATCTGATGCCCAGAGCTTGGCCAAATGACTTCTTTTTCCCCTGCAAAATGGCCTCTCTTTGCGGCCACTCGCCCTGGCCCACCCTGACCACCCAACCTAAACATTTCCAAATTTTGCTGGATTTCTTCAAAACTACAGTGGTCAGAAGCTAGATCCCAGCTCGGCCTTGTAGCCCCAAACGCCAGCTCTCATCTGATGCCCATAGCCTGGCCAAATGACTTCTTTTTCCCCTGCAAAATGGCCTCTCTTTGCGGCCACTCGCCCTGGCCCACCCTGACCACTTAACCTAAACATTTCTAAATTTTGTTGGATTTCTCCAAAACTACAGTGGTCAGAAGCTAGATCCCAGCTCGGCCTTATAGCCCCAAACACCAGCTTTCATCTGATGCCCAGAGCCTGGCCAAATGACTTCTTTTTCCCCTGCAAAACGGCTTCTATTTGCGGCCACTTGCCCTGGCCCACCCTGACCACCCAACCTAAACATTTCCAAATTTTGTTGGATTTCTCCAAAACTACAGTGGTCAGAAGCTAGATCCCAGCTCGGCCTTATAGCCCCAAATGCCAGCTTTCATCTCATGCACAGAGCTTGGCCAAAGGACTTCTTTTTCCCCTGCAAAATGGCCTCTCTTTGCGGCCACTCGCCCTGGCCCACTCTGACCACCCAAGCAAACATTTCCAAATTTTGCTGGATTTCTCCAAAACTACAGTGATCACAAGCTAGATCCCAGCTCGGCCTTATAGCCCCAAACGCCAGCTTTCATCTGATGCCCAGAGCCTGGCCAAATGACTTCTTTTTCCCCTGCAAAATGGCCTCTCTTTGCGGCCACTCGCCCTGGCCCACCCTGACCACCCAAGCAAACATTTCCAAATTTTGCTGGATTTCTTCAAAACTACAGTGATCACAAGCTAGATTCCAGCTCGGCCTTGTAGCCCCAAATGCCAGCTTTCATCTCATGCCCAGAGCCTGGCCAAATGACTTCTTTTCCCCTGCAAAATGGCCTCTCTTTGCGGCCACTCGCCCTGGCCCACCCTGACCACCCAACCTAAACATTTCCAAATTTTGTTGGATTTCTCCAAAACCACAGTGGTCAGAAGCTAGATCCCAGCTCGGCCTTATAGCCCCAAACACCAGCTTTCATCTGATGCCCAGAGCCTGGCCAAATGACTTCTTTTTCCCCTGCAAAACGGCCTCTCTTTGCGGCCACTCGCCCTGGCCCACCCTGACCACCCAACCTAAACATTTCCAAATTTTGTTGGATTTCTCCAAAACTACAGTGGTCAGAAGCTAGATCCCAGCTCGGCCTTATAGCCCCAAAGGCCAGCTTTCATCTGATGCCCAGAGCTTGGCCAAATGACTTCTTTTTCCCCTGCAAAATGGCCTCTCTTTGCGGCCACTCGCCCTGGCCCACCCTGACCACCCAACCTAAACATTTCCAAATTTTGCTGGATTTCTTCAAAACTACAGTGGTCAGAAGCTAGATCCCAGCTCGGCCTTGTAGCCCCAAACGCCAGCTCTCATCTGATGCCCATAGCCTGGCCAAATGACTTCTTTTTCCCCTGCAAAATGGCCTCTCTTTGCGGCCACTCGCCCTGGCCCACCCTGACCACTTAACCTAAACATTTCTAAATTTTGTTGGATTTCTCCAAAACTACAGTGGTCAGAAGCTAGATCCCAGCTCGGCCTTATAGCCCCAAACACCAGCTTTCATCTGATGCCCAGAGCCTGGCCAAATGACTTCTTTTTCCCCTGCAAAACGGCTTCTATTTGCGGCCACTTGCCCTGGCCCACCCTGACCACCCAACCTAAACATTTCCAAATTTTGTTGGATTTCTCCAAAACTACAGTGGTCAGAAGCTAGATCCCAGCTCGGCCTTATAGCCCCAAATGCCAGCTTTCATCTCATGCACAGAGCTTGGCCAAAGGACTTCTTTTTCCCCTGCAAAATGGCCTCTCTTTGCGGCCACTCGCCCTGGCCCACTCTGACCACCCAAGCAAACATTTCCAAATTTTGCTGGATTTCTCCAAAACTACAGTGATCACAAGCTAGATCCCAGCTCGGCCTTATAGCCCCAAACGCCAGCTTTCATCTGATGCCCAGAGCCTGGCCAAATGACTTCTTTTTCCCCTGCAAAATGGCCTCTCTTTGCGGCCACTCGCCCTGGCCCACCCTGACCACCCAAGCAAACATTTCCAAATTTTGCTGGATTTCTTCAAAACTACAGTGATCACAAGCTAGATTCCAGCTCGGCCTTGTAGCCCCAAATGCCAGCTTTCATCTCATGCCCAGAGCCTGGCCAAATGACTTCTTTTCCCCTGCAAAATGGCCTCTCTTTGCGGCCACTCGCCCTGGCCCACCCTGACCACCCAACCTAAACATTTCCAAATTTTGTTGGATTTCTCCAAAACCACAGTGGTCAGAAGCTAGATCCCAGCTCGGCCTTATAGCCCCAAACACCAGCTTTCATCTGATGCCCAGAGCCTGGCCAAATGACTTCTTTTTCCCCTGCAAAACGGCCTCTCTTTGCGGCCACTCGCCCTGGCCCACCCTGACCACCCAACCTAAACATTTCCAAATTTTGTTGGATTTCTCCAAAACTACAGTGGTCAGAAGCTAGATCCCAGCTCGGCCTTATAGCCCCAAAGGCCAGCTTTCATCTGATGCCCAGAGCTTGGCCAAATGACTTCTTTTTCCCCTGCAAAATGGCCTCTCTTTGCGGCCACTCGCCCTGGCCCACCCTGACCACCCAACCTAAACATTTCCAAATTTTGCTGGATTTCTTCAAAACTACAGTGGTCAGAAGCTAGATTCCAGCTCGGCCTTGTAGCCCCAAACGCCAGCTCTCATCTGATGCCCATAGCCTGGCCAAATGACTTCTTTTTCCCCTGCAAAATGGCCTCTCTTTGCGGCCACTCGCCGTGGCCCACCCTGACCACCCAACCTAAACATTTCCAAATTTTGTTGGATTTCTTCAAAACCACAGTGGTCAGAAGCTAGATCCCAGCTCGGCCTTATAGCCCCATATGCCAGCTTTCCTCTGATGCCCATAGCCTGGCCAAATGACTTCTTTTTCCCCTGCAAAATGGCCTCTCTTTGCGGCCACTCGCCCTGGCCCACCCTGACCACTTAACCTAAACATTTCTAAATTTTGTTGGATTTCTCCAAAACTACAGTGGTCAGAAGCTAGATCCCAGCTCGGCCTTATAGCCCCAAACACCAGCTTTCATCTGATGCCCAGAGCCTGGCCAAATGACTTCTTTTTCCCCTGCAAAACGGCTTCTATTTGCGGCCACTTGCCCTGGCCCACCCTGACCACCCAACCTAAACATTTCCAAATTTTGTTGGATTTCTCCAAAACTACAGTGGTCAGAAGCTAGATTCCAGCTCGGCCTTGTAGCCCCAAACGCCAGCTTTCATCTGATGCCCAGAGCCTGGCCAAATGACTTCTTTTCCCCTGCAAAATGGCCTCTCTTTGCGGCCACTCGCCCTGGCCCACCCTGACCACCCAACCTAAACATTTCCAAATTTTGTTGGATTTCTCCAAAACCACAGTGGTCAGAAGCTAGATCCCAGCTCGGCCTTATAGCCCCAAATGCCAGCTTTCATCTGATGCCCAGAGGTTGGCCAAATGACTTCTTTTTCCCCTGCAAAACGGCCTCTCTTTGCGGCCACTCGCCCTGGCCCACCCTGACCACCCAACCTAAAAATTTCCAAATTTTGATGGATTTCTCCAAAACTACAGTGGTCAGAAGCTAGATCCCAGCTCGGCCTTATAGCCCCAAACGCCAGCTTTCATCTCATGCCCAGAGCCTGGCCAAATGACTTCTTTTTCCCCTGCAAAACGGCCTCTCTTTGCGGCCACTCGCCCTGGCCCACCCTGACCACCCAACCTAAACATTTCCAAATTTTGTTGGATTTCTCCAAAACTACAGTGGTCAGAAGCTAGATCCCAGCTCGGCCTTATAGCCCCAAATGCCAGCTTTCATCTGATGCCCAGAGCTTGGCCAAATGACTTCTTTTTCCCCTGCAAAATGGCCTCTCTTTGCGGCCACTCGCCCTGGCCCACCCTGACCACCCAACCTAAACATTTCCAAATTTTGCTGGATTTCTTCAAAACTACAGTGGTCAGAAGCTAGATTCCAGCTCGGCCTTGTAGCCCCAAAGGCCAGCTCTCATCTGATGCCCATAGCCTGGCCAAATGACTTCTTTTTCCCCTGCAAAATGGCCTCTCTTTGCGGCCACTCGCCCTGGCCCACCCTGACCACCCAACCTAAAAATTTCCAAATTTTGTTGGATTTCTCCAAAACCACAGTGGTCAGAAGCTAGATCCCAGCTCGGCCTTATAGCCCCAAATGCCAGCTTGCTTCTTATGCACTGAGGTTGGCCAAAGGACTTCTTTTTCCCCTGCAAAACGGCCTCTCTTTGCGGCCACTCGCCCTGGCCCACCCTGACCACCCAAGCAAAAATTTCCAAATTTTGCTGGATTTCTCCAAAACTACAGTGGTCAGAAGCTAGATCCCAGCTCGGCCTTATAGCCCCAAAGGCCAGCTTTCATCTGATGCCCAGAGCTTGGCCAAATGACTTCTTTTTCCCCTGCAAAATGGCCTCTCTTTGCGGCCACTCGCCCTGGCCCACCCTGACCACCCAACCTAAACATTTCCAAATTTTGCTGGATTTCTTCAAAACTACAGTGGTCAGAAGCTAGATTCCAGCTCGGCCTTGTAGCCCCAAACGCCAGCTCTCATCTGATGCCCATAGCCTGGCCAAATGACTTCTTTTTCCCCTGCAAAATGGCCTCTCTTTGCGGCCACTCGCCCTGGCCCACCCTGACCACTTAACCTAAACATTTCTAAATTTTGTTGGATTTCTCCAAAACTACAGTGGTCAGAAGCTAGATCCCAGCTCGGCCTTATAGCCCCAAACACCAGCTTTCATCTGATGCCCAGAGCCTGGCCAAATGACTTCTTTTTCCCCTGCAAAACGGCTTCTATTTGCGGCCACTTGCCCTGGCCCACCCTGACCACCCAACCTAAACATTTCCAAATTTTGTTGGATTTCTCCAAAACTACAGTGGTCAGAAGCTAGATCCCAGCTCGGCCTTATAGCCCCAAATGCCAGCTTTCATCTCATGCACAGAGCTTGGCCAAAGGACTTCTTTTTCCCCTGCAAAATGGCCTCTCTTTGCGGCCACTCGCCCTGGCCCACTCTGACCACCCAAGCAAACATTTCCAAATTTTGCTGGATTTCTCCAAAACTACAGTGATCACAAGCTAGATCCCAGCTCGGCCTTATAGCCCCAAATGCCAGCTTTCATCTGATGCCCAGAGCCTGGCCAAATGACTTCTTTTTCCCCTGCAAAATGGCCTCTCTTTGCGGCCACTCGCCCTGGCCCACCCTGACCACCCAAGCAAACATTTCCAAATTTTGCTGGATTTCTTCAAAACTACAGTGATCACAAGCTAGATTCCAGCTCGGCCTTGTAGCCCCAAACGCCAGCTTTCATCTGATGCCCAGAGCCTGGCCAAATGACTTCTTTTCCCCTGCCAAATGGCCTCTCTTTGCGGCCACTCGCCCTGGCCCACCCTGACCACCCAACCTAAACATTTCCAAATTTTGTTGGATTTCTCCAAAACCACAGTGGTCAGAAGCTAGATCCCAGCTCGGCCTTATAGCCCCAAACACCAGCTTTCATCTGATGCCCAGAGCCTGGCCAAATGACTTCTTTTTCCCCTGCAAAACGGCCTCTCTTTGCGGCCACTCGCCCTGGCCCACCCTGACCACCCAACCTAAACATTTCCAAATTTTGTTGGATTTCTCCAAAACTACAGTGGTCAGAAGCTAGATCCCAGCTCGGCCTTATAGCCCCAAAGGCCAGCTTTCATCTGATGCCCAGAGCTTGGCCAAATGACTTCTTTTTCCCCTGCAAAATGGCCTCTCTTTGCGGCCACTCGCCCTGGCCCACCCTGACCACCCAACCTAAACATTTCCAAATTTTGCTGGATTTCTCCAAAACTACAGTGGTCAGAAGCTAGATTCCAGCTCGGCCTTGTAGCCCCAAACGCCAGCTCTCATCTGATGCCCATAGCCTGGCCAAATGACTTCTTTTTCCCCTGCAAAATGGCCTCTCTTTGCGGCCACTCGCCGTGGCCCACCCTGACCACCCAACCTAAACATTTCCAAATTTTGTTGGATTTCTTCAAAACCACAGTGGTCAGAAGCTAGATCCCAGCTCGGCCTTATAGCCCCATATGCCAGCTTTCCTCTGATGCCCATAGCCTGGCCAAATGACTTCTTTTTCCCCTGCAAAATGGCCTCTCTTTGCGGCCACTCGCCCTGGCCCACCCTGACCACTTAACCTAAACATTTCTAAATTTTGTTGGATTTCTCCAAAACTACAGTGGTCAGAAGCTAGATCCCAGCTCGGCCTTATAGCCCCAAACACCAGCTTTCATCTGATGCCCAGAGCCTGGCCAAATGACTTCTTTTTCCCCTGCAAAACGGCTTCTATTTGCGGCCACTTGCCCTGGCCCACCCTGACCACCCAACCTAAACATTTCCAAATTTTGTTGGATTTCTCCAAAACTACAGTGGTCAGAAGCTAGATTCCAGCTCGGCCTTGTAGCCCCAAACGCCAGCTTTCATCTGATGCCCAGAGCCTGGCCAAATGACTTCTTTTCCCCTGCAAAATGGCCTCTCTTTGCGGCCACTCGCCCTGGCCCACCCTGACCACCCAACCTAAACATTTCCAAATTTTGTTGGATTTCTCCAAAACCACAGTGGTCAGAAGCTAGATCCCAGCTCGGCCTTATAGCCCCAAATGCCAGCTTTCATCTGATGCCCAGAGGTTGGCCAAATGACTTCTTTTTCCCCTGCAAAACGGCCTCTCTTTGCGGCCACTCGCCCTGGCCCACCCTGACCACCCAACCTAAAAATTTCCAAATTTTGATGGATTTCTCCAAAACTACAGTGGTCAGAAGCTAGATCCCAGCTCGGCCTTATAGCCCCAAACGCCAGCTTTCATCTCATGCCCAGAGCCTGGCCAAATGACTTCTTTTTCCCCTGCAAAACGGCCTCTCTTTGCGGCCACTCGCCCTGGCCCACCCTGACCACCCAACCTAAACATTTCCAAATTTTGTTGGATTTCTCCAAAACTACAGTGGTCAGAAGCTAGATCCCAGCTCGGCCTTATATCCCCAAACGCCAGCTTTCATCTGATGCCCAGAGCCTGGCCAAATGACTTCTTTTTCCCCTGCAAAATGGCCTCTCTTTGCGGCCACTAGCCCTGGCCCACCATGACCACCCAAGCAAACATTTCCAAATTTTGCTGGATTTCTCCAAAACTACAGTGGTCAGAAGCTAGATCCCAGCTCGGCCTTATAGCCCCAAACGCCAGCTTTCATCTGATGCCCAGAGCCTGGCCAAATGACTTCTTTTTCCCCTGCAAAATGGCCTCTCTTTGCGGCCACTCGCCCTGGCCCACCCTGACCACCCAATCTAAACATTTCCAAATTTTGTTGGATTTCTCCAAAACTACAGTGATCACAAGCTAGATCCCAGCTCGGCCTTATAGCCCCAAATGCCAGCTTTCATCTGATGCCCAGAGCCTGGCCAAAGGACTTCTTTTTCCCCTGCAAAATGGCCTCTCTTTGCGGCCACTCGCCCTGGCCCACCCTGACCACCCAAGCAAACATTTCCAAATTTTGCTGGATTTCTTCAAAACTACAGTGATCACAAGCTAGATTACAGCTCGGCCTTGTAGCTCCAAACGCCAGCTTTCATCTGATGCCCAGAGCCTGGCCAAAGGACTTCTTCTGCCCCTGCAAAACGGCCTCTCTTTGCGGCCACTCGCCCTGGCCCACCCTGACCACCCAACCTAAACATTTCCAAATTTTGTTGGATTTCTCCAAAACCACAGTGGTCAGAAGCTAGATCCCAGCTCGGCCTTATAGCCCCAAACGCCAGCTTTCATCTGATGCCCAGAGCCTGGCCAAATGACTTCTTTTTCCCCTGCAAAATGGCCTCTCTTTGCGGCCACTCGCCCTGGCCCACCATGACCACCCAATCTAAACATTTCCAAATTTTGTTGGATTTCTCCAAAACTACAGTGATCACAAGCTAGATCCCAGCTCGGCCTTATAGCCCCAAATGCCAGCTTTCATCTGATGCCCAGAGCCTGGCCAAAGGACTTCTTTTTCCCCTGCAAAATGGCCTCTCTTTGCGGCCACTCGCCCTGGCCCACCCTGACCACCCAAGCAAACATTTCCAAATTTTGCTGGATTTCTTCAAAACTACAGTGATCACAAGCTAGATTCCAGCTCGGCCTTGTAGCCCCAAACGCCAGCTTTCATCTGATGCCCAGAGCCTGGCCAATGACTTCTTTTTCCCCTGCAAAATGGCCTCTATTTGCGGCCATTCGCCCTGGCCCACCCTGACCACCCCAGCAAAAATTTCCAAATTTTGATGGATTTCTCCAAAACTACAGTGGTCAGAAGCTAGATCCCAGCTCGGCCTTATAGCCCCAAACGCCAGCTTTCATCTGATGCCCAGAGCCTGGCCAAAGGACTTCTTTTTCCCCTGCAAAATGGCCTCTCTTTGCGGCCACTCGCCCTGGCCCACCCTGACCACATAACCTAAAAATTTTCAAATTTTGTTGGATTTCTCCAAAACTACAGTGGTCAGAAGCTAGATCCCAGCTCGGCCTTATATCCCCAAATGCCAGCTTTCATCTGATGCCCAGAGCCTGGCCAAAGGACTTCTTTATCCCCTGCAAAATGGCCTCTCTTTGCGGCCACTCGCCCTGGCCCACTCTGACCACCCAAGCAAAAATTTCCAAATTTTGCTGGATTTCTCCAAAAGTACAGTGGTCAGAAGCTAGATCCCAGCTCGGCCTTATAGCCCCAAACACCAGCTTTCATCTGATGCCCAGAGCCTGGCCAAATGACTTCTTTTTCCCCTGCAAAACGGCCTCTCTTTGCGGCCACTCGCCCTGGCCCACCCTGACCACCCAACCTAAACATTTCCAAATTTTGTTGGATTTCTCCAAAACTACAGTGGTCAGAAGCTAGATCCCAGCTCGGCCTTATAGCCCCAAAGGCCAGCTTTCATCTGATGCCCAGAGCTTGGCCAAATGACTTCTTTTTCCCCTGCAAAATGGCCTCTCTTTGCGGCCACTCGCCCTGGCCCACCCTGACCACCCAACCTAAACATTTCCAAATTTTGCTGGATTTCTTCAAAACTACAGTGGTCAGAAGCTAGATTCCAGCTCGGCCTTGTAGCCCCAAACGCCAGCTCTCATCTGATGCCCATAGCCTGGCCAAATGACTTCTTTTTCCCCTGCAAAATGGCCTCTCTTTGCGGCCACTCGCCCTGGCCCACCCTGACCACTTAACCTAAACATTTCTAAATTTTGTTGGATTTCTCCAAAACTACAGTGGTCAGAAGCTAGATCCCAGCTCGGCCTTATAGCCCCAAACACCAGCTTTCATCTGATGCCCAGAGCCTGGCCAAATGACTTCTTTTTCCCCTGCAAAACGGCTTCTATTTGCGGCCACTTGCCCTGGCCCACCCTGACCACCCAACCTAAACATTTCCAAATTTTGTTGGATTTCTCCAAAACTACAGTGGTCAGAAGCTAGATCCCAGCTCGGCCTTATAGCCCCAAATGCCAGCTTTCATCTCATGCACAGAGCTTGGCCAAAGGACTTCTTTTTCCCCTGCAAAATGGCCTCTCTTTGCGGCCACTCGCCCTGGCCCACTCTGACCACCCAAGCAAACATTTCCAAATTTTGCTGGATTTCTCCAAAACTACAGTGATCACAAGCTAGATCCCAGCTCGGCCTTATAGCCCCAAACGCCAGCTTTCATCTGATGCCCAGAGCCTGGCCAAATGACTTCTTTTTCCCCTGCAAAATGGCCTCTCTTTGCGGCCACTCGCCCTGGCCCACCCTGACCACCCAAGCAAACATTTCCAAATTTTGCTGGATTTCTTCAAAACTACAGTGATCACAAGCTAGATTCCAGCTCGGCCTTGTAGCCCCAAACGCCAGCTTTCATCTGATGCCCAGAGCCTGGCCAAATGACTTCTTTTCCCCTGCAAAATGGCCTCTCTTTGCGGCCACTCGCCCTGGCCCACCCTGACCACCCAACCTAAACATTTCCAAATTTTGTTGGATTTCTCCAAAACCACAGTGGTCAGAAGCTAGATCCCAGCTCGGCCTTATAGCCCCAAACACCAGCTTTCATCTGATGCCCAGAGCCTGGCCAAATGACTTCTTTTTCCCCTGCAAAACGGCCTCTCTTTGCGGCCACTCGCCCTGGCCCACCCTGACCACCCAACCTAAACATTTCCAAATTTTGTTGGATTTCTCCAAAACTACAGTGGTCAGAAGCTAGATCCCAGCTCGGCCTTATAGCCCCAAAGGCCAGCTTTCATCTGATGCCCAGAGCTTGGCCAAATGACTTCTTTTTCCCCTGCAAAATGGCCTCTCTTTGCGGCCACTCGCCCTGGCCCACCCTGACCACCCAACCTAAACATTTCCAAATTTTGCTGGATTTCTTCAAAACTACAGTGGTCAGAAGCTAGATTCCAGCTCGGCCTTGTAGCCCCAAATGCCAGCTCTCATCTGATGCCCATAGCCTGGCCAAATGACTTCTTTTTCCCCTGCAAAATGGCCTCTCTTTGCGGCCACTCGCCGTGGCCCACCCTGACCACCCAACCTAAACATTTCCAAATTTTGTTGGATTTCTTCAAAACCACAGTGGTCAGAAGCTAGATCCCAGCTCGGCCTTATAGCCCCATATGCCAGCTTTCCTCTGATGCCCATAGCCTGGCCAAATGACTTCTTTTTCCCCTGCAAAATGGCCTCTCTTTGCGGCCACTCGCCCTGGCCCACCCTGACCACTTAACCTAAACATTTCTAAATTTTGTTGGATTTCTCCAAAACTACAGTGGTCAGAAGCTAGATCCCAGCTCGGCCTTATAGCCCCAAACACCAGCTTTCATCTGATGCCCAGAGCCTGGCCAAATGACTTCTTTTTCCCCTGCAAAACGGCTTCTATTTGCGGCCACTTGCCCTGGCCCACCCTGACCACCCAACCTAAACATTTCCAAATTTTGTTGGATTTCTCCAAAACTACAGTGGTCAGAAGCTAGATTCCAGCTCGGCCTTGTAGCCCCAAACGCCAGCTTTCATCTGATGCCCAGAGCCTGGCCAAATGACTTCTTTTCCCCTGCAAAATGGCCTCTCTTTGCGGCCACTCGCCCTGGCCCACCCTGACCACCCAACCTAAACATTTCCAAATTTTGTTGGATTTCTCCAAAACCACAGTGGTCAGAAGCTAGATCCCAGCTCGGCCTTATAGCCCCAAATGCCAGCTTTCATCTGATGCCCAGAGGTTGGCCAAATGACTTCTTTTTCCCCTGCAAAACGGCCTCTCTTTGCGGCCACTCGCCCTGGCCCACCCTGACCACCCAACCTAAAAATTTCCAAATTTTGATGGATTTCTCCAAAACTACAGTGGTCAGAAGCTAGATCCCAGCTCGGCCTTATAGCCCCAAATGCCAGCTTTCATCTCATGCACAGAGCTTGGCCAAAGGACTTCTTTTTCCCCTGCAAAATGGCCTCTCTTTGCGGCCACTCGCCCTGGCCCACTCTGACCACCCAAGCAAACATTTCCAAATTTTGCTGGATTTCTCCAAAACTACAGTGATCACAAGCTAGATCCCAGCTCGGCCTTATAGCCCCAAACGCCAGCTTTCATCTGATGCCCAGAGCCTGGCCAAATGACTTCTTTTTCCCCTGCAAAATGGCCTCTCTTTGCGGCCACTCGCCCTGGCCCACCCTGACCACCCAAGCAAACATTTCCAAATTTTGCTGGATTTCTTCAAAACTACAGTGATCACAAGCTAGATTCCAGCTCGGCCTTGTAGCCCCAAACGCCAGCTTTCATCTGATGCCCAGAGCCTGGCCAAATGACTTCTTTTCCCCTGCAAAATGGCCTCTCTTTGCGGCCACTCGCCCTGGCCCACCCTGACCACCCAACCTAAACATTTCCAAATTTTGTTGGATTTCTCCAAAACCACAGTGGTCAGAAGCTAGATCCCAGCTCGGCCTTATAGCCCCAAACACCAGCTTTCATCTGATGCCCAGAGCCTGGCCAAATGACTTCTTTTTCCCCTGCAAAACGGCCTCTCTTTGCGGCCACTCGCCCTGGCCCACCCTGACCACCCAACCTAAACATTTCCAAATTTTGTTGGATTTCTCCAAAACTACAGTGGTCAGAAGCTAGATCCCAGCTCGGCCTTATAGCCCCAAAGGCCAGCTTTCATCTGATGCCCAGAGCTTGGCCAAATGACTTCTTTTTCCCCTGCAAAATGGCCTCTCTTTGCGGCCACTCGCCCTGGCCCACCCTGACCACCCAACCTAAACATTTCCAAATTTTGCTGGATTTCTTCAAAACTACAGTGGTCAGAAGCTAGATTCCAGCTCGGCCTTGTAGCCCCAAATGCCAGCTCTCATCTGATGCCCATAGCCTGGCCAAATGACTTCTTTTTCCCCTGCAAAATGGCCTCTCTTTGCGGCCACTCGCCGTGGCCCACCCTGACCACCCAACCTAAACATTTCCAAATTTTGTTGGATTTCTTCAAAACCACAGTGGTCAGAAGCTAGATCCCAGCTCGGCCTTATAGCCCCATATGCCAGCTTTCCTCTGATGCCCATAGCCTGGCCAAATGACTTCTTTTTCCCCTGCAAAATGGCCTCTCTTTGCGGCCACTCGCCCTGGCCCACCCTGACCACTTAACCTAAACATTTCTAAATTTTGTTGGATTTCTCCAAAACTACAGTGGTCAGAAGCTAGATCCCAGCTCGGCCTTATAGCCCCAAACACCAGCTTTCATCTGATGCCCAGAGCCTGGCCAAATGACTTCTTTTTCCCCTGCAAAACGGCTTCTATTTGCGGCCACTTGCCCTGGCCCACCCTGACCACCCAACCTAAACATTTCCAAATTTTGTTGGATTTCTCCAAAACTACAGTGGTCAGAAGCTAGATTCCAGCTCGGCCTTGTAGCCCCAAACGCCAGCTTTCATCTGATGCCCAGAGCCTGGCCAAATGACTTCTTTTCCCCTGCAAAATGGCCTCTCTTTGCGGCCACTCGCCCTGGCCCACCCTGACCACCCAACCTAAACATTTCCAAATTTTGTTGGATTTCTCCAAAACCACAGTGGTCAGAAGCTAGATCCCAGCTCGGCCTTATAGCCCCAAATGCCAGCTTTCATCTGATGCCCAGAGGTTGGCCAAATGACTTCTTTTTCCCCTGCAAAACGGCCTCTCTTTGCGGCCACTCGCCCTGGCCCACCCTGACCACCCAACCTAAAAATTTCCAAATTTTGATGGATTTCTCCAAAACTACAGTGGTCAGAAGCTAGATCCCAGCTCGGCCTTATAGCCCCAAACGCCAGCTTTCATCTCATGCCCAGAGCCTGGCCAAATGACTTCTTTTTCCCCTGCAACACGGCCTCTCTTTGCGGCCACTCGCCCTGGCCCACCCTGACCACCCAACCTAAACATTTCCAAATTTTGTTGGATTTCTCCAAAACTACCGTGGTCAGAAGCTAGATCCCAGCTCGGCCTTATAGCCCCAAATGCCAGCTTTCATCTGATGCCCAGAGCTTGGCCAAATGACTTCTTTTTCCCCTGCAAAATGGCCTCTCTTTGCGGCCACTCGCCCTGGCCCACCCTGACCACCCAACCTAAACATTTCCAAATTTTGCTGGATTTCTTCAAAACTACAGTGGTCAGAAGCTAGATTCCAGCTCGGCCTTGTAGCCCCAAAGGCCAGCTCTCATCTGATGCCCATAGCCTGGCCAAATGACTTCTTTTTCCCCTGCAAAATGGCCTCTCTTTGCGGCCACTCGCCCTGGCCCACCCTGACCACCCAACCTAAAAATTTCCAAATTTTGTTGGATTTCTCCAAAACCACAGTGGTCAGAAGCTAGATCCCAGCTCGGCCTTATAGCCCCAAATGCCAGCTTTCTTCTTATGCACTGAGGTTGGCCAAAGGACTTCTTTTTCCCCTGCAAAACGGCCTCTCTTTGCGGCCACTCGCCCTGGCCCACCCTGACCACCCAAGCAAAAATTTCCAAATTTTGCTGGATTTCTCCAAAACTACAGTGGTCAGAAGCTAGATCCCAGCTCGGCCTTGTAGCCCCAAACAGCAGCTTTCATCTGATGCCCAGAGCCTGGCCAAATGACTTCTTTTTCCCCTGCAAAACGGCCTCTCTTTGCGGCCACTCGCCCTGGCCCACCCTGACCACCCAACCTAAACATTTCCAAATTTTGTTGGATTTCTCCAAAACTACAGTGGTCACAAGCTAGATCCCAGCTCGGCCTTATAGCCCCAAACGCCAGCTTTCATCTGATGCCCAGAGCCTGGCCAAAGGACTTCTTTTTCCCCTGCAAAATGGCCTCTCTTTGCGGCCACTCGCCCTGGCCCACCCTGACCACATAACCTAAAAATTTTCAAATTTTGTTGGATTTCTCCAAAACTACAGTGGTCAGAAGCTAGATCCCAGCTCGGCCTTATAGCCCCAAATGCCAGCTTTCTTCTTATGCACTGAGGTTGGCCAAAGGACTTCTTTTTCCCCTGCAAAACGGCCTCTCTTTGCGGCCACTCGCCCTGGCCCACCCTGACCACCCAAGCAAAAATTTCCAAATTTTGATGGATTTCTCCAAAACCACAGTGGTCACAAGCTAGATCCCAGCTCGGCCTTATAGCCCCAAACGCCAGCTTTCATCTGATGCCCAGAGCTTGGCCAAATGACTTCTTTTTCCCCTGCAAAACGGCCTCTCTTTGCGGCCACTCGCCCTGGCCCACCCTGACCACCCAACCTAAACATTTCCAAATTTTGTTGGATTTCTCCAAAACTACAGTGGTCAGAAGCTAGATCCCAGCTCGGCCGTATAGCCCCAAACGCCAGCTTTCATCTGATGCCCAGAGCCTGGCCAAATGACTTCTTTTTCCCCTGCAAAACGGCCTCTCTTTGCGGCCACTCGCCCTGGCCCACCCTGACCACCCAACCTAAACATTTCCAAATTTTGTTGGATTTCTCCAAAACTACAGTGGTCAGAAGCTAGATCCCAGCTCGGCCTTATAGCCCCAAATGCCAGCTTTCATCATATGCACAGAGGTTGGCCAAAGGACTTCTTTTTCCCCTGCAAAACGGCCTCTCTTTGCGGCCACTCGCCCTGGCCCACCCTGACCACCCAACCTAAAAATTTCCAAATTTTGTTGGATTTCTCCAAAACTACAGTGGTCAGAAGCTAGATCCCAGCTCGGCCTTATAGCCCCAAACGCCAGCTTTCATCTGATGCCCAGAGCCTGGCCAATGACTTCTTTTTCCCCTGCAAAATGGCCTCTATTTGCGGCCATTCGCCCTGGCCCACCCTGAACACCCCAGCAAAAATTTCCAAATTTTGATGGATTTCTCCAAAACCACAGTGGTCAGAAGCTAGATCCCAGCTCGGCCTTATAGCCCCAAACGCCAGCTTTCATCTGATGCCCAGAGCCTGGCCAAAGGACTTCTTTTTCCCATGCAAAATGGCCTCTCTTTGCGGCCACTCGCCCTGGCCCACCCTGACCACATAACCTAAAAATTTTCAAATTTTGTTGGATTTCTCCAAAACTACAGTGGTCAGAAGCTAGATCCCAGCTCGGCCTTATAGCCCCAAATGCCAGCTTTCATCTGATGCCCAGAGCCTGGCCAAAGGACTTCTTTATCCCCTGCAAAATGGCCTCTCTTTGCGGCCACTCGCCCTGGCCCACTCTGACGACCCAAGCAAAAATTTCCAAATTTTGCTGGATTTCTCCAAAACTACAGTGGTCAGAAGCTAGATCCCAGCTCGGCCTTATAGCCCCAAACACCAGCTTTCATCTGATGCCCAGAGCCTGGCCAAATGACTTCTTTTTCCCCTGCAAAACGGCTTCTATTTGCGGCCACTTGCCCTGGCCCACCCTGACCACCCAACCTAAACATTTCCAAATTTTGTTGGATTTCTCCAAAACTACAGTGGTCAGAAGCTAGATTCCAGCTCGGCCTTGTAGCCCCAAACGCCAGCTTTCATCTGATGCCCAGAGCCTGGCCAAATGACTTCTTTTCCCCTGCAAAATGGCCTCTCTTTGCGGCCACTCGCCCTGGCCCACCCTGACCACCCAACCTAAACATTTCCAAATTTTGTTGGATTTCTCCAAAACCACAGTGGTCAGAAGCTAGATCCCAGCTCGGCCTTATAGCCCCAAATGCCAGCTTTCATCTGATGCCCAGAGGTTGGCCAAATGACTTCTTTTTCCCCTGCAAAACGGCCTCTCTTTGCGGCCACTCGCCCTGGCCCACCCTGACCACCCAACCTAAAAATTTCCAAATTTTGATGGATTTCTCCAAAACTACAGTGGTCAGAAGCTAGATCCCAGCTCGGCCTTATAGCCCCAAACGCCAGCTTTCATCTCATGCCCAGAGCCTGGCCAAATGACTTCTTTTTCCCCTGCAAAACGGCCTCTCTTTGCGGCCACTCGCCCTGGCCCACCCTGACCACCCAACCTAAACATTTCCAAATTTTGTTGGATTTCTCCAAAACTACAGTGGTCAGAAGCTAGATCCCAGCTCGGCCTTATAGCCCCAAATGCCAGCTTTCATCTGATGCCCAGAGCTTGGCCAAATGACTTCTTTTTCCCCTGCAAAATGGCCTCTCTTTGCGGCCACTCGCCCTGGCCCACCCTGACCACCCAACCTAAACATTTCCAAATTTTGCTGGATTTCTTCAAAACTACAGTGGTCAGAAGCTAGATTCCAGCTCGGCCTTGTAGCCCCAAAGGCCAGCTCTCATCTGATGCCCATAGCCTGGCCAAATGACTTCTTTTTCCCCTGCAAAATGGCCTCTCTTTGCGGCCACTCGCCCTGGCCCACCCTGACCACCCAACCTAAAAATTTCCAAATTTTGTTGGATTTCTCCAAAACCACAGTGGTCAGAAGCTAGATCCCAGCTCGGCCTTATAGCCCCAAATGCCAGCTTTCTTCTTATGCACTGAGGTTGGCCAAAGGACTTCTTTTTCCCCTGCAAAACGGCCTCTCTTTGCGGCCACTCGCCCTGGCCCACCCTGACCACCCAAGCAAAAATTTCCAAATTTTGCTGGATTTCTCCAAAACTACAGTGGTCAGAAGCTAGATCCCAGCTCGGCCTTGTAGCCCCAAACAGCAGCTTTCATCTGATGCCCAGAGCCTGGCCAAATGACTTCTTTTTCCCCTGCAAAACGGCCTCTCTTTGCGGCCACTCGCCCTGGCCCACCCTGACCACCCAACCTAAACATTTCCAAATTTTGTTGGATTTCTCCAAAACTACAGTGGTCACAAGCTAGATCCCAGCTCGGCCTTATAGCCCCAAACGCCAGCTTTCATCTGATGCCCAGAGCCTGGCCAAAGGACTTCTTTTTCCCCTGCAAAATGGCCTCTCTTTGCGGCCACTCGCCCTGGCCCACCCTGACCACATAACCTAAAAATTTTCAAATTTTGTTGGATTTCTCCAAAACTACAGTGGTCAGAAGCTAGATCCCAGCTCGGCCTTATAGCCCCAAATGCCAGCTTTCTTCTTATGCACTGAGGTTGGCCAAAGGACTTCTTTTTCCCCTGCAAAACGGCCTCTCTTTGCGGCCACTCGCCCTGGCCCACCCTGACCACCCAAGCAAAAATTTCCAAATTTTGATGGATTTCTCCAAAACCACAGTGGTCACAAGCTAGATCCCAGCTCGGCCTTATAGCCCCAAACGCCAGCTTTCATCTGATGCCCAGAGCTTGGCCAAATGACTTCTTTTTCCCCTGCAAAACGGCCTCTCTTTGCGGCCACTCGCCCTGGCCCACCCTGACCACCCAACCTAAACATTTCCAAATTTTGTTGGATTTCTCCAAAACTACAGTGGTCAGAAGCTAGATCCCAGCTCGGCCGTATAGCCCCAAACGCCAGCTTTCATCTGATGCCCAGAGCCTGGCCAAATGACTTCTTTTTCCCCTGCAAAACGGCCTCTCTTTGCGGCCACTCGCCCTGGCCCACCCTGACCACCCAACCTAAACATTTCCAAATTTTGTTGGATTTCTCCAAAACTACAGTGGTCAGAAGCTAGATCCCAGCTCGGCCTTATAGCCCCAAATGCCAGCTTTCATCATATGCACAGAGGTTGGCCAAAGGACTTCTTTTTCCCCTGCAAAACGGCCTCTCTTTGCGGCCACTCGCCCTGGCCCACCCTGACCACCCAACCTAAAAATTTCCAAATTTTGTTGGATTTCTCCAAAACTACAGTGGTCAGAAGCTAGATCCCAGCTCGGCCTTATAGCCCCAAACGCCAGCTTTCATCTGATGCCCAGAGCCTGGCCAATGACTTCTTTTTCCCCTGCAAAATGGCCTCTATTTGCGGCCATTCGCCCTGGCCCACCCTGACCACCCCAGCAAAAATTTCCAAATTTTGATGGATTTCTCCAAAACCACAGTGGTCAGAAGCTAGATCCCAGCTCGGCCTTATAGCCCCAAACGCCAGCTTTCATCTGATGCCCAGAGCCTGGCCAAAGGACTTCTTTTTCCCATGCAAAATGGCCTCTCTTTGCGGCCACTCGCCCTGGCCCACCCTGACCACATAACCTAAAAATTTTCAAATTTTGTTGGATTTCTCCAAAACTACAGTGGTCAGAAGCTAGATCCCAGCTCGGCCTTATAGCCCCAAATGCCAGCTTTCATCTGATGCCCAGAGCCTGGCCAAAGGACTTCTTTATCCCCTGCAAAATGGCCTCTCTTTGCGGCCACTCGCCCTGGCCCACTCTGACGACCCAAGCAAAAATTTCCAAATTTTGCTGGATTTCTCCAAAACTACAGTGGTCAGAAGCTAGATCCCAGCTCGGCCTTATAGCCCCAAACACCAGCTTTCATCTGATGCCCAGAGCCTGGCCAAATGACTTCTTTTTCCCCTGCAAAACGGCCTCTCTTTGCGGCCACTCGCCCTGGCCCACCCTGACCACCCAACCTAAACATTTCCAAATTTTGTTGGATTTCTCCAAAACTACAGTGGTCAGAAGCTAGATCCCAGCTCGGCCTTATAGCCCCAAACGCCAGCTTTCATCTGATGCCCAGAGCTTGGCCAAATGACTTCTTTTTCCCCTGCAAAATGGCCTCTCTTTGCGGCCACTCGCCCTGGCCCACCCTGACCACCCAACCTAAACATTTCCAAATTTTGCTGGATTTCCTCAAAACTACATTGGTCAGAAGCTAGATTCCAGCTCGGACTTGTAGCCCCAAACGCCAGCTCTCATCTGATGCCCATAGCCTGGCCAAATGACTTCTTTTTCCCCTGCAAAATGGCCTCTCTTTGCGGCCACTCGCCGTGGCCCACCCTGACCACCCAACCTAAACATTTCCAAATTTTGTTGGATTTCTTCAAAACCACAGTGGTCAGAAGCTAGATCCCAGCTCGGCCTTATAGCCCCATATGCCAGCTTTCCTCTGATGCCCAGAGCCTGGCCAAATGACTTCTTTTTCCCCTGCAAAATGGCTTCTCTTTGCGGCCACTCGCCCTGGCCCACCCTGACCACACAACCTAAACATTTCCAAATTTTGTTGGATTTCTCCAAAACTACAGTGGTCAGAAGCTAGATCCCAGCTCGGCCTTATAGCCCCAAACACCAGCTTTCATCTGATGCCCAGAGCCTGGCCAAATGACTTCTTTTTCCCCTGCAAAACGGCTTCTATTTGCGGCCACTTGCCCTGGCCCACCCTGACCACCCAACCTAAACATTTCCAAATTTTGTTGGATTTCTCCAAAACTACAGTGGTCAGAAGCTAGATCCCAGCTCGGCCTTATAGCCCCAAATGCAAGCTTTCATCTGATGCCCAGAGGTTGGCCAAATGACTTCTTTTTCCCCTGCAAAATGGCCTCTCTTTGCGGCCACTCGCCCTGGCCCACTCTGACCACCCAAGCAAACATTTCCAAATTTTGCTGGATTTCTCCAAAACTACAGTGATCACAAGCTAGATTCCAGCTCGGCCTTATAGCCCCAAACGCCAGCTTTCATCTGATGCCCAGAGCCTGGCCAAATGACTTCTTTTTCCCCTGCAAAATGGCCTCTCTTTGCGGCCACTCGCCCTGGCCCACCCTGACCACCCAAGCAAACATTTCCAAATTTTGCTGGATTTCTTCAAAACTACAGTGGTCAGAAGCTAGATTCCAGCTCGGCCTTGTAGCCCTAAACGCCAGCTTTCATCTGATGCCCAGAGCCTGGCCAAATGACTTCTTTTCCCCTGCAAAATGGCCTCTCTTTGCGGCCACTCGCCCTGGCCCACCCTGACCACCCAACCTAAAAATTTCCAAATTTTGATGGATTTCTCCAAAACTACAGTGGTCAGAAGCTAGATCCCAGCTCGGCCTTATAGCCCCAAACGCCAGCTTTCATCTGATGCCCAGAGCCTGGCCAAAGGACTTCTTTTTCCCCTGCAAAATGGCCTCTCTTTGCGGCCACTCGCCCTGGCCCACCCTGACCACATAACCTAAAAATTTTCAAATTTTGTTGGATTTCTCCAAAACTACAGTGGTCAGAAGCTAGATCCCAGCTCGGCCTTATATCCCCAAACGCCAGCTTTCATCTGATGCCCAGAGCCTGGCCAAATGACTTCTTTTTCCCCTGCAAAATGGCCTCTCTTTGCGGCCACTAGCCCTGGCCCACCATGACCACCCAAGCAAACATTTCCAAATTTTGCTGGATTTCTCCAAAACTATAGTGGTCAGAAGCTAGATCCCAGCTCGGCCTTATAGCCCCAAACGCCAGCTTTCATCTGATGCCCAGAGCCTGGCCAAATGACTTCTTTTTCCCCTGCAAAATGGCCTCTCTTTGCGGCCACTCGCCCTGGCCCACCCTGACCACCCAATCTAAACATTTCCAAATTTTGTTGGATTTCTCCAAAACTACAGTGATCACAAGCTAGATCCCAGCTCGGCCTTATAGCCCCAAATGCCAGCTTTCATCTGATGCCCAGAGCCTGGCCAAAGGACTTCTTTTTCCCCTGCAAAATGGCCTCTCTTTGCGGCCACTCGCCCTGGCCCACCCTGACCACCCAAGCAAACATTTCCAAATTTTGCTGGATTTCTTCAAAACTACAGTGATCACAAGCTAGATTACAGCTCGGCCTTGTAGCTCCAAACGCCAGCTTTCATCTGATGCCCAGAGCCTGGCCAAAGGACTTCTTTTTCCCCTGCAAAACGGCCTCTCTTTGCGGCCACTCGCCCTGGCCCACCCTGACCACCCAACCTAAACATTTCCAAATTTTGTTGGATTTCTCCAAAACCACAGTGGTCAGAAGCTAGATCCCAGCTCGGCCTTATAGCCCCAAACGCCAGCTTTCATCTGATGCCCAGAGCCTGGCCAAATGACTTCTTTTTCCCCTGCAAAATGGCCTCTCTTTGCGGCCACTCGCCCTGGCCCACCATGACCACCCAACCTAAACATTTCCAAATTTTGTTGGATTTCTCCAAAACTACAGTGATCACAAGCTAGATCCCAGCTCGGCCTTATAGCCCCAAATGCCAGCTTTCATCTGATGCCCAGAGCCTGGCCAAAGGACTTCTTTTTCCCCTGCAAAATGGCCTCTCTTTGCGGCCACTCGCCCTGGCCCACCCTGACCACCCAAGCAAACATTTACAAATTTTGCTGGATTTCTTCAAAACTACAGTGATCACAAGCTAGATTCCAGCTCGGCCTTGTAGCCCCAAACGCCAGCTTTCATCTGATGCCCAGAGCCTGGCCAATGACTTCTTTTTCCCCTGCAAAATGGCCTCTATTTGCGGCCATTCGCCCTGGCCCACCCTGACCACCCCAGCAAAAATTTCCAAATTTTGATGGATTTCTCCAAAACTACAGTGGTCAGAAGCTAGATCCCAGCTCGGCCTTATAGCCCCAAACGCCAGCTTTCATCTGATGCCCAGAGCCTGGCCAAAGGACTTCTTTTTCCCCTGCAAAATGGCCTCTCTTTGCGGCCACTCGCCCTGGCCCACCCTGACCACCCAACCTAAACATTTCCAAATTTTGTTGGATTTCTCCAAAACTACAGTGGTCAGAAGCTAGATCCCAGCTCGGCCTTATATCCCCAAACGCCAGCTTTCATCTGATGCCCAGAGCCTGGCCAAATGACTTCTTTTTTCCCCTGCAAAATGGCCTCTCTTTGCGGCCACTAGCCCTGGCCCACCATGACCACCCAAGCAAACATTTCCAAATTTTGCTGGATTTCTCCAAAACTATAGTGGTCAGAAGCTAGATCCCAGCTCGGCCTTATAGCCCCAAACGCCAGCTTTCATCTGATGCCCAGAGCCTGGCCAAATGACTTCTTTTTCCCCTGCAAAATGGCCTCTCTTTGCGGCCACTCGCCCTGGCCCACCCTGACCACCCAATCTAAACATTTCCAAATTTTGTTGGATTTCTCCAAAACTACAGTGATCACAAGCTAGATCCCAGCTCGGCCTTATAGCCCCAAATGCCAGCTTTCATCTGATGCCCAGAGCCTGGCCAAAGGACTTCTTTTTCCCCTGCAAAATGGCCTCTCTTTGCGGCCACTCGCCCTGGCCCACCCTGACCACCCAAGCAAACATTTCCAAATTTTGCTGGATTTCTTCAAAACTACAGTGATCACAAGCTAGATTACAGCTCGGCCTTGTAGCTCCAAACGCCAGCTTTCATCTGATGCCCAGAGCCTGGCCAAAGGACTTCTTTTTCCCCTGCAAAACGGCCTCTCTTTGCGGCCACTCGCCCTGGCCCACCCTGACCACCCAACCTAAACATTTCCAAATTTTGTTGGATTTCTCCAAAACCACAGTGGTCAGAAGCTAGATCCCAGCTCGGCCTTATAGCCCCAAACGCCAGCTTTCATCTGATGCCCAGAGCCTGGCCAAATGACTTCTTTTTCCCCTGCAAAATGGCCTCTCTTTGCGGCCACTCGCCCTGGCCCACCCTGACCACCCAACCTAAACATTTCCAAATTTTGTTGGATTTCTCCAAAACTACAGTGATCACAAGCTAGATCCCAGCTCGGCCTTATAGCCCCAAATGCCAGCTTTCATCTGATGCCCAGAGCCTGGCCAAAGGACTTCTTTTTCCCCTGCAAAATGGCCTCTCTTTGCGGCCACTCGCCCTGGCCCACCCTGACCACCCAAGCAAACATTTACAAATTTTGCTGGATTTCTTCAAAACTACAGTGATCACAAGCTAGATTCCAGCTCGGCCTTGTAGCCCCAAACGCCAGCTTTCATCTGATGCCCAGAGCCTGGCCAATGACTTCTTTTTCCCCTGCAAAATGGCCTCTATTTGCGGCCATTCGCCCTGGCCCACCCTGACCACCCCAGCAAAAATTTCCAAATTTTGATGGATTTCTCCAAAACTACAGTGGTCAGAAGCTAGATCCCAGCTCGGCCTTATAGCCCCAAACGCCAGCTTTCATCTGATGCCCAGAGCCTGGCCAAAGGACTTCTTTTTCCCCTGCAAAATGGCCTCTCTTTGCGGCCACTCGCCCTGGCCCACCCTGACCACATAACCTAAAAATTTTCAAATTTTGTTGGATTTCTCCAAAACTACAGTGGTCAGAAGCTAGATCCCAGCTCGGCCTTATAGCCCCAAACGCCAGCTTTCATCTGATGCCCAGAGCCTGGCCAAAGGACTTCTTTATCCCCTGCAAAATGGCCTCTCTTTGCGGCCACTCGCCCTGGCCCACCCTGACCACCCAAGCAAACATTTCCAAATTTTGCTGGATTTCTTCAAAACTACAGTGATCACAAGCTAGATTCCAGCTCGGCCTTGTAGCCCCAAACGCCAGCTTTCATCTGATGCCCAGAGCCTGGCCAAATGACTTCTTTTCCCCTGCAAAATGGCCTCTCTTTGCGGCCACTCGCCCTGGCCCACCCTGACCACCCAACCTAAACATTTCCAAATTTTGTTGGATTTCTCCAAAACCACAGTGGTCAGAAGCTAGATCCCAGCTCGGCCTTATAGCCCCAAACACCAGCTTTCATCTGATGCCCAGAGCCTGGCCAAATGACTTCATTTTCCCCTGCAAAACGGCCTCTCTTTGCGGCCACTCGCCCTGGCCCACCCTGACCACCCAACCTAAACATTTCCAAATTTTGTTGGATTTCTCCAAAACTACAGTGGTCAGAAGCTAGATCCCAGCTCGGCCTTATAGCCCCAAAGGCCAGCTTTCATCTGATGCCCAGAGCTTGGCCAAATGACTTCTTTTTCCCCTGCAAAATGGCCTCTCTTTGCGGCCACTCGCCCTGGCCCACCCTGACCACCCAACCTAAACATTTCCAAATTTTGCTGGATTTCTTCAAAACTACAGTGGTCAGAAGCTAGATTCCAGCTCGGCCTTGTAGCCCCAAACGCCAGCTCTCATCTGATGCCCATAGCCTGGCCAAATGACTTCTTTTTCCCCTGCAAAATGGCCTCTCTTTGCGGCCACTCGCCCTGGCCCACCCTGACCACCCAACCTAAACATTTCCAAATTTTGTTGGATTTCTTCAAAACCACAGTGGTCAGAAGCTAGATCCCAGCTCGGCCTTATAGCCCCATATGCCAGCTTTCCTCTGATGCCCATAGCCTGGCCAAATGACTTCTTTTTCCCCTGCAAAATGGCCTCTCTTTGCGGCCACTCGCCCTGGCCCACCCTGACCACTTAACCTAAAAATTTCTAAATTTTGTTGGATTTCTCCAAAACTACAGTGGTCAGAAGCTAGATCCCAGCTCGGCCTTATAGCCCCAAACACCAGCTTTCATCTGATGCCCAGAGCCTGGCCAAATGACTTCTTTTTCCCCTGCAAAACGGCTTCTATTTGCGGCCACTTGCCCTGGCCCACCCTGACCACCCAACCTAAACATTTCCAAATTTTGTTGGATTTCTCCAAAACTACAGTGGTCAGAAGCTAGATCCCAGCTCGGCCTTATAGCCCCAAATGCCAGCTTTCATCTCATGCACAGAGCTTGGCCAAAGGACTTCTTTTTCCCCTGCAAAATGGCCTCTCTTTGCGGCCACTCGCCCTGGCCCACTCTGACCACCCAAGCAAACATTTCCAAATTTTGCTGGATTTCTCCAAAACTACAGTGATCACAAGCTAGATCCCAGCTCGGCCTTATAGCCCCAAACGCCAGCTTTCATCTGATGCCCAGAGCCTGGCCAAATGACTTCTTTTTCCCCTGCAAAATGGCCTCTCTTTGCGGCCACTCGCCCTGGCCCACCCTGACCACCCAAGCAAACATTTCCAAATTTTGCTGGATTTCTTCAAAACTACAGTGATCACAAGCTAGATTCCAGCTCGGCCTTGTAGCCCCAAACGCCAGCTTTCATCTGATGCCCAGAGCCTGGCCAAATGACTTCTTTTCCCCTGCAAAATGGCCTCTCTTTGCGGCCACTCGCCCTGGCCCACCCTGACCACCCAACCTAAACATTTCCAAATTTTGTTGGATTTCTCCAAAACCACAGTGGTCAGAAGCTAGATCCCAGCTCGGCCTTATAGCCCCAAATGCCAGCTTTCATCTGATGCCCAGAGGTTGGCCAAATGACTTCTTTTTCCCCTGCAAAACGGCCTCTCTTTGCGGCCACTCGCCCTGGCCCACCCTGACCACCCAACCTAAAAATTTCCAAATTTTGATGGATTTCTCCAAAACTACAGTGGTCAGAAGCTAGATCCCAGCTCGGCCTTATAGCCCCAAACGCCAGCTTTCATCTCATGCCCAGAGCCTGGCCACAGGACTTCTTTTTCCCCTGCAAAATGGCCTCTCTTTGCGGCCACTCGCCCTGGCCCACCCTGACCACATAACCTAAAAATTTTCAAATTTTGTTGGATTTCTCCAAAACTACAGTGGTCAGAAGCTAGATCCCAGCTCGGCCTTATATCCCCAAACGCCAGCTTTCATCTGATGCCCAGAGCCTGGCCAAATGACTTCTTTTTCCCCTGCAAAACGGCCTCTCTTTGCGGCCACTCGCCCTGGCCCACCATGACCACCCAAGCAAACATTTCCAAATTTTGCTGGATTTCTCCAAAACTACAGTGGTCAGAAGCTAGATCCCAGCTCAGCCTTATAGCCCCAAATGCCAGCTTTCATCTGATGCCCAGAGCCTGGCCAAATGACTTCTTTTTCCCCTGCAAAATGGCCTCTCTTTGCGGCCACTCGCCCTGGCCCACCCTGACCACCCAATCTAAACATTTCCAAATTTTGTTGGATTTCTCCAAAACTACAGTGATCACAAGCTAGATCCCAGCTCGGCCTTATAGCCCCAAATGCCAGCTTTCATCTGATGCCCAGAGCCTGGCCAAAGGACTTCTTTTTCCCCTGCAAAATGGCCTCTCTTTGCGGCCACTCGCCCTGGCCCACCCTGACCACCCAAGCAAACATTTCCAAATTTTGCTGGATTTCTTCAAAACTACAGTGATCACAAGCTAGATTCCAGCTCGGCCTTGTAGCCCCAAACGCCAGCTTTCATCTGATGCCCAGAGCCTGGCCAAAGGACTTCTTTTTCCCCTGCAAAACGGCCTCTCTTTGCGGCCACTCGCCCTGGCCCACCCTGACCACCCAACCTAAACATTTCCAAATTTTGTTGGATTTCTCCAAAACCACAGTGGTCAGAAGCTAGATCCCAGCTCGGCCTTATAGCCCCAAACGCCAGCTTTCATCTGATGCCCAGAGCCTGGCCAAATGACTTCTTTTTCCCCTGCAAAATGGCCTCTCTTTGCGGCCACTCGCCCTGGCCCACCATGACCACCCAAGCAAACATTTCCAAATTTTGCTGGATTTCTCCAAAACTACAGTGGTCAGAAGCTAGATCCCAGCTCGGCCTTATAGCCCCAAACGCCAGCTTTCATCTGATGCCCAGAGCCTGGCCAAATGACTTCTTTTTCCCCTGCAAAACGGCCTCTCTTTGCGGCCACTCGCCCTGGACCACCCTGACCACACAAGCAAAAATTTCCAAATTTTGCTGGATTTCTCCAAAACTACAGTGGTCAGAAGCTAGATCCCAGCTCGGCCTTATAGCCCCAAATGCCAGCTTTCTTCTTATGCACTGAGGTTGGCCAAAGGACTTCTTTTTCCCCTGCAAAACGGCTTCTCTTTGCGGCCACTCGCCCTGGCCCACCCTGACCACCCAAGCAAAAATTTCCAAATTTTGCTGGATTTCTCCAAAACTACAGTGGTCAGAAGCTAGATCCCAGCTCGGCCTTATAGCCCCAAACGCCAGCTTTCATCTGATGCCCAGAGCCTGGCCAAATGACTTCTTTTTCCCCTGCAAAATGGCCTCTCTTTGCGGCCACTCGCCCTGGCCCACCCTGACCACCCAATCTAAACATTTCCAAATTTTGTTGGATTTCTCCAAAACTACAGTGGTCAGAAGCTAGATTCCAGCTCAGCCTTATAGCCCCAAACACCAGCTTTCATCTGATGCCCAGAGCCTGGCCAAAGGACTTCTTTTTCCCCTGCAAAACGGCCTCTCTTTGCGGCCACTCGCTCTGGCCCATCCTGACCACCCAAGCAAAAATTTCCAAATTTTGCTGGATTTCTCCAAAGCCAAATTGGTCAGAATCCAGGTCCTAGCAAGTGCTCAGAGCCCCAAACACTAGCTTTCTTCTGATGCCCAGAGGTTGGCCAAATGACTTCTTTTTCCCCTGCAAAACAGTCTCTCTATTCGGCCACTCGCCTTGGCCCACCCTGTCAATCTATGTTAGAAATGTCCAAATTTTGCTGGATTTCTCGAGAACTACAGTGGTCAGAATCCATGTCCCAGCAAGCATATATATGTCATCAAGAAAAATACTGAACAGAGCTGGCCCCAGCGCAGAGCCCTGAGGGACAGTAGTGGTGCCTGGCTGCCAGCTGGATCCAGCAGTGCTCATCAGCATTCTCTGTGCCGGCCATGCAGCCAGTTCTGAACCCAGCACAGACTGCTCCTGTCCCAGCCCTGTGTTGCAGCTTTTCCAGGAGTGTGCTGTGGGAGACAGTGCCAAAGGCCTTGCTGGAGTCCAAATAGACACATCCACAGCCTGTCCTGCATCCACCAGGAGGGTCACCTGGTCATAAAAGGAGACCAGGTTGGTCAAACACAACCTACCCCTCCTAAACCCCTGCTGGCTGGGTCTGATACCCTGGCCATTCTGTAAGTGCTGGGTGATGACACTCAGTATAAACTGTTCCATTTCCTCACTGGGTGCTGAGGTCAGGCCGACTGGCCTGTAATTACCAGGATCCTCCTTCCCACCCTTGGTGTGAATGGGGGTCACATTGTGCACCTTCCAGTCATCTGGAACCTCCCCAGTGAGCCAGGACTGCTGGTAAATGATGGAGAGCAGCTTGGCAAGTTCATCTGCCAGCTTCCTCATCACTCAGAGGTGGATCCCATCTGGTCCCATGGATTTATGAACATCCAAGCAGCTGAGAAGTTCTCTGACTGCCTTCTCTTGGATAATGGGGGGACCATTCTGTTCCCTGATACCATCTATCAAGTCAGGAGTGCAGTTGTCCTGGGGACAAGCCATCTTCCCACCAAAGACTGAGGCAAAGAAGGCGTTAAGCACTTCTGCCTTCTCCTCATCTGCAGTTACTAAGTTCTCCCCCTCATCCAGTGTAGAACAGAGGTTGGTCTTACCTTTCCTTTTACCATTAATATATTTGTAAAACCATTTTTATTATTCTTTACAGAAATCACCATTTTAATTTGAAAATGAGCTTTGGCCTCCCTGATTTGTTTCCTATATTCTCTAGAAGAACTCTTAAATATTTCCTGAGAGACCTGACCCTCCTTCCAAAGATGATTGATCCTCTTTTTATTCTTAAGGTCCTCCAAAACCTCCCTCCCCCTCTAGGCTGGGCGATTGCCTTGTCGCCTCATCTTTCAGCACACAGGGACTGTCTGTTCCTGTGTCCTCAAGATCTCTGTTTTGAAGCATATCCACCTTTCCTGAACCCCCCTGCATTTAAGGGCTGCTTCCCAAGGAACTCTTTTAATAAGCCACCTAAATAGGCCAAATTCTGCTCTCTGAAAGTCTAGTATAAAAGTCTTATTAATGTTCCTCCTGACTTCACCAAATATCAAGAATTTTATAATCTCGTGATCACTCTGCCCCAAGTGGCCTCCAACCACCACATCTCCCACCAGACCATCTCTATTTGCAAACAAGATCTACGCAGTACCTCCCCTGCTGAGCCCACCCACCAGCTGTGACAAAAAGTTGTCCTCCACATGCTCTAAAAATTTCCTGGACTGCCTTTTGTCAGCTGTATTGAGTTCCCAACAGATGTCTGACAAGTTGAAGTCACCTACAAGAACAAGGGTTGATGATCCAGACACATTCTCTAGCTGCTTATAGAATGACTTTTCCACCACTTTTTCCTGGCTGGGTGGACGATAACAGACTCCCAGTAGGATGTCAGCCTTGTTGGCCTTCCCCCTCATTCTCACCCACAGGCATTCAACTGTATGTTGTCAATCAGTAGTTTCAATACCTGTGGTGTCCAAAGCCTCCCTAATATAAAGGGCCACCCCTCCACCTCTTCTCCCTTTCCTGTCTCTCCTGAAGAGCTTGTAGCCATCCAGTGCAGCACTCCAGCCATGTGAGTCATCCCACCATGTTTCTGTGATGGCAATTACATCACAGCTCTGCTGTTGGATCATGGACTCCAGCTCTTCTTGTTTGTTACCCATGCTGTGTGCACTGGTATCCATGCACCTCAGCTGGGCTGCTGATTTCACCCCTAACTCGGGCTTACCACCCTTGGGCCTGTTTCCAGACAGCCCAGCTGCATCTCCTTCCCCCTTCAATCCTAGTTTAAAGCCCTCTCAACAAGTTCTGCCAGTTCGTGAGCTAAAAACCTTCATGAGCAAAAGCCCTTAAGAGAGAGATAGAGCCCATCTGGTTCCAGCAGGCCAGGTGCTGTAAAAGTTGCCCCATGACCAAAGAATTCAAAATTGTGCTGATGAGAGCAACCCTTGAGTCGCTTGTTGATGATGTGAGCTCTCCTATTGCTTTCACAGTTTTTCTCAGAGACCAAAGGGACTGAGAAAAAGACAACCTGTGCCCCTGTCCTATCAATCACTTGTCCCAGTGCCCTAAAGTCCCTTTTAATTGTCCTGATACTCCTCTTTTCAATCTGATCACTGCCAGCCTGGAGTATCAGCAGTGGCTAATAATCAGGGGGCTGAATCAGCCCAGGCAGTCTCTCAGTGATATCCCATACCTGGGCCCAGGGAGGCAGCAGACCTCTCTGTGGGGTCCAGTCTGGTTCACATATGGGGCCCTCTGTTTCCCTCAGAAGGGAGTCACCCACCATGATTATCCTTCTTTCCTTTTTGATGTTACAGGCGGTAATCCTTCTCAGACATGAATCATAATTGGGAGGCTCAAAGGACAGATCATTTTCTTCTAAATCATGTGGCTGACTCTCCAGATCCAGGGGTTCATACCTATTCCAAAGTGGCATCTGGCTAGGGAATGGGGGTCAGGAGGAATTTTTATTATTACCTCTTCAAGTAGATATCTACTCCCACTCCCCTTCATCTACCAGGTGTCCTTCTATTGTCTGAGATTAAGAGGTATAAAAGACTGTGGGAACCAAGGAGAGCATTGCTGTCCTGTGAGACCTCATGGAACCAAGGATCCACTGGAACACTGCAGGGCCTTGGGGGACTATGGCACCGTTGTGACACTGCAGGGCCCAAGGATCCAAGGGACTTTGTGACACCAAGGGGTTCCATGGAACCAAAGGGACATTGTGACACCAAGCTGGGTGTGAGTGTTCATCTGCTGGAGGGTAGGAGAACGCTGCACAGGGCCCTGGACAGGCTGGATCCAGGGCCCAAATCCAACAAGGTGAGGTTTAACAAGTCCAAGTGCCGTGTCCTGCACTTTGGCCACAACAACCTCTGCAGCACTACAGGCTGGGGACAGAGTGGCTGGACAGCAGCCAGGCAGGAAGGGACCTGCAGGGACTGATGGACAGCAGGCTGGACATGAGGCAGCAGTGTGCCCAGGTGGCCAAGAAGGCCAATGGCTCCTGGCTTGGATCAGGAATGGTGTGGCCAGCAGGAGCAGGGCAGTGATTCTTCCCCTGTGCTCTGCACTGGAATGGGCAGCACCTTGAGTGATGTGTCCAGTTTTGGGCCCCCCAATTTAGGAAAGACATGGAAGGGCTGGAGTGTGTCCAGAGAAGGGGCAACAAGGCTGAGGAGGGGTCTGGAGCACAAATCCTGTGAGGAGGGGGTGAAGGAGCTGGGGTTGCTTATCCTGGAGAATAGGAGGCTCAGGGGAGACAAGGCAATGTCAGGGCACACGTTGGACTTGATGATCTCCAAGGACTTTCCCAACCTTGCTGATTCTGGGATTCTCTGAAACCACCCTCGGAGCAGTTGCAGGATGAGCCCTGGGCCTCCTCTTCAGAAGCTCCAGCAGCCCAGGTGCCTCAGCTTCTCCTGCCAGCCCCAAAGCCCATCCTGTCAGTCCTGCAGAGCCTCTGAAGCTCCTCCTCATTGCCCAGAACAGGGAGCCCCACAAGCAGACACAGCAGCCCAGATGTGCCCCCCTGGCCTGGGATGCCTCTGGCAAGGGAGCAGCACAAGGCACTGCAGGAGCCTGCAGACAATTCCTGCAGCACTTGGAGGATGATCCTGCTGCCCAATGGACGCTCCCATGGTGCCAAGTCAGGAACTGCAATGGAGAGTGGGGCCAGAGAGGAAAGGACAAACAGGGATAGGCTGTTTGCAGGGGAGGGAACAGGAGTGGGCAATGGGAAGATATTTTTACATAGGAAGAGTAAAGAAATAAAAGATGAAGCCAAAGAAATGCTCAGGGCAGTTTGGGGGTGGCTGCCAGGCAGCCCCGGCTCTGAGCAACAGCATCTGCAGTGGGACAGGAGTCTCCCAGGTGATGGGAACAAACTTTCTGGCTGACTGCAGAGGCCAGGACAAAGCTGAGTGGTTTCCCTGGTGTCCCCCAGCCCTTGCTGGCCCCAGGGGCTGATGGCATTTGTGCTCCCTCAGGTTCATGTCCCCACAGCAGCAGCATGGGGGTGCTCCCGCCTGCTCTGTGCAATGCAAACAGGGGCTCCTGAGCCAGTGCTGCCGTGGCTGTGCCTGCAAGGATGCAGCACCTGTGTGAGCTGGGGGAGAGGCCAGGGCTGCAGAGGGGGGATGTTGCTGGCAGCTCCATGAGGACGCTCTGGGACGCTGCCCTGGGCTGTGCAGTGCACTCGGGATGGATCAGCCCCTGCTCTGCTGCTCCTTCCCGTCTCCCCCAGGGCCCTTGCAGAGCCCCAGCCATGCTGTTTGCCCCCAGCCTGCCCACGGCCAGCCTGGGGCTGCTCACCTTGGGGCTTTTCTGTGCTGAGCATTGGGCTGGCCATGTTCTTGAGAGAGCCTGGGCAAGGAGCCTGCAGCCCCCTGGCCCTGGCCTTGGGTGTCAGCGCTGCCCCAGCAGTGCCCATGGCCTGTCCCTGCTGCAGCCCCAGCACTGCCACCCCCAGGACTGTGCCCAGCCCCGAGAGCACTCAGGCCCTGCAGCAACACCAGGGCCACCAGGGCAGCGGGGCAGGGCCACGGCAGCAGCACTGGCGACACCAAGTGCTGCTGCTGCTGCTGGGCACAGCTGCTGGGCCAGCACTGATCTGCCCCAGCTCTGCACACAGACATTGCTGCTGGAGCTCCAGAGAAGGCAACATAAGGGCATCACTGCAGAAAACTCTGCTGGGAGATCCTTTAGCTCCTTTAAAGCCACCAAGAGCGCAGCCCCTCACTGACAGAGTCTGTGGCCACAGGGAAGGTGGAGGGAAATAAAATGAGAAATGCGCAAACAACTACATATCTTTGTGGACAATAAGAAAAGACTAAAGCAAAGGAAGGAAAAAACCCCAAGCAAAACCAACAAGAAGTATCAAAGATGATTTTTATTACAAGTGATTTGCTGAAATTTGCCAGCAGTTTAATGTTTCTGAAAGTATCCAGTCATCAGTGTCCACACTGCAGCCTTGAGCTCCTGGTTCCTCAGGCTGTAGATGAGGGGGTTCAGGGCTGGAGGCACCACTGAGTACAGAACTGACAGGGCCAGATCCACGGATGGGGAGGACATGGATGGGGGCTTCAGGTAGGCAAATTTGCCAGTGCTCATGAACAGAGAGACCACAGCCAGGTGAGGGAGGCAGGTGGAAAAGGCTTTGTGTTGTCCCTGCTCAGAGGGGATCCTCAGCATAGCCCTGAAGATCTGCATATAGGAGAAAAAAATAAAGAAAAAACAGCCAAATCCTAAACAGGTACTAACTGCAATGAGCCCAAGTTCCCTGAGGTAGGATTTGGAGCAGGAGAGCTTGAGGATTGCTGGGATTTCACAGAAGAACTGGCCCAGGACATTGCCATGCACAGGGGCAGGGAAAATGTATTGGCTGTGTGCAGCAGTGAATAGAGAAAGGCACTGGCCCAGGCAGCTGCTGCCATGTGGGCACAAGCTCTGCTGCCCAGGAGGGTCCTGTAGTGCAGGGGTTTGCAGATGGACACGTAGCGGTCATAGCACATGATGGTCAGGAGGGAAAACTCTGCTCCAATGAAGAACATAAAGAAAAAGAGCTGAGCAGCACATCCTTTGTAGGAGATGTTCCTGGTGTTCCAGAGGGAATTGCGCATGGCTTTGGGGACAGTGGTGCAGATGGAGTCCAGGTGGCTGAGGGCCAGGTTGAGCAGGAAGAAGAACATGGGCGTGTGCAGGTGGTGGCCGCAGGCTACGGCGCTGATGATGGGGCCGTTGCCCAGGAGGGCAGCCAGGGAGATGCCCAGCAAGAGGCAGAAGTGCAGGAGCTGCAGCTGCCGCGTGTCTGCCAATGCCAGCAGGAGGAAGTGGCTGATGGAGCTGCTGTTGGACATTTGCTGTGGCTGCACATGAGGACCTGTTCATGGAGAAAGGACAGTGACAAGTCAGGAGAGGCTGCTTTGAGCCAAACCTGGGCCATTCCCTGCAGACTGTCCCACTGGGACTCACACACCCTTGTTCCTGCTCTGGGAAGTCCTTCACCCAGGTCCCTGCCTGGGTGCAGGGCCCTGGCTGGGCCAGGCTCTGTGTGCAGGTGGGCAAGGGCAGCTCAGGAGAGCCCTGCTGGGCCCTGCAGAGGCGATGTTGCTGCTGTCCAGGGCTGAGGGCCCTTTGGGAGGCTCCCAGCAGAGAGACTGACAACCCAAAGTTACAGTTCTGGAGTCTGTGTAAATGTTCACAGCTCCAGCTGTGATGGCTGAGTGTGTCAGGAGCAGCCAGGGCTGTGCATGGGGGCTCTCAAGGAGCAATCCCTGCCCCACTGCCCTGGATTTGTGGCCATGGGGTAGAGGGACAAGGCTGGATATTCAGGATTTGCCCGGGAAATCTATCCTAATGCAGAAAGGCTTGGTTGCATTTGCACTCCCCGGTCTAAAGTAAACAGATAGAAGGAGCTGGTTTTAGGAATTGTTTTCCTACCCACACATCATGCCTGGCTCTCTGAGGTCAGAAATCCCCAGCATTCCTGCTGCACTCAGAGTTTGCCACTGAGAGATGTGAGAGACAAAGGATTCCCTGTGGCTCAGGGAAAGTGAGGGGCTCGATGGGCTTGTTCCCAACTTCTCTGGCTTTGCACCTTTGGCTGCAATCAGAGCACAATCACACTCCAGGCTCACCCTGGCATAAACCAGACCCTGCACAGAGCAGAGGGATCCCTGAATGTCTCACCATTTCTAAAGGTCTCTGGGCATGGTCTCAGCACCCCCTTTTGCCAAGGACACTCACGGCTCCCTTAGCAAACCCAGCAGCATTTCCTCAGCTGTGGCAGCTCTGCCCTTCCCCGTGGGACATTCAGGGAACTGGCAGAGGCTCTGGCACAGATTTGCACCCAGGAGGGCAGCTCAGAGCTTGGAAGGGCACAGCAAGGAGATCCCCGGCTGTGCCCATGATGGGATCTCAGGGAGGGGGTTCAGCTCATTCCCCTTTCCCATGGACTGCTTTGCCCACAGCCTCACAGGTCCCAGGGAAGCTTGGACACCCCATTCCCATGGACACCCCTGCCTGGCAGGAATGCCAAGGGCAGTGCCTGACTCAGCTGCTGCAAATGCCAGAGCCTCCCTGAGAGCAGCAGATAACAGTGACAATATCAGAGCAGGGCAGAAACAAGAGATGATGTTGTGGTGCTGTGCCTGAGAGGGCAGGGCAGAGACAGCCAGGCACTCAGGACAGTGTTCCTGTGCCCAGCTGTGCCTGGCACCTCCCACACACCAACAGTGCCCTCCTGCCCCAGCACTGCTCTCTTCAGCCCCCTCTCCTTGCCTGAGCATCTCCCTGGGCCTGGACATTCCCTCCTGAGAGGAGCCTTGTCCCTGCCAGCGCTCACAGAGCCCATCCCACCCTGTGGGCCCTGGCCCCGGCCCTACAGAAACCTGCCTGTGTGCAGGGCCCTGGCTGGGCCAGGCTCTGTGTGCAGGTGGGCAAGGGCAGCTCAGGAGAGCCCTGCTGGGCCCTGCAGAGGCGATGTTGCTGCTGTCCAGGGCTGAGGGCCCTTTGGGAGGCTCCCAGCAGAGAGACTGACAACCCAAAGTTACAGTTCTGGAGTCTGTGTAAATGTTCAAACATTCCTTTGATGATCCTGTGTGTCCCTTTCAACTCAGAATGTTCCATGATTCTGGGATTAAAATTCTTGCTCTGCTCCTCTCATGCCCCTGTTGTCTATTATCAAAAGAGAAAAATCCTTGCAACAGTGGAAGAGCAATAAAGTAAATAACAGACCTTTATTGGAAGCATTCAGTTGTCCCAGTGGGGATGGGGCACACCCAGCCCCTGATTTCAACAATTTATTAAGGTTGATTTTTAGGATATTTAACAGGAACATCCAATAGGAGTTTCAGTTAGCCCAGCTACACACCCCTGGGCCACACGCTGGAGTAGGTCCAAAGACTTCTTTGCCCTACTTTTGCTTATGACTGCTCATATTCTGGTCACAAAAGAGACTGTCCTTCTTGTAGGTTTTCTTCCTTATAATAATACGATACAGTATTTCAAGGCTGTATTTAGACAGTCTGCTTATTGTTCTAAAATCTAAGAGAAAGGTTAGGAAACGTACTAGAGTTAATTAGGGATTGAAGTTATAGAAGTATGTAATAGTAGTTTAATAGTGTTTATTAGCATTTTAATAGAGTTAAGTAAGGATTATATTTTTATAATTATATAGTAGTAATTTAGTGAGCTACGAATATATGAAAAGTGTAGAAAAAGCAAAAATCATTTTCTCATCACCCCAACATTCCCATCCTTCTCCAAGCAGGAAATTCAAAACACTCTGATTTTTCCAGCAGTGCCAGCCTGACCTTCTTTGGGAAGTGTCCTCCGGAGCTGTGCCCAGGCTGCTCTGGAGCTGGGAGTAGCCTTGCCGCACCCAGCCCCTCTCAGCAGCAGCATCTGCCCTGCTCAGGGTGGCTCCTTCCCCCCACAGTTTCTCCCCAGCGCTGGGAGCAGCTCCCCGGGCCGGCTGAGAGCTGTCCCAGGCAGGCAGCAGAGTCCCTGCCCCAGCACAGTGCCCTGGGCTGCAGGAGCCTGCTCTGCAGGACAGCCCTGGGCACCTCTGGCTGCACCCGCGGCTGCTCAGCCCTGCAGCAGAGCCTGGCAACAGGAGCTGCCTTGGGCTGTGCCTCGGCTGGGGCAGCAGGGAAAGCCAGCCCTGCCCTGGGGCCACATTCCTGCTCTGGAGCAGCTCTGAGAGTCCTCCTGAAAGCTCCTAAAAGCTGTGGGATGTGCCAGCTCCAGGAGATCCCTGCAGGAATTGCAGCTTCTCTTCCCACAGCCAGGGAATGGCTGTTTGAAACCTGGGATGATTTCTGCTCTAGTGAGCCCTGAGTGAGCTCTGCTCTGTGCTCCCAGCCCAGGCTGAGTTTAACCCCTCTGTGCCTCTGGGTTATGCCCGGGCTGGCTGCAGGCAGTGCCCCAGCCCTGCTGGGCTGTGCACAGGAGCTGCTCCTGGCCAGAGCTGTCTCTCTGCAGCGCTGCCCTTGCCAGAAGCTGTCTCTGTGCCAGGAGCCCAGCCCAGCTCAGCAGCACAGACACAGCACCAAGACTTGAATGATCCTCTGGGGCTTTGTGCTCAGGTCCTGAACATCAGTCCCTGAGAGGCAGCTGAAGAAACCTCTCCAGAACTCCAAGTTAGAATCCAACTCCAAACTTTCTTGGACTTTTAATGGCTCCCACTGTGGGACACGACTGAGAAAGTGTCCCCAGGCCCCAGGCAGAGCAGAGAACTGGAGGCACTGATGCCAGGTGGGGACAAAGAGAAGCCAAGTCTTGGTGGCCTGGGGCACAGCAGCAGAGTCTGTGCCACCAAGGGCTGGGAGGAGACACCTTGTCCTGAGGCCCTGGGGCCTCCTGGCACAGCCCCAACCAGGCTGGGCACTGTCAGCCCCTTGTCCTGCCCTCAGCATCCCCCCCTAGACCACATCCCAGTGGCCTCAAGGATCTACTGGAAGGAGTCCCTGGTGAGCCTTGCTCAGCAATGGCCCTGGGGGCTCCTGAATGCTCCCAGGGAATGCAGGTTTTTCAAAGGACTTTGGGTTTTGCTTTTGCCTTGGAGTTTCTGAGAGGTTTGTGCAGTCATGGCCCCAATTATCTGCTTTAACGAGTCCTTTGAGACCTTTGTACTGACACTCAGTAGGGCTCATGAATACTTTGACATAGTCAAGGTTTTTAAGGTACTTTGGAATTTCCTTTCTACACTGAGTCTCTGAGAGTTTTTTGTGCCATCCTGGCCTCCAATTCTCTCCTCCAAGGAGTCCATGAGAAGCCTGTGTTGGAGACGACCTCAGTGGGACCCATTAATTCTTTTAGACACTTTGGTGTTTCCTCTGACTCTGACTCCTGGAAAGGTTTGTGCATTTTTTTCTCAGGCCCTGAGGTTCAAGGACTCAGCTCCAAAAGTACCATGGGGCTCATTAGGATCAAGCAAGTCCTGACAAACCATGGCACTGCCTTGATTTCCCTCTGCTCTTGTGCAGCTCATCCAGAAGTATTCTGTAGTGGTTCTGGCTCACCAATTTGATATTTCTTGGCCAATGCATCAATTAGTGTGGTGGGTTCAGTGTTGTCTAATTACCAGTGCACTCACCAAAATATTCTTACTCATTTCCTGATGTGAGCTAGGATTAGGAGAATGGCAAAGCAGGTTCAAAACATTAAAAGGGTATAAAGAGAAGTCTGTTAACAGTAACTACAAGAAAGAGTAATAAGAATCAGAACAAACCTTTCAGAACACTTTTCTCTCCCTACAACCTTTCATTTCTACTGAAAATATAAAGAAACAAAGCCTGAAATTTTCAGTTTACCACATCTAGAATAGTCTTTCTTCAGTTCATGTAGGGAGAGAAGTCTCTCTTTCTTGCTATGGAGACTTCTCCATAAGAAAACAGTTCTCTTGTGTCTCTCAATTTTCACTAATAGCAGCCGCCTGGAAAATCTGCAATTGTGAAGTCCCTCTCATTTTTTTCACAGCTTTTCCCACAGCTGTGTTTATGGACCATGTCAGCTTATGGGGTATTATTTTAAAGTTGAACTGTTTAAGAGCAAAGGTACTCTTCATCTATTTCTGAAATCATCTTCATCTCTGGGAACAGCAATCTTCTTTCTCCCAAAGGGCACAAGGTCTCATCACTCTTCTCTCTTTCTCTGTTCAAACTTCTCATGGGACCACAGCTACTTCAACATTTACTTACTTTAGCATGGAGGCCTTTGCTGAACAAGTCATCTCCCCATACCCTTCAATGCATTATAGGGAAAAAGAGAGTCTGATGTATCAATTACATCCTTCTCCATAGCTTTACAAGACAATTTCAGCCCCAAGATCAAGGCATCTATTTATTCCTCCCATCTGGGACTCAACTTCCTCCTCACTGACCTCGGTGTCTTCATGTTGCTCCTCTGTGTGCCTGCACTTTGTCCTTTTCTCTCCCTCCAGAGAGGATGGAAGCACTGAAAGAGTTAATATCTCACCTGGGGCCTGCAGATGGTTCCGTGACCCTGGCTGGGCTCAGTCCTTGCAGCTGGAGCTGTTTTACGATGGAGGTTTCTGCAGCGGCTGCGCTGGGGCTGTGTCAGGATGGGCCACGCTGGGGCAGGGCCAGGATCTCAGCAGCCAGGCCAGAACACAGCAGCAGCATGGCAGGGGCCCATGACTTCTCCTCCCCCTGCCCGGGGCTTGCGGGTGAACCCCAAGGGTGGCAGAATCTTGGCCGAGCCGGCCTGGCCCGGGGCTGCTCCTGGGGCCCGGCGGATCCTGGCTCAGCCCGGGCTCGGTAGCGCCCAGGCAACCGCAGCCATGTCCCAGCCCGGCCTCGGCCCCGCGGCCTCCCCTGCCCTGCCCGGCAGCTGATGGGGCCTGGGGGGCTCCCTGGGAAGGGGCCCGGCCCCCCGGCAGGAGCCGCCCGTCCTGGCCCGGCTGAGATGGGGGCTGGGCCAGCCTTGTTACCTCTTTGCTGGCCAGAAGGGAAAGTGACCCTCCCAGGCTTTCTCGTCTTTAACATGTGTCTTCACAGAGGCGTGTACACTTTCCTTAGTGGTTTAACAGATGGTCAATTCTCAAAGCTAATTACTGATTATTTTTTTGTCAGACACCAAGGAAACTGCTAGCAGCTTTATTTAGAACATCACTTCCATGATGCAAAACCACCGTAACATCACAGAGCATAGAGCTCCTTTGTTCACATGTAGTGGTCATGTGCCTGAGGCCTCAAAACCCTTCCTTGGAAGAACTCTGGGTACTCTCCAAGGTATTTCCAAATGAAAACCTTCAGCTCATAGTCTAAGGAAATCACCAGAGGACAGGGCCAGCCTGACCTTTCTGTCCTGGCTACTTTTGGCTGGGAGCAATCTATGTACATACAGAATTGAGGAGGCCAAATTTTACTTTTTGCCATGGCTCTTGGACATGAAAGCTGGTTCTTTTCCATAGGAAGGAAGGAAGAGAGCCCTACTGTTTCCCAGGTGGATGAGAGGTTACCACCAAAGGCTAAGGGCAGCCAGAGCTGGCAGGTTTTGTTCTGGGAGATACCTTTGCATAAAGGAAATATTTTAGGGAGAGTACAAATTTTGGCAATGGACATCTGAAAAGACAGACGGTTCTATTCCATAGCAAGGAAAGCATGGAGCCCCAGTGCTCTAGGAGCTGATGAGAGGCAGCCCTTGACATTCCAAGATCAGCCAGACCTGTCAGGTGGCCCCTGGGAGGCCAAGCCAGCCAGACCTGTTCCACGTTCCCTTGCTTCCATGAGGCCCTGAGGTGTCATAATGCCCCCTCGGTGACACAAGGCCCTGAAGGGTCCTAATGGACTCCATGGTTCCATCAGGCCCCACAGAGTCACAATGGTCTCTGGGGTTCCATGAAGCCCCGTTGTGTCACCATGGCCCCTTGGTTCCATGGGTTCCAGTGGTGCCACAATGATCCCCTTGGTTTCATGAGGTCCCCACCGTGTTCTAGTGATTTCCATGGGAAGGAAAGAACCCAGCCCCAGTTTTGCAGGGCAGCCACCAGAGGCCATGGCCAGCCAGACTTGATGGTACTGGCAGATTTTCCCTGGGAACAGTCCTTGGATATAGGGAATTTTAGAGGTGGAATCCCAATTTCAGACATGGACACCTGGGGGAGAAGGACAGTTCTTTTCCGTAGGAAGGAAAGCACAGAACACCGGTGTTTGAGAGGCAGATGAAAGGCAGCCATCAGAGGCCTAGGCCAGCTGGACCTCTCTATCCTGGTAGCTTTTGCCTAAAAGCAGCTCTTGGATATAGGGAATTTTAGAGGTGGAATCCCAATTTTAGCCATTTCTGCATAGATAAGAAGGACAGTTCTTTTCCATAGGAAGAAAACGACAGATTCCAAGGGTTTTAAAGGCAGAAGAGGAGAGAGGTGGCTCCTGGGAGACCAAGCCAGCCAGATCTGTTTGTCCTAGCAGCGTTTGTCATGGAGGAATCCTTGGATACAAGGAATTTGGGAAGAGGAATCTTTTTTGACCATGGACCCCTGGAGAAGAAGATGATTCTTTTCCACAAGAAGAAAAGCCCAGAGCCCCAGTGTTTGGAAAGCAGGGGAGAGGCAGCCCCCAAGAGGCCAAGGCAGCCAGACCTGTCTGTCCTGGCAGCTTTCCCTGAGGGGCAATCCTCGGATGTACGGAGCTTTGGAGGTGGAATCCTGTTTTTGGCTATGGGCACCCGGTCAAGATTGATGGGTTTTTCCTGTTGGAAAGAAAAGCCCAAAGTCCAAGTGTTCTGGAAGAAGATGAGAGGTGGCCACCCATGGGCCGAGCCAGCCAGACATCTCTCTCCTGGCACCTTTCATATAGGGGCTATCCTTGGATATAGATAATTTTGGAGGTGGAATCTCCATTTAGGTCGTGGGTGCATGGACAGGAAGGAGAATTCTTTTCATTAGGAAGGAAAGCACAGAGCCCCAGTGTTTCAGAGGCAGATGAGTGCCGGCCCTCAGGAAGCCAAGACCAGCCAGACTTGTCAGTCCTGGCAGCTTTTGTCTGGGAGCTATCCTTGGAGATAGGGAATGCTGGAGGCAGATCCCCAATTTTGGCTATGGGTGCCTGGTCGAGATGGATGGTTTTTCCCATAAGAAAGAAAGCACATGGATCTACTGTTTCAAAGGCAGATGAGAGGTGGCCCCTGAGTGGCCAAGGCAGACAGATCTGTCTGTCCTGGCAGATTTCATCAGGGAACAATCTTTGCATATAAGGAAATTTGGCAAGGAATCCCAGTTTTGGCCATGGGCCCCTGGAGGAGAAGGACAGTTCTCTCCCACAGGAAGGAAAGCCCAGAGCCCCAGTGCTTCAGAGGCAGATGAGAAGCAGCCCTCGACATGCCAAGGTCAGCTTGACCTGTCAGGTGGTCCCCAGGAGGCCCAGCCAGCCAGACCTGTTCCCTGTTCCCTCAGTTTTGTGGGACCCCACAGTGTCACAATGGTGTCCTTGGTTCCATGAGGCCTGGAGTGTCACAATGTTCCCCCTGCTTCTGCAGTGTCACAATGGCCCCGTGCTTCCATGAGGCCTTGCAATGTCACAATTGCTTCGTGGTTCCACAAAGCCCTGATGTGTCACCATGGCCCCTTGTCTCCATGCACCCTCGCTGTGTCACAATGGCTCCTCCCTGACACTACAGGCTCCACAAGGTCACCATGGACCCTTGGTTCCTTGGGGCCCCCAAGTTTCACAATGGTCTCCTGGATTCCATGAGACACCATAGTGTCACAATGGCTCCTTGATTCCATGAGGTTCTGTAGTGTCACTGCGGTCTCTGTCAGAGGCTGGATGAGATCGATGTCCCAAGACACCTCGGGATGCTCGAAATGCCTGTGTGGGGCCAGGGCCGGGTCAGGACTTGGTTTGTGGTGGGACAGAGCCCGCCCCCAGCCCTGGCAGACTTGCCAATCACACAGCAGGGGCAGTGCTATCCCAGCTGTGATTGGCCCAGCTGTCAATCAATAACAGAACATGCTGCACTATCCAAGCTCTGTTTGGTCCAGCTTTCAATCAATCATACACTAGCAGCTGGTGCCTACCCTAATTCTGATTGGGCAATCAACTGGCAGTCCCACCCCAGGGGCAGGCCTATGAAGGCCCAGGCAGTTAAAAGCCGGAGCACAAGGCCCGCCCATTGTCTGGATCCTGCCTTCTGCTGGGGTTCCTCTGTCAGCGGTGCTGGAACCTGAGCAGATGGTTCCTATGTGTGTGTCTTTCTATAGATCTGCCTTTCTGTTGTTCTCTGTTTCTTGTCCTTCTAATCCTAATTATTTGGAACATTTTTTTGGTAACTTAGCATCTCAAGGGTTAAATGTTTTTAGGTTAAATATGTTGGAATCCAGGGCAGAGGGAATATTTCTCTGTCTGCTCTGAGGGGTCCTGACCCTCAGAGAAACACTGCCTTCAACCTTCGCCCACGGAGAGGACTTCCAAGACTTTGAGATAGATTAGAATTCACCAAAGTGTGAAATAGATAATAGAGAGTAGTATAGTATGTCACTTGGGTGAGAAATTTAGGTTTTGGGATTTTTAGTATGGTGTAGATAGGAAGCAAGATGCAGGAATTTGGGTGTAGTTCCTGCCTTCTTCTTCATCTCCTCCATTTTCTGCTGTATTGGTGGAACAGGGTGATTGGTCAAGGAAAGTGCAGTGTAAGGTTATGTGGACAGTCAAGGGACGAGTTATTGGTAGATAAGTAGAAATAATGTACATTTGAAGACTTTCTTCATCCAGTGGATAAAGAAACTTTAACAGACCTTGAAACTGTACATTTCAGGACCATTTTGCGATGCTTTTCGAGCCCACTGAGCCTGGTGTGGACAGTCTACAAAACTTTAGATAAAATAACAATAAACAAGAAGCGGAAGACTGAAAAAGTCCAGTGCGTCTCCTTTTCCCTGGCACAGAACTGCTACAGGAGGGTTTCCCCCTTCCCGGGAGCCCCCAGAAGGGCCCAATATAAAACAAACATCAATAACTGGTGCCCTAACAAAGTTTTTAATAAGTTGTTTTTTCCATAAAGTTGGCTGCTGAAGGGTGTTGTCTTACTTAGCCAAGCATGTGAAATGTGTTGGTGAAATGACCAAAGAAGTCCACCTGTAGCAAACTGAGGTATAAAAGAAGAAGAGTGAATAAATGGGTGGATTTTAGTCCTTAGCCTTCTGATCTGAGTCTGTGTCGTCTCTGACTCAGCAGTGACATTTGGGGATCTGTGCGGTTGTTGGGGATCCTCTCTGCACGTTGTGACCCAACAGGAGCTTCTCCAATAAACTTTGCCTGAAGCTCCCACTGTGCCCATGACAGGACCCCCTGTGAGTGTCACATCCTGGCTCTTTGGCAACCCGGGGACTCCTGGGATGTCACCGTGGAGCCCCCGTGAGAGCCTGTGACAGATCAGTGCCTTTGCAGCTTCGGGCACAAGGGCAGAGTGCTGTGCTGGGAGCTGTGCCAGGCAGAGCCTTAGGCACCAAAGGCACCTTGGCAGCAGCAGCTGCTTGCAGGCCATGGCCAGAAGCCTCCCTTGGCAGCCCGGCCTGGTGGCCAGCACTGCAGAGCTGCTGCCTCAGGGCTCATTTCTGCCTGGGCTCTGAAAAGCCACTTCTGCTCCAGGAGCCTGCCTGGGAAGCCATTGGCCCCAGCACCTTGGGGACAAGATATGAATGAGAAAACTCTTCATGCCAGCAGAGACAAGGCAGGGGCAGAGAAAAGGGGAGAGCCAGGCTCAGGGGACAGGGCTGCCATGGTGATGGCTGGGAGGTCACTGCCCCTGCAGCAGCCTGGCTGCCCTCAGCAGACATTCTGGCCAGAAGCGTTGTGAGGGCACCCAGCACATCAGAGAACCCACACAACAGGAATATTCTGTGCTTGGGGATGAGAGGCTCAGGCTGCAGGATAATTCCTGAGATGGGGAATCCAATTCTGTGGAAGAACAGTTGCAGTTTTGTGCCATTCTCATCATTGTAAAATATTTCCTCCTTCTAACAAATGTAAATCCATCCTCATTCATTTCAGAGATATTGAGCCTGGCTCTGTCACTGCAAGATTTGGGAGAAAATAATTTTGACCACTATTCTTCTATTTTCACAGACCTTCAAGAGGACCCAAAAATCTCCCAAGATGGGGTTTGGAGGCCTCATCACATAACCAGTGGGAGGAGGCTGCAGGCTCTGGGCTCACTGGCAGGAGACTGAGGACAGAACAGGAGTAGTCCGGGAGGGAGTGAAGGGTGGTTTCAGGGAGGCTGGAGCTTCTCTTCATAGTGGGAATGAGCCTGAAGAAGAAATAATTGTGCTAAGGGTAGCTGGGGAGGCCCAGACTGGACAGTGGGCGAAAGGCATTTCCCTGCCAGGGCAGAGCTGTGGTGCAACACATACCCCAGAAAAAGCCTGGAGCAGCCCAAGGCTTTGTATGGGCAGGCAGAGGCAGGCAGGAGGCAGAGCTGTCAGCAAAGGAAGGGGCCAGCCAGGTGGGGCAGCCGGGGAATGACGACAGCCTGCAGGGACAGAGGCGCAGGTTTGCTCAGCATGAGAGACATCTTTTCCTCGCTTCTCCCCACCTGTCATCACTGCCTCCAGTGTTCTTCTCTGGCTGCAACCTGGGGACACTTTCTCAGTCCTGTCCCTCAGAAGGATCGGTTTAAAGTATGAGAAACTTCAGTGTTTCACTCTCTTTTTGAGTCCCTGAGAAGTTCTCTGAGCACACTCTAAGGGACTGAGTCTGATGCAAAGAGCACCAAAGCCCCAGAGGGTCATTAAAGTCCTGGTGCTGTGTCTGTGCTGCTGAGCTGGGCCGGGCTCCTGGCCCAGAGGCAGCTCCTGGCAAGGGCAGCTCTGCAGAGAGACAGCTCTGGCCAGGAGCAGCTCCTGGGCACAGCCCAGCAGGGCTGGGGCACTGCCAGGGCAGCTCAGGGACACCAGCAGGGCACAGACAGAGCTGACAGGGGCTCAGCACTGGCAGGGGCTGGGGGATGTCCCAGAGGGGGCTGTGTCATAGCGGCACCTCTGTGGCTGTGTCCTAGAGGCACAGAGCAGCTGTGATGTCAGCAAGGGGCTGTATGACAGCACAGAGTGGGCTGTCTGAGGTCACAGATTGGGCTATGACATCACAGAGTTTGTTGTGTGAGGTCATGGAGCAGCTAGAGCATCATAGAGGGGATTCTGTGACATCACAGAGCAGGCTGTGACTTCATGACATCGCTGTATGACATCATAGAGCAGGCTGTGAGGTCAAAGTGTGTGCTGTGACACTAGAGAGTGGCAGTATCACATCATAGAGAGGGGTTTTTTTGACATCACTGAGGGGGTTGTGACATCACAGAGCTGGCTGTGATGTCATAGAATAGGGTGTGGGGCCATGGAGCAAACTCTGCCATCATGGAAAGTGGCTTTGTGACATCAGAGAGTGGGTTGTGACATCACTGTGTGACTGTGTAACATCACAGAGCAGGCTGTGACATCACAGAGTAGGTGTGTTTCATCTCAGAGTTGCCTGCGACATCGAGGAGTAGGCTCTGTGACATAAATGGCTGGACATCACAGAATGGATTATGCCATCACAGGGTATCTCTCTGACATCACAGAGGGGCTGTGACATCACAGATCAGTTTGTGACATCATGGAATGGCTGTGTGACATCCCAGGGTAGTTTGTGTGATATCACAGAAGAATCTGTGACATCATAATGTGGGCTGTGATATCACAGGGGACTGTGTGACATCACAGATCAGCTGTGTGACATCACAGGAGCCGTGTGAGGTCACTGGGGAGGTCACTCTGCCCCAGCCCCCCCTCACAGTTTCCCCAGAGCACTGCAACATTGCTCATGCACAGCGGGGTCCCCTCTCCCCCCGGGTCCCCCCGCCCCCAGCGACGCAGCCTCCCCCAGAGGATGTTCCACGAGATCGACCCCAGAGCCTGACACGGGGACGGGGGGATGGGGCCCTGGGGGGTGGGACAGGGGGACAGGGACCCCTCAGCAGTGTTCCTGTGTCCCCCAGGGCCAGAGCCTGGGCCAGGGCTCCTTCACCCTGTTATGAATGTGGGCTTGAGAGCGCTGAAAAAATGCCCAGCAAGGGATCAGCAACAACCAGATTTAATATTAAGGGACAGCACCACAAAGTTCCTTGGCAAGAGTCACTCTGTTCCTGAATGGGCAATTCAGGCACACAGAGGAAACAAAGAAACAACAAAGACAAAACAAATCCAGGCAATCAAACCAGAAATGAAACAAGAACTCTCCCTGTGTATGTGAGTGTGCCAAAAGGGCAGTGAAGGAAAGCATAAAAGGAATATGGCCTAAAAGCTTAACACAGCTCAAACCTAATAGGGCTTAACCTTGACTTCCACCTTGAACTTCACAATTTAGCAAAAGAACAAAGCTTAACAGTATTTCACCTAACTTAAAACGTATGCCATACCAATTTAATAGAGAAATAACAGTATTTAACTCAGCTTATAACTTACATTAAACATAACAACAGAGCAAAGGAGCAACTCTTAGCAGCATTTAACTTCACTTAGACCTTGTGACTTAACGTCATTTACAGGCCTGATTGACTCAGCTATCCAAGGCACTCCAACCCCTCCAAGAGCAGCATTTCTGCCACATTTCCCCAGCACAGGTACTCCTGTGTGCACATAGACACAAAGAGTCAGTGCAAGGCACCTGTGAGAAATTCCCCTGAGGACAGCAAATGCTCCCTGTGGATGCTTTGGCATCTCCCCGGCGTTGAGCCTGGAGGAGTGGGGGGATCGGCCCAGGTTCTGTCATTGTTCAGGATCCCCGAGTGCAGCAAACGGGAGAGTTCCCGGCTGGGAGAGGCCCCACTCAGAGGGAGTTGCTGGCCCAGGAGAGCTCCAAGGGGCTCCTTTTGCAGCGCTGTTTGTAGGGCCCCAAGAGAGGGGCTTCAGTCACAGCAATGGTTCATCCTGGCAGCACTTGGCATCAACAGCTTTCTTTGGCACTGTGATAACAGGGATGTTGTGCCACTGAGGGAACACAAACAGTTCCCAGGGCTGCTCCTCCAGAAACCAGGAGCTGGTTGGCCAGCAGTGCCTGGAGCAGACAGTGTTTGTGCTGAGCTGCAGAGGAGCTGAGCCCAGGGGCTGTTGGCCAAGGCCGAGGCCCAGGGTGTAGCCATGATATTTTAATGAAAAATCCTTTGCTAGGATTTTTCCTGTCCTGAGGAGCCGAGAGCCTCAGGAAAGAAATGTAAACAATAACTATCTGCTGCTGTGGAATGCCACAGATGCATCTTTCATTGGTCCATGTGGATTGTTTTCAATTAGTTACCAATCACAGCCACCTGTGCCAAGGCTGTGAGCGGTCACAGGATTTTGTTATGCATTCTATTCTTTTGTATTCTTGTTCTTTGTAGCCTTCTGATCATCTTCTCTCTCTGTTCTTTTAGTATAGTTGTAATGTGGTATTTTAATATAATATATAACATAATAAATCAGCCTTCTGATGAAAATGGAGTCAAGCCTCATGTCCTCACACAAGGGGTCTCAGCTTAAACAAGAATTGGTGATCCCTGGACGTGTGGAATTGATGGTCACCCCAGGAGTGATCACGGAGTCCAGCCTGGAGCTGAAGAAACGAAACCCTGAAGATGGGCAGAGTTCACAGCCAAGGCAAACAGGAGAACCTGTTGGACTTTCCTGGACATTGTGTCCAGAGACCGCAGAGCAGCAGAGCTGCACAGCTGGATCCACAAGGACACTGTCTAAAGGTACTGTTATTTTTTCCCTTCCTGAAGATCCTGCCATTCGCAGAAGGTGGGAGGAAAGTTGGAAAAATGTACCTTTGGAAGCTCAGGTTCCGTTTACTGCATCAGAAGAGAAAGTTATTAAACTCTGGCACAGATGGGGACACGAGGACGGAGTTAATAGTCTGTGGGAGAGACTGTATTGTGAGTTTTTCAGATGGGCAAAATTTCATAGATTTTTTTACAAATGTGGTATACTCCCTCGATTTAGATCTTTGGGAGTTCATGACAGCTGCTGTTGAGTGGACAGAGCACCAGGGTGTTAAATGCCCGATAATGTATACAGTGTCCCGATTCGTCTTCCATGTTTTGAGAAAAAGGGAGGCTGCGGGGGACGTTGAGGCCTGGCGTGGTCGTGTCCCGTTTCCACCAGGTTCGGCATGAGAGGAGCCTCTCGAAGAAGACGAACCGCGGGTTCCCAGCCCCTCCGCCTTGCCCACGGCTGAGCAAAAGTTTTCCTCCGCTCCCTTGGAGTGTGCGCAGACAGAGCTGCCTTTTCCCCCAGCTCTTTGTCTTGGGGGGGATGGGGAGCCAGCCCCACCGCTTCCCAGGCTGGCCCCACCTTGGCCAGCCTCACGGGAGGTGCCAGTCTCCACAGCTGCACCCGCGGCCCCACCACCATCCAGGCCAGCCCCGCCATGTCCGGCAGAGTTTGCTGGAGTCCCCACCGCGGCAGCACCACCTCCCGTGGATCCCCCCGTGTTGTCAGGCAACACGATTGACTGAAGCGGCGATCAACAAGAGCCTGCCTCAGAGAGGGGCCATGTCCCCGCGGTTGTCTGCCGGACTGAGGATGTCCTGGGGGCTGACTCTGCGGCCGTGCTGCCCCCCCGCCTGTCCCGCTGCCTCCTGCCAACACAATTGCAGTGCAAGAGCATGCCGAGAACGGTGCTGAGCCAATGGGACTGCCTCAAGAGCCAACACCAGCGCCCGTGGCGCCCTCACCGCCCACCCCAGCTGTCCTGATGCCTTCCGGAGCTCCGTCCTTTGCATCAGACCCTGCAGACAGCCTCTCCTTCCATGGAGGGGGCATGGCTCACCAGCTGACTGCAGATGCAGTTCGGCTGCCTGTTTTCAAACTCAGCGTGGTTCACGGGTCATTTTGCGTGTGGTCAGGGGCTTCTCCCTGGGGGTTGGGGTGCCTGCCTTCCCCTGTGCGCCCCAGCAGCGTGGGGGAGTTGGCTCCTGGAAATTCTGCCTCTGGTCCCCAGCCCAGAGGGGATGGGGGTGCCGAGGGGCAGAAAGCAGGAGCAGTTGCGTTTGCATTGCAGGAGCAAGAGACACGGAGCAAAGCAAGCATTGCTCACTTGCTGTGGGACAAGAAACCCTCAGATCTGGGATGAAAATTCCTGAGAAAGCTTCTCTTCCCCAGCTGCCGGTGTGCACCGGTGCTGCTGGGGGGAGGAAGCGTTTGGTCATTTCTGCACTCAAGACACTGGCAGCATGGTCCTGCCAGGTTCTGAGCATGCAGAGCCTGCCTCACGGGCTGGTTCTGGGCTGTTTGGCTCATTTCCCTGGGTCGGGGCCTCCACCCCATCCAGTGTTTGGTTTGGGGATTTTGCTTTCCCCACAGGGACCTGGGCCACCGTTCTGTGAGCCAGGTCTGGGTTCTCTGGTCCATCCACCAGGACCAGGGCCACCGAACGGTCCTGGAGACCCTCTGCTGCTACTGCTCTTCTTTTGGAAAAAAAAAAATAAAGAAAGAAAGAAAGAAAGAAAAGTGGAAAGAGCTAGCAGCTCAAAAGCATTGAAAAGCAAAAAATTAGCTTCAGCCCAAGTGGTTCAATGAGGGGCTGAGGCCAGGGCATTCCAAAATTTTCTCTCTGAATTGTTTGATGACTGTCAATGGATTTTTGATGATTCTTGTTTTCTGTAGCAGTTCTTTGTTTCGTAATTCGGCAAGCCTGTTTCAGGACCAAAGGGGACTTCCAAAGATGTCAAAGAGGAACATCTTCAGTCCATGGACTCTGTCCTGAAACTCAGCTGTTTGGACCTGAAACAATGATCTTTGTTTGCATGAGTTTTTTGCATTTTCTTATTGTTTAAGATTGTTTTAGTGATATGATAGAATATGATGTTTGATAAGTGAAGAATTTCCCTGAATGTTCTACAGGTGAAGAATTTCCCTGACCATTCCACATCAGCAGTTGATTGAGATTTTGATTGGCAACAGATGAACCTCAATAGGTGTTTGTTCTCTCTTCTGCAAGGGCCCAGTAGAAGAGATTACAAACATTTCTTTTTCTATTTAATTTAATAAATTTTAAAGGGTGCAATGTAACCATGATATTTTAATGAAAAATCCTTTGCTAGGATTTTTCCAGTCCTGAGGAGCCGAGAGCCTCAGGAAAGAAATGTAAACAATAACTATCTGCTGCTGTGGAATGCCACAGATGCATCTTTCATTGGTCCATGTGGATTGTTTTCAATTAGTTACCAATCACAGCCACCTGTGCCAAGGCTGTGAGCAGTCACAGGATTTTGTTATTGATTCCTGTTCTATTCTTGTCTTGGTAGCCTTCTGATCTTCTTCTCTCTGTTCTTTTAGTATAGTTGTAATGTGGTATTTTAATATAATATATAACATAATAAATCAGCCTTCTGATGAAAATGGAGTCAAGCCTCGTGTCCTCACACAAGGGGTCTCAGTATAAACAAGAGTCCTGGCCAGGCTTTGGGAGAAACCAAACAGGAGAATGAAACCAGATGTTCTCACACTAGCAGTGATGTCAGCTTGTTTGTTTAACAGTGTAAAAGCTGTGTCCTTTCACAGCAGGCTTGGAGCCTGGTTGCCTGCAAAGGTGGAGGCACCTGCAGGAATTCCCAGTATCTGGGAGTGACTCTGCAGTCCTTGTCTTCCCCAGCTGATGTGTGGATCTGGGTGATGGTAAAGTCTGAGTGTAACTGGTGATGGATCTTTAATCACTGCGGGCAATCTTTGGTAGTAATGACTGGATGGATTGTTGAGCTTCTTTTGCAATTCTTTGCTAATGATTATGTGCTTTGCTGAGCTTATCCTTTTCTAATTCTTTGCAGCTGTGCATTATATAAATTACACAATTCCTTAAGTTGGTGTCTGTGTCTTTGGTACTGACCCTGCCTGCTGGTGAAACAGGGCCCCCTCTTGCCTAAGAGTTATCTGGGAAGGCAAAAACCCTCACTCCAAAATTCCCCCCCTTCCTCCTTGTTCCCCACACTTCATACACTGAGCATGATGTCCTATGGTCTGTGGTATCCCCGGGGTCAGTTGGGGTCACCTGTCCTGGCTGTGTCCCCTGCCAAGCTCCCCACAGCCCCAGCCCCTGCCCAGCATGGCTGGAGAAGGGGCAGGACAGGCCTTGGCTCTGTTGCAGCTCAGCAAGAACAAAACCATCTCTGCGTGCTCAGCCCTGTGCTCAGCACCCGGCCCAGCAGTGTCTCAGTGCCAGTGTCTGTGCCCTCAGTCCCTGCCAGGGCTTTCCATGGCAGCTGCCAGGACAGATGACCCAGGTGTCACCCCCAGTGAGCGTTGCCATGGAAACAGTGCCCAGCACTGCCCCTTTCTGTCTGGCTGGCCTGGCCTTTGGCCCTGGCAGTGCCGTTTGCTGCTGGTTCCTGGTGCCTGAGCGGCCAGCGTGGCACAGGGCAGGTGACCATGGCACAAGCCCCCAGCAAGGGATCCCCTCTGGCTCTGGGCAGTGACACCAGCCCTGAGCAAGGGGCCCAGGGCAGGATTCCATGGCCACCAACCATCCCAACGGGTCCAGGCCTTGGTTGCCACGGCCCCAAATTAAGGAACGGGTCCCTGTGGTCGTTGTCAGGGCACCTGGTGGCACCAATGAGTGTCACTGCAGTTGTTCCTGGAACAGCCCTGGCACCGCTTTGTCCTGAGGGCTGCCATGGCAGCCGAGGACAGCAACAGCTCTGCAGGCAAGTGGCCATGGAACCTGGCTGCAGAAATGGTTCCTTGGGGTGATTTCCAAGGAAACCTGAACTGGTGAGGGTTGCCATGGTACCCAAACCCAGCAGTGGGGTCAGTGCAGTGTCCATGGGAACAGCCCCTTGCAATGGCCCAGTGCAGGCTGGGATGATGATCCACCCTCACAGCTGGCCCAGGGCAGCTGTGCAGTGCCCTTCCCCACAGCCTGCACAAAAGCACTTCCAGGGCTCTCTGCATTTCCCTTCCCTCACTCTGGGGTCACTCACACTTCTCCCAACTTGTAGCTTCAATGAGTCCAAAGCTGATGTGTCCTTCAGGAGTTGGTCTAACTCTGCCCTAAGCCAACTCTGGATTTGTGTTTATTGTAGAACTTCCTGTGTGTCTAAAACATTCCTTGCATGGTTCTGCCTTGGGAGAGGGGAACCTCCTTGGAGGCCGCTCTGGTTTGGTACTCACTTCAGGAGGGTGTCTGTTTCCCATGGGGAAGCTCAAGAGTTTTAGATTGCTTTAAAAAAACAACCAAAAAATCCGTCTTTGGCTGTGTGAAGTGAGTTCCCCCAGCAAAGCAGGTTCCAGGTGAGTGAGGAGACACAGGATGGGTTTGGGGAATGTGGAGCAAGGTTGTCCACACTGGGTCAGAGCTCAAGGCACAGCTTCTCTGAGCAGGCCAGAGCTCCTTAGGAGAGTCCCTGGATCAATATCAGTCACTAGTTGCTGCAATCACCTCTTGTGTAATAAGAAAAGTAATAAAAGACATCCTTTAAAATAGGAATACATATTTCCTAGAAGATCTTGGAAATATTTTCTCCAGCAGGAAACCTTCCTGATTAACTGCTCAAGAGCAGATAGAAATCAAGGCAGAGCCAAGGACTTGCTTGATGCTAATAAGCCCCATGGCAAATTTGGAGCTGAGCCCTGGAACCTCAGGCCCTGACAGGAGATTACACAAAACATTCCAGGAGTCCAAGTCAGAAGAAAACCCCAAAATGGCTCAAAGCACGAATGGGTCCCACTGAGGTCCATCCCAAACAAAGCCTCCTCATGGACTCCTTGGAGGAGAGAATTGGAAGCCAGGATGGCACAAAATCTTCTCAAAGGCTCAGTAGGAGAAAGAAAATCCAAAGAACTTGAAAAACTTTGAGTATCTCAGAGTATTCATGAGCCCCCTGAATGTCAGTACAAAGCTCTCAGGGGACTTGTTAAAGCAGAAAATTTGAGTCATGATTGCACAAACCTCTCACAGATTCTGTATCCAAAGGGAAACACCAAGTACCTTCAAATAACTGAAGTACCTTGAAGCATTAATGAGCCCCACTGAGTGTTGTTACTGACAAAGCCTCTCCAGGGACTAATTACAGAAGATAATTGGAGGCCATGATTGCACAAACCTCTCAGAGAGTCCAAGCAAGTACAAAACCCAAAGTCCTTTGAAAAACCTGCAGTCCCTGGGAGCATTCAGGAGCCCCCAGGGCCATTGCTGAGCAAGGCTCCCCAGGGACTCCTTCCAGCAGATCCTTGAGGCCACTGGGATGTGGGCTAGGGGGGGATGCTGAGGGCAGGACAAAGGGCTGACAGTGCCCAGTCTGGCTGGGGCTGTGCCAGGAGGCCCCAGGTCCTCAGGACAAGGTGTCTCCTCCCAGCCCTTGGTGGCACAGATCCTGCTGTGCCCCAGGCCACCAAGACTTGGCTTCTCTTTGTCCCCACCTGGCATCAGTGCCTCCAGTTCTCTGCTCTGCCTGGGGACACTTTCTCAGTCGTGTACCTCAGTGGGAACCATTAAAAGTCCAAGCAACTTTGGAGTTGGATTCCGACTTGGAGTTCTGGAGAGGTTTCTTCAGCTGCCTTTCAGGGACTGATGTTCAGGGCCTGAGCACAAAGCCCCAGAGGGTCATTCAAGTCCTTGTGCTGTGTCTGTGCTGCTGAGCTGGGCCGGGCTCCTGGCACAGAGGCAGCTCCTGGTAAGGGCAGCGCTGCAGAGAGACAGCTCTGGCCAGGAGCAGCTCCTGTGCACAGCCCAGCAGGGCTGGGGCACTGCCTGCAGCCAGCCCGGGCATTACCCAGAGGCACAGAGGGGTTAAACTCAGCCTGGGCTGGGAGCACAGAGCAGAGCTCACTCAGGGCTCACTAGAGCAGAAATCATCCCAGGTTTCAAACAGCCATTCCCTGGCTGTGGAAGAGAAGCTGCAGTTCCTGCAGGGATCTCCTGGAGCTGGCACATCCCACAGCTTTTAGGAGCTTTCAGGAGGACTCTCAGAGCTGCTCCAGAGCAGGAATGTGGCCCCAGGGCAGGGCTGGCTTTCCCTGCTGCCCCAGCCGAGGCACAGCCCAAGGCAGCTCCTGTTGCCAGGCTCTGCTGCAGGGCTGAGCAGCCGCGGGTGCAGCCAGAGGTTCCCAGGGCTGTCCTGCAGAGCAGGCTCCTGCAGCCCAGGGCGCTGTGCTGGGGCAGGGACTCTGCTGCCTGCCTGGGACAGCTCTCAGCCGGCCCAGGTAGCTGCTCCCAGCGCTGGGGAGAACCTGGGGGGGAAGGAGCCACCCTGAGCAGGGCAGATGCTGCTGCTGAGAGGGGCTGGGTGGGGCAAGGCTGCTCCCAGCTCCAGAGCAGCCTGGGCACAGCTCCGGAGGACACTTCCCAAAGAAGGTCAGGCTGGCACTGCTGGAAAAATCAGAGTGTTTTGAATTTCCTGCTTGGAGAAGGATGGGAATGTTGGGGTGATGAGAAAATGATTTTTGCTTTTTCTACACTTTTCATATATTCGTAGCTCACTAAATTACTATATATAATATTTTATATAATTATTAAAATATAATCCTTACTTAACTCTATTAAAATGCTAATAAACTATTAAACTACTATTATATGCTTCTATAACTACTACCCATAATTAACTCTGGTACATTCCCTAGCCTTTCTCTTAGATTTTAGAACAATAAGCAGACTTTCTAAATACAGCCTTGAAATACTGTATCGTATTATTATAAGGAAGAAAACCTACAAGAAGGACAGTTTGTTTTGTGACCAGAATATGAACAGTAATAAGCAAAAGTGGGGCAAAGAAGTCTTTGGACCTACTCCAGCGTGTGGCCCAGGGTGTGTAGCTGGGCTAACTGAAACTCCTATTGGATGTTCCTGTTAAATATCCTAAAAATCAACCTTAATAAATTGTTGAAATCAGGGGCTGGGTGTGCCCCATCCCCACTGGGACAACTGAATGCTTCCAATAAAGGTCTGTTATTTACTTTACTGTTCTGACACTGTTGCAAGGGGTTTTTTTTCTCTCTTTTCATTATAGAAAACAGAGGCATGAGAGGAGCAGAGCAGGAATTTTAATCCCAGAATCATGGAACATTCTGAGTTGAAAGGGACACACAGGATCACCAAAGGAATATTTGAACATTTACACAGACTCCAGAATTGTAACTTTGGGTGGTCAGTCTTTCTGCTGGGAGCCTCCCAAAGGGCCCTCAGCCACTCCTCAGCCCTGGACAGCAGCAGCATCACCTCTGCAGGGCCCAGCAGGGCTCTCCTGAGCTGCCCTTGCCCACCTGCACACAGAGCCTGGCCCAGCCAGGGCCCTGCACACAGGCAGGTTTCTGTAGGGCCGGGGCCAGGGCCCACAGGGTGGGATGGGTTCTGTGAGCACGGGCAGGGACAAGGCTCCTCTCAGGAGGGAATGTCCAGGCCCAGGGAGATGCTCAGGCAAGGAGAGGGGGCTGAAGAGAGCAGTGCTGGGGCAGGAGGGCACTGTTGGTGTGTGGGAGGTGCCAGGCACAGCTGGGCACAGGAACACTGTCCTGAGTGCCTGGCTGTCTCTGCCCTGCCCTCTCAGGCACAGCACCACAACATCATCTCTTGTTTCTGCCCTGCCCTGATATTGTCACTGTTATCTGCTGCTCTCAGGGAGGCTCTGGCATTTGCAGCAGCTGAGTCAGGCACTGCCCTTGGCATTCCTGCCAGGCAGGGGTGTCCATGGGAATGGGGTGTCCAAGCTTCCCTGGGACCTGTGAGGCTGTGGGCAAAGCAGTCCATGGGAAAGGGGAATGAGCTGAGCCCCCTCCCTGAGATCCCATCATGGGCACAGCCGGGGATCTCCTTGCTGTGCCCTTCCAAGCTCTGAGCTGCCCTCCTGGGTACAAATCTGTGCCAGAGCCTCTGCCAGTTCCGTGAATGTCCCACACTGCCTGGCCCGGGGCTGGGGCTCAGGCCTTGGCCCTTTGCATTCCTGAAACACATCCAGGTTTGCTCAGCACCAGAGACACCTTTCCCTTGCTTGTCCCCACTGTCATCACTGCCTCCAGTGTTCTGCTCTACCTGGAACCTGGGGACACTTTCACGTGAGTTGTGTTCCTCACTGGGACCCATTTAAAGTCAAAGAAAGTTTGGACTTTGAATCTGATTTTGAGTTCTTGAGAAGTTTTTTGAGCACACTCTGAGGAACTGAGTCTGATGCAAAGAGCACCAAAGCCCCATTAAAGTCCTTGTGCTGTGTCTGTGCTGCTGAGCTGGGCCGGGCTCCTGGCCCAGAGGCGGCTCCTGGCCCAGATGCAGCTCCTGGCAAGGGCAGCTCTGCAGAGAGACAGCTCTGGCCAGGAGCAGCTCCTGTGCACAGCCCAGCAGGGCTGGGGCACTGCCAGGGCAGCTCAGGGACACCAGCAGGGCACAGACAGAGCTGACAGGGGCTCAGCACTGACGGGGGCTGGGGGATGTCCCAGAGGGAGCTGTGTCACAGCAGCACCTCTGTGGCTGTGTCACGGAGGCACAGAGCAGCTGAGATGTCAGCAAGGGGCTGTGTGACAGCACAGAGTGGGCTGTGGGAGGTCATAGGTTGGGCTATGACATCACAGAGTTTGTTGTGAGAAGTCACTGAGCAGATACAGCATCATAGAAGGTATTCTGTGACATCACAGAGCAGTCTGTGACATCATGGCATGGCTGTATGACATCATAGAGCAGGCTGCGGGGTGGAAGTGTGTGCTGTGACATTACAGAGTGGCATTATGACATCACAGAGAGGGTTTTGTGACATCACTGAGGGGGTTGTGACATCACAGAGCTGTCTGTGACATCATAGAGTAGGATGTGAAGCCACAGAGCAGATAATGCCATCATGGAAGGTGGCTCTGTGACATCAGCGAGTGGGTTGTGGCATCACTGGGCGACTGTGTAACATCACAGAGCAGGCTGTGATATCACAGAGCAGACTGTGACATCACAGGGTGACTTTGTGACATCACTGAATCTTCTGTAACATCACAGAGCAGCTTTATGATATCACAGACTGATATCCCAGCACTGGCCCTGTGATACCATGAAAGGACTTTGTGACATCACAGAGCAGTTGTGTGTGTCATCACTGAGTTGCCTGTGACATCATAGAGTAGGCTCGGTGACATCATAGGCTGTGACATCATAGTATGGATTCTGCCATCACAGGGTATCTGTGTGACATCACAGAGGGGATGTGACATCACAGAATGTCTGTGTGACATCCCAGGGTAGGTTGTGTAATATCATAACATTAACTGTGACATCATAATGTGGGCTGTGACATCACAAATGGGCTGTGTGTCATCACAGGGCCTTTGTGACATGACAGGGACTGTGTGACATCACAAGGGGCTGTGTGAGGTCACTGGGGAGGTCACTCTACCCCAGACCCCCCCCCCCCCCCCCAGTTCCTCCAGAGCAGTCCAATGCTGCTCGTGCACAGCGGGGTCCCCTGTCCCCCTGGGTCCCACTGCCCCCGGCGCCGCAGCCTCCCCCAGAGGATGTTCCACAAGATCGACCCCAGAGCCTGACACGGGGACGGGGGGATGGGGCCCTGGGGGGTGGGACAGGGGGACAGGGACCCCCCGGCAGCATCCCTGTGTCCCCCAGGGCCAGAGCCTGGGCTAGGGCTCCTTCACCCTGTAACGAACGAGGGCTTGAGAGTGCTGAAAAAATCCCCAGCAAGGGATCAGCAAAAACCAGATTTAATATTAAGGGACAGCCCCACAAAATTCCTTGGCAAGAGTCACTCTTCTCCTGACTGGACACTTCAGGCACACCAGGGAAACAAATCAACAATAAAACCAAACAAAATCCAGGCAAGCAAACCAGAAATGAACCAAGAACTGTCCCTCTGTGTGTGTGTGTGTGTGGGTGTGGGTGTGGGTGGGTGTGTGTGTGTGTGTGTGTGTGTGTGACCCAAGGACAGTGAGGGCAAGGATAAAGGGAATGCAGCCCAAAAGCTTAACAGAGCTCAAACTTAACAGGACTTAACTTATAACTTAACCTTAACTTCCACCTTAACCTTAACTGCTACCTTAAACTTCACAATTTAGCAAAAGAACAGAGCTTAACAGTATTTAACTAACTTATGACCTATGACTTTGCAATTTTAAAAAGAAATAATATTTAACAGTATTTAACTGAGCTTACAACTTATATTAAACATAACAACTTAGCCAAAGAACAACTTTTAGAAGCATTTAACTTCACTTAGACCTTGTGACTTAACCTCACTTACAGGCCTGACTGACTCAGCTATCCAAGGCACTCCAACCCCTCCGAGAGCAGCATTTCTGCCACATTTCCCCAGCACAGGCTGTGTGCACACAGACACAAAGAGTCAGTGCAAGGCACCTGTGAGAAATTCCCCTGAGGACAGCAAATGCTCCCTGTGGATGCTTTGGCATCTCCCCAGCAGGTGAAGGGTTGAGCCTGGAGGAGTGGGGGGATCGGTCCAGGCTCCCTCGTTGTTCAGGATCCCCGAGTGCAGCAAACGGGAGAGTTCCCGGCTGGGAGAGGCCCCACTCAGAGGGAGTTGCTGGCCCAGGAGAGCTCCAAGGGGCTCCTTTTGCAGCGCTGTTTGTAGGGCCCCAAGAGAGGGGCTTCAGTCACAGCAATGGTTCATCCTGGCCACACTTGGCATCAACAGCTTTCTTTGGCACTGTGATAACAGGGATGTTGTGCCTCTGGGCACAAAACCAGTTCCCAGGGCTGCTCCTCCAGAAACCAGGAGCTGTCTGGGCAGCAGCAGTGCCTGGAGCAGACAGTGTTTGTGCTGAGCTGCAGAGGAGCTGAGCCCAGGGGCTGTTGGCCAAGGCCGAGGCCCAAGGAGGATTTCTGAGCTGGCAGGGCGGCCTGAGAAGGGGAGGGGGGAATGCAGCAGCACAGGGCCCATGGAAGCAAGGGACCATGGTGACACTGTGGGGCCCTGTGAGACCAAGGGACCATTGTGACACTGTGGGGCCCTGTGAGACCAAGGGACCAAGGGACACTGTGGGGCATCATGAAAATTGTGGAGATAATTGTGATGTTGCAAGGCCTCATGGAACCATGGAGAGACCATTAAGACTCTTCACAGCCTCATGGAACCAGGGGACCATTGTGACATTGAGGGGACTCATGGGATCATGGAGACCATTGTGACCCTGGGGTGGGATAATCAAAGCATTGTGACACTGTGAGGCCTCATGGAACCAGTGAGACCATTGTGACCCTGGGGTTCCCCACAGAACCAAGAGGACCATTGTGATGCTGTGGGGCCTGGTGAAACCAAGAGGCCTTTGTGACAATGCAGGGCTCATGGAACCAAAGGTCCACTGTGACATCGTGGGGCCTTGTGTCATCAATGGTCCGTTGTGACACTGTGGAGCCAGAGGAGACCATTGTGACACTGCAAACCCCCAGGTCCAAAGGCCCATTGTGACACATCAGGGCTCATGGAACAGAGAAGCCACATCACATTGTGGGGCCTGGGGAACCACAGAGATAATTGTGACACTGCAAGGCCTCATGGAATCGCTGGGACCACTGTGACACAGCGGGGCCTTCTGGAACCAAGGGGCCATTGTGACATTGTGGGACCCCATTGAACCAAGGTGTTATTGTGACACTGCAGGGCCCCAAAAAACCACGGGGACACAGAACAGGTCTGGCTGGTTTGGCCTCTCATGGGCTGCCTCACTGCTCCAGCTGACCTTGGCATGTTGAGGGTCTCTTCTCATCTGCTGCTGAAACACTGGTGCTCCATGCTCTCCTTCCTGTGGAAAAGCACTCTCCTCCTACAGGCACATACAGCCACAATTGGCATTTCACCTCCACATTTCCTTATATTCAGGGATTGTTCCCATAGGAATATTGCCAGGACAAGTCTGGCTGGCAGTGGTTTCATGAGGGTCACCACTCAACTGTCCCCAAAACACTGGGAAAGGCTGTGTGCTTTATCATAGCATAGGTTCCCACTGGGTAATGATTAGCATTGACAACTCCATTATTCCAGAAGGCTGATCAATCACTTTAGTGTACTATACTACACTATTAAGAAAAACCCATCGCCCTTGCAGGCAGTCCAATTCAGCTTTGACCAGATAGGTCAATTGAATCAAAACACCATCACCAGTGGCCAATCAAGAAATCACCCTTTGGTAAGAAAAAAATCTCCATAACACATCCCACGTGTTCACAACAACAGATGCAGGAAGTTAAGATAATAATTGTTTCTCATTCATTTCTCTGATCTTCTCACAGGCTTTCCCAGGATGATGCCTGGGACAGTTGTACCTGGTCCTCTCTGTGGAGAGAGCTGCTGCCACAGTGCTTTCCTTGCTATGGGAAAAAACTGTCCTGTTTCTCCAGGCGCCCATGGCCGACACTTGGGCTCTGTCTCCAAAATTCTGTATATCCAAAGACTGCTCCCAGAGCGAATCCACCACTAATGACAAGTTTGGCTGGCCGTGGCCTACTGAGGTTTTCATGTGCCCTCCAAACACTGGGACTCTGTGCTTTCCTTCCTATGGAAAAGAATTATCCTCATCAAGGCACCCATTGCCAGAATTGGGTTTCCACCTCCAACATTCCCTCCCTCAATGTGACAGACTGGAGGAGATTGTTGGCTCAAAACATCTCGTGTGTGGGGGAGGAAGGGGCAGGTCCAGCCTTGCCCTGCCCTGGAACCCTAGCACTGCCCTGCCCTGGAACCCCAATCCCCCCAGAGCCTCTATCCCAGCCCAGCAGTGGCTGCCAGTCCCTGGCACAGCACAGGCAATGCTCCACAGCCACCTCTGGAGCCCCCAGCCCAGCTCCTGAGTGACCAAATGAGCCCAGGTCCCACCTGGGGGAAGGGCCCAGGAAGACCAAGGGGTATTGAAGGCTGACCATGAGGCAAGCACACATCTCGACCCTGCATCCTCTTGGCATTTCCATCTGAACAGTGCTGGAATCCAGGAGTTGGTAGCTGTGTGTGTGCTTCTCTGTATCTTTTTTGTTCTTCTCTCTTTCTGTGTCTTCTTGTTTCTGTGCTCCTGCAAATTTTTATCAACATTAAATTGATCAGGCTTAGAGTTTCTGAAGTTGAATGGGCCAAGTCAATGCTTTGACATTTGATTGAATGTCTGTCATAGTTTGACATGAGAAAATTTTAAAAAGTAATACACAACTTTTTGTGTAACTGACAATGTCATAAACCACTAAGATACTGAGCATACCTCTGTGAAACACAGATGTTAAAAATGACAAAACCCAGGAACCTCCTCTTTCTTTTCCAGTCAACAAAGAAGCAGCAGGCTCAGCCCCGGCCCCCATCTGAACCAAACCAAACCAAGCAGCCCTGCCCCGGGCCGAGTCCTTTCCCCCCTCCCCAGACCCCCCCCCCCATTGGGCCCCATTCTGACCAAACCAAACCCCAACAACGACCAAACAGGAAAACAAAAGAGGCTACAACACCCTAACCAGAACAAAGCCAGCCACAGCTGTTAAAATATTACCATCAAGTCCCCTCCCTGCAACCAAAAACCCCTACAACCTACAACCCATATAAAATAACCCAACAACTATAATTAAACACAAAAAAAACCCAAAAGCCAACCATAAAACCAATCCTAACACATCCCAAATACAACTTCCATCACAAGCTACCGGTGAGTGAGGTATTAACTCTTTCAATACTTCAATCCTCCCTCATGTAAAAGAAAAAAACCAAAATACAAACATATTAAAAACAACATAAAACCATAACAGTTAGTAAAGAAGAAATTAAATCCCAAATAAATAATCAAGAAAAACACCTTAATCTTAAAAATCAAATAATCTTATCAACCATGGAGAAAAAAATCTCTTTTTCTTTATAACACATGAAACTATAAAAAAATAAAAATATTTAACGTAATATCAAACAAAAATCTGCATATTAAAATAAACAAATATGAAAATAACTGTAGTTTCATCAAAAGTTTAAACAGAAAAAAAAAGTAGTCCAGTACCCCCAAGAGAAGAGCTCTTCTCCCAGACATAGAAATAATTTTAAAAGTAACTAATAGAAACTTTTACCTTTTAACAACTCATCTTTAAAACAATACCCCATAAGTTGACATGGCCCATCAACAAGCTGTAAAAAAACTTGTAGCAATAAAAACTATTTCACAATAACAAAGTTCCCCAGACAACAGTTATCCATGACAAAATTAAGAGCCACAAATAACTATTTTTTCCTCTTATAAGCAAAATCTCCAAACCTTAACAAGAAAAATTTCTCTCCCTAAGAAAACTAAATAATGACTATTCTAGAAAGAATAAAATAATTAGAAATTTTAAGTTTAGTTTCTTTACACTGTCAGTAAAAAAATGCGTAAAGCAAAAACGTGTTCTAAAGAGTTAATTTAATTCTTACTCCTTTTTTTCTTTAATTTACTTATAGTAAAATTTTCTTTATACCTACTTAAAATTTTAAACCAACTTTACCTTTCTCCTAATCCTATCTCACAAGAAAATAAATACATCAATAATTAACCAACACTAAAACCCACCACACTCATCAATACATTAACTAAGAAATCTCAAAATTAGAAAAATCTTACATTAAAAAAACAAAACAACTATAATGTGATAACAAACCATTTGCCAAAGTTTCTCTGATTTTCTAAAGTTGCCAGTAAAGGCTGTTTTGTTGTTTTGAGATCCTGAGAATCTCTTGTTGGTGCATCCTACTCAGAGCACACAAATAATTGTAATTCCTTTTAAATGTCACCTTGAGAGAGTTGTTTGGGGGATGGGGGTCAGGGCTTGTCTCTCCTGCTTGGCACAGCCCAGGCAGGGCTTTCCCAGCCACATTCCACACTCCATTTCCCAGCTGGAGCCGCTGGTGCCTCTGAGTTCTGCTGGCCCAGCCCTAGGGACACTCTCCTTGTCTGCCCATTCCCCCACGGTCTCTGGGCAGGGATGGCCTCAGTGGGGGCTGCTGACATCCTCAGCAACTTGGAGGCTGCTGCTGGATTTCACTGCTCCAGAGGCTTGTTCAGCCTTCAGCTCTTCAGTGCAGGAATTCAGTGTCCCAGGGCACTGAATAACATTCAAAATACCTGAGCAAGCCAAGCCTCTGGGAATAATTTGATTTCAGATTTCAAATCATTTGTGGTTAATTAGACAGATCTCAGTAGTATATTCAAAGTGAATTCATTATATTTAAAAAGACAGTGAGAAAAGATTTATAGGTCCTGTTTGGTTTTTTTATTCCTGTTAATAAATGGATATGTGTAATCTCCAATTGACATTGAATCCAAGCACCTCCACATTCAGTTTGAACAGATATGAAAATCAAGACCCTTCATGGCTGACAATCAATCAGACTCTGTCCCTATGCCCACCCCACCATTTCCCCCATCCAAGCCCTGGCACTCAGAGCAGCCTTGTGCAAATCTGAGCTCCCTCCAGCCCTGGCTGGGCCTGCATCTTTCAGCTCCTTGGCTCCAACTCCCACCTGCTTTCCTTGGAGAAGGAGCTGCCCCAGACACAGAGGGATGTTCATTGATTGTCAGCCAACAAAGCCAAGGGAAGGCACAGATCCATCAAATGCCAAAGTCATTCCTCTGCTGGATATTAAATCCACTTTCCACAGCAGACAGTCTCAGAGCAATGGAAAACACCTTCTGTGCCCAGCACAGGTGCCAAGGTCCCCCCAAACCCTTCCCTACCCCAATTCTGCCCAGATTTGCTCTTTGCACACATGAGCTCTCTCCATGCCCAGAGAGAGGAAAAGAGAGAAAGTGGATGAAGAGCTCTCCTGTGCAGAGCCAAGGTCCATGGGGATGGATCCTCACCCACTTGGAGGTTGCTGATGAATTTTCCTACTCCAGACACCTCTTCTTTCTTGAGCTTTTCAGTTCAGGAATTCACTGGGAAAAGCTCAGAAATATTTGTTCAAAACACCAGAGCCAGAAAAGCTTCTGGGAATAACTGAAATTTTAAATTATTCTGTGCTTAAACAGATTTCAGTAGTGTCTTCAAAAAGAATATGCTATATTGAAAACAAAGGAGAACTGTCTTGTTCTGTTAAGTTTTCTGTTCATAGATTGATATCAGCAATGTCCAATAGATATCAACCCCCAGCACCTTCTAATGCAGTCTGAATAGACATGAAAATGAAGACCCTCCGTGGCTGAAAATCATTAACACTTTGTCCCCACCCCCTCGCCACCATTTCCCTCATCCAACCCCTGGCTCTCCTGTGGATCAGGAATGATGTGGCCAGCAGGAGCAGGGCAGTGATTCTTCCCCTGTGCTCTGCACTGGTTGGGCAGCACCTCGAGTGCTGTGTCCAGTCCTGGGTCCCCCAATTTAGGAAGGACATGGAGGGGCTGGAGCGTGTCCAGAGAAGGGCAACAAAACTGGGGAGGGGTCTGGAGCACAAGTCCTGTGAGGAGCACCTGAGGGAGCTGGGGTTGTTTATTCTGGAGAAGAGGAGACTTAGGGGAGACTTCATTACTCTCTAAACTCCCTGATAGGAGGGTGCAGCCAGGTGGGGTTGGGCTCTTTTCTCAGGGAATAATGACAGGACAAGAGGACAGAGCCTTCAGCTGCACTAGGGGACATTTAGGCTGGACATTAGGAAATATTCTTCACACAGAAGGTGATTGGGCATTGGAATGGTCTGCCCAGGGAGGTGGGTGAGTCACTGTCCCTGGAAGTGTTTAAGGAAAGTCTGGATGTGGCACTCAGTGCAATGGCCTGGGTGACAAGGTGGTGTTGGGTCCCAGGCTGGACTTGATGCTCTCCCAGGTCTTTTCCAGCCTGGCTGATTCTCTGATGATTGTGACACTGCAGGCCCTGGGGAAGCAAGGGGCCATTGTGACACTGCGGAGCCTGGTGGCACTAAGAGGACCGTGGTGACATTGTGTATGACATGGCCCTACAGAGCCAAGGGGCCATTGTGACACTGTGGGGCTGAATGGAAGCAAGGAGTCCATTGTGACGGTCTGGGTCCTGGTGGAACCACAGAGGCCACTGTGACACTGCAGGGCCTTGTTGAACCAAGGGGCCATTGTGCCACTGTGGAACCAAGGAGACCCTTGTGAGAGCCTGGGGACAATGGAATCAAGGGGGCACTGCTCCATTGCAAGGACTCTGGGAACTGAGGGAACAATTGTGACACTGCAGGGCTCCATGGAACCAAGGGTCCCTGTGACACTGCAGGATCTTGTGTTACCAGGGCTCCATGGTGACACTGCAGCACCAAGGAATTCCTTGTGGCACTCTGAGGCCTCATGGAGCCAAGAGGCCACAGTGACCCTGCAGGGCCTTGTGGAACCATGCAGAGCATTGTGACAGAGCAGGACCTGGTGTCATGATGGGGCCATTGTGACACTGCAGGGCCCCATGGAACCAAGGGGCCAGTGCTGCTCCTCAGGGACTCATGGAATGAAGGAAACATGTTTGACACCATGGGACCAAGAGGCATTGTGACACTGTGGAACCAAGCAGAGCATTACTGCACTGCCAGACCTCATGGAACTAAGGATCCATTGTGACACTGCAGGGCCTTGTGGGACCAAGGCACCAGTGTGACACTGCAGGGCCCAAGGATCCAAGGGACTTTGTGACACCAAAGGGGTCCCATGGAACCAAAGGGACATTGTGACACTGGGAGGCCTCATGGAATACGCGGAGACCAGTGGCTCCTGGCCTGGATCAGGAATAGTGTGCCAGCAGGACCAGAGCAGTTGTGCCAGCACTGCTCTGCCTCCAACTCTGCACACAGACCTTGCTGCTGCAGCTTCAGAGAAGGCAAAAGGGGTGTAGCCACAGTTCTCTCTATAGAGAGCAGCAGAAATTATTTTCTTAGGTATTTTCCTGGGGAAGGTTGTGAGAAGATTGGAGAAAAGAGTAACAAACAATTTTTATTGTTATAGTTCTTCTATACACGTAAAATGTGTTATAGAGATTTGTTTACAAAATGGTGTTTTCTTAATTAGAATCTTGTAATAGTGTTTTAAATTCATTGAACGATTAGCCCAATGCTATATTGGACTGTGTATAAGGAGATAAGTTTCTTAAGTAGTAGAGTTATAGTATAATATAATAAAACAAAATGATTGATGAGCCTTTTAGAATCATGGAGTCAATGCTAATTATTACCCGGGTGGGGACAGCCAACAACATAAATTATTTATATTACATGGCCTGTCCCTGCTGCAGCCCCGGCACTGCCATCCCCAGGACTGTGCCCGGCCCCGAGAGGACTCAGGCCCTGCAGCAACACCAGGGCCACCAGGGCAGCGGGGCAGGGCCACGGCAGCAGCACTGGCAACACCAAGTGCTGCTGCTGCTGGGCACAGCTGCTGGGCCAGCACTGATCTGCCCCAGCTCTGCACACAGACATTGCTGCTGCAGCTCCAGAGAAGGCAACAAAAGGGCATCTCTGCAGAAAACTCTGCTGGAGATCCTTTAGCTCCTTTAAAGCCACCGAGAGCACTGCCCCTCACTGACACATTGGGATGTGGCCAAAGGGAAGGTGAAGAAAAACAAAATGAGAGATGGCACAATAATATTCCTTTGTATACAATATGAAAAATCTAAAACAAAGGAAAAAACAACCTAAGCAACAAGAAGTATCAAAGATGAATTTTATTACTAGTGATTTGCAGAAATTGGCCAGCAGTTTAATGCTTCTGAAAGCATCCAGTCATCAGTTTCCACACTGCTGCCTTGAGCTCCTGGTTCCTCAGGCTGTAGATGAGGGGGTTCAGGGCTGGAGGCACCACCGAGTACAGAACTGACAGGGCCAGATCCAGGGATAGGGAGGACATGGAGGGGGGCTTCAGGTGAGCAAACATGAGAGAGCAGAGGAACAAAGAAAGCACGGCCAGGTGAGGGAGGCAGGTGGAAAAGGCTTTGTGCCGTCTCTGCTCAGAGGGGATCCTCAGCACGGCCCTGAAGATCTGCACATAGGAGAAAACAATGAACATCAAACAACACAAGGAAAAACTGGCAGTAACTGCAAGAAGCCCAAGTTCCCTGAGGTAGGATTTGGAGCAGGAGAGCTTGAGAATTGCTGGGATTTCACAGAAGAACTGGCCCAGGACATTGCCATGGCACAGGGCCAGGGAAAATGTATTGGCTGTGTGCATGAGAGCATTGAGAAAGGCAGTGGCCCAGGCAGCTGCTGCCATGTGGGCACAAGCTCTGCTGCCCAGGAGGGTCCCGTAATGCAGGGGTTTGCAGATGGACACGTAGCGGTCATAGCACATGATGGTCAGGAGATAGTATGCAGCTCCAATGAAGAACATAAAGAAAAAGAGCTGTGCAGCACATCCTTTGTAGGCGATGATGGTGGTGTCCCAGAGGGAATTGTGTATGGCTTTGGGGACAGTGGTGCAGATCGAGCTGTCTTGGTTTGAAAAGACAGGAGTCTGTGAAGGAAGGCAAAAGCCTCCTGTGAAATGGAAAAGGTAAACCCCCTCCTTCCGAATTATCACAATTTCAGAATTAAAAGTACTCTCAGGCAAAGATATGGGAATGGGAATAACAGTTTTTTACTAGGAAGAAAAAAACTAAATAACAATGTAATTTAGCACAAGCAAAAAAACCACTGGCTGAGTGAGAAAAACCTGACACCCTGAGAAGTCAGGGTGTTGATAGTAGTCCAGCCAGATGGTGGCTGCTCCTCCTGGAGCGGCGATCTGCAGAAGGGTGTAGATCCTTTCTGAAAATGCGGCGAAGGAGCAGCTGGGCCTTGGTTCCTGATTCCTCTGGGAAATCCAGCGAAGAAGGCTGTCTGTGGTCTCAGAAATGCTTGTTTTATGGTGGCAGGGATGCTTGGCTCCTCCCTCTGGGTGGAGCATCTCCCAATGGGATGATGTAACTAATCTTACCAGCCACAGTGAGTAATTCAATAGCCCATTAGCAGGAGATTATCTTCCTGGCAGTGTCATTGTTCTTGAAAGAGATAAGAAAAACTGCCTAACCCCCAACAGATGGCAAAAATAGAATACATTCTTATTTTACAAGCCAGGACAGGAGCCCAGGTCGCTGAGGGCCAGGTTGAGCAGGAAGAAGAACATGGGCGTGTGCAGGTGGTGGCCGCAGGCTACGGCGCTGATGATGAGGCCATTGGCCAGGAGGGCAGCCAGGGAGATGCCCAGCAAGAGGCAGAAGTGCAGGAGCTGCAGCTGCCGTGTGTCTGCCAATGCCAGCAGGAGGAAGTGGCTGATGGAGCTGCTGTTGGACATTTCTTTACTCTGGCCATGCAGTCCTGTTCAAGGAGGAGACAGTGACAAGTCAGGGCTGACTTTGTTGAGCAATGTCCAGACCCTTTCTCCCAGCCCCTGCTGCTCTGTGCCACCCAATTTTCCTTTTCTCAGAGCCCTTCCCTCAGCCCTGTGCCTGGAGCTCTGCTGGGATCTGGCCCCTTTGCTGTGACGAGCAGGGGCTCTGCCCATGGACACCGAGGAGTCAGCTCTGCTCTGCAGCAGTGGGGTCATGGGAATGGGGACAGGAGCCTGTCCTGGGCTTGGACTTCACCAGCCCAAACTGCTTCTGAGGCAGAGAAACTCGGCAGCATCTCCTGTCCCAGGAGTAAGGAAGGTGATGGCCAAAGGCAGTTTGAGAGAGTTTCCTGCTGTGCCCAGGGAGATCAGAGAGAACTGAGCAATGCAGAACAGTGGCTGTAACTCAGTGAAGGGAAAGGGGAGCTGCTCTGTCGCTCCATCTGTCCCCAGCTGCCTTCTCTGAGATCCAGAGCAGTCCCTGTGTTCCCCTGATAATCAGCGTGACACAGCTGAGAGCAGAGGAACCCACAGCAGAGCAGACTGGCTCAGCCTTTCTCAGAGTCTCAGCCCCACTCTGGCCAAGGACACTCCTGTCCTCTAGTGTCCCCTGGAGGCAGCTCACAGCTTGGATGGCATCCCGAGGACACACCAAGGGTCCTGTCCATGGCACTGCCTGAGGAGAGTCAGCTCATTGCCAGCCTCCCAGCCTGCCCCGCCCAGAGCTCCCCGGGCACAGGGAGCTGGGACACCCCAGTGCTGTGCCCAGCCTGCACAGGAGGAGCCCAAGGGCTGGGCCTGAGCCTGCAGCTGGAACTGCCAATTCCAGAGAGCCCCTCAGCAACACCAGGAGCACCTGGGCAAGGCAAGGAGAAAGAGAGCTGGGCCTGAGGAAAAGGCTTTCCCTGCCCAGCCCTGCACAGCCCCTGCCAGGCAGCACCAGGGCAGGGCAGTGGCCCTCAGGCCCTGTCAGCAGGAATGGGCACTTGGCAGGAGAGATGCCCTTCATCTCTGGGGCTGCTCTGCCAGCCCAGGAGGAACTGAGGGCCCCGAGCCCTGGGCTGAGGGCTGTGCTGGCTGGGAGGGGACACAAGAGCTGCGCTGCTCAGGGCAGTGTCTGCCCTGCAGGGCTGAGCTGGCAGTGCCACATCTGCCCTGCAGCAGGGCTTCCCTCAGCACTGCCTCCCTCCCTCCCTGCCCACAGCTCTGCTGCTGGAGCTGTGCCAACCCAAGGTGCTCCTGTAGCCCCGGGCTCCTTCCCTGCCAGAGCTGCCAGAGCCCAGCCCAGCCCCTGGGCCAGCTCTGCCCTGCAGCTGCCTGGGGCTGCAGGGATTAAAGAACAGCTCCCCCAGCCTGGGCACAGTGGAAAGGTGATGCTGGATGGGCCGGAAGGCTGAGGAGGGGCACTTGCTGAGGTTCCCAGGAAAACTCAGGGTGATGGTTTAAGAGCCTCAGCCCCTGCTTTGCCCTGCACAGCTGAGTTCCATTGCCATCAAGCTGAGCCAGGGAAAAGTGGGAGCACAGATTCAGGAAAGCAGAGACCCAAGCAGGAAATTCCTGCCTTGAATGAGCTCATGAAAAATCCCCTTGGGGATGAGCTGGGCATGAGCTGGAGCTCTGAGCAGCCCTGGCCCACACAGCACCCTCTCCAGAGCAGCAGGAGTCACTCCTTGCACCCACAGCTCCCCTGCACTGTCCTTGGGGAGCTGCCAGGCAGGCTGAGATCTGCCCCTGGCAGGTGGCACATCCCCTGGGCTGGCCAAGAGCCCTGAGGGCTGCAGGACCTGCTTTGCAGGACAGCCCTGGCAGCCCTGGCTGCAGCCCCAGCGTCACCCCCTGCAGCCGTCCCTGGCAACAGGAGCCATCCTGCCCTGTCCCTCTGAGGGTGCCCAGGGCAGCCCCGCACTGGAGCACATCCTCCCCCAAAGCAAAAACTGCAGCAGAACCATCCTTACAGTCCTGTCAGTCCTGTCCTGGGTCAGCTTTAGGAGATCCCTGCAGCCAGAGACTGACTGTGTCAGAAGTGGTGAAGATTTCTCCATGAATGAGCTCGAAATTTTCCTTCCAGCTGCTTTGAGCCTCTGTCTGCTTCACTGCTCTCAGGTACCTGCAGAGAGTGCCCTCAACCCTGCTGGGCTGGGAAAAGAGCTGCTCCTCAGGAGAAATGTCTTTTTGAGCTCTTCTTGGTTTCCAAGTGCCCTTTCTGTGCCAGGAGCCCAGCCTAACTCAGCAGCACAGACACAGCATAAAGACTTTAATGACTCTCTCAGGGATTTGGTGCTGTTTACATCAGACTGAGTCCCAGAGAGTGTTCAAAAAACTTCTCAAGAACTAAAAGTTAAATTTAAACTCCAAAGTTTCTTGAAGCTTTAATGAGCCCCACTGAGGGACATGACTGAGAAACTTTTTGCCAGTCAGAGCAGAACACCAGAGGCAGTGATGACAGCTGGGGAAAAACAAGGGAAAGGTGTCTCTGGTGCTGAGCACACCTGTATATGTTTCAGGAATGCAAAGGGCCAAGGTCTGAGCCGCAGGCCCTGGCAAGGCAGATCCTGTCCTTTCCTCCTTGCTCAGGGCTCTTCCTGGGATGAGCACTGGGATGTGGGGATGTGCAGTGCCAAGGGCAGGACCATGGGGCAGCCCCTGCCAGGCTGCTGAGCAGGGACAAGGAGGCAATGAGGCCCCAGGCCTGCAAGGGTCACTTGTCCCCTCCTTGTGGCCTCAGGCCCAGGGCCAGCAGCCATGGCCAAAGTGCTGCCCAAGTTGGCTCTGTCAGGGCCTTGCAGCTGCTGCACATCCCTGTGCCCTGTGCAGCCCAGGCTGTCCTACGGTGTCGCTGCCCTGCGCCTCTGTCCCTGCAGGCTGTCGTCATCCCCCGGCTGCCCCACCTGGCTGGCCCCTTCCTTTGCTGACAGCTCTGCCTCCTGCCTGCCTCTGCCTGCCCACACAAAGCCTTGGCTTTGAGACCAAAAGGGTTAGTTCCATTTTTACTGTGCCTGTGAATTTCTAGCACAAAACAAGACATGCAGAGGCTGCTTTCCCAGCAAAGATGGTTGGAAGGCAAGAAGTGAAGACATCTGGCTCAAGAATGCAGTAATAGATAAAAGAAAGTCTTAATCTGGGAACTTGGGGTGGGTTTCATGGTAATGGGAAAATATCAATAGACATTTAGTGACACTGGTAGAATTACATATCCACATAAGGTTAGGAGTTATCTCCCAATAGACCTCAGGCCTGAATAAATGATCCCCTCTTAAACAGGAAATTAGTGTTAAGGAGTTTTTTTCTGATATTTTGGAGATTTGGTGACAGCGAGGCCTCACAGAACCAAGGAGTCAACTGTGACACTGTGCAGACTCATGGAACAAAGGGTCCATTGTGACACAGAGGAGCCCCATGGAACGAAAATCCATTTTGGCACATTGGGGACTCATTGAACCAATGGTCCATTGTGATGCTGCGGATCCCCGGAGACCTTTGTGACAATGAGAAACCTCCTGGAACCAAGGGGCCATTCTGACACAGCAAGGCCTTGTGGACCCATGGGTCCATTGTGACACTGCAGAACTTCACAGAACCAAGGTGACTGTGTTCTCCTATGGAACCTCACGGAACAGAGGTGCCATGATGACACTGTGGAACCAAGGAGACTGCTGTTGGCAGTGTGAAAGATCATGGAACCAGAAGTCCATTGTGACACAGCAAGGCCTTGTGGAACCAAGGTCCATTGTTAAACTGTGTGGCCTTTTGGAACCATGAGCCATTGTGACACAGTGTGGCCACTTGGAGCCAAGGGGTCACACTGACACTGTGAATCCAAGGAGACCATTGTGAGTGAGGAACTTCATGGAACCAAGAGTCCATTGTTCCACTGTGGAGCCCTGTAGAACCAAGGGGATGACACTGACTTTGAGAGGCCTCATGGAACAGTTAAGACTACTCTGACACTTTGGGACCCACTGGAACCAAGGGGCCATTACAGCATGGCAGGGCCTCATGGAACCAAGGGGACTGCAGTGAACACTGTGGGTGTCCATGGGATGAAGGGTCCAGTGGAACCAAGGATACCATGTGACACTCTGGGGCATCATGGAACCAAAGGTCCATTGTGACACAGCAGGGCCTCATGAAACCATGGAGGCCATTTTTACACTTTGAGGCCTTGTGAAACCAAAGGGCCATTCTGACACTTCAGGGCCCTGTGGAGCCAAGGGGACCATAGTGACACTGTGGGGCTCAGTGAAACCAATGGTCTGTTGTGACACTGCAAGGCCTTATGGAATCATGGAGAGTATTGTGACACTGCAGGGCCTCACTGAAGCAAGGCGCCATTATGACACTCTGGAGTGTTGGCAGGCCAAGGGGCCGTTGTCACACTGTGTGGCACCATGGAACCAAGGAGTCCATTGTGACACTACAAGGCCCCATGGAACTAAGGATTCATGTGACAGGGTGGGACCCCATGGAACCAAAGGTCCATGTGACATTGTGGGGCCTCATGGAATCCTGGAGGCCATTGTGATACTTTGAGGCCTTGTTGAATCAAGGGGTTCTGCAGGGCCTCATAGAAAAAAGGAGACGCTTCTGACATTGTGAGTCCCCATGGAACCTGGAGAAGAGGAGGTTCAGGCGAGACAAGGCAGTGTCAGGGCATAGGTTGGACTTGATGATCTCAAAGGACTTTTCCAACCTTGCTGTTTCTGGGATTCTCTGAAATCACCCTTGGAGCAGTGGCAGGATGAGTCCTGGGCCTCCTCTTCAGAAGCTCCAGCAGCCCAGGTGCCTCAGCTTCTCCTGCCAGCCCCATAGCCCATCCTGTCAGTCCTGCAGAGCCTCTGAAGCTCCTCCTCATTGCCCAGAACAGGGAGCCCCACAGGCAGACACAGCAGCCCAGATGTGCCCCCCTGGCCTGGGATGCCTCTGGCAAGGGAGCAGCATGAGGCACTGCAGGAGCCTGCAGACAATTCCTGCAGCATTGGAGGATGATCCTGCTGCCCAATGGACGCTCCCATGGGGCCAAGTCAGGAACTGCAATGGGGAGTGGGGCCAGAGAGGAAAGGGCAGACAGGGATAGGCTGTTTGCAGGGGTGGGACCAGGAGTAGGCAAGATGAAGAAATTTGTAACAGGAAGAGTAAAGAAAGCAAAGGTGAAGCAAAGGAAATGCTCAGGGAAGTTTGGGGGTGGCTGCCGGGCAGCCCTGGCTCTGAGCAACAGCGTCTGCAGTGGCACAGGAAACTCCCAGGTGATGGGAACAAACTTTCTGGCTGACTGCAGAGGCCAGGACAAAGCTGAGTGGTTTCCCTGGTGTCCCCCAGCCCTTGCTGGCCCCAGGGGCTGATGGCATTTGTGCTCCCTCAGGTTCATGTCCCCACAGCAACAGCATGGGGGTGCTCCCGCCTGCTCTGTGCAATGCAAACAGGGGCTCCTGAGCCAGTGCTGCCGTGGCTGTGCCTGCAAGGATGCAGCACCTGTGTGAGCTGGGGGAGAGGCCAGGGCTGCAGAGGAGGGATGTTGCTGGCAGCTCCATGAGGACGCTCTGGGACGCTGCCCTGGGCTGTGCAGTGCACTGGGGATGGATCAGCCCCTGCTCTGCTGCTCCTTCCCGTCTGCCCCAGGGCCCTTGCAGAGCCCCAGCCATGCTGTTTGCCCCCAGCCTGCCCACGGCCAGCCTGGGGGTGCTCACTCTGGGGCTTTTCTGTGCTGAGCATTGGGCTGGCCATGTTCTTGAGAGAGCCTGGGCAAAGGGCCTGCAGCCCCCAAGCCATGGCCTGAGGCATCAGCGCTACCCCAGCAGTGCCCATGGCCTGTCCCTGCTGCAGCCCCAGCACTGCCACCCTCAGGACTGTGCCCGGCCCCGAGAGCTCTCAGGCCCTGCAGCAACACCAGGGCCACCAGGGCAGCAGAGCAGGGCCATGGCAGCAGCACTGGCAACACCAAGTGCTGCTGCTGCTGCTGGGCACTGCTGCTGGGCCAGCACTGATCTGCCCCAGCTCTGCACACAGACATTGCTGCTGGAGCTCCAGAGAAGGCAACATAAGGGCATCTCTGCAGAAAACTCTGCTGGGAGATCGTGTATTTCCTTTAAAGCCTCCAAGAACGCAGCTCGTCATGGACAGAGTCTGTGGCCACAGGGAAGGTGGGGAGAAACAAAATGAGAAATGGCACAATAAAAGGCTTTTTATTGTGTACAATAGTATTAAAAAAATGAGGAAAAAAAAACCCACAAGCACACCAACAAGAAGTACCAAAGATGAATTTTATTACTAGTGATTTGCAGAAACTGGCAACCACTTTAATGTTCCTGAAAGCATCCAGTCATCAGTGTTCTCACTGCAGCCTTGAGCTCCTGGTTCCTCAGTCTGTAGATGAGGGGGTTCAGGGCTGGAGGCACCACCGAGTACAGAACTGACAGGGCCACATCCAGGGATGGGGAGGAGATGGAGGGGGGCTTCAGGTAGGCAAATTTGCCAGTGCTGAGGAACAGAGAGACCACAGCCAGGTGAGGGAGGCAGGTGGAAAAGGCTTTGTGCCGTCCCTGCTCAGAGGGGATCCTCAGCACAGCCCTGAAGATCTGCACATAGGAGAAAACAATGAACACAAAACAACCAAATGATAAACTGCTAGTAACTACAAGTAGCCCTATTTCCCTGAGGTAGGATTTGGAGCAGGAGAGCTTGAGAATTGCTGGGATTTCACAGAAGAACTGGCCCAGGACATTGCCATGGCACAGGGGCAGGGAAAATGTATTGGCTGTGTGCATGAGAGCAATGAGAAAGGCACTGGCCCAGGCAGCTGCTGCCATGTGGGCACAAGCTGTGCTGCCCAGGAGGGTCCCGTAGTGCAGGGGTTTGCAGATGGATACGTAGCGGTCGTAGCACATGATGGTCAGGAGGGAAAACTCTGCTGAGATGAAAAATACAGTAAGAAAAACCTGTGCAGCACATCCTGTGTAGGAGATGGTGGTGGTGTTCCAGAGGGAATTGTGCATGGCTTTGGGGACAGTGGTGCAGATGGAACCCAGGTCGCTGAGGGCCAGGTTGAGCAGGAAGAAGAACATGGGCGTGTGCAGGTGGTGGCCGCAGGCTACGGCGCTGATGATGAGGCCATTGCCCAGGAGGGCAGCCAGGGAGATGCCCAGCAAGAGGCAGAAGTGCAGGAGCTGCAGCTGCCGCGTGTCTGCCAATGCCAGCAGCAGGAAGAGGCTAATGGAGCTGCTGTTGGAGATTTGCTGGGGCTGCACTTGGGGACCTGTTCATGGAGAAAGGACAGTGATACGTCAGGAGAGGCTGCTTTGAGCCAGACCTGGGCCATTCCCTGTAGGCTGTCCCACTGGGACTCACCCAGCCTTGTTCCTGCTCTGGGAAATCCTTCCCCCAGGTCCCTGCCTGAGCTCCAGCTGTGCTGGCTGAGTGTGCCAGGAGCAGCCAGGCATGTGCATGGGGACACCCAGGAGAACAGCTCAGAGCTTGGAAGGGCACAGCACGGAGATCCCCGGCTGTGCCCATGATGGGATCTCAGGGAGGGGGCTCAGCTCATTCCCCTTTCCCATGGACTGCTTTGCCCACAGCCCCACAGGTCCCAGGGAAGCTTGGACACCCCATTCCCATGGACACCCCTGCCTGGCAGGAATGCCAAGGGCAGTGCCTGACTCAGCTGCTGCAAATGCCAGAGCCTCCCTGAGAGCAGCAGATAACAGTGACAATATCAGGGCAGGGCAGAAACAAGAGAAGATGTTGTGGTGCTGTGCCTGAGAGGGGAGGGCAGAGACAGCCAGGCACTCAGGACAGTGTTCCTGTGCCCAGCTGTGCCTGGCACCTCCCACACACCAACAGTGCCCTCCTGCCCCAGCACTGCTCTCTTCAGCCCCCTCTCCTTGCCTGAGCATCTCCCTGGGCCTGGACATTCCCTCCTGAGAGGAGCCTTGTCCCTGCCAGCGCTCACAGAGCCCATCCCACCCTGTGGGCCCTGGCCCCGGCCCTACAGAAACCTGCCTGTGTGCAGGGCCCTGGCTGGGCCAGGCTCTGTGTGCAGGTGGGCAAGGGCAGCTCAGGAGAGCCCTGCTGGGCCCTGCAGAGGTGATGCTGCTGCTGTCCAGGGCTGAGGAGTGGCTGAGGGCCCTTTGGGAGGCTCCCAGCAGAGAGACTGACCACCCAAAGTTACAGTTCTGGAGTCTCTGTAAATCTTCAATGTTCAAACATTCCTTTGATGATCCTGTGTGTCCCTTTCAACTCAGAATGTTCTGGGACTCTGGGATTACAATTCCTATTCTGCTTCTCTCGTCCCCCTGTTCTCTGTAATCAAAAGAGGAAAAAACCCTTGCAACTGTGTTAGAACAGTAAAAACCAGACGTTTATTGGAAGCTTCCAGGTGTCTTAGTGGGAATGGGGCACACCCAGCCCCTGATTTCAACAATTATTAAGGTTGATTAATTAGGGTATTTAACAGGAACATCCAATAGGACATTCAGTTAGCCCAGTTGCACACTCCTGGCTCATCCCATTGGAGTAGGTTCAAGGGTTTCTTTGTCTTCATTTTTCCTATGACTGCTCACATTCTGGTCAAAATCCAAAACGTTTGCCTTGTAGGTCCTCTTCCTTATAATAAGACTATAGAGTATTTCAGGAATGAATTTAGAAAGTGAGGTTATTGTTCTAAACTCTGAGAAAAAGGTTAGGAAACCTACCAGAGTTAATTAAGCATTATGCTTATATAAGCATATAATAGTAGTTTAATAGAGTAAATAAAGAGTTTAATAGAGTTAAGTAAGGATTATAGTTTTAAAACTATATAATAGTAGTTTACAAGGCTACAAATATATGAAAAATGTATAAAAAGCAAAAATCTTTTTCACATCACCCCAGTTTTCCCATCCTTCTCCAAGCAGGAAACTGAAAACACTCTCAGGAAAGCTCCTGATCTTTCCAGCAATGCCAGGCTTACCTTCCTTGGGAAGTGTCCTCCAGACCTGTGCCCAGGCTGCTCGGGAGCTGGGAGCAGCCCTGCCGCACCCAGCGCCTCTCAGCAGCAGCACCTGCCCTGCTCAGGGTGGCTCCTTCCCCCCACAGCTTCTCCCCAGCGCTGGGAGCAGCTCCCCGGGCTGGCTGAGAGCTGTCCCTGGCAGGCAGCAGAGTCCCTGCCCCAGCACAGTGCCCTGGGCTGCAGGAGCCTGCTCTACAGGACAGCCCTGGGCACCCCTGGCTGCACCCGCGGCTGCTCAGCCCTGCAGCAGAGCCTGGCAACAGGAGCTGCCTTGGGCTGTGCCTCGGCTGGGGCAGCAGGGAAAGCCAGCCCTGCCCTGGGGCCACATCCCTGCCCTGGAGCAGCTCTGAGAGTCCTCCTGAAAGCTCCTAAAAGCTGTGGGATGTACCAGCTCCAGGAGATCCCGGCAGGAGCTGCAGCCTCTCCTCCCACAGCCAGGGAATGACTCTCAAACCTAGGATGATTTCTGCTCTAGTGAGCCTTGAGTGAGCTCTGCTCTGTGCTCCCGGCCCAGGCTGAGTTTAATCCCTCTGTGCCTCTGTGCTGTGCCCGGGCTGGCTGCAGGCAGTGCCCCAGCCCTGCTGGGCTGGCAGAAGAGCTGCTCATCAAGAGAAATGTGCTTTTGAAGCTCTTCTTGCTTACCAGGAGCTGCCTCTGTGCCAGGAGCCCAGCCCAGCTCAGCAGCACAGACACAGCACAAGGACTTGAATGACCCTCTGGGGCTTTGTGCTCAGGCCCTGAACATCAGTCCCTGAGAGGCAGCTGAAGAAACCTCTCCAGAACTCCAAGTTAGAATCCAACTCCAAACTTTCTTGGACTTTTAATGGCTCCCACTGTGGGACACGACTGAGAAAGTGTCCCCAGGCCCCAGGCAGAGCAGAGAACTGGAGGCACTGATGCCAGGTGGGGACAAAGAGAAGCCAAGTCTTGGTGGCCTGGGGCACAGCAGCAGGATCTGTGCCACCAAGGGCTGGGAGGAGACACCTTGTCCTGAGGCCCTGGGGCCTCCTGGCACAGCCCCAGCCAGACTGGGCACTGTCAGCCCCTTGTCCTGCCCTCAGCATCCCCCCCTAGCCCACATCCCAGTGGCCTCAAGGATCTGCTGGAAGGAGTCCCTGGTGAGCCTTGCTCAGCAATGGCCCTGGGGGCTCCTGAATGCTCCCAGGGACTGCAGGTTTTTCAAAGGACTTTGGGTTTTGTACTTGCTTGGACTCTCTGAGAGGTTTGTGCAATCATGGCCTTCAATTATCTGCTGTAATTAGTCCCTGGAGATTCTTTTTCAGTAACAACACTCAGTGGGGCTCATTAATGCTTCAAGGTACTTCAGTTATTTGAAGGTACTTGGTGTTTCCCTTTGGATACAGACTCTGGGAGAGGTTTGTGCAATCATGGCCCCAATTATCTGCTTTAATGAGTCCCTTGGGAGCTCTGTAGTGACACTTAGTGGAGCTCATTAATACTCTGAGATACTCAAAGTTTTTAAAATACTTTGAATTTTCCTTTTCACACTGAGTCTTTGAGAAGTTTTTGTGCCATCCTGGCTTCCAATTCTCTCATCCAAGGAGTCCATGAGGAGCCTGTGTTGGGGATGGACCTTAGTGGGACCCATTCATGCCTTGACACACTTTGGGGTTTTCTTCTGACTTTGACTTCTGGACAGGTTTGTACAATCTTCTCTCAGATCCTGAGGTTCAAGGGCTCAGCTCCAAATGCACCATGGGGCATCAAGCAAGTCCATCAAGCAAGTCCTGACAAACCATGGCTCTGCCTTGATTTCCCTCTGGTCTAGTGCTGTTCATCAGGAAGTTTTCCTCTTGGAAAAATATTTCAAAGATTTTCTAGGAAATATGTATTCCTATTTTCAAGGATATCTTTTATTACTTTTCTTATTACACAAGAGGTGATTGCAGCATTCTGTGGCTGATATTGATCCAGGGACTCTTCTAAGGAGGTCTGGCCTGCTCAGAGAAGCTGTGCCTTGAGCTCTGACCCAGTGTCAACAACCTTGCTCCACATTCCCCATCCCCATCCTGTCTCTCCTCACTCCCTTGGGATCTGCTTTGCTTGGAGATCTGACTGCACACAACCAATGAGGGGGTTTGTCTTTTTAATTCTTTGAAGCAATCTAAAACTCTTGAGTTTCTCTGTTGAAAAGATAGACCCTCCTCAAGGCTGTGCCAAGCCCAAGGTGCCACCAAGGCCACTCCAGGCCTGCCCTGGGCCAGCTGTGAGGGTGGATCATCATCCCAACCTGCACTGGGCCATTGCAAAATGAGAAATTCTGCCTAGTTTGATGTTGATTTCTGTTAGGGACTGGATACCCCCCTGCCCCAGAGACAATATTTTCTAAAATGTCCTTGTTGAACACACCAGAAACATATTTTTGGGCCCTGTAATTGTTGCTGGGGCCCCTTAAAGGGGCATGGCATGGCCACTAGGGCCTCTGCAACTCCTTGCCCAGTGGCCTGGGCTTGTACGGCCGCTATGTGTTCGGTGGTCCTGAGGCAATTACAGCCTCAATCATCTGCAGGAGTGTGGGTTCCATCTCTAGTGGAAGGGCATGCAGCCCTTTCTTACATTCCAGGTTGGCATTGGCTACCCCCAATGAGTTTAGTAATTAATTTTGAGTCTTTTCATCCCGGACTTGTTTCTCTAGTGCCTGTTTAAGGCAATCAATCAATATCATGCAGGGCTCTCCGGGTTCTTGTCTTATGTTTACATAGTCCAAACTGGGGGTGCTACCATCCAGTGCCTGGATTAAAGCTTTCAAAGCCATCTCTTTTATATCGTCCAATACTTCTCTGGGGATACCTGCTGCTTGATCATCTGGCAGGCTGTGTTGTCCTTCTCCAGCTAGATGGCTGATTGTCAATTGTGCCTTGCCTCATTATTAGCATAGTCTGCTATTAATTGATTTAGTAAACACTTCCATCCCCTTTCCCACAGGGTGTATTCTGTAGGTGATAAAAACATGGTCATAATATATTTTAAATCACAGGGGGTTACATGTGCTGTAAATATGGCCCTCATTAGGCCATTAAAACAAGGTGAGTCCTGCCTCTAGTCTTTAGCTGCCCTACACAGCTCCTTGATTTCCCTGTAAACCAATGGCTGACACCTGGGATTCTGCTCCCTTCTTTCATAATGTCCTGGGGCAATGAGGAGTTTCAAGACTATTTGCCAGTCTCCTTCCTTAACTGCTTCCTTCCAGATCCTTTCCCAGGGATCTTCTAGGGTTGAGGGGAAGAGGTGGCTCTGGGGCATCAAAACTGTCTTCTGGGGAGGAAGAATAACTTGGAGCAGAAACACTTGGATTAGAAATAATGTGACAGTTTGGCTTAGTATCCTTGACCATGGGGTTTATATTGTTGCCGGAGGGTGAGTAAAGGGCGCTGCCATTTTGTCATTTTCTGGAGCTGTGGCCCAGGGTGGAGGTGGAATGAATGACAGTGGAGGCGTGACCTGCAGGCACGGGGGTGGAGTCTGGAGGTTCGTTCAGAGTGGAAGAGAAGGTTGTGGTAGCAGGAAGTGGAGGAGCCAAGATGGAGGGAGGATGGCCAGGCTCCCGAGCCACATTCGGGCTTCTTCCATCTTGGGTCTCCAGGGCACAATGCTCCAAGACAGCGTGGCCATTGCCATCTTGGACCATCATGGAAAGTCCAAGAAAGGCAGGTTTCAGGGGAGGTCCCAGGTTAGGAGTGACTGATGGATCAAGTTTTCGACACACAGCTGCTGGTGAAGCGTCTCAAGGATGGTGTAGAAGAATGGGAGCATGCGGGGTGCAATGGGGTCCCTTTTGATTGAAAGGTTGTACAATTTAAATCCCACAGAGTAACAATATTCAGTAGTATGGATTTTGTCAGCATAAGTGTCTGGAAAATTTTTTATGATCCACCTCATGACTGATTTTAAATCGTTCTTCGAAAATATTTTGTCATGATCAGTGAGAATTAACTTAAAGTGTCCATATAAGCTCCTTTCTACTTTGGACAACTGACCACCCCTTTTTCTCCTTCTCCGCCTTGGGGGGAACAGCCACCGGAATTCTCCAAATCAATTATGGGATGTGGATCCGTATTTTAAAAACACAGTGGCAAAATAGGTGATAAATGTCCTGCATTTTCCCAAACCCACCTGCAATCCTCCACAGGAGAAAGCCATCATCATCCCCACCAATGCTGGCTCATGTCTCTCCAAGTGATGGGAAGTCCACCGGGCCAGGCACAATCCACAATCCCAGGGAGCCCTGGCCTATCTCTCAGCTAACACCAGCTGATGTAACTGAATGTCAGGGTCCCTGCTCAGGGGCCAGATGTCACAGTGAGGGTGGCTGCAACAAACCTCTCTGGTTCCCTGACTTAAGAGTGAAGCTGGCGGAAATGAAAAGGAGCGTGTTCAATGGAGTTGCCCAAAAATAACTTCAATAACGGGGTGAAAAACAATAAACATGAAGAAGTTGAGCACAGTACAAAGGGCAGGATCCAAATACCTGAGATAAAGGGGAAGCAACAACATATACACTTGCGGCTAGAGAATTAGAACAATACCCAGATAGGGGAAACAAGTAGCCAGTAGGGAAGCAGAACTTGGACAACTTAGCATAACAACAATAAAGGCTTATCAGGGAACTCCCAAGCTCATCCTAAGTTAAACAAATGACTCCCAGGGCTTGAAACTCATGCCTGGTTCTTCCAGGACAAAATCTGGCTGACTCTGAGTTACAGCTGGGCTAACTCCCACACTGCTGCTTTGCACTGGCCCCTTGGGACCATGGGGCCCAACAGAGCCACAGTGATGTCCTTGGTTCCACGAGGTTCCACAGTGTCACAATGGTCCCTTGGATCCATGGTGCTCTGCAGTGTCACAATGGTCCCTTCATTTCACAAGGCCACAAAGTGTCACATTGGTCTTCATAAGAAGGAAACCACAGAACCCCCATGTTTCAGGAACTGATGAACGGCAGCCACCAGAGGCCAAGGCAAGCCTGACCTGTCTGTCCTGGCAGGTTTGTCTGGGAGCAACCCTTAGATATTCAAAATTAGGAATGTGGAATCCTAATTTCAGACATTTGTGCCTGGAGAAGGAGGATTATTTTTTCATGAAAAGAAAAGCATAGAGCCCTTTCCAGTGTTTGGAAAACAGGTCAGTGCTGGCACTCAGGAGTTAAAGACCATCCAGACCTGTCTGTCCTGGCAGCTTTCCTCTGGCAGCAATCCTTGGATACACAGAAATTTGGAGGTGGAATCCTAATTTTGGCAATGGATACCTGGAAAAGATGGACAGTTCTTTTCCATACAAAGGAAAGCCCAGAGCCCCAGTGTTTCAGGGGCAGATGGGAGCGGCCTTCCACATTCCAAGGTCAGCCAGACCTGTCAGGTAACTCCTGGGAGGCCAAGGCAGCCAGCCCTATTTTGTGTTCTCTTGGTTCCATAGGGCCCTGCACTGTCACAATGGCTCTATGCTTCCATGAAGTCTTGCAACATCACAGTGGTTCTCTTGCTTCCATGATGTCCTGTGGCACCATAATGACCCCTTGTTTACACAAGTGCTTAAGGATCTTAATGGTCTCCATGGTTCCAAAAGGCCCCACAGTGTCATAATGGTCTTTGTGTTCCATGAAGCCCTGCTGTGTCACCATGGCCCCTTGGTTCTGTTGGGGCCCAGTAGTGCAACAATGGTTCCACAGCTTCCCACAGTGTCACAATGACCCCTTCCCTCCATGAGGCCCTGCAGGGTCACAATGGCTCTTTGGTTCCCTGGGGGCCCAGAGTGTCACAATGATTCCATGGGGCCTTCCAGTGCCACAATGGTCTCCATGGATCCATGGTGCCCCACTGGATCACAACGGTCCTTTGGCTCCATGAGGCCCTGAAATGCAACAATGGCCTCTTGGTTCCACAAAGCCCTGCTGCTTCACACTGGCCCCTTGGGACCATGCAGCTCAACAGAACCACAATGATGTCCTTGGTTCCACGAGGCTCCAGAGTGTCACAATGGTCACTTGGATCCATGGTACTCTGCAGTGTCACAATGCCCCTGCATTTCACAAGACCCCAAAGTGTCACAATGATTGCATGGTTCCTCAAGACCCCACAGTGTCACAATGATCCCCTTGGTCCCACAAGTTCCTACAGTGTAACAATGCCCTTTGGCTCCACAACATCCCACAGTTTCTCAGTGGTCTCCCTAGGAAGAAAACGGCTAAACCCCAGGGGCAGATGAGAGGCAGTCACCAGAGGCCAAGGCTAGCCAGACTTGACTGTATTGGCAGATTTTGTCTGGCAGAAAGCCTGGAATATAGGGAATTTTGGAGGTGGAATCCTAATTTAAGCCATAGGAGCCTAGACAAGAAAGATAGTTCTTTTCCATAGGAAGGAAAGCATGGAGCCCCAGTGCTTCACAGTCAGATGGGTAGTGGCCCTTGACATGTCAAATTCAGCGGCACCTGTCAGACAGGCCCCAGGAGGCCAAACCAGGCAGACGTGTTCCATGTTCTGCTGATATCATGGGTCCCCACACCATCACAATGGTCTCCTTGATTCCATGAAGTCTGGCAATGTCACAATGGCTTCTTGGTTTCATGAGCCCCAACAGAGTCACAGTGGTCCCTTGGCTGCATGCGGCCCTGCTGTGTCACAATGGCTCCTTGTTTCTATGGGCCCCACAGTTTGATCATTGACCCTTGCTTCCACAGGGCCCCTGAACTGCACAATGGTTTCCTTGATTCCATGAAGTTCCACAGTCCCACTATAGTTTCATTGGACCCGCATTGTCACAAGTCATCCTTGGTTCCATGAGGCTCTTTACTGTCACCGTGGTCGCTGTCAGAGGCTGGATGAGATCGATGTCCCAAGACACCTCGGGATGCTCGGAATGCCCGTGTGGGGCCAGGGCCGGGTCAGGCCTTGGTTTGTGGTGGGACAGAGCCCCGCCCCCAGCCCTGGCAGAGCTGTCAATCACACAGCAGGGGCGGTGCTATCCCAGCTGTGATTGGCAGCAGAGCAGATGTTGATGGGACAGGAGCCCTGCGGGGCTGCCAGGGACCTGCAGCTTGCAAGGTGCTCTGCTCTCCCTCAGGTGCTCTCGGAGAGATCCAATCCCAGCTGGGCACCTCAGGGCACAAGTGGCACTGCCTGCTCATGGGCACACAACTGATGTCTGCCTGGAAAGGGGCACAGCTTTTAATACCTGTTAGTTTCATAATATACCAGAAAATATTTCTTATCTGGATTACTTGAGTACTTCTAAGAAATGGCAAAGTTTTCCCACCAGGAACAAGAGTTTCCTGGATCTCATGGATTCTTCTACTGATGGCAGGAGAAAAAAATACTGATCTTCCCCTTTACCTTTGCCAGCAACATTCAGTCTAGTATTTCACGGCCCTCTTCCTTTAGGTGTTTCCAGCTCTCCTGGTAAAATGGCCGTGTCTAAGGACATCTCTTCATTTAGAGCAGCTGCATCTATGCCCTTCCCCTTGCTCCCAGATTTCCTCCTGCAGCTGTTCTCTGGTTATTCCAATGTGTCTCCCTTGTCTGGCTTCATGCTTTGAGTTTCAGGGAGTTGCCCAATTTTTCTAAACTTTAAATACCTTCTTAGTCAGCATCTTAGTTGTGTTTTTATCTTTTATATCACCTCTTCCTATGTCTTTGTCTAAAATCCTTCCTGAATGGCAATCCCTTGTGGGTGGTGGACATGTCAGATGTTGCTGCCACAAGGAGCTCAGGGAAGGGTTTTAATGTTTATTAAATTTATTAAATTTTATCAGGTTCACATTTTATATATTGGCCATGAAGAGAAACCCTTCTGTGCCTCTGAGTCTCACCATTTCCTGGTCCCTCAAAGACACAAACCTGATGAGTTGTGGTTCCCACTCCAGAGGCAGCACTTGGATCTCCCTCCATAGCCAGAGCAGAGCTCCCTTGTCCCAGAAAGTGCCTGGGAAAGGAGGGATGAAGGAAACAGGACAGGCTGTGGGGATCAGGGGCAGGGCAGAGTCAGGGAGAAGAATGACTTTTGCATTTGATGGAGCTGTGCCTTCCCTTGGCTTTGTTGGCTGACAATCAATGAACATCCCTCTGTGTCTGGGGCAGCTCCTTCTCCAAGAAAAGAAGGTGGGAGTTGGAGCCAAGGAGCTGAAAGCTGCAGGTGCAGCCTGGGCTGGAGGGAGCTGAGATTTGCACAAGGCTGCTCTGAGTGCCAGGGCTTGGATGGGGGAAATGGTGGGGTGGGCATAGGGACAGAGTCTGATTGATTGTCAGCCATGAAGGGTCTTGATTTTCATATCTATTCAGACTGCATGAGGAGGTACTTGGATTCAATATCAGTTGGAGATTGCACATATCAATGTATTCTTGGGGGAAAAAAAACCACTAACAGGACCTAAAAAACATTTTCTCCTTGTCTTTTTAAATAGAATATATTCACTTTAAATACACTACTGAAATCTGTCTAATTAACCACAAATTATTTGAAAACATTAATCAAATTATCCCCAGGGGCTTGGCTTGTTAAGGTGTTCCGAATGTTAATGAGCCCTGGGTCACTGAATTCCTGCACTGAAGAGCTGAAGGCTGAACAAGCCTCTGGAGCAGTGAAATCCAGCAGCAGCCTCCAAGTTGCTGAGGATGTCAGCAGCCCCCACTGAGGCCATCCCTGCCCGGAGACCGTGGGGGAATGCACAGACAAGGAGAGCGTCCCTGGGGCTGGGCCAGCAGAACTCAGAGGCACCAGCGGCTCCAGCTGGGCAATGGAGTGTGGAATGTGGCTGGGAAAGCCCTGCCTGGCCTGTGCCAAGCAGGAGAGACAAGCCCTGACTTCCATCATCCAAACAACTCTCTCAAGGAGGCATTTAAAAGGAATTACCGTTTTTTGTGTACTCTGAGTTGGATGTACTGGAGAAATACTGATGAGATCCTCAAGAGGTCAAAACAACAAAACTGATTTTACTGGTATTTTTAGAAAATAGGAGAAATTTGACTAAAGGTTGAATACTACATTCAGTGAACACAAACCACTTCTTTAAGCCTGTAATTTGCCCATTCAACTTCACAAACTCTTAGCAAATTCTATTTTAATTTACTCAAAATTTGTAGGAGGAGGGAATTAGAAGAAGTCAGAGAAAGAGATAAACACAAAAAAGATACAAGGAAACACACACAGAGCTATCACCTCCTGGATTCCAGCAGTGTTCAGATGGAAATGCCAAGAGGAGGTAAGGTCAAGATGTGTGTTTGCCTTGTGGTCAACCTTCAATACCCCTTGATCTTGCTGGGCCCTTCCCCCAGGTGGGACTTGGGCTCATTTGGTCACTCAGGAGCTGGGCTGGGGCTCCAGAGGTGGCTGTGGAGCATTGCCTGTGCTGTGCCAGGGACTGGCAGACACTGCTGGGCCAGGATAGAGGCTCTGGGGGGATTGGGGTTCCAGGGCAGGGCAGTGCTGGGGTTCCAGGGCAGGGCAAGGCTGGACCTGCCCCTTCCTCCCTCATACATGAAATGTTTTAAGCCAACAATCTTCTCCAGTCTGTCACAATAGGGAATGTTGGAGGTGAAATCCCAAATTTGGCCATGGGCACCTGGCCGAGAAGGACAGTTCTTTTCCATAGGAAGGAAAGCACGGAGCCCCAGTGTTTGGAAGGCAGGTAAGAGCCTCACTAGGCCAAGACCTGCCAGACTTGTCAGGAATGGCAGATTTTTTCTGGGAGCAGTCTTTGGATATCGGGAATTTTAGAGGTGGAGCCCCCATCTCAGCCATGGGCACCTGGAGAAGCAGGACAGTTCTTTCCCATAGCAAGGAAAGCACAGAGCCTTCGCCAATGTTTTGGGGAGAGATGAGAAGTGAGCCTTGTGAAACCAGTACAAGACAGACTTGTCCTGGCAATATTCCTATTGGAACACTCCCTGGATATAAGGAAATATGGAGGTGAAATCCCAATTCTGGCCATGGGTGCCTGGAGGAGAAGGAGAGATCTTTTCCATTGGGAAGGAAAGCACGGAGCCCCACTGTTTCAGCAGCAGATGAGAAGAGACCCTCAACATGCCAAGGTCAGCTGGACCAGTAAAGCAGTCCATGGGAGGCCAAACCAGCTGGACTGGTTCCATGTTCCCTTGGTTTTTTGGGGCCCTGCAGTGTCACAATGGTGCCTTGGTTCCAGAAGGCCCCAAAGGGTCACAATGGTCCCAGTGATTCCATGAGGCCTTGCAGTGTCACAATGGTCTCTGTGGTTCCCCAGACCCCACAATGTCACGTGGCTCCGCTGTTCCATGAACCCTGATGTGTGACAATGGACCTTTGGACCCTGGGGGTTTGCCGTGTCACAATGGTCTCCTTTGCCTCCACAGTGTCACAATGGACAACTGATGACACAAGGCCCCATGATGTCACAGTGGACCTTTGGTTCCATGCAGCCTGGCAGTGTCAAAAAGGCCTCTTGATTTCACAAGGCCCCACAGTATCACAATGGTCCTCTTAGTTCTGTGGGGACCCCCAGGGTCACAATGGTCTCACTGGTTCCATGAGACCTCACAGAGTCACAATGGTCTCCATGATCCCATGAGTCCCCTCAATGTCACAACGGCCCCCTGGTTCCATGAGGCTGTGAAGAGTCTTAATGGTCTCTCCATGGTTCCATGAGGCCTTGCAACATCACAATTATCTCCACAATTTTCTATGATGCCCCACAGCGTCACATGGCCCCTTGGTCTCACAGGGCCCCACAGTGTCACAATGGTCCCTTGGTCTCACAAAGCCCCACAGTGTCACAATGGTCCCTTGGTCTCACAGGGCCCCACAGTGTCACAATGGTCCCTTGGTCTCACAAAGCCCCACAGTGTCACAATGGTCCCTTGGTCTCACAGGGCCCCACAGTGTCACCATGGTCCCTTGCTTCCATGGGCCCTGTGCTGCTGCATTCCCCCCTCCCCTTCTCAGGCCGCCCTGCCAGCTCAGAAATGCTCCTTGGGCCTCGGCCTTGGCCAACAGCCCCTGGGCTCAGCTCCTCTGCAGCTCAGCACAAACACTGTCTGCTCCAGGCACTGCTGCTGCCCAGACAGCTCCTGGTTTCTGGAGGAGCAGCCCTGGGAACTGGTTTTGTTCCCTCAGTGGCACAACATCCCTGTTATCACAGTGCCAAAGAAAGCTGTTGATGCCAAGTGTGGCCAGGATGAACCATTGCTGTGACTGAAGCCCCTCTCTTGGGGCCCTACAAACAGCGCTGCAAAAGGAGCCCCTTGGAGCTCTCCTGGGCCAGCAACTCCCTCTGAGTGGGGCCTCTCCCAGCCGGGAACTCTCCCGTTTGCTGCACTCGGGGATCCTGAACAACAACAGAGCCTGGGCTGATCCCCCACTCCTCCAGGCTCAACCCTTCACCTGCTGGGGAGATGCCAAAGCATCCACAGGGAGCATTTCCTGCCCTCAGGGGAATTTCTCACAGGTGCCTTGCACTGACTCTTTGTGTCTGTGTGCACACAGGAGTGCCTGTGCTGGGGAAATGTGGCAGAAATGCTGCTCTCGGAGGGGTTGGAGTGCCTTGGATAGCTGAGTCAGTCAGGCCTGTAAGTAAGGTCAAGTCATGAGGTCTAAGCTAAGTTAAATTCTGCTAACAGTTTTTCTTTTGCTAAGTTGTTAAGTTTAATATAAGTTATAAGCTAATTTAAATGTTGTTAAGTGTTATTCCTCTGTTAAATTTCTAAGTCATAAGTTACCGATTGGGTTAAATACTGATAAGCTCTGTTCTTTTGCTAAATTGTGAATTTCAATGTAGAAGTTAAGGTTAAGTCCTGTTAGGTTTGAGCTGTGTTAAGGTTTTAAGCAGTATTTCTTTTATCCTTGCCCTCACTGTCCTATAGTTGCACGCATACAGGGACAGTTCTCGGTTAATTTCTGGTTTGATTGCCTGGATTTTGTTTGGGTTTTTTGTTGCTTTGTTTCCCTGGTGTGCCTGAAGTGTCCATTTAGGAGCAGAGTGACTCTTCCCATAGAACTTTGTGGTGCTGTCCCTTAATATTAAATCTGGTTTTTGCTGATCCCTTGCTGGGCATTTTTTCAGCACTCTCAAGCCCTCGTTCGTTACAGGGTGAAGGAGCCCTGGCCCAGGCTCTGGCCCTGGGGGACATGGGGACACTGCCGGGGGGTCCCTGTCCCCCTGTCCCACCCCCCAGGGCCCCGGCCCCCCGTCCCCGTGTCAGGCTCTGGGGTCGATCTCGTGGAACATCCTCTGGGGGAGGCTGCGGCGCTGGGGGCAGGGGGACCCAGGGGGACAGGGGACCCCGCTGTGCATGAGCAGGGTTGGACTGCTCTGGGGAACTGTGAGGGGGGCTGGGGCAGAGTGACCTCCCCAGTGACCTCACACAGCCCCTGTGACCTCACACAGCCCCCTGTGATGTCACACAGCCCTTTTGTTATATCACAGCTCACATTATGATGTCACAGTTAATGTTGTGATATTACACAACCTACCCTGGGATGTCATACAGCCATTCTGTGATGTCATATCCCCTCTGTGATGTCACACACATACCCGGTGATGGCAGGATCCATTCTATGATGTCCAGCCTATGATGTCACAGAGGTTACTCTGTGATGTCACAGGCAACTCAGTGATGACACAAAGCCCCTTAATGATATCACAGGGCCAGTGCTGGGATATCAGTCTGTGATATCATAAAGCTCCTCTGTGATGTCACAGAAGATTTGGTGACGTCACAAAGTCTTCATGTGATGTCACAGTCTGCTCTATGATGTTACCCAGTCACCCAGTGATGCACAACCCACTCGCTGATGTCACAGAGCCACCTTCCATGATGGCATTATCTGCTCTGTGGCCCCACATCCTACTCTATGATGTCACAGACAGCTCTGTGATGTCACAACCCCATCAGTGATGTCACAAAAACCTCTCTGTGATGCCATACTGCCACTCTATAATGTCATAGCACACACTTTGACCTCACAGACTGCTTAATGACGTCATACAGCCATGCCATAATGTCACAGCCTGCCCTGCAATGTCACACAGTCCCTTCCATGATGCTGTAACTGCTCAGTGACTTCTCACAACAAACTCTGTGATGTCATAGCCCAATCTGTGACCTCACACAGCCCACTGTGTGCTGTCACACAGCCCCTTGCTGACATCACAGCTGCTCTGTGCCTCTGTGACACAGCCACAGAGGTGCTGCTGTGACACAGCCCCCTCTGGGACATCCCCCAGCCCCTGCCAGTGCTGAGCCCCTGTCAGCTCTGTCTGTGCCCTGCTGGTGTCCCTGAGCTGCCCTGGCAGTGCCCCAGCCCTGCTGGGCTGTGCCCAGGAGCTGCTCCTGGCCAGAGCTGTCTCTCTGCAGTGCTGCCCTTGCCAGGAGCTGCCTCTGGGCCAGGAGCCCAGCCCAGCTCAGCAGCACAGACACAGCACCAGGACTTCAATGACCCTCTGGGGCTTTGGTGCCGTTTGCATTAGACTCAGTCCCTCAGAGTATGCTCAAAAAACTTTTCAAAAAATCAAAATCAGATTCAAAGTCCAAATTTGTCTAACTTTTAATGGTTCCCACTGAGGGACAAAAATTCATGTGAAAGTGTCCCCAGGTTCCAGGTAGAGCAGAACACTGGAGGCAGTGTTGACAGTGGGGACAAGCAAGGCAAAGGTGTCTCTGGTGCTGAGCAAACCAGGATGTGTTTCAGGAATGCAAATGGCCAAGGCCTGAGCCCCAGCCCCTGACCAGGCAGATCCTGTCCCTCCCTCATTGCTCAGGGCTCTTCCCGGGATGGGCTCTGGGATGTGGGGATGTGCAATGTCAAGGGAAGGACCATGGGGTGGCCCCTGCCAGGCTGCTGAGCAGGGACAAGGAGGCAATGAGGCCCCAGGCCTGCAAGGGTCACTTGTCCCCTCCTTGTGGCCTCAGGCCCAGGGCCAGCAGCCATGGCCAAAGTGCTGCCCAAGTTGGCTCTGTCAGGGCCTTGCAGCTGCTGCACATCCCTGTGCCCTGTGCAGCCCAGGCTGTCCTACGGTGTCGCTGCCCTGCGCCTCTGTCCCTGCAGGCTGTCGTCATCCCCCGGCTGCCCCACCTGGCTGGCCCCTTTGCTGACAGCTCTGCCTCCTGCCTGCCTCTGCCTGCCCACACAAAGCCTTGGCCTTGACATCAAACGGGTTAATTCAAATTGTATTGTGCCTGTGAAGTTTTAGCACAGGACAAGGCATGCAGGGGCTTCTTTCCCAGCATAGATGGTTGGAAGGCAAGAAACACCTGGCACAAGGGTGCAGTAGTAGAAAAAAGAAGGACTGAATCTGGGAACTTGGGGTGGGTTTTATGGAGGTGGGTAAATTGTAATACACATTTAGTGACAGTGGTAGAATTTCATGTCTACATAAGGTTAGGAGTTTTCCCTCAATATATCTCAGGTCAGAATAAATGATACCCTCTTAAATAGTAAATTTGTGTTAAGGAGTCTTATTCTGATATTACGGAGATTTGGTGATGGCAAGGCCTCACAGAATCAAGACGTCAGCTGTGACACTGTGCAAACTCATGGAACAAAGGGTCCATTGGGACACAGCAGAACCCCATGGAACCAAAATACGTTCTGGCACATTGTGGCCACATTGAACCAAGGGTTACGGAAACTCATGGAACAAAGGGTCCGTGGTGACACTTGCGGAACCAAGGAGACTGCTGTTGGCAGTAGGAAAGCTCATGGAATCAGAAGTCCACTGTGAAATGGCCAGAAGGCCTTGTGAAATCAAATGGCCATTGTGGCATTTCAGAACTTTGTGGAGCCAAGGGGACCACAGTGACACTGTGGGGCTCCATGAAACCAATGGTCTGTTGTGACACTGCAAGGCCTCACGGAATCATGGAGACTATTGTGACACCAAAGGCCTCATGGAAGCAAGGAACCCTTGTGATACTGGAGTGTTGGCAGGCCAAGGGGCATTTGTCACATTGTGTGGCACCATGGACCAAGGAGTCCATTGTGACACATTAGTTCCACAATCCTTGTGGAACTAAGGATTATGTGACAGGGTGGGACCCCATGGAACCAAAGGTCCATTGTGACATTGTGGGACCTCATGAAATCCTGGAGACCATTGTGACACCTTGAGGCCTTGTTGAATCAAGGGGCTCTGCAGGGCCTCATGGAACCAAGGAGACCCTTCTGACACTATGAGTCCCCATGGAACCAAGGGTCCATTGTGATACTGTGGTACCAAGAAGATCCCTATGACACTGCAAGGCGCCATGGAGGCAAGGGAGCATTGTGACACCATGGAACTCCATGGAAACAAGAGGCCAGTGTGACACATCTGGGCCTCATAGAACCAAGAATCCAATGTGACGCTACTATTGTGACACTACAGGGCCCCATGGAAACAAGAGGCCAATGTGACACAGATGAGCCCTGTGAATCCTAGGGAACAGGTAACAGGTCTGCTTGGCCTGGCCTGACTGGTCCAACTGCCTTGGCATGTCAAGGGTCTCTTCCCAGGTACCCCTGAAACACTGGGGCTCTGGGCTTTCCTTCAAATGGAAACAAACTGCCCTTCTCATTCAAGCATCCATGGCCAAAATGGGATTCCCCCTTCAAAATTCCCAATATCCAGGGATTGCTCCAAGACAAAAGCTGTCATTACCAACAAGTCTGCCTGACCTTGACTTCCTGAGAGCTGGCTCTCACCTGCCTTTAAACACCGGGGCTCTGTGCTCTCCTTCCTATGGAAAAGAATGCTCCTTACTGCACAGGCACCCATGGCCACAATTGGTACTTCTCAAAAATGTCCTATATGCAAGGGTTTCTTCCAGACAAAAGCTGCCAGGACAGACAGGCCTGGCTCTACTTGGCCTCTAGTGGTCACCTCAAATCTGCCCTGGAAACACTGGGGCTCTGTGCTTTCCTTCCTCAGGGAAAGAACTGGCCTTCTCATCCAGGCGCTCATGGGCTGAAATTGGGGTTCTGCCCTCAAAATTCCATATATCTGAGATATGGAATCCAAGATATTTATTCTGTTGCTCCCAAATGAAAGCTGCCAGAAGACACAGATCTGGCTGACCTTGGCCTCTGGTGACTGCCATTCATCAGCACCTGAAACACTGGGGCTCCGTGCTTTGCTTCTGTCATGGTTTGACCCTGGCACAGTGCCAGGGCCCCCATGAAAGGGTGTATTTCCAAAATGGTTACTGTGAGGTATGACCCGGGAACAGAACAAAGCAGGCTCCCAATTGGGGATGGAGGGAAAACACAACACTTTAATAATCTACAACACAGAAACATAAGGGAAAAAGGAAAAAAAAACCCCACACAACAATCCACAATGGAACTCCCAAAACACTCCTCCTCCCCCCAGTTCTCTAACATTCAAATCCCCTCTAACACATCAATACTCAGTCTAATACCTTCTTTCACACAAGCTTCCCCCAGTTCATCAAGAGAGAGAAGTCTCCCTCTTACACCATGGGCTTCCCCTGGAAACACAGTGGAACCTCCTGTGCTTCTGCTTTACACGTGGCAGCTGCCCGAAGAAAATCTGCCGTGGTGACCATCTTCCTTCCATGTTCTGTGCTCTCACCACAGTCCACGGATCTAGACTGCTCCTTGGGTCCTTTTAAGAATGCTTTGTTGCCCAGCTCCAATAAATGGCCGCCTCCTACTATTTGGGACGTCTGCCCCCCCCATATTTTACTTCCCTGGGGCCTGGGTCTCGGGAACAGAGATCCCTCGCTGAAGGCAGAGGGCTCCACCACACTCTCCCCCTCAGTCTCTCTTCACTCTAACTCTCCTCGCAGCCTTATCATTCTTGGCTTACGGCCAACCAGCTCCCCCAAGGCTGCAGTCTCTGCATTATCAGAAGAAATTGGTCTCGCCCGTGGCTATGTAAGAGAAAAGTCCAGCCAAAGCCACTCCAATCATCTCTTCCATCTGGGGCACTCTCATCTGCTGGTATTTTCTTCACCTACTTGAACCTTTTCTTCTTTCCCATCCTCCGTCCCCTCTAAACTAACAGCTGGGGAAGATCAGTGGTTTTACAGCTTGCATTGTTTCAACACTAAAAAGGTTAAAAGCTCAGCCCGTTCTCTCAGTGGCTGGGCACCTTGCCCCCCCTCGCTTCTCCTCCTGGCCGAGGTGCCAGCACGAGATACCACATTCCAAGCCAGCACAGTCCCTGCCATTCTCTCTCAGGGGGGCTGCCCAAACCATCCCATGTTCTCTTCCACCCCTCCTCCTGCAGGAGCCTCTGGCCTTCTCCCCTCAGGCTGCATGGCCTCCCCCTGCCCCACCCAGACGCAGCTGGGCAGGGGAGGAGGTCAGACCAGCTCACCTGCTGCCGGATCAAAGAGGAAGTTCCTCTGGGAATGCTCTGCTTTTAACCCCTGTGTGTTCTCAGAGGCGTATCCAAATCTCAGTGGCCAGCACGGGTGCCAGTTTCAAATCTGGCCACTGATTGGCCTGACCACAACCCTTCCAAAAATTCACTTCCAGGTCAAACCAAGACAAGGGGTCATTGTTATACAGCAAGGCCTTGTGGAAGCAAGAGGCTGTTGTGACACAGTGGGGCCCCATGGAACCAAATATTCATGGTGACATAGCAGGGCAGCCTGTAACCACTTGTCCACTGCAATACTGCAGATCCAAGAGACCAGGGTGACACTATGGCAGTTCATGGAACCAAGGGGCTGTTGTGACATAGCAAGGCCTCATGGAACCAAGGACAGCATGGTGGCAGTGCAGAACCAAGAAGGACATTTTGACAGTACAGAACCCACTGGAACCAAGGGTCCATTGTTATACAGCAGGGCCTCATGGAACCAAGGGGACATTGTGAAACTGTGGGGCATAATGGAATCAAGGACACCACTGATAATGAAATCCACAGGACAAAAACTTTTGAACACAGTTTTGAGTATTTAAAAGCAGGTATTCTTTATTGCAGCATGGTGGTCACTTGGGCCATCCTTCCTCCATTCAAGCCTACTTAGCATCAAATGAACAGAGTTTTTATCACACACACTGATTATGTGTTCATTAGCTATCCCCACTTTCTTTGAATTTATTTGACATAATTACTCCCCTTATCACAAATCATTGTATGGCTCTTTGGGGTCTGTCTTCAACATCTGGTGTCCTTTGTAGGTGGCTGTTCCTCAACCCCCACTTTTGAGTTAGGGCAATATTATTGTTCTGTATAACTTCTGCTTTGTCAGCCTTGCAGAGCTGAGCTGGCATCTTGCTTGCATTTTGTGTGATTTCTGTTTGCCTCGTCTACATCCTTTATCCATTTCTCCAAGGCTGTGCTGTTCTGTTCTACTGTTCTTGATAAGAGTAAATGTTGTTCTGTTCCCCTGTCCTTGTCACAGTGCTCACCTCGCATGAAGTGTGTCTGCAACCCCCCAACCTATGGGCTTGGGGTAAGCAAGTGTTCCTGGGGAAACAGGGATGGGACAGCTGGGCTGGACTGACCCAAGGGATATCCCATTCCATGACACACCATGTTCAGCAATCAACTGAGAAACGGGGGGAGAAGGTGGGTAGGGGATTAATTTCTTTTTTAAGACATTTTTCTTTCAAAACAGCATTTACACATACAGAGTCTTCTCCTGTGACAAGGTAGTTAAATATTTTCTGCTGATAGGAGATTTCCTGTGGATTTGCTTTTCTTCTGTTTGTGGCCTTTTCTTTTTGTGGTTGGTTTGTTTGTGGGGTTTTGTGTTGTTGTGGGTGGGTCTTGCTTTGGTTTTCTTGATTTGGTTTGGGGTTTTTTTTGTTTGAGTTTGGGGTTTTCCCTATTGAATTGCCTTTCTTCTGATGCATAAATTTTCCCTGTCTTTTCTTGTGGCTTGCTTGGCACCTGATAGCAAGACAAATTTACCCAACTCAGTCATCTTGCCCAGTTATGTTTGCAGTCATCATTTACTAGATGAGTTCAGTCACAGACTCCCTGCAATTTGGCAACATCCACAAAGAAATTGAAAGTGCATTTCATGCCCTTGAAGAGATAATAGAAATGTTCCACATTGGTGGTCAAGGTCTGGTCACTGAGGAATGTCACCAGGGTGTGGCTGCCAAGAGGACTCTGTACCATGGATGACATTTGACCCTCCTTGTTCAGCCACATCCCCACCCACCCCATGTTCCATTCCTTCAGCCCATCTCTCTCCAGCAGACCCTGTCACAGGCCTGGCTGATGTCTGGGCACACAACATCCCCTTCTTTTCCCTCCCACATGGGATCTGCAGTCCCAGCCCTGTCCTGCCAGTGCCTGGAATGGCTGCAGGAGGATTTGCCACATCCCCTTCCCTGCTGAGCCTGACCAGGCTGTGACTCTCCCAGTCCCCCTCCCTGCCCTGTTTGCAGACTGGTTCCATGTCTGCCCTTCCCAAGTGCCCAGGACCCTCTGGAATGGCTCTGGCCTTTCCAAGGGGTTTGGGAGAGGTCCCACAATGACATTGCCCAGCCTTCTCAATAGCCCTGTCACCAAAGGCCTTTTGCACATCCCTCAGTTCCAGCTCAGTGCCCAGAACACTTCACAGCCAAGTCCAGGTCCTTGGGGTGGTTCACAAGGGAGGCAGCTGTGATTTCTTCCCATAGACCCCCCACTCCAGTGGAGTCTCTGTGCAGTCCTTGGCTACCCTGATGTCCTAGTTTAGGTCAAATTTAAGTAGGAAACCTCCAAAGGGTTCTTCTAGAAAGCAAATTCAACCTGGCCCTCCCCTCACCAGTTCAGGAGGCAAAAATCTCCTTCCAGAAAAGTGGAAAAAAACAGTTTATTTAACAAGCAAAGTACTCACAAACATGGAAAAATATAAATATTAAACAATGAAACCTCTTGCTGTTCTGAAGAGACGGCAAATTCAGAAAGGTCTTCTGTGGTTCCCAGAGTCCTTCCTTGGGCTATGACTTGGCTCTCTCAGTCTCCATCAGTTCCTCCAGTGCTGGAACACCGTGTCCCAGGCCCCTGTGGGCCACAGGCGTGAGCTCCCAGTGTTCTTCTAGGTTCGTGGTACAGAGCAGGGCTGAACAGTTCCAAGGAAAGGAAAAGCCCCAGTCTGGGGGACTTCTCTGCCTCAGCTAGAAAAAATAAACAAACTAAAAGCAAAGGAGAACTCTCTCCTGCTTGCTGTCTGTGCTGCAGAACAACAGGCACAGAGAAAGAAAGAATTGTGGGGCAGTGAAAATGAAGCTTCTGCACACACAAACTGCATGCTGTGACTTCCCTCCCTTTGCTCTTGGAACCAGTCTTAAAGGTGCAGTACTTATTTCTGAGCTAAACAGCTGTGTGGGGATATAACTCAGCAACACAAAGTCACCGAAGGACACCTGAGCACTTTCTCTGGAGCTTCACTCCCCTGTATGTTTGTCTCCATGCAATCCTCAGCACATCCCAGCAAAGAATTTAGGTGGTTTTGCAGAGGACTTAACTCTCAGAGTGAAGAGGCCTCAAGGCACTGTTTGTGCCCCTGGAATTGTGCCAGCCCCTAGTGCTGCTGATGGTGTTTGTGCTCACTCAGGTTCATCTCCCCACACATGCATAATGCACTGCTGAAATCTCCTCAGTACAGAGCAAACATGGCCTGCTGGCCTGGTCACTTGATGTCCCCCCATGCAGGGACAAACAACCTCCTGCAGGTGGGGGAGAGGCCAGTGCTGGCAATGGTGGTTGCAGGGGCTGGTGTGGGACAATTGCCCTGGGGCACCTTCCCAGGCTGTCCCCAGAAAAAAGACACAGCCCAGGCCCTGCTCTGCTGCTCCCTCAGGTCCATGCCAGGACCTCTGGCTGTGCCAGGACACTGCTGTGTGTCCCCCCTGCACACGCCCCCTCTGCCCCGGGCACTGGGCTTTGCTGTGCCAGGGCATTCCCTGCCCTGTGCTCAGGAGATGCCCTTTGCTGGTGGAGCTGCTGTGCTGGAGCCCAGCTGTGTCCCAGCAGTGCCCATGGCCTGTCCCTGCCTGAGGGCACAGCACGGACACGCAGCAGGACAGTGACCAAGCTGCCAGAGCACTCCGGCCTCGCACCCACAGCAGGGCTGTGAAGGGGAGTGTGGAGCTGGGAGGAGCAGATGTGGAAAGAGGCAGGGCCATTTTCCCTGGCCATGCTGCTGTGCTGGGAGCCCCTTCCCTCCGCCTCTGCTCGCAGGCACTGCCCCTGCAGAGACAGAGAAGGACACAGGAAAAATCCTGGACACACAGGTCAGGCATGCACTTGTTTTTATTTAATTAAAATAGTTTTGTATTTCAAAAGAAAAGTAGAAATTAATGTAGAAATGCTAGGAGTAAAACAATAGTATTTTTTAAAAAACATTATAGCACAAGAAAGTTACCATAGAAAAAAATGGACAAATAGGGGGAAAAAGACTGAGATTGGGAAGAGTTACATTCTGAAGGCTCTGCAGCAGAACATAGAGTTTATCGCTTCAGAAGATGCAGTCACCAGTTTTCCCAGGGCATTCTTAAGCTCCTGGTTCCTCAGGCTGTAGATGAGGGGGTTCAGGGCTGGAGGAACCACTGAGTACAGAACTGACAGGGCCAGATCCACGGATGGGGAGGAGATGGAGGGGGGCTTCAAGTGTGCAAATGTGCCAGTGCTAAGGAACAGGGAGACCACAGCCAGGTGAGGGAGGCAGGTGGAAAAGGCTTTGTGCCGTCCCTGCTCAGAGGGGATCCTCAGCACAGACCTGAAGATCTGCACATAGGAGAAAACAATGAACACAAAACAGCCAAATACCAAACAGGAACTAACTGCAATGAGCCCAAGTTCCCTGAGATGAGATTTGGAGCAGGAGAGCTTGAGGATGTGTGGGATTTCACAGAAGAACTGGCCCAGGACATTGCCCTGGCACAGGGGCAGGGAAAATGTATTGGCTGTGTGCAGCAGTGAATAGAGAAAGGCAGTGGCCCAGGCAGCTGCTGCCATGTGGGCACAAGCTGTGCTGCCCAGGAGGGTCCCGTAGTGCAGGGGTTTGCAGATGGACACGTAGCGGTCGTAGCACATGATGGTCAGGAGGGCAACCTCTGCTGAAATGAAAAATACAAACAGAAACAGCTGTGCAGCACATCCTGTGTAGGTGATGTGTCTGGTGTCCCAGAGGGAATTGTGCATGGCTTTGGGGACAGTGGTGCAGATGGAGCCCAGGTTGCTGAGGGCCAGGTTGAGCAGGAAGAACATGGGCGTGTGCAGGTGGTGGCCGCAGGCTACGGCGCTGATGATGAGGCCGTTGCCCAGGAGGGCAGCCAGGGAGATGCCCAGCAAGAGGCAGAAGTGCAGGAGCTGCAGCTGCCGTGTGTCTGCCAATGCCAGCAGGAGGAAGTGGCTGATGGAGCTGCTGTTGGACATTTGCTGCCTTGGAGTATGGGTATTTATAGAGGATTGGCACCTGTCTGGGAAGGAAATGACACTGCCAGATTGGACATTTCTTCATTCTGGTAATCATGGACTGTTGAAAGAAGACATTGACAAATTGGGACCAACTTCTCGGAGTCAATCCTATGTATTTTACTTGGAATCCCCTCAAAATTACTTCTATTCCTATGAGGCAATTTTCCTAAATATTTTTTTTCATTTGGGTGTGTGCTGCTGAGTTACTGCCTCATCTTCAGCATTGCTGTCAGACTGACCGCTGGGTGCCCACAGGGAAAACAGGGCTCCTTGTGTAGTCAGGACAGTCAGACCAGGTAGAACCACACATGTGCCCTTTGATAATTTCATCTCCAACTATTTCAGGTTGATCAAACGTAAATCATGCTTAAAAAATAAAGTGGACTTTTTGAAAGTTTCAGTTTCAAAGTAAATTTCTCTAAAAACTTCTCCCTTTCCCTGTGCAGCTGGACAGGAAGGTATACCAAGGGCTGGTCTGGCTCTCTGCTGCCTGCAGTTGTGCCTACTGGGAGCTGTTTCTGTTGACCCAAGCCTTGTCCCTGTCAGTGCTGCCAGAGCCCAGCCCAGCCCTGGGGGCTCAGCTCTGCCCTGCAGACCCTCCCAGCACAGGGCACTGCCCAGGGGCATCTCCCTGGCAGCAGGGCCTTAAGGGCAGGGCAGACAAACAGAGATGCTGCAAGCCAAGGTGCTGCTGCTGCTGTCTGTAGGGAGAGGAGGCTGAGGAGGCACTTTCTGAGGGAGATCTGAGGCACATCTGCTGATGCCCAGGCTGACAGCGCAGGAGTTTCAGTGATACAGCCAAAGCTGACAGCCCCTTTCCCTTCCCTTTAGGAGAAAGCTGAGAGCAGCCCTGGCCATGCAGCACCATCTCCACAGCAGGAGGAATCTGCCCTGATGGGGGTGGCTCCTTCCACTTCCAACTTCTCCCCTGCAGTGTCCATGGGGAGCTGCCAGGCAGGCTGAGAGCTGCCCCTGGCAGGTGGCACATCCCCTGGGCTGGCCAAGAGCCCTGAGGGCTGTAGGACCTGCTCTGCAGGACAGTCCTGGGCAGCCCTGGCTGCAGCCCCAGCTTCAGCCCCTGCAGTCGTCCCTGGCAGCAGGAGCCATCCTGCCCTGTCCCTCTGAGGGTGCCCAGGGCAGCCCTGCTCTGGAGCATATCCTCCTCCTCTGCCTCCTCCTGTGCCACAGAGAAATTGGAAGAGTCTTCCTGGCACATCCCCCAGGCTGGAGGGTGTGCTGGCTTCAGGAGATCCCTCCAGGAGCACAGGGGACATTGCCCTGCATCCACAGACTCACCATGTAGAGGGCTGTGAAGATCTGTCCCCGAGTGAAGTCTCAGCTCAATGCCTTCCCAATCCTGATTGGCTTCAGCCTGTCTCTGCCTGGCTCCTGTCCCCTCAGTGCCTGCAGGCAGAGCCCTCAGCCCTGCTGGGCTGGGAGAGGAGCTGGTCCTGGGAAGAGCTGTTCCTTTAAAGCTCAGCAGCACAGACACAGAACAAAGACTTTAACGACCCTCTTGGGACTTGGGTGTTGTTTACATCAGACTCAGTCCCTGAGAGAGCCGTCAAAAGAATTCTCCAGAACTCAAAGTTAAATTTAAACTCCGAAGTTTCTCAAAGTTTTAATGGGTCCCACTGAGGGACATGACTGAGAAACTGTCCCCAGGTTCCAGTCAGAGCAGAACACTGGAGGCAGTGATGACAGCTGGGGACAAACAAGGCAAAGGTGTCTCTGGTGCTGAATAAACCTGGATGTGTTTCAGGAATGCAAAGGGCCAAGGCCTGTGCTCCAACCCCTGACCAGGCACATCCTGTCCCTCCCTCCTTGCTCAGGACTCTTCCCGGGATGGGCTCTGGCATGTGGGGATGTGCAATGCCAAGGGCAGGACCATGGGGCGGCCCCTGCCAGGCTGCTGAGCAGGAACAAGCAGCCACCCTGTGATGCCACACAGCCCCTTGGATTTAACACAGTCACCTGTGATGTCACAGCCCACTCTGGAATGTCATACAGCACCGTTGTTTTGTCACAGAGCCAATTGTGGGATGTCACCCTGGAATGTCATGCAGCTGCATTGTGATGTCCCAGAAGACTCTGTGATGTCAGAAAGTTGCTTTGTGATGTCACAATCTGTTCTGTGATGTCACAGTCTTCTCTATGATGTTACACAGCTGCCCAGTGATGTCACAACCCACTCGCTGATGTCACAGAGCCACCAGCTGTTACGTCTGGATCTGCTCTATGGCCTCATACCCTACTCCATGATGTCACAGACAGCTCTGTGATGTCACAACCCCATCAGTGATGTCATAAAACCCTCTCTGTGATGCCATACTGCCACTCTGTAATGTCACAGCACACACTTCCACCCCACAGCCTGCTCTATGATGTCATACAGCCATGCCATGATGTCACAGCCTGTGCTGTGATGTCACAGAATACCTTCTATGATGCTGTATCTGCTCAGTGACTTCTCACAACAAACTCTGTGATGTCATAGCCCAATCTGTGACCTCACACAGCCCACTGTGTGCTGTCACACAGCCCCTTGCTGACATCACAGCTGCTCTGTGCCTCCGTGACACAGCCACAGAGGTGCCGCTGTGACACAGCTCCCTCTGGGACATCCCCCAGCCCCCGTCAGTGCTGAGCCCCTGTCAGCTCTGTCTGTGCCATGCTGGTGTCCCTGAGCTGCCCTGGCAGTGCCCCAGCCCTGCTGGGCTGTGCACAGGAGCTGCTCCTGGCCAGAGCTGTCTCTCTGCAGTGCTGCCCTTGCCAGGAGCTGCCTCTGGGCCAGGAGCCCGGCCCAGCTCAGCAGCACAGACACAGCACCAGGACTTCAATGACCCTCTGGGGCTTTGGTGCCGTTTGCATTAGACTCAGTCCCTCAGAGTATGCTCAAAAAACTTTTCAAAAAATCAAAATCAGATTCAAAGTCCAAATTTGTCTAACTTTTAATGGTTCCCACTGAGGGACAAAACTCATTTGAAAGTGTTCCCAGGTTCCAGGTAGAGCAGAACAATGGAGGCAGTGATGACAGTGGGGACAAGCAAGGCAAAGGTGTCTCTGGTGCTGAGCAAACCAGGATGTGTTTCAGGAATGCAAAGGGCCAAGGCCTGAGCCCCAGCCCCTGACCAGGCAGATCCTGTCCCTCCCTCATTGCTCAGGGCTCTTCCCGGGATGGGCTCTGGGATGTGGGGATGTGCAATGCCAAGGGCAGGACCATGGGGCAGCCCCTGCCAGGCTGCTGAGCAGGGACAAGGAGGCAATGAGGCCCCAGGCCTGCAAGGGTCACTTGTCCCCTCCTTGTGGCCTCAGGCCCAGGGCCAGCAGCCATGGCCAAAGTGCTGCCCAAGTTGGCTCTGTCAGGGCCTTGCAGCTGCTGCACATCCCTGTGCCCTGTGCAGCCCAGGCTGTCCTACGGTGTCGCTGCCCTGCGCCTCTGTCCCTGCAGGCTGTCGTCATCCCCCGGCTGCCCCACCTGGCTGGCCCCTTCCTTTGCTGACACCTCTGCCCCTGCCTGCCTCCCTGCCTGCCCTCACAAAGCCTTGATCTTGATACCAAAAGGGTTTAATTTAATTTTTACTGTGCCTGTGAAGTTTTAGCACAGGACAAGGCATGCAGGGGCTGCTTTCCCAGCAAGGATGAAGAGAAAAGACATCTGTCTCAAGAATGCAGTGATAGAAAATGTAAAGACTGAATCTGGGAAATTGGAGTGGGTTTTTATGGTAATGGATATATTGTAATAGACATTTAGTGACTGTATTTAAGCAACGCACTGGTAGAATTACATGTCCATATAAGATTAGGAGTTATCCCTCACTAGACCACAGGCATGAATAAATGATACCCTCTGAAATAGCAAATTGTTAAGAAGACTCATTCTGTTATTTCAGAGATTTTGTGACAGCGGGGCCTCACAGAACCAAGGAGTCAACTGTGACACTGTGGAAACTCATGGAATAAAGGGTCCATTGGGACACAGCAGAACCCCATGGAACCAAAATCCATTTTGGCACATTGGGGACACATTGAACCAATGGCCCATTTTGATACTGAGGATCCAAAGACACCATTGTGACAATGAGAAACCTCTTGGAACTAAGGGGCCATTCTGACACAGCAAGGCCTCGTGGAACCATGGGTCCATTGTGACACTGCAGAACTTCACAGAACCAAGGTGACCATGTTATGCTATGGAACCTCATGGAACAAAGGGTCCATGATGACAATACAGAACCAAGGAGACTGCTGTTGGCAGTAGGAAAGCTCATGGAACCAGAAGTCCATTGTGACACAGCAAGGTCTTGTGAACCAAAGTGCATTGTTAAACTGTGTGGCCTCATGGAACCATGAGCCATTGTGACACAGTGTGGCTACATGGAGCCCAGGGGCCACTGTGACACTGTGGATCCAAGGAGACCATTGTGACTGAGGAATCTCATGGAACCAAGAGTCCATTGTTCCACTGTGGGGCCCTGTGGAACCAAGGGGACGACAGTGACTTTGAGGGGCCTCATGGAACAGTTAAGACTGTTCTGAAACTTTGGGACCCACTGGAACCAAGGGGCCATTACAGCATGGCAGGACCTCATGGAAACAAGGGGACTGCAGTGAACACTGTGGGTCTCCATGGGATGAAGTGTCCAATGGAGCTAAGGATACCATTGTGACACTCTGAGGCCACAAGGAACAAAAGTTCCATTGTGATACAGCTGGGCCTCATGAAACCATGGAGGCCATTTTTACACTTTGAGGCCTTGTGAAAACAAAGAGCCATTGTGGCACTTCAGAGCCTTGTGGAGCCAAGGGGACCATAGTGACACTGTGGGCTCAGTGAAACCAATGGTCTGTTGTGACACTGCAAGGCCTTATGGAATCATGGAGACTATTGTGACACTGCGGGGCCTCTCTGAACCATTGTGACACTGCAAGGCCTCATGGAAGCAAGGAACATTGTGACACTCTGGAGTCTTGGCAGGCCAAGGGGCATTTGTCACACTATGTGGCACCATGGAACCAAGGAGTCCCTTACGACGCTACAGGGCCCCATGGAACTAAGGATTCACGTGACAGGGTGGGACCCCATGGAACCAAAGGTCCATGTGACATTGTGGGGCCTCATGGAATCCTGGGCACTAATATGAGACTTTGAGGCCTTGTTGAATCAAGGGGCTGTGCAGGAACTTATGGAACCAAGGAGACCCTTCTGACATTGTGAGTCCCCATGGAACCAAGGGTCCATTGTGACACTGTGGTACCAAGGAGACCCCTGTGATACTGCAAGGCTCATGGAGGCAAGGGACCATTATGACACTATGAAACTCCATGGAAACAAGGGGCCAGTGTGACACAGCTGGGCCTAATGGGGCCAAGAATCCAATATGACAGCATCATTGTGACACTACAGGGCCCCATGGAAACAAGGGGCCAGTGTAACACAGCTGGGCCCCATGAATTCAAGGGAACAGGGAACAGGTCTACTTGGCTTGGTCTGACTGGTCCAACTGCCCTTATCATGTCGAAGGTCTCTTCTCATGTACCCCTGAAACATTGAAGCTCTGGGCTTTCCTTCAAATGGAAAAGAACTGTCCTCCTCTTTCAAGCATCCATTACCAAAATGGGATTCCCCCTCCAAAATTCCCAATATCCAGGGATTGCTCCAAGACAAAAGCTGTCATTACCAACAAGTCTGCCTGACCTTGACTTCCAAGAGCTGGCTGTCGCCTGCCTTCAAACACTGAGGCTCTGTGCTTTCCTTCCTATGGAAAAGAACAATGTCTTCTGCACAGGCACCCATAGACAAAATGGGTACTTTTCCTCCAAAATTCCTTATATGCAAGGGTTTCTCCCAGACAAAAGCTGCCAGGACAAATTGCTGTGGCTGGCCTTGGCCTCCAGTGGTTGCCTCTATTCTTCCCTGAAAACACTGGGGTTCCACCCTTGCTTTCTATGGAAAAGAACCATCCTTCTTCTCCAAGTGCTCATAGCCAAAATTTGGATTCCACCTCCAAAAGTACTGTATCCATAGATTGCTCCTACACAGAAGCTGCCATTACAGACAGCTCTGGCTGGCCTTGGCCTCCTTAGGGCTGGCTCTCACCTGCCTTCCACACACAGGGGCTCTGTGCTTTCCTTCCTATGGAAAAGAACTGGCCTTCTCCTCCAGGCACAAAGGGCTGAAATTGGGATTCCACATTCAAAATTTCAAATATCCAAGGGTTGCTGCCAGACAAACCTGCCAGGACAGACAGGTCTGTCTGGCCTTGGCCTCTGGTGACTGCAGTTCATTGGCCCCTGAAACATGGGGGCTCGTTGGTTTCCTTTCTGTGGGCACCAATGTGACAGTGTGGGGCCTCGTGGAACCAAGGACATCACTGTGGCTCTGTTGGGCCGCATGGTCCCAAGGGGCCAGTGTGAAGCAGCAGGGCTTTGTGGAACCAAGAGGCTATTGTTGCATTTCAGGGCCTCATGGAGCCAAAGGGCCGTTGTGATCCTGCAGGGCACTGTGGATCCATGGAGACCATTGTGTCATTGCAAGGCCCCATGGAATCATGGAGATCATTGTGACACTGTGGGTTCCCACAGAACCAAAGGGCCATTGTGACCCTGCAGGGCCTCATGGAAGCATGGAGACCGTTGTGACACTTCACAAGCAAGGAGAACATTGTGACAGTGCAGTGCACCATGGAACCAAGGCAACATGGAACAGGTCTGGCTGGCTTGGCCTCCCAGGGGCCACCTGACAGGTCCAGCTGATCTTGGAATATTGAGGACTGCCTCTCATCAGCCTCTGAAGAACTGGGGCTCCATGCTTTCCTTCCTGTGGAAAAGAACCATGCATACTTCAAGGTGCCCACAGCCAAAATTGTATCAATTTTTTTCCCCTGAAAAATTCCCTATATGCAAGGGTTTTGCCAGACAAAAGCTGTCAGGAGAGACAAGTCTGGCTGGTCTTGGCCTCTGGTGGTCACCTCTCATCTCAAGGATGCCTTGAGGAAATTATTTGAACAGGTTTGACTGTTGGAACATCAATGAGTCTCACACTCTGAAAAACATAGATGCTCTTCTGGTCATATGTGTCTTTTTTATCTCATTGTGTATTATTCATGAAACATTATTTTCAGCTAAAAAATATTATTCTCACCACTTGACCAGTGTTATCTGACATAAAACACCTTGTCTACATATGGACCCAGGTCACCTGTATAAGCAAGCGCCAGAAAGAATCCAGCAGGAATTCTTTGTCTCGGTTCCCATCTGTCACATCTCCTCTGGAGATGGAGGTGCAGCCCTGGTACTTGGCAGGGCTCAGAGTGTCACAAACTCAGCTCCCACACAGGGAACTTGCAGACCCTGGGGTGCTCTTCTTGGCCTCTGCACACTCAGCCAGGCTGAGATGGACACTGATGGTTTCTGGGGCAGGCTCTCTGAGCCCAGCCCAGCTCCCTGCAAGCTCTGCCAGCTGCCCTGAGCTCTGGGCAGCACCAAGGGCCTCTCCCCAGCCCAGCCCAACCGGCTCTGGCCCCACAGCTCTGCTCAGGCCAGGCTGCTCTGGCCACTGGCCCCACGGCCTCAGCCCCTGCCAAGGGCACAGCAGCAGCTGCAGCTCACACAGGACTCAGCCCCAGCCATGGGGGAAGGTGCTGGGCCAAGGCCAAAGGAGGCTCCCTGGCTGCCCTGCTCCCCTCTGGCTCAGGTGCTGAGAGCTCTGCAGCCCCTGCTGCCATCCCATGTGCCCAGGGCAGCACAAGAGCCCCAGCCTTGGGGCCCTCAAGAGCTGCTCCTGCTCCAGGCCCAGGGCCCATCCCAAAGCTGGGGCAGCCACAAAACTGTGCCCATTTCTGTTCATTGCTGCTCTGATGGGGATGGATCCTCAGACACTTTGAGGTTTCTGATGAATTTTTCTACTCCAGAGGCCTCTTCTTTCTTGAGCTCTTCAGTTCAAGAATTCAGTGACAAAGCCTCATAAACATTTGTTCAATACACCTAAACAAGACAAGCCCCTGAGAATAATTCAAGTCTTCAATTCTTCTGTGGTTAATTAGACAGATTTTAGAAGTATGTTCAAAGTGAATCTACTATACTGAAACCAATGCAGAGAGAATTGTTTTGCTTAGTTTTCTTTTCCTGTTTATACATTGATATCAGCAATGTCCAATTGATATTGACCCTCAGCACCTTCTAATGCAGACTGAACAGATATAAAAATCAAGGCCCTTCATGGCTGACCATCAATCACACTTTGTTCCTACCCCCGCCAATCATTTCCCTCATCCAACCCCAGGCACTCCAAGCAGATAAGGAACGGAGTCACATCCAGGGGTGTCCCCAGGGCTCAGGATTGTGGCCAGGTCAGTTCAATCTCTTTATTGCTGATCTGGACGAGGCCATCGAGGGCACCCTCAGTCCGTTCCCAGGTGAGCCCAAGCTGGCTGGGAATGTGGCTGTGCTGGAGGGCAGGAAGCTCTGCAGAGGGATCTGGACAGGCTGAAGCCATGGGGCCAGGACAATGGGATGAGGTTCAGCAAGGCCAAGAGCCGGGTCCTGCCCTGGGCTCACAACCACCCCAAATCCCTGGCTGTGCCCTGCCCGATTCCCACAGCCTGTCCTGTTGCCTTTATCCCTGCATTGCCAGGGACTTTCTGGGACAAGGGAGGTCTGTTCTGGCTGTGGAGGGAGGTGCAAGTGCCACCACTGGAGTGGGAATCACAACTCATCAGGTTTGTGTCCTTTGGGGGTCAGGAAATGGTGAGACTCAGAGGCACAGAAAGTTTCTCTTCATGGCCAACAGACCATAGTTGAACACGGCACAATTTAATAACAATCATACTCTTCCTTGAGCTATGTGCAACATCCCAGTACTGTCTGATGAGTCCACCATGCACAAGTGATTTCCATACTAGAATTAATTTCAGACAAAGGTTGTTCTGTGATAGATATAAACACAATTAAGTTCTTGTTTCATGATGCTCATCCTGGAGTGGGTGCAAAACAGCTGAAACAATTCCTGATTTGCAAAGCTGTCAGTGGTGGATGGAGAAGGGGCTCAGGATGCTTTTGGTGTTGAGGAAATGCTGAAACCAGCCTGACTCATTTCATCTCCTCATGCCCTGGCTGATCTCCCCTCTTTCCCCTTCCACCCATTGCCTTTTGTCTCCCACCAGGCCCCCCAGTGAAGAGCCTGGCTCTGTGTTCTCCATCCCCTCCTGGCTGTCACTGCCAGGCTGGGATGAGGAGCCCCTCAGCCTTCCCTGCTCCGGGCTGGACAAGCCCAGCTCTCTCAGCCTCTGCTCACAGCCCAAGGGCTGCAGCCCCACCTTGGAGGCCCGTCCCTAACCCTGCTCCAGCTGCCAGACATCTTTCCTGCCCTGGGGAACCCAACCCAGGCCACAGTGACCTGGATCATCCACAGCCTTGATGTCCTGGTGACACAGCCCTGGCCCCTTGTCCCCATGTCAGACTCTGGGGTGGATCCTGTGGAACATCCCTTGGTTGAGGCTGTGGCTCCAGGTGGACCGGGGGGATACCGAGGGACAGGGACCCCGCTGGGCATGAACAGCATTGGACTTGTTGGGAGAAACTGTGAGGGGGAGCTGGGGCAGAGTGAGCAAACCAGTGACCTCACACAGCCCTCCTGGGATGTCACACAGCCCCTCTGGGATGTCACAGCCTGCTCTGTGATGTCACAGCCCATCCTCTAATGTCACACAGCAGGTCTCTGATATCACATCCAATTCTTTCATGGCATAGTCTGCTCTGTGATGTCAGACCTCTGCCCTGTGATGTCACAGCTGGCTCTATGATGTCATAGGGGCAGTCTATGCTCTAGATGACCTCACATACCCCACTCTGTGATGTCATAGCCCACTCTGTGACCTCATCTTACCAGACGATCAATTGTCTCCACCAGGTGAGCTGACACCTGGAACTTGTTCTCCAGAACCCCTGGCCTATGGAAATCACACAATGCCCATTGTGTGAGAAGGGGAACTGGAAGTTCAGCAGCCTCAGTGTCCTGCCAGCTCAGCCAGGCCCACTGGAACATAGGGGTCCACGACCACCAGGGACCACCAGAGAGACCCCCAGGACAGAGGAACACAGGGGTAAAGAGAAGGGAACTATGTTAATGATTTGGGAAAATGATTATCATATGTGTATTTGGTCCAGGACAATCAATGCATAAGTGTGCAAAATAAAGAAAATAAACAGAAACTTTCCTGTACTCAGCATGCACAGCTTTGGGAGGAGCTATCCCCTGTGCATCTGGCTGAATAAAGAATGCCGCTTCTTCAAGCTACACTGGGGTTGAGGAGTTTTCTGTTTTACTGAGGTTTTAGTAACACTCCCACTGCCAAGGGAAGCTCTGTCTCCTGCTGTTCACAAACAGAGAAGGGCTGGTGGCAGATGTGGGGGTCGGAGGCTGCCTGGGGCACACTGACCATGAAATAATCAAGTTTTCAATGTTCTGTGAAAGAAGGAGGGGCAGCAACAAATCTTCTGCACTGGAATTAAGAAGGGCAGACTTTGGACTATTTAGGATGAAGATTTGGGGAGTACTGAATCAGGTACTGATTTTTTTAAGGGAAACAGCCCTTAGAAACAAAGGGAAGAATGGACACACTTCAAGAATGTCATCTTAAAGGGGAAGGAACAGCCTGTCCCATTGTGGCAAAAGATGAGCTGGTGAGGGAAGTTACTGGCCTGGCTGCCCATGGAGCTTTTGTGGGAACTCTGGGCTAAAAAGGACCAGCAAATCAGGAAGGCCTGATTTGGCTAAAAAGGACCAGCTGTGTTTAAGGATGTTGTTAGTTTATAGAGAAAGAAAGCTTGAGAGGTGAAAGCTCATTAGAACTTAACCTGGTGGCTTCTGTAAAATAAAAAGAAATTTAAAAAAAAAGAAAAGTTTTATAACGAATTAATGGCAAAAGGAGGGATAAGGAGAACCTCTACTCTTTATTGGATGCAGTGGAGAATATAATAACTAAAGATAAGGAAACGGCTGAGCTACTTAACACCTGGTTTGTCTCAATTTTCAATATTAGGACAGGCCATCCTCAGGACAAGTGTTCTCCTGAGCTGGTAGATGGGCACAGGGAGCAGAACAGCCCCCTGGAATCCAGGAGGAAGCAGCTGGTGACCTGCTGAGCCACTCAGATGTTCACAGGTATCTCTGTAACCAGATGGGATCCATCCTGGGGGGATGAGGGAGCTGGTGGATGAGCTCCCCAAGCTGCTCTCCATCATTTACCATCAGTCCTGGCACACCAGGGAGGTCCCAGAGCATTGGAGGTGCCAGTATGACCCCATCCCCAAGAAGGGCTGGAAGGAGGATCTGGGGAACTCCAGGCCTGTCAGCCTGACCTGTGTGCCCAGCAAGGTTATGGAACAGATCACCTTGAGTGCCATCAAAGGGCACCCACAGGATGGCTGAGGGATGAGAGCCAGCCAGCGCGGATTTCAATATCTGCACTGATGATCTGGATGAGGGGATTGAGTCCAATATCAGTAAATTTGCACATGACACCAAGCTGGGTGTGAGTGTAGATCTGCTGGAGGGTAGGAGGGCTCTGCAGAGGGACCTGGACAGGCTGGATCCAGGGCCCAAAGCCAACAAGGTGAGGTTTTACAAGTCCCTGTGCTGGGTCCTGCACTTTGGCCACAACAATCCCTGCAGCACTACAGGCTGGGGACAGAGTGGCTGGACAGCAGCCAGGCAGGAAGGGACCTGCAGGGACTGATGGACAGCAGGCTGGACATGAGGCAGCAGTGTGCCCAGGTGGCCAAGAAGGCCAATGGCTCCTGGCCTGGATCAGGAATGGTGTGGCCAGCAGGAGCAGGGCAGTGATTCTTCCCCTGTGCTCAGCACTGGTTGGGCAGCACCTCGCGTGCTGTTTGCAGTTCTGGGTCCCCCAATTTAGGAAGGGCATGGAAGGGCTGGAGCATGTCCAGAGAAGGGCAACAAGGCTGGTGAGGGATCTGGAGCACTAGTCCTGTGAGGAGCAGATGAGGGAGCTGGAGCTGTTTATCCTGGAGAAGAGGAGGCTCAGGGGAGACAAGGAGGTGTCAGGACACACGTTGGACTTGATGATCTCCAAGGACTTTCCCAACCTAGCTGATTCTGGGATTCTCTGAAACCACCCTTGCAGCAGTTGCACGATGAGCCCTGGGCCTCCTCTTCAGAAGCTCCAGCAGCCCAGGTGCCTCAGCTTCTCCTGCCAGCCCCAAAGCCCATCCTGTCAGTCCTGCAGAGCCTCTGAAGCTCCTCTTCATTGCCCAGAACAGGGAGCCCCACAGGCAGACACAGCAGCCCAGATGTGCCCCCTGGCCTGGGGTACCTCTGGCAAGGGAGCAGCACGAGGCACTGCAGGAGCCTGCAGACAATTCCTGCAGCACTTGAAGGATGATCCTGCTGCCCAATGGACGTTCCCATGGTGCCAAGTCAGGAACTGCAATGGGGAGTGGGGCCAGAGAGGAAAGGGCAAACAGGGATGGGCTGGATGCCCAGGAGGGAACAGGGGTGGGCAAGAGGAAGAAATTTATACAAGAACAGAGTAAAGAAAGCAAAGGTGAAGCAAAGGAAATGCTCAGGGCAGTTTGGGGGTGGCATTTGTGCTCCCTCAGGTTCATGTCCCCACAGCAGCAGCATGGGGGTGCTCCTGCCTGCTCTGTGCAATGCAAACAGGGGCTCCTGAGCCAGTGCTGCCGTGGCTGTGCCTGCAAGGATGCAGCACCTGTGTGAGCTGGGGGAGAGGCCAGGGCTGCAGAGGAGGGATGTTGCTGGCAGCTCCATGAGGACGCTCTGGGACGCTGCCCTGGGCTGTGCAGCGCACTGGGGATGGATCAGCCCCTGCTCTGCTGCTCCTTCCCGTCTCCCCCAGGGCCCTTGCAGAGCCCCAGCCATGCTGTTTGCCCCCAGCCTGCCCACGGCCAGCCTGGGGCTGCTCACCCTGGGGCTTTTCTGTGCTGAGCATTGGCCTGGCCGTGTTCTTGAGAGAGCCTGGGCAAGGAGCCTGCAGCCCCCAGGGCCCTGGCCTGAGGCATCAGCGCTGCCCCAGCAGTGCCCATGGCCTGTCCCTGCTGCAGCCCCAGCACTGCCACCCCCAGGACTGTGCTCGGCCCCGAGAGCACTCAGGCCCTGCAGCAACACCAGGGCCACCAGGACAGCGGGGCAGGGCCACGGCAGCAGCACTGGCAACACCAAGTGCTGCTGCTGCTGCTGGGCAGAGCTGCTGTGCCAGCACTGATCTGCCCCCAGCTCTGCACACAGACATTGCTGCTGCAGCTCCAGAGAAGGCAACAAAAGGGCATCTCTGCAGAAAACTCTGCTGGGAGATCCTTTAGTTCGTTTAAAGACACTGAGAGCGCAGCCCCTCATTGACATGGTCTGTGGCTACAGGGAAGGTGGAGAGAAAGAAAATGAGAAATGGCACAAGCAATGGCATTTATTAGTGGACAGTATGGGAAAGCTAAAACAAGGAGAAAGAACCTCTAAAATGAAACCAACAAGAAGTATCAAAATTTATATTTATTACAAGTGATTTGCAGAAATTGGCCAGCAGTTTAATGTTTCTGAAACTGTCCAGTCACCATTCTCCATACTGCAGCCTTGAGCTCCTGGTTCCTCAGGCTGTAGATGAGGGGGTTCAGGGCTGGAGGCACCACTGAGTATAGAACTGACAGGGCCAGATCCACGGATGGGGAGGACATGGATGGGGGCTTCAGGTAGGCAAATTTGCCAGTGCTGAGGAACAGAGAGACCACAGCCAGGTGAGGGAGGCAGGTGGAAAAGGCTTTGTGCCGTCCCTGCTCAGATGGGATCCTCAGCACAGCCCTGAAGATCTGCATATAGGAGAAAACAATGAACACGAAACATCCGAGTCCTAAACAGCCACTAATAGCAAGAAGCCCCAGTTCCCTGACATAGGATTTGGAGCAGGAGAGCTTGAGGATGTGTGGGATTTCACAGAAGAACTGGCCCAGGACATTGCCATGGCACAGGGGCAGGGAAAATGTATTGGCTGTGTGCATGAGAGCATTGAGAAAGACAGTGGCCCAGGCAGCTGCTGCCATGTGGGCACAAGCTCTGCTGCCCAGGAGGGTCCCGTAGTGCAGGGGTTTGCAGATGGACACGTAGCGGTTGTAGCACATGATGGTCAGGAGGGAAAATTCTGATCCAAGGAAGAAGAAAACCAGAAAAACCTGTGCAGCACATCCTGTGTAGGAGATGGTGGTGGTGTTCCAGAGGGAATTGTGCATGGCTTTGGGGACAGTGGTGCAGATGGAGCCCAGGTTGCTGAGGGCCAGGTTGAGCAGGAAGAAGAACATGGGCGTGTGCAGGTGGTGGCCGCAGGCTACGGCGCTGATGATGAGGCCATTGCCCAGGAGGGCAGCCAGGGAGATGCCCAGCAAGAGGCAGAAGTGCAGGAGCTGCAGCTGCCGCGTGTCTGTCAATGCCAGCAGGAAGAAGTGGCTGATGGAGCTGCTGTTGGACATTTGCTGGGGCTGCACATGGGGACCTGTTCATGGAGAAAGGACAGTGACAAGTCAGGAAAGGCTGCTTTGAGCCAAACCTGGGCCATCCCCTGCAGACTGTCCTACTGGGACTCACCCACCCTTGTTCCTGCTCTGGGAAGTCCTTTCCCCAGCTCCCTGCCTGAGCTCCAGCTGTGCTGGCTGAGTGTGCCAGGAGCAGCCAGGCCTGTGCATGGGGGCTCTCAAGGAGCCATCCCTGCCCCACTGCCCTGTGTGTGTGGCCATGGGGCAGAGGGACAAGGCTGGATATTCAGGATTTGTCAGGGAAATCTATCCTAATGTGGAAAAGATTGGTTGCATTTGCACTTCCCGGTCTAAAGTAAACAGATAGCAGGAGCTGGTTTTAGGAATTGTTTTCCTACCCACACATCATGCCTGGCTCTCTGAGGTCAGAAATCCCCAGAATTCCTGCTGCACTCAGAGTTTGCCGCTGAGAGATGGGAGAGGCAAAATATTCCCTGTGGCTGAGGGAAGGTGAGGGGCTGGATGGGCTTGTTCCCAACTGCCCTGGCTTTGCACCTTTGGCTGCAATCAGAGCATGGTCACACTCCAGGCTCACTCTGGCATAAACCAGACCCTGCCCAGAGCAGAGGGATCCCTGAATGTCTCACCATTTCTAAAGGTCTCTGGGCAAGGTCTCAGCACCCCCTTTTGCCAAGGACACTCACGGCTCCCTTGGCAAACCCAGCAGCATTTGCTCAGCTGTGGCAGCTCTGCCCTTCCCCGTGGGACATTCAGGGAACTGGCAGAGGCTCTGGCACAGATTTGTACCCAGGAGGGCAGCTCAGAGCTTGGAAGGGCACAGCAAGGAGATCCCCGGCTGTGCCCATGATGGGATCTCAGGGAGGGGGCTCAGCTCATTCCCCTTTCCCATGGACTGCTTTGCCCACAGCCCCACAGGTCCCAGGGAAGCTTGGACACCCCATTCCCATGGACACCCCTGCCTGGCAGGAATGCCAAGGGCAGTGCCTGACTCAGCTGCTGCAAATGCCAGAGCCTCCCTGAGAGCAGCAGATAACAGTGACAATATCAGAGCAGGGCAGAAACAAGAGATGATGTTGTGGTGCTGTGCCTGAGAGGGCAGGGCAGAGACAGCCGGGCACTCAGGACAGTGTTCCTGTGCCCAGCTGTGCCTGGCACCTCCCACACACCAACAGTGCCCTCCTGCCCCAGCACTGCTCTCTTCAGCCCCCTCTCCTTGCCTGAGCATCTCCCTGGGCCTGGACAATTCCCCCTGAGAGGAGCCTTGTCCCTGCCAGCACTCACAGAGCCCATCCCACCCTGTGGGCTCTGGCCCCGGCCCTACAGAAACCCGCCTGTGTGCAGGGCCCTGGCTGGGCCAGGCTCTGTGTGCAGGTGGGCAAGGGCAGCTCAGGAGAGCCCTGCTGGGCCCTGCAGAGGTGATGCTGCTGCTGTCCAGGGCTGAGGAGTGGCTGAGGGCCCTTTGGGAGGCTCCCAGCAGAGAAACTGACCACCCAAAGTTACAGTTCTGGATCTCTGTAAATGTTCAGACATTATTTTATGATCCTGTGTATCCCTTTCAACTCAGAACTTTCTGTGAGTGTTTGATTACAATTCCTGTTCTGCCTCTCTTATGACCCTGTTGTCTATAATCAAAAGAGGAAAAACCCATTGCAGCAGTGTTAGAACAGTAAAGTAAAACCAGACCTTTATTGGAAGCTTCCAGGTGTCCCAGTGGGGATGGGGCACACCTGGCCCCGATTTCAGCAATTTATTAAGCATGATAAATTAGGATATTTAACAGGAACATCCAATAGGAGACTCAGTTGCCCTGGTTACACACCCCTGGCTCAACCCATTGGAGTAGGTCCAGAGGATTCTTTGCCCCACTCTTTGTTATGACTGCTCACATGCTGGTAAAAAACCTCCTTGTAGGTCCTCTTCCTGATAATAAGACTATACAGTATTTCAGGACTGTATTTAGACAGTCAGATTATTGTTCTAAAATCTAATAGAAAGGTTAGGTAATGTACTAGAGTTAATTAAGTTGTATGAATATAGAGGTATATAACAGTAGTTTAATAGAGTTAACAAAGAGTTTAATAGATTTAAATAAGTACCATATTTTTATAAAAGTATAATAGTAATTTACAGAGCTATAAAAATAAAAAAGGTATAGAAAGCAAAAATCTTTTTGTCATCACCCCAACTTTCCCATTCTTCTCAAGCAGTAAATTGAAAACACTCTCAGGAAAGCTCCTGATCTTTCCAGCAATGCCAGGCTTACCTTCTTTGGGAAGTGTCCTCCGGAGCTGTGCCCAGGCTGCTCTGGAGCTGGGAGCAGCCCTGCCGCACCCAGCGCCTCTCAGCAGCAGCACCTGCCCTGCTCAGGGTGGCTCCTTCCCCCCACAGCTTCTCCCCAGCGCTGGGAGCAGCTCCCCGGGCCGGCTGAGAGCTGTCCCTGGCAGGCAGCAGAGTCCCTGCCCCAGCACAGCGCCCTGGGCTGCAGGAGCCTGCTCTACAGGACAGCCCTGGGCACCCCTGGCTGCACCCGTGGCTGCTCAGCCCTGCAGCAGAGCCTGGCAACAGGAGCTGCCTTGGGCTGTGCCTCGGCTGGGGCAGCAGGGAAAGCCAGCCCTGCCCTGGGGCCACATCCCTGCTCTGGAGCAGCTCTGAGAGTCCTCCTGAAAGCTCCTTAAAGCTGAGGGATGTGCCAGCTCCAGGAGATCCCTGCAGGAACTGCAGCTTCTCTTCCACAGCCAGGGAATGACTATTTGAAACCTGGGATGATTTCTGCTCTAGTGAGCCCTGAGTGAGCTCTGCTCTGTGCTCCCAGCCCAGGCTGAGTTTAACCCCTCTGTGCCTCTGTGCTGTGCCTGGGCTGGCTGCAGGCAGTGCCCCAGCCCTGCTGGGCTGGCAGAAGAGCTGCTCATCAAGAGAAATATGCTTTTGAAGCTCTTCTTGCTTACCAGGAGCTGCCTCTGGGCCAGAAGCCCAGCCCAGCTCAGCAGCACAGACACAGCACAAGGACTTGAATGACCCTCTGGGGCTTTGTGCTCAGGCCCTGAACATCAGTCCCTGAGAGACAGCTGAAGAAACCTCTCCAGAACTCCAAGTCAGAATCCAACTCCAAAGTTTCTTGGACTTTTAATGAGTCCCTCTGAGGGACACAACTGAGAAAGTGTCCCCAGGCCCCAGGCAGAGCAGAGAACTGGAGGCACTGATGCCAGGTGGGGACAAAGAGAAGCCAAGTCTTGGTGGCCTGGGGCACAGCAGCAGGATCTGTGCCACCAAGGGCTGGGAGGAGACACCTTGTCCTGAGGCCCTGGGGCCTCCTGGCACAGCCCCAGCCAGACTGGGCACTGTCAGCCCCTTGTCCTGCCCTCAGCATCCCCCCCTAGCCCACATCCCAGTGGCCTCAAGGATCTGCTGGAAGGAGTCCCTGGTGAGCCTTGCTCAGCAATGGCCCTGGGGGCTCCTGAATGCTCCCAGGGAATGCAGGTTTTTCAAAGGACTTTTGCTTTTGCCTTGGAGTCTCTGAGAGGTTTGTGCAATCATGGCCTCCAATTATCTGCTGTAATTAGTCCCTGGAGAGGCTTTGTCAGTAGCAACACTCAGTGGGGCTCATTAATGCTTCAAGGTACTTCAGTTATTTTAAGGTACTTGGTGTCTCCCTTTTGATTCACACTCTGTGAGAGGTTTGTGCAATCATGGCCCCAATTATCTGCTTTAATGAGTCCCTTGAGAGTTTTGTACTGACACTCAGTGAGGCTCATTAATATTTTGAGATACTCAAGGTTTTTTAGTGTACTTTGGATTTTCCTTTCCATTCTGTGTCACTGAGAAGTTTTTGTGCCATCCTGGCTTCCAGTTCTCTCCTCCAAGGAGTCCATGAGGAGCCTGTGTTGGGGATGGACCTCAGTGGGACCCATTCATGCTTTGACACACTTTGGGGTTTTCTTCTGACTTCTGACTCCCGGAAAGGTTTGTGCAATCTCCTCTCAGGCCCTGAAGGTCAAGGGCTCAGCTCCAAATGCACCATGGGGCCTCATTAAGATCAAGCAAATCCTAACAAACCATGGCTGTGCCTTGATTTCCCTCTGCTCTTTTGCAGTTCATCAGGTATATTTCTGTAGCGGTTTTGGTGCACCAATTTGAGATTTCTCAGCCTGTACATCAATTATTGTGGTGGGTTCAGTGTTGGCTAATTACCAGTGCACTCACTAGAATATACTTACTCATGTACTGCTGTGAGATAGGATTAGGAGAAATGCACAGCAGGCTCAAAGCTTCAAAAGGGTGCAAAGAAAAGATTATTAACAGTTAATACAAGAAAGAGTAATAAGAATCAGAACAAAACTTTCAGAACAATTACCCTCCCTACAAACTTTTCTTTCCCACTGACAATGTAAGGAGACAAAAAGGAAGTTTCCAGTCAGTTTACCACCTCTAGAATAGTTTTTCTTCAGTTCACTTAGGGAGAGGAGTCTATCTTTCATACTATGGGGACTTATACTTAAGAAAACAGTTCTCTCATGTCTCTCAACTCCCACCAATAGCAGCTGCCCAGAAAATCTGCAATTTTGAAGTCCCTGCCATTTTTTCACAGCTTTTCCCACAGCTCTGTTTATGGGCCATGTTAACTTATCGGGTATTAGTTTAAACATGAGCGGTTTAAGAGCAAAGTTTCTCTTCATCTATTTCTGAAATCATCTTCGTCTCTGGGAACAGAAGTCTTCTTCTCTCCCTGAGAACACAGGGTCTCATCACTCTTCTCTCTTTCTCCGTTTAAACTTCTCTTGGAATCACAACTACTTCAACATTTGCTTACTTTAGTATGGAGGCCTTTGCTGAACAAGTCATCTCCCCATAATTTTCAATGCATTATGGTGGAAAAGAAAGTTTGATGTATCAATTACATCCATCTCTATACATTTACAAGACGATTCGAGCCCCAAGATCAAAGTATCTCCTAATTCCTCCCATCTGGGTCTTGACTCTTCCTTCACTGAAATCGGTGTCTTCATGTTGCTCCTCCGTGCGCCTGCACTTTGTCCTTTTCTCTCCCTCGAGGGAGGATGGAAGCACTGAAAGAGTTAATATCTCTCCTGGGGCCTGCAGATGGTTCCGTGACCCCGGCCACGCTCGGTCCTTGCGGCCGGAGCTGTTTTACGATGGAGGTTTCTGCAGCAGCTGCGCTGGGGCTGTGTCAGGATGGGCCGTGCTGGGGCAGGACCAGGATCTCAGCAGCCAGGCCAGAACACAGCAGCAGCACGGCTGGGGCCCATGGCTTCTCCTCCCCCTGCCCGGGGCTTGCGGGTGAACCCCAAGGGTGGCAGAATCTTGGCTGAGCCGGCCCGGCCCGGGGCTGCTCCTGGGGCCCGGCAGATCCCTGGCTGGGCCCGGGCTGGCGGCGGGGCAGGGCTCGGTAGTGCCCAGGTGTTGGCAACCGCAGCCATGTCCCAGCCCGGCCTCGGCCCCGCGGCCTCCCCTGCCCTGCCCGGCAGCCGATGGGGCCTGGGGGGCTCCCTGGGAAGGGTCCCGGCCCCACGGCAGGAGCTGCCTGGCCCGGCCCGGCTGAGACAGGGGCTGGGCCAGCCTTGTTACCTCTTTGCTGGCCAGAAGGGAAAGAGACCCTCCCAGGCTTTCTCATCTTTAACATGTGTCTTCACAGAGGTGTGTACAGTTTCCTTAGTGGTTTAACAGACTGTCAATTCTCAAAGCTAATTACTGATTCGGGTTTTTTTGTCAGACACCGAGGAAACTGCTAGCAGCTTCTCTTAGGACATCACTTCCATGATGCAAAACCACCAGAACAGCACAGAGCACAGAGCTCCTTTGTCCATGTGTAGTGCTCATGGGCCCAAGGCCTCAAAACCGCTCCTTGGGAGATCTCTGGACCCTCTCCAAGGTGTTTTCAAATGAAAACATTCAGCTCATAGTCTAAGAAAATCACCAGAAGACAGGGCCAGCCTGACCTGTCTGTCCTGGCTACTTTTGTCTGGGAGCAATACTTGGATATATGGAATTTGGGAGGCCAAACTCTAATTTTGGCCATGGTCCCTTGACAGGAAGGCCAGTTGTTTTCCATAGGAATGAAGGAACAGAGCCCCAGTGTTTCAGGGGCAAATGAGAGGTGACCACCAGAGGCCAAAGCCAGCCAGAGGTGGCAGGTTTCTTCTGGGAGATGCCCTTGCATCCAGGAGAGTACCAATTTTGACAATGGGCACCTGAAAAGAAGGACAGTTGTTTTCCATTGTAAGGGAAGCATGGAGCCTCAGTGCTCCAGGAGCTGATGAGAGGCAGCCCTTGACATCCCAAGATCAGCCAGACCTGTCAGGTGGCCCCTGGGAGGCCAAGCCAGCCAGACCTGCTCCATGTTCCCTTGGTTCCATGGGGCCCCACAATGTCCCAATGGTCCCTTGCTTCCATGAGGCCCTGAGGTGTCCCAATGCCCCCTTGGTGACACGAGGCCCTGAAGGGTCCTAATGGACTCCATGGTTCCATCAGGCCCCACAGAGTCACAGTGGTCTCTGGGGTCCATGAAACCCCGCTGTGTCACCATGGCCCTTTGGTTCCATGGGTTCCAGTGGTGCCACAATGATCCCCTTGGTTCCATGAGGTCCCCACAGTGTCCCAGGGATCTCCATGGCAAGGAAAGAACCCAGCCCCAGTGTTGCAGGGGCAGTCACCAGAGGCCAAGGCCAGGCAGACTTAACAGTACTGGCAGATTTTGTCTGGAAGCAACCCTTGGATATACAGAATTTTAGAGGCGGAATCCCAATTTCACACATGGACCCCTGGAGGAGAAGGATGGTTCTGTTCCATAGGAAGGAAAGGATGGGACAGCTGTGTTTCAGGGGCAGATGAAAGGTGGCCATCAGAGGCCTAGGCCAGCCAGACCTCTCTGTCCTGGTAGCTTTTGTCTGAGAGTAACCCTTGGATTTAAGGAATTTGGGAGGTGGAATCCCAGTTTCAGCCATTTTTTGTGTAGATAAGAAGGATGGTTCTTTTTCATAGGAAGGAAAACACCAAGCCCCAGTATTTGGAAAGTAGGTGAGAGGCAGCCCCCAAGAGGCCAAGGGCAGCCAGACCTGTCTGTCATGGCTGCTTTCACTGGGGAGCAATCCTTGGCTGTACGTAGTTTTGGAGGTGGAATCCCAGTTTTAGCGATGGGCAACAGGATCAAGATGGATGTTTTTTTCCTGTAGGAAAGAAAAGTGCAAAGTCCAAGTGCTCTGGAAGAAGATGAGAGGTAGCCACCCTTAGGCCAAGCCAGGCCTGTCTCTGCTGGCACCTTTCATCTAGGGGCTATCCTTGGCCATAGGGCATTTTGGAGGTGGAATCTCCATTTTGGCCATGGGTGCCTGGACAGGAAGAAGAGTTCTTTTCATTAGGAAGGAAAGCACAGAGCCCCAGTGTTTCAGAAGCAAATGAGTGCCAGCCCTCAGGAAGCCAAGGCCATCCAGACTTGTCACTCCTGGCAGCTTTTGTCTGGGAGTTATTCTTGGATATAGGGAATTCTAGAGGCAGATCCCCAGTTTTGGTCATGGGTGCCAGGTCAACATGGATGTTTTTTTCCCATAACAAAGAAAAGCACATGGTCTCAGTGTTTCAAAAGCAGATGAGAGGTAGCCCCAGGGTGGCCAAGGCAGCCAGAGCTGTCACTCATGGCAGATTTCATCTGGGAACATTCTTTGCATATAAGGAAATTTGGCAAGGAATCCCAATTTTGGCCATGGGGCCCTGGAGGAGGACAGTTGTCTCCCATGGGAAGGAAAGCCCAGAGCCCCAGTGCTTCAGGGGCAGATGAGAAGCAGCCCTCAACATGCCAAGGTCAGTTGGACCTGTCAGGTGGTCCCCAGGAGGCCCAGCCAGACAGACCTGTTCCATGTTCCCTTGGTTTTGTGGGACCCCACAGTGTCACAATGGTCTCCTTGGTTCCATGAGGCCTGGAGTGTCACAATGTTCCCCCTGCTTCTGCAGTGTCACCGTGGCCCCTCGGCTCCATGCGCCCTCGCTGTGTCACAATGGCTCCTCCGTGACACTACAGGCTCCACAAGATCACCATGGACCCTTGGTTCCTTGGGGCCCCTGAGTTTCACAATGGTCTCCTTGATTCCATGAGGCACCAGAGTGTCACAATGGCCCCTTGGTTCCATGAGGTTCTGTAGTGTCACTGCGGTCTCTGTCAGAGGCTGGATGAGATGGACGTCCCGAGACACCTCGGGATGCTCGGAATGCCCGTGTGGGGCCAGGGCTGGGTCAGGCCTTGGTTTGTGGTGGGACAGAGCCCTGCCCCCAGCCCTGACAGTGCTGTCAATCACACAACAGGCTGCACTAACCAATCTCTGATTGGCTCAGCTTCCAATCAATCACACACCGGCAACTGGTGCCTAAGCTGACTCTGATTGGCCAAGCCACTGGCAGTCCAACCCCAGGACGGGCCCATGAAGGCCCATGGGGTTAAAAGCCAGAGCATGAGGCCAGCCCATGCTCTGGATCCTGCCTTCTCCTGGGGTTCCTCTGTCAGCGATGCTGGAACCTGGACAGTTGGTTCCTTTGTGCCTGTCTTTCTCTAGGTCTTCTGTCTTTCTGTTCTCTATTTCCTCTCCTCCTAATCCTACTGACCTGGAATATTTTTGGGTAACTTAACATATTAAGGTTTAAATATTTTTAGGATAAATTTGTGAGAATCCAGGGCACAGAGAATATTTCTCTGTCTGCTCTGAGGGGTCCTGACCCCCAGAGAAACACTGCCTTTAATCTTCACCCCTGGAAAGGACTTCCAAGACTTTCAGATATATTAGAATTTACCAAAGTGTGAAATAGATAATAGAGAGTAGTATAGTATGTCACTTGAGTGAGAAATTTAGTTTTTGGGATTTTTTGTATGGTGTAGATAGGAAGCAAGATGCAGGAATTTGGGTGTAGTCCCTCCCTTCTTCTTCATCTACTCCATTATCTGCAGCGTTGGTGATAGAGGATGACTGGTCAAGGCAAGCACAGTGCAGAGGTTACGTGGATAGTCAAGGTATGAGTTCCTGGTAGATAAGTAGAAATAATGTATGTTTTAAGAGTTAATTGGATGAAACAACTTTAAAAGACCTTGAAACTGTATATTTTGGGACCATTTTGCAGTGCTTTTCCAGCCCACTGAGCCTGGTGTGGACAGCATGCAAAACTTTAGATAAGATAAAAATAAACAAGAAGTGGAAGACCAAAGAAGCCCTGTGTGTCTCCTTTTTCCTGGCACAGAACTGCTACAGGAGGGCTTCCCCCATCTCGGGAGCCCCCAGAAGGGCCCAATGTAAAACAAACATCAATAACAGGTGCCCCGACAATGTTTGTAATAACTTGTTTTTTCCATGAAGTTGTTTACTGAAGGGTGTTGTCTTACTTAGCCAAGCATGTGAAATGTGTTGATTAAATGACCAATGAGGTCCATCTGCAGCAAACCAAGGTATAAAAGAAGAGGATTGAATAAATAGGCAGCTTTTAGTCTTTAACCTTCTGAGTCTCTGTAATCTCTGACTCAACGGTGACATTTGGGGATCTGCAGGGCTATTGGGGATCCTTACTGCACCTCATGACCCAACAGGAGCCTCTCCAATAAAGCTTTTGCCTGAAGCTCCCACTGTGCCCATGACTGGAGCCCCTCTGAGATCCCAGCTCTTTGGCAGCCTGGGGACTCCTGGGATGTCACCGTGGAGCCCCCGTGAGTGCCTGTGACAGATTGGTGCCTTTGCAGCCCAAGGTGCCCTGGGATGTCACCATGGAATGGCTGTGACTGCCTCTGAGCACAGGGCTCTTTACCATCCCCAGAAACCCCTGGGAGGTGTCCATGGAGCCCCTGTCTCTGCCTGTGACATTCCAGCTCCTGAACAGTATGGAGACTCTTGGAAAGTCCCCATGGAACCCCTCTGAGGGCCTGTGACAAATCTGATCCTTAGTGGGCAACCATCACCAGCCCCATTCCTATGGTCAGTTTTCATGGCAACCATCCCCAGCCCCCTGTTGCCCCAGATCCACAGAATTGGCTGAGCTGGGAGGGACACATCAGAATCCTGGAGTCCAAACTGCTGGCCCTGCACAGGACACCCCAACAATGCCAGCCTGGGCCTGGCAGCGCTGGCCAAACGCTGCTGGAGCTCAGAGAGCCCTGCAGCTGGGAGCCTTCCCTGGGGAGCCTGGGCAGGGCCCCAGCAGCCTCTGGGCAAAAACCTTTTCCTGACATCCAACCTGAGCCTGCCCCGACTCAGCTGCAGCCATTCCCTCCAGTCCTGTCCCTGGGCACCAGAGGGAAGAGGTTCCCACAGCCCCAGCCAGGGACCCGCTCCCAAGGCTGTTGCCATGGCCACCAGGGCTGGGACCAGCTGGGATGCTTGGTTTCCACAGGCTGGGGTTTAGGAATGGGATTCTCCAATTTCTTGCTCCTGCTAAAACCGTGCTGCTGCTCACTGCCCTTCCACCTCCCATGGAAAGCACAAAAGGCAAAGACCCTGAGATGGTGTAAGAACAATTTATTTGGAACAGCAACGAGATAAAGAAGAAACAGAAACAATATTGATAACAGAAGGGATAAGAAAAAGTATTCATGGGGAAAACTACAACAACAACAACTGGCTCTACCTGGCCATGTATTTCCTCTTGCCTGGAAAGGACACCCTCCTCTTCAAGGGAGAGGGAAATTCCCTTTCCTGCCCATGGAATGACCTGAGGTGGGAGAGAATGTAATGACACAGCCCTGGCCAGACCCTCATGATCTTTGGTGTCCCATCATGTCATTGGCAGGGGCAGGAGGAGGGACAGGTGTCTTCCCAGCATGGATCACATGAACACGGATCACCAGGGCTCTTCCCAACATGGGTTCACCCATGTGGGATGAAGCTGGGGCAGTGCACAAAGTTCTTCCTGCAGTTGGGACATTTGCATGTTTTCCCTTACTGGTGACTCTGTTGGTGTTTGGTCAAATGAGAGCTCTGGCTGAAGCTCTTCCCACTCTGGGGACTCTCGTAGGGCCTCTCCCTGGTATTGATACGCCAGTGGGTGACGAGGTTGCAGTTTTGCTTGAAGCCCTTCCTGCAGTCAGGGCAGTGGAAGGGCCTCTCATCTGTGTGAATCCGCTGGTGGCGGAGGAGATTGGAGCTGGTGTGAAACCTCTTCCCACACTCAGGACACTCATAGGGCCTCTCTCCAGTGTGGATCATCTGGTGGCGGATCAGGATGTTGTTCTGCCTGAAGCTCTTCCCACACTCCAGGCACTTGTAGGGCTTCTCCCCATCAGGACGCTGCTCATGGACCAGCATCTCCAAGCCCTGCCTGAAGCTCTGTCCACCTTCCTGGCACAGGGTGTGTCTTTCCTTCTCAGAGCACCCTGGGCTGGGTTTGAAGCCCTTCCTCCTGCAGGATCTCAGGGAATTTTCCTCTTTGTTAGATTCCTGTGCCATGGAGCCACTCAAATCTGCCTCTTCCACGAGGTTCTGCCATGGGGATTTGTCCTCCCTGGTCTCTATTCTCAGCTTGTTGTCTGAGGAAGACAGGGCAAGGAGAGGATGGGATTTGCCTCCGTGCCAAAGGGAAGGGGAAGGAGATCCCCCCAGTGCATTCTCCTCAGGACGGCGTTGGCAGTAGGGCTGTCCTGCAGCCTTGGGCTGTGCTGGGCAGGGAGATGGAGCAGGAGAGAGGGGGAAAGGGGCACTGACTTCCTCCTTACCTGCCTGAGTGTCTCGGGACATCTTCCTCTTCCTTGCAGCCTTCTCCATCTGGCAGTGGGTTTGGGAATGGGAAATTCTGTTTTGTGAGGAAAACAAGAGATTAGTGCATGGAGTTTTGTACTGGTTTGAGGTCAAACCAAGGGGAGATTATAAACCAGAATTACAATTTAACAAGAAAATTAAGATCAAGGCAATGATACAGAAACTCTGCCTTAGGTTGACAGAGTCAGGATATAACCTGGCACCCTGTTGCTCAGGATGCTGGTAGCAGTCCCATTAAATGGTGGCTGCAGTCCTGTTGCAGTGATGAATGTGATTCTGTCTAAGCAGTGATCCTGTAGAAGGGTCTGGTCTTCCTCTGAAGGTCCAGTGGTGCTTATGGAGCTCTTGTCCTCTGGGAAACCAGTAGCCAAGGTGCTCCTGGGGCTGTAAGCCTCAGTTTATATCCAGGTAGGAATGCTTGGCTCCTCCCCCCAGGCGGAGCATCCCACAATGGGATGATGTCATTTTTTCCAGTCCTGGGGGGACACTCAATGGCCCATTCACAGAAGATAGCCCCTGGAGGGCGTTATCAGGGCTGAGTCATGGAAGAGATAAAGAACACTGCCCCACCTGTTTAGAACAGTTTGTGAAGATGGTGATGGAAAACATGCATTTGGTTACATCTTACACTGTAACCTGAAACAGTGGGGTAATCCCTGCTCAGGGGGTGAACATCAACCCCTCTTACCCAAACTGGCTCAGGTGTAAAACCCTCACCCCGGGACAGCCACACGCACACAGGGGACAATGTCACACTTGCCGCACCCCAGTGAGGCTCTCTGTCCCTGTCTCTTGTTCTACTCATTTTCTCTTTCTTTTCATCTCTCTCTCTTTACCTCACATTTACTGTTCAATAAAATCTACTTTAAATTTGGTCACCTTAGCACCTTAATTGGGACAGAGGCATCTCTCTAACAATTTTATTAACCAGATTGTGACATTATTTTGGCACTGTTGTCTGACCCCAAGTGCCTTTGACAACAGCATGGTTCCCTCCTCTGAGGAGCTTGTGGCTCTTTCTTTCCGGAGGAACCCTTGGAAACTTGGATGCGTCTTCCTCTGAGCAACTTATGGGAAAACTGATGCAGAAAATGGCTGTTGTGGGTGGCCAGTGTAAAGAAAATGTTTTGTTGTCCTTCCTTGAAAAGTTTGTTAAAATCACTGGAGAAAAGGGAGTGAATGATACCAGAGGCTGACAAGGTTCATTCACCATAAGGTGAAGAACACAAGGCTGCTAAAAGTGCCACAGGAAGCCCAGCTAAGGTAGCTAAGTTCCTGAATAACTCCCAAATTCACAGGCTTAGGGGCTTTGCCAAATGTGAGAATCATTATTCTCTTCATCCCTGTCACCTTTGTGATAGTTACACAAAGCTTTCTCTTACTTTTAATAATCTGTACTGGGCCGAATTTCCACTTTTCTTTTATGGGAACCTGCCAGCAGCTGAGCTGGAGCTGTGCAGAAACCAATGAAACTTGGAATTGACACATCATTGCTTCTATTATCGGTTTATTCAGGTTTGGGATTTATTTGCATTTTCATCACATGTTACTTTTGGGAAAATCAAATATTCATCAAAATGATTAATGCAGAGTTAAATTTAATTTCTGCCAATTTTATTTTGTCCAGTGCCCAGGGGATGCTTAAGGGGTCTCTGCCTCACCCTGGGGGATGTTTGGGAGGGGCTTGTGGGGGCTGTCCCTGTCCCTGTCACCCCAGGGCATTCCCCAGGGGGTTTCCATCATTCTCAGCCCAGGGAATGCCTGGGGGGTCTCCCTCCCTCTCACCCTGTGCCAGGGGGTGCTCGGGGCAGTCTCTGTCTCTCTCAGCCCAGGGGATGCTCAGGGGTCTCTGTCCCCTTGTCCTGGGGGATGCTCAGGGGGTCTCCATCCCTCTGACCTCAGGGAATGCTTGTGCAGGGCTGGGGACCAGGGGCTCTGTGTCCCTCTCACCGCTGAGGGTGCTCAGGGCTGGGGGGGCTCTTTCACCTTCTCATCCCTGTGGAGGCCGGGGGGATCTCTGTCCCTCTCAGCCCTGGTGTGACCTCACCCAAACATCATCAGGGTCAGAGGGACAGAGACACACTCAAACCCCCAGAAGGGCTGGACCTGGGATTTGGTTTGGGGCTGAGGATTTAGGATAGGGCTGGATTTGGGGATGGGGTTGGAGTTAGAGCTGAGATTTGGATTAGAGCTGGGATTGGGGTTAAGGCTAGACATGGGATTGGCTTTAGGGCTGGGATTGGGAATGGGTCTGGGGCTAGACGAGTCTGGCACTGGGATGAGATTAAATACAGAACTGTGAGTGTGTCTAAACATGGAGTGAGATTGAGACCAGGATCAGGGCCAGGTTTGGGACTGAGCTCACCCAGAGTGGGACAGGGGGGATGTCACTGCAGGATGTCCCTGGCATCCTCCCAGCCCTCCTCAGGCACCTCCAAACATGGGGGGCAGCTGGGTGCTCCAAGATCCAGGTGCTCTCACCCTGCCCTTCAATACCAGGGGAGCATTCCCTGAGGGTAGCCCACTAACCCACCATCCTGGATTGCCAAGCAGATTGTATTCTCTTTGCCATCTGTATGGCTGTTGTCTTCTGTTAAGTGGGCAGTCTTCCTTATCTCTTCCACACCCAATCCTCCCTCCAGGCAGACATCTGCTGATAACAGGCTATTGAATGGCACTGCATGACTGATAAGAACTACAGCATCCCATTGGGAGATGTTCTGCCCAGAGGGGAGAGCCAAGCATTCCTACCCAGATATAATCTTGAGTTTCTGGAACACCAGCATGGCTTTCTCCACTGGATTTTCCCAGAGGAACAGCAGCTGCCTCTTCCACTGGATCTTTGGAGGAAGACTACACCTTTCTACAGGATCCCTGCTCCAACAGAACCACTCCTGGCACTCCAGGAGGACTGCAGCCACCATTCCAATTGGACTGCTACCAACACCCTGACCAACAGGGTGTCAGGTTGTGTTCTGACTCTGTCAGTGTTGTCTTGATTTACTGCATTGTTTATTTTATGTTTTTATTGTTTCCCTAATAAAGAACTGTTATTCCTGCTCCCTTATTTTTTCCTGAGAGCCCCTTAATTTCAAATTTATAACAATTCAGGGGGAGGGGGTTCACATTTTGCTTTTAGGAGAGGCTCCTGCCTTCCTTAGCAGACACCTGTCTTTCCAAACCAAGATGGAGTGACATCAATCTCTGCTTAATAACTGGTTTTGCTTTAATGCAGTTACGTTGAAATCACTTCCTAGTATATGATATAATATGATATGATATATTATATATGATATATAATATGTTGCAGCTGTTATACCTCGGAGTAAATTTTTCTGATTAAGATCATATTGTCTAATCATTACCATAATAGACAATATATATCTACAGAAATCTATATGTTTGCCATCCTTAATCCTATATATAGGATATAATATATATATATAATATATGTAAAATATATAAAAATAAATAAATAAATAAATAAATATAGATAGGTAGATGATAGATAGATAGATAGATAGATAGATAGATAGATAGATAGATAATATAGATAATATATAGGTTATATAACTCTGGTTTGCCATCCTTAATCTTGTGGGACAAATTCTATAAAGGTTTCATTCCACCTTTATAATTCTTTACATACAAAATCTTGAAAGTGTGGGACTAGGATTGGAAACAGCTGCTCCAAGGCTCCTCTCACAAAAAGAAGTTTAGAAAGCTTGAAGATCCTTGCAGGTATTTGGAGATCTGTGGGAGCCATTGGGGGTCCAATTTACTGCTCAATTAACAGAAGATAACTGCCCTACCTGTGACAAATGGCAAATAGAATACACACATTATCTTTCAATCCAGAACAACAGGAATTCAAATTAATAGAATGTAACATAACATTGCTCAAATCTAACAATAATGAAGCTTAACTTTGCTTAATCTTATCAACCCTGAATTTGCATTAAATTAAACATCACAGAATCAAAAATAAATATCCTTAAAAGTTATACGTACAACAAAATTTAACTTATTCTGATATCTGTGAGGAGGAAGTTGCGTCCCAGATGGGAGGGATGAGTAGATGTCCTTGATCTTGAGGATGAAATCCTCTTGTAAAACTATGGAGAAGGATGTAATTGATACATCAGGCTCTCTTTTGCCCTATATTTCATTGAAAAATATGGGGAGATGACTTGTTCAGCAAAGGCCTCCATGCTAAAGTAAGCAAATGTTGAAGTAGCTGTGATCCCATGAGAAGTTTGAACATTGAAACCGGCAAGACTGATGAGACATGTTGCCCTCAGGGAGAGAAGAAGACCTCTGTTGTCAGAGATGAAGATGATTTCAAGAATGGATGAAGAGAAGTTTTGCTTTTAAATAACTCATTTTTAAACTAATGCCCCATAAGCTGACATGGCCCATAAACACATCTGTGGGAAAGCTGTGAAAAAATAGGAGGGACTTCATGTAATTCTGGGTGGCTGCTATTCCTGGAAATTGAGAGCCATGAGAGAATTGTTTTCTTATGGAGACATCTCCAGAGCCTGAAAGAGAGACTCCTCTCCCTAAGTGAACTGAAGAAAGACTATTCTAGAGGTGGCAAACAAACTGAAAACTTTATGTTTTGTCTCCTTAAATTGTCACTAAGGAAAAAATGGTTGTAGGGAGACAAGTGTTTTGAAAGCTTTTCTCTGATTCTTAATTCTCTATCTTTCAGTTACTATTAAAAAACTTATCTTTATACCCTTCTAAAGTTTTACGCCTGCTTTGCATTTCTCCTAATCCTATCTCCCAGCAGGAAATGAGTAAGACTATTCTAGTGAGTTCACTGGAAATTACCCAACACTGAACTCACCACACTAATTAATCCATTCTCCAAGAAATCTCAAAATGGCAAATCAAAACCACTACAGAAATCTTCCTGATGAACTGCCCAGAGCAGAGGGAAATCAAGACAGAGCCATGGTCTGTCAGTACTTGCTTGATCCTCACGGGCCCTGTGGCGCATTTGGAGCTGAGCCCGGTACCTCAGGGTCTGAGAGGAGATTGCACAAACCTTTCCAGGAGTCAAAGTCAGAGGAAACATCCAAAGTGTGTCAAAGCATGAATGGGACCCACTGAGGTCCATCCCCAGCACAGGCTCCTCATGGACTCCTTGGAGGAGAGAATTGGAGGCCAGGATGGCACAAAATAAAATCTCAGAGACTCAATGTGGAAAGGAAAATCCAAAGTATTTTAAAAACCCTTAAGTACCTCAAAGTATTAATGAGCCCCACTAAGTGTCAGTACAGAGCTCTCAAGGGACTCGTAAAAACAAATAACTGGGGCCATGACTGCAGAAACCTCTCATAGACTCAGTATCAAAAGTGAAATACCAAGTACCTTAAAATAACTGAAGTACCTTGAAGCATTAATGAGCCCCACTGAGTGTTGTTACTGAAAAAGAATCTCCAGGGACTAATTACAGCAGATAATTGGAGGCCATGATTGCACAAACCTCTCAGAGACTCCAAGGCAAAAGCAAAAGTCCTTTGAAAAACCTGCATTCCCTGGGAGCATTCAGGAGCCCCCAGGGCCATTGCTGAGCAAGGCTCACCAGGGACTCCTTCCAGCAGATCCTTGAGGCCACTGGGATGTGGGCTAGGGGGGGATGCTGAGGGCAGGACAAGGGGCTGACAGTGCCCAGTCTGGCTGGGGCTGTGCCAGGAGGCCCCAGGGCCTCAGGACAAGGTGTCTCCTCCCAGCCCTTGGTGGCACAGATCCTGCTGCTGTGCCCCAGGCCACCAAGACTTGGCTTCTCTTTGTCCCCACCTGGCATCAGTGCCTCCAGTTCTCTGCTCTGCCTGGGGCCTGGGGACACTTTCTCAGTTGTGTCCCTCAGAGGGACTCATTAAAAGTCCAAGAAACTTTGGAGTTGGATTCTGACTTGGAGTTCTGGAGAGGTTTCTTCAGCTGTCTCTCAGGGACTGATGTTCAGGGCCTGAGCACAAAGCCCCAGAGGGTCATTCAAGTCCTTGTGCTGTGTCTGTGCTGCTGAGCTGGGCTGGGCTTCTGGCCCAGAGGCAGCTCCTGGTAAGCAAGAAGAGCTTCAAAAGCATATTTCTCTTGATGAGCAGCTCTTCTGCCAGCCCAGCAGGGCTGGGGCACTGCCTGCAGCCAGCCCAGGCACAGCACACAGGCACAGAGAGCTTCAATCAGTCAGGGCTGGGAAGGTGCTGAGAAGCGCCTGGGGCAGAATCACTGCCAGCCCTTGGCACAGGAACCTCTGGCTGCAGGACAATGCAGCTGCAGCTCCTGGAGCCATCTCCTAAAGCTGGAACATCCCAATGCCTGCAGACCCTGTGAGTACAACTCTGAGAGTTTCTGGGGCAGGGGAGGTGAAATGCTCATGAAGCTCTGACATGCTGAGGTGTTCTGATCAGTCATAGAATATTTCCAAGACAAGGACTTTGATAAAAATGCATAAATTTCCAAAGACTTTGTATTAATTTTCCTGGTATTGGAGAATGGCAGGGAGCGGGATAAATATTAAAGGTGGATTATGAATTTTGACAAGTGCCTGAGACATCCGAACTGTTACTTTTAGTGATCAATAGGTTCACAGGAGATCCCTGATGTGCTTTCAGACACTCTGCCCATTGACAGCACCAGCATCACTCTTGCTGGACCCATCAGGCTCAGTCTGAGCTGTCCTTTCTCCAAGCTGCAAACAGAACCTGACCCCAGCCAGTGCCCTGCAAACAGGCAGGGTTCTGTCAGGCCAAGGAGAGTGCACAGAGATTTGGGGTCTGTGAGTGCTGGCAGGGAGAGATCAGGCACAGGGAAACACCTACAGGAGGAAAATCTCCAGGAAGCAGAGAGAAGACAGGCAATGAGAGAAAACAAAACCCAGCAATGCTGTGGCAGGGACAGTTTAGAGAAGTCCACAGGAGCCCCTCCAGTGCAGCCCCTCCCTCTGAACAAGCCCCCTCCCTCCTGTCCCCCAGCCAAGCCTCTGCCCTCAGGGCCGGGGCTTCAAGGCGTGAAGCCCTTCCTGTGCAGGCAGAGCTGCAGCAGAGCCGTGGGGCAGCTCTGCAGCCCCGGGCCCAGTTCCCTCTGCAGAGCACAGGGCTGGGAGCAGCTGCCGGGCCCTGGGGGCTCTGGGAGGGGGCACAGCTGGCTCAGGGTGACGCTGCGCCCAGTGCCCGGCTCTGGGCAATGCTGTCAGTGCAGCCAGGCAAGGAGCTGCATCTCCCTTCATCCAATGCCAACATAAGGACACTTTGAAGTCTCTCTGAGATTTCAGTCCAAGCTGGGAGCTTCAATGCAGGATGCAAACCTGTCCTAGAGCATCTCTGAGTGATAAGATTGATGGGGAAAGGCAGAGGTGTTGTGACACTGAAAATGCTGCTGGGTTGGTGAAATGAGCATCATGAGTCCTTGGCTAGAAATGTGGAGCTGGGCTGGGGTGCATCCATCTGCTCTCAGCAGTACCTGGTGACATTTTAGGGGAAGCATGGGAAGGTGATCACCCTCCACCTGAGAAAGGTTAAAGCCCAGAGAAACTCTGAACAGATCAGAATGAGAGACCATCTCCCCTCACTCTCCACTTATCACTCTGCCGAACAGAACTTGCCCTGTTCTCCTAGAGTGCAGAAATAATGCTGAGGGTGTATGATATCCAAGAATACCAGGAAAGAGATGGAGGAAGCTTATCAAGAAAATCTCAGATCTCTTAAACACAGAAGCATGTCGGTGTGTGTTACAGAGGAGGGTGTATGGGAAATGGATTTGCCTTACTCATATCTCCTCTAACTCTTCACTGTCCTTTCTCCATGAACAGGTCCCCATGTGCAGCCACAGCAAATGTCCAACAGCAGCTCCATCAGCCACTTCCTCCTGCTGGCATTGGCAGACACGCAGCAGCTGCAGCTCCTGCACTTCTGCCTCTTGCTGGGCATCTCCCTGGCTGCCCTCCTGGGCAACGGCCTCATCATCAGCGCCGTAGCCTGCGGCCACCACCTGCACACGCCCATGTTCTTCTTCCTGCTCAACCTGGCCCTCAGCAACCTGGGCTCCATCTGCACCACTGTCCCCAAAGCCATGCACAATTCCCTCTGGAACACCACCACCATCTCCTACACAGGATGTGCTGCTCAGCTCTTCTTCTTTTTGTTCTTCATCTCATCAGAGTATTTTTCCTCCTGACCATCATGTGCTACGACCGCTACGTGTCCATCTGCAAACCCCTGCACTACAGGACCCTCCTGGGCAGCACAGCTTGTGCCCACATGGCAGCAGCTGCCTGGGCCACTGTCTTTCTCAATGCTCTCATGCACACGACCAATACATTTTCCCTGCCCCTGTGCCAGGGCAATGCCCTGGGCCAGTTCTTCTGTGAAATCCCCCCCATCCTCAAGCTCTCCAGCACCAAATCCTACCTCAGGGAACTTGGGCTCATTGCTGTTAGTGCCTGTTTGGTATCTGGCTGTTTCGTGTTCATTGTTTTCTCTCATGTGCAGATCTTCAGGGCTGTGCTGAGGATCCCCTCTGAGCAGGGACGGCACAAAGCCTTTTCCACCTGCCTCCCTCACCTGGCTGTGGTCTCTCTGTTCATCAGCACTGTTATCTTTGCTCACCTGAAGCCCCCCTCCATCTCCTCCTCATCCGTGGATGTGGCCCTATCAGTTCTGTACTCGGTGGTGCCTCCAGCCCTGAACCCCCTCATCTACAGCCTGAGGAACCAGGAGCTCAAGGCTGCCCTGAGGAAAATGATGACTCTATCTTTTCAGAAACATTAAACTTTTCTGCTCCAGAACCTTCTGAATGTAACTCTTTACATTCTTGGCCTTTTTTTCCTATTTGTCCATTTTGTCACTGGGGCCTTTTCTTATTATTTTTCTGGTGTTATAATGTGTTTTATAAGATACCGCAGTACTACTCTGAGCATTTCTACATGAACTTCTACTTCTCTTTTGTAACACAAAGACTTTCAGGAGGCTTGTTCCCTCTGCATTTGAATAAAAACAAGTGGCTGTCCTGACTTGTATGTCTAAGGCATTTCCTCAGCCCTTCTCTGGCTCTGCAGGGGCTGTGCCTGTGAGCAGAGGCGGAGGGAAGGGGCTCCCAGTACAGCAGCACAGCCAGGGACAATGGCCCGGCTCTCTCCACATCTGCTCCTCCCAGCTCCACACTCCCCTTCCCAGCCCTGCTGTGGGTGCAAGGCCGGAGTGCTCTGGCAGCTTGGTCACTGTCCTGCTGCGTGTCCGTGCTGTGCCCTCAGGCAGGGACAGGCCATGGGCACTGCTGGGACACACTGGGCTCCAGCACAGCAGCTCCACCAGCAAAGGGCATCTCCTGAGCGCAGGGCAGGAAGGCTTTGCTCCCCTCCAGAGTCACTCTCAGGACTCTCAAGAGGCTCCTCGTGTTCCTTGTTCTCCCAAGGCTCAGAGGGATGAGATCAGGGTCTCACTGGGGCCTTCAGGGGACTCAGGTCTGGGTCAGGTTTTGCTTGTTGGTGGCCAGTGCCCATCAGAGGATGCATGGTCTGTGCTGAACCTTCCTGGGGCTCTGCAGCTTGTGCCAGGGCTGATGGCAGGGGAAGGTTTGTCTGGAGGGCCTTGGGAGCTGCCAGGAGAACACAGGGGACCTGCAGGGACAGTGTGTGCCAGGGACCAGCAGGGAGTGGAGCTCACTGGGCACAGGCCTGGCCAGGCTGGGGTCACCCCGAGATCAAGGACTGAATGTGTGCTATGAGCCAGGAGAGCTCTGCAGCCCAGGGACACAGCAGGCCCAGGGAAAGGAGTCTGGGCACTGCCTGGTCTGAGCCTCAGGGAACTCCCCCAGGAGGATCCAGGGCAGCCCCAAGCCCCTCTAGCAGCCCTGGCACAAGGCAGGCACCTCTGAGCCCCTTCCATGCCCCACAGAGCCTGTGTGGGAGGGGGTCAGTGCAGGGAGCACCATCAGCTGCCTCTGTGTGCCAGGCTGAGCAGCAGAGCCCAGCAGAGGCAGCCCAGGGCCCCGGGCAGCACAGCCCCCGTGCTCTGCAGAGCAGCAGCCCCAGCTCGGGGCTCTGGGCAGCAGGGCAGGGGCTGCAGCAATGGCTGCTGGGGCCAGCACAGACGTGTTCCCCTGGGAAACAGGCTGCTCTGGGGGCAGCTGGCATGGGCCAGGAGCAGAGAGCAGGAGCCCGTGGGTGTGCAGAGGAGCCCTGGCAAGAGGCTGCCCTGTCCCTGGGCCAGTAGGAGCTGCCTGAGGAGCCCCAGGGCCAACTCTGCTGCTGGGCTGGGCAGCGGGGCTGGCCCTGGGGCTGCAGGAGCTGCCTGAGCTGAGCATCTGCTGAGCATTCCAGACCCAGAGTGGCTGTCCCTGACCTCCAGTGCCTGCAGTTCCTGCTGCAGGGCTAGATCTGACTCTGCTGCTCTGCTGGGCTGGGGCAGGGGCAGGGAAAGGCTGAACTGGGCAGTGCCAGGGAGAGGAAAACAATGGACCCTTGTCCCCACAGTGTCAGAATGGGCTCCATGGTTGCATAAGGCCCCACCGTGTCACAATGGCCCCTTGGTTCCATTAAGCCCCACAGGGTCACCATGGTCCCCTGGTTACAAGAGGCACTGCAGTGTCACAAGTGCCCCTTGTTTCTGTGGAGTCCACAGGGTCAGTTTTGCCAATGGGCAGAGTCACCACCAAGGACCAGGACCAGACACCAACGGAAGGAATTGTGTAATTTTTATAAGGTAAATCTGCAAAAACTACAAAAGTAAAGCACATAACTATTAGAAAATAATTACAAAAGCAGAAGATCAGCAATGCAACAAATCATCACCACCAAAGCTTGCAGCAGTGATTAAGAATGATCTAGCACCAGTTCCCCTCAGGCTTTGCCATCTCCCAGATCCACACAGCAGCTGGGGAAAGCTGCCCCAGCGAGGGGCTGCAGAGCCATTCCTGGACACTGGGAATTCCTGCAGGTGCCTCCAGCCACAGGTGAGGCTCCAATCTCACTGTGAGAGGGCCCAGCTCTGACAGTGCTGAATGAACAAACTGACAGCACTTCTAGTGCAGGAACATCTGGTTTCATCCTCCTCTTGGGTTCCTCCCAAAGCCTGACCAGGGCCCAAGGAGGAACCAAGGGAGGTGACTTTGACCATTCAGCCCCAAACAAGGCCAGATGGGGCCTTATCTGATTTTTAAGTACACTAAGGTAAATCCACATTTCACCTGTGAATCAATACAGAGATCATACTGCTAAAAATGATTCATTAATGATCAGGTACAAATATAATGTTTGGTTGGAAGGTTTATCTAGAGATCAGCTTTGGCCCAGGGCCTGTTGTTCAGGCCTCAGACAGGGCCTGGTGCTGAGGATTCAGGACTTCAATTTGTCCTTTAACCTGTAGAGGAACTACAACTCATAACAATTCTTTCAACAACAGTTTAGATTTAGGCATTAGGCAGAAAGGCATTGTGCCTTGTTCTTCAATTAAGTGCTGTTCAAGTTCATTACTCAGCTATAATTCACATTCTTTTTAAAACAGCCCTAAATAGTTATTATTCCCTGTTATTTTATCAAATGTCCCTTTTTTCTTGAGACTGTGTGTCTTTTTAGACATGTCTCAATACTCCATTTCCAGCACAGTGTAATGAATGAACGAGGCCAGATTTCAAAAAAAAAAGATTAAAAAGGCTCTCGTTTATTGAAAAACAAGCTGGAAGGAACGGAGGGTCCAAGATAAGCTTGGACCCCCCCACAACAGCTCAAAAAACAATAACAACGTGCTGCGAACACATTGGGTTCTTTTCCACGTGAACTAATCCCACTGCCCACGAACCAGAAAGAACCACGCCCAAATGAAAACCACCCCTTTTATAACTCCCTTTGGTCCAGGATTGGTGGGGTTTGGATCCGCGCACTGATTGGGGGAATTTAGGCGCTCTGATAGGTCTTTAGCGAGGTTCATTCTGGGCCAATCATTTCTTCAGGGCGTCAAATTATTGGTTGGTGCCCTGGCCCACTCACTCCTTGCCTCGTCCACCTCCCGTCCCCACCAAGTCCTGGACACCTTTTCTCCTCACAAAAAACAACTCCCCATTCTTTCCCCAAAACCAATAGGACCAAACTTACAACAGCATGTGTTAGAGATAATCTGGATGTTCCCTTCCTTTGCCTCACAACCGTCTCAAGGACAGACATGGGGAGCCTGAGGACCCTGATGGGAATTGTGGGCTGCCAGTGGTGGATGAAGGCCAAATAATCCTGAGGCCCCTGAGCACAGTTCTGCCCTGTCAAGCGATTGTTCACAGCTGTGTCTACAATGCCTGCTTCTGGCAGGGCCTGCCAAGGAGGCGACTCGCCCTTACGCTGGCACCTGTTTGGCAAAAATAGCTTGAGAATTTCCCCACCTCTTGGCCTGATGGGACTTTTCTGGGGTAACCTTTGGTGGTCCCTCTCCTCACAGAAGAGCCATCATCTGCTTTTCAACCACCCTGACAGACGGACTGAGATGGGAGAAGCCTACCTCTCAAGGACTGAGACATGAAATCTCTCTATGGAGAAGCTCCCCCCTGCCAAGGACTGAGACTGAAACCCCTAACACGAGGGAGGTGTGTGGGGGAGCCAACCTGACCAAAAGTGAGATGTTTGCCTGCAGGTGTGGCCATTGGACCAAGAAGACAATGGTTGTCGCCTACTGCTGACTGGCAGTACCTTCTTTTCCCCTCAGCAGACTGGCTGTACCTTCTTTTCCCCTCAGCAATTTCAATAGACTTATTCTTTATTGGATCTGTTCCCCCTCAGTGATTTCAAGCCCCATTCATTTCAAGCCTGGGTTCATTATTAGTCAGCTGAATTATTGAGAGTTAGGGTATTCTTGTGCACAGATAATAGGTATTGCTGAGCTACCTGATGCTTAAAATATTTTCATAAAAGCCAATCTGAAAATCACATATGCTAGTTAAATGTAAAGATTATGGGCTTTTGTTCTTCAGAAAGCATTCATGTCCCTACCTTTCAAGAAAATAGGTTCTCATCATTTTGAAGAAACAGAGGAAGAATAAGCTGTTATTGGGTTGTTATGGTACTGTAAGTTGATTATCTGGGAACTAGGAAAAGTCTAGAGCAGTGGAGTGATAGTTCTTTGTTCTTATTCAAAGGATAGGAGTTTTAACCACATACAAAAGCAATTTCTTTGAAACTTATTTTTCTTAATAGATATTCATTTGAGGATTTCTGAAGCCTCTCTTTCCCCAGAGTGTTAGGTGGTTCTTTTCAGAAAACCAGCTGCAGCAAACCTAGTTAAAATAAAGAGCAGGCAGCACACAGATTCACACATATACTTTGAGAGAAACAGACAGCATATCCAGATTTATATATGTGCCAGTCCCCTAGGATATCATAATTGTGTTTGTTCTTTTAATAACTTTAGGCTCCAGTGGTCAGAATAAAAATTCTATGCTGAAGCTAATGCTTCATCCTTAGTTTACCTCACTACCCTGAATTATATAGTAAGCAGACTTAAATAAATGCTGGAGTCTGGCTCCTTCTTTACAGCAGACTCCAGCCACAGACATAATAGGTTGCCTGATTTCATTCAGGGTCTCTCTCTTAAAATCTTACTTTGTTTTTACAAAACATTTGGCTCAACCATTTCTTTAAATGCACAGTTTTCCAAGCCTGCCTTCCAGCATCTGGGGAATTGCAGTCTCCCTGACAAGAACAGCACATCAAGCTTCCTGACTTGCAAGAGCAGTTGGGTTATTTAGACAATCCTGTTCTTCCTAATTATTATATCTACACTTTATATTTACAACCTCTTTCTAGAAACGTACCCCAAATAACTGAGTTAGTTGAGCAGCTTAGTAAGTAGGCATGGCCTTCCAGCAACTGTTGTGACTAGAGCATGCCAGTTGTAATCTAATGATTCCATATGATTTTCTAATTGCTATAAGCAGGCTGCAGATTACCTTGTAATGAAAACAGTCTTATAGATTACCAGCATCTATGAGGGGCATTGAGACAAACAGAGGTCATAAGCAGAACAGGCAAATGGGACAGTGGTGGGAAGAAAGCCAAACCCCAGTCTCAGTCAGTGCTTAGTCCAGTGTGTCATACAACATAAAGGCTAAAAGTGAGCTGAACATGCCTAAATATACTTCCACTTTCAGTTTCTGACCACCTTGAAAGATTTTTATTTTACATTATCTGACACTATGTTGAACCTTGTTTGAGACCAGAGATAACTGCTTTAGAAAGCGCAGAAATTACAGATGCATGAAATGGTTTGGGTTGGAAGGAATTTTAAAAACAATCTAGTTCCACCCCCTGTACCATGGGTAGGGAGACCCTTCCACTAAAGCAGGTTGTTTAGAGCCCCCTCCAACCAGGCCTTGAACACTTCCAGAGATAGGGCATCCACAGCTTCTCTGGGAAACCTGTGCCAGTGCCTCACCACCCAATTCTTACAAAATTCTTGGAGGCCTTGCTGGATTAGGCAAGACTACTTGTCTTTGCTACACATGAAATACATAGCTGTTTTTTGCCTCCAATAACTCAAAACCAGTTTCACAATAAAATTCTGAGCTTGGTTGTTGATAATGCTGGTGGAAAAAGAATATTGATATGGTCCCTGCATCAGTTCCCTGACCACCACCATATGATGACCCTTTTTTCTTCATCATTACCTATCTTACTGTCCTCCTAAGGACAATAATGCCCCTTTGTTTCTGTATCTCTCCTATCCTTACTTAGCTTTCTTCTGTGGCTCTGCTGGGTGGCACAGATATATTTTCTTTTCTTCCTTTCCATTCTGATTGATGGAAGTCACCCAACCATGTTTTGATCCAGTGCCAAAACCGTCTTTCTAGAACCGCCTTAAATTTCACGTCTCTGTTATTCCCCGTAAGGTCTCTGCCATTATTCCCAGTAATAATGGTATTAGCTGTATTAAAATCAGCTGTATTAAACGAAATGTTGTGCCCTCCCTGAGGGCACTGACTGGCCCCACCTGGAAGCCCTACTCACACCCTCTGCCCATGGCCAGGAGCTCCAGGTAGCTCTGCCTTGGGCTCCCAGACCATGTCTGGGCTATGCTGTAGCTGTGCCTGTCTCCAGTCCCATCTTCTGGGTGAACCTTGGACCAATGCTGGACCCATCAGCACATTCTGCTGCTCTGACTGGGTTCATCCCCTGGCTGCTTCTGGACCCCATCACCAGCCCCCAGCTCTGCTGAGGCCCTGTGGGGCTGTGCCCTGGTCAGTAAGAACATAGCCCCAGTTTCCTTCTCTGTTTTCCTTTCTTTTCCTTCTGAAAATCAAGCCCCTCAGCCTGTCCGTCCTCAGCATATGTGCTATTCTCCATTTTTATTGTGTCCTAATTTTCTTCCACATTCTCCCCAGGATATTCTTTTGGCTGCTTTGTTTTTTCTCAAGCTTGAATTTAGCTTTTCATGATACCTTCCTATTTTCCCATTTTTCCCCTTTGAAGTCCAGTTGTCTTTTAAATCCCACCTCAAAACTCCATTTAATTCATTTATTCTTGCCAGACCAAGCTGCTTTCTCTTTGAGGATTTTCTCCATGAGGTCTTTGAGTTTTGGCAATAAAATCCACAGACAAGAAAGCATCTTTCTACACTTGGTAGTCTCAGACATAGTCTGCCCTAACCTTGGACTGAAAATGTTAATCTTTTAACTATATTTGCTCCTGGAAAAAGCCAACTTTTTCACGTCATAATTTTCTGTGAATATGTTGCTGTACCTATAAATAGAGAGCCTTCCATTGATCTGACCTGGCTCATTGTTAAGAAATACTTGCTCCTGCGATGTAAAGAAGTCTCTCTGCTCCTGATTTCTGACTCAGGCCACTTGGTAGCCCACCTGCTGCTCACCAAAGACGTATCAATTGTCACACATCAGGCAGGAGTGATCTCCACAAGTAGCTGCAAGATCCTTCACTGAGATATCACACATGGCTTCACCTAAAGTTCTCTCCCACTCACAAAGCAGGCCTGTCCTCCAAGCATTTAGATCTACTATCAAAAAATGCAGCATTTTGTGCCTGATCAACAACCTGCTGAAACTAGGCATGGATATGAGAATGATAACCCTGTATTGTTTTTATTTTTCACTATCTTAATGGAGAACCTGTATAGATATATGTCCTTGAGCATTTTAAAACTCAGCGTATTTCCTATGTCATAGATCCAATTTTACACAGCGTACACCACATACACAAGTCTATCTGGAAACTGAGTGAAGACTGAGGTAAAATAACTGTATCTCATAGAAAAATCGAGCAAACTGCTACTTCTCAAAGTTTCTATATGCAATCCTGGCTGAAGCATCTCATCTTTCTCTCAGGAGGCAAGGGGTGCTCTCTCAGCGTTATTAGCGTTGTACATGGTATGGAAAAAATACAAGAACAGATACTCCAAATTGGAATGAGTTCAGCTTTGCTTTTTTTTTTTTTTTTTAAACAACTCATTTAATCAGTAATCACGTAAACTTAATCTGGTGCCAAAAACCCACGCGGTTACGCTTACTTTTGAAACCTGGCGTACCCAAATGAGGGAGGAAATTGCTGTTGTGTGATTTATAAGGGCAATGAAGAGTTATATTCTTTTTGGTAATGACATTGTGTAATGAATTTTCTCTTTGGGGAGAAAGCTTAAAACACTTCAGAACCTATCTCATCTACCATTACAAACTCCAGCAAAACTGTGGAATCCTCACAGGAATCACAACTGTATAAAAATCCAGTTATAACTCACAAACTTCACTGTACTTGGTTGAGTTTTTTTGTTGTAGATTCTTCTATGGAAAATTTGCCAGTTTTATAACACACTGGGCCATTTAAAGGGCTTTAGCTGTGTATTACAGCTGCTATGTTTGTGGGCAGCTTTTAGAGTGAAAGGGGAGAGGCAGAACACCACAAGGAAGGAGCACATCTTGCTCACGACCTACAGAAAATGAATGAAATGGACAGCACAAACTCCCAGTGCACAAGTAGGAAGGGCACTACTTAAAACCAGTCCTTGCTTTGGCAGCTGGGAGAGTCAGTGCCACTTCTAGGGCTGTCAGAGGCTGCCTGGAGTTGGTGTCTGTCCCATCCCCTTTGCACAGGTAGCATGTGGCAGCTGAGCTGCAGCAACAGCCACTGAGCTCTCTTTGCCCATGAGACGAAATGTTTCAGCTTCAGCTTCCTGCAGCCACACTATTTACCAGGTGGATTCCTAACAAACAGCACAACCCAACTGCTGAATTATTTTACATATGCTTGAAAGACCTGGAAGGAAAATAAACATAAAATAAATTACTAATGGGAATTGAGTGATGCATTTTTGAGCAGAACAGACCTCATCATTATTTCAAAAAAACCTCTGTGCATTATGATTCTATTAAAAAAAAAGTCAAAAATCTGAGTACTTTCCCACTCTAAGTGAGATAACGGGTCTAATTTTCACTCAGTAGAAATATGAATCCGGTTCCCATCTGAGCACCTGTTCATTAGCAATGGTGTACGAATGTGTTAAAGTTCATATTGTGCAGCTTCAGCTTTGCCTGCAAGAAATTACCTTTTCCCTCTTCCCTATGAATCTACATTGCTGCTTCTGTACAACAGCTATTATTATTATCATTATTATTATTATTACTATTTTTTTCTTTTGGTTTGTGCTTCCAATATTAGGAGGTGCTCTGCTTTTTTCAGCTTTTTTTTTTAAAAAAACCAACACAATCCAAATGAAATTAATGCAGCCACAAGAGGGAGCCTCTGATGTCTTTGTAGAGAAGGAAAAGCTATTGACAGTGACAGAGAAATTAATGAAAATATAGTTGAGAAACTGAATTCCAAGAAGCAGTGACTTTGCCTTAAGACCAAATTCTATTTCAGTGTAAGGTTCTGTGAAAAGTTGTAATTTATGGCATAACTGCCTCCTTTCAATATGCAAAGTATTGAGAGGAAGGACAAAAATCTGACTGGGATGAGAACAACTTTGATTAACAGTTGCTTAATGTAAAAACGCAGCGACTCTTCAGCCACAGTGAGTAGCAGAAGCAATTCAGGCTGCTCAAGAGAGCCATCCCTTTGCAAGGAGATATTAATATAGAAATACAGGAGGGTAGTAGAAGAGTACCAAATTTTTATTATCTAGACACAAACTTTTTAAACGGATTTTGCAAAAGAAAACATGCAGCTTCTTTCTTCTGTGTGAAGTCTGTGTGAACACAGGTTTTATATATGTCACGGCTGCCTTGGCGAGAAGGGGGATGAAACCAGAACTCCCCAGAAAAGACAGCAGAGCTTTCTCAGACCTCTCAATATCTTGCATAACCCTATCATGTTCCCTAGACAGCTGACCTTCAAAATGTCATAAAAATAGCTAATATTAAAAGTACACTTCTACAGAGTAGCATCTGGGCTTTATATCCTATTCCTGCCATGGCCCTTCAGAAGAAATCTGCCTTAAAGCATATTTTGCTTAAAGGATAAAAAAAGGATATAGTATGTTTGCAACCAGTATCTTCAACAGTACATTTAGTGAAATATTCATCATGTGCTCTAGTCCCTGAACTACTTATGAATTGCTTATGTAATTTTTTAGAAGATACCACCTAAAGACTTTTTATGTTGGTATTTCTTAACTATCATCCTTCTAACCAGGAAATTTTGCAGAGGGATTTTACTTCACAATTACAAAACCTCACATTTTAGTTTACTTGGTCTGGAACTGTGACACTTTCCTTTCTCTTCCTACTAATGGAGGAAAATACTGCCAGGGAAAAACCAGACTGATTTCTCTGATGTATGGTACTCCCATACTCCCTCAAGATGCTTCTCATGCATGCTAGGGGACTCAGTTCTGGGCTTTTCTTTCCCATAACTGACACAAATATGCTTCTGGAACCCACACCAGTAACACTCATCAGTTGAAGCTTTCATTCCCATACCCAAAATAACTCGGCATAGGCAACCCAAGGAGGAACACATTGGGCACAATTAGGCATTTAAAAAATCTTGTCCTAATATTTTTCCAGAATCTGAAGCTATTAAGCCAGAGATACAACAGGAATGGAATATTTTATTTAAATGCTTCAGCACAAAGTTACAAGGCACTGAAAACAAGGATTCCAACTGAAGCAGTTTTAGCTACAAGCCTCGCAGCCAGCTCCACCTTCCCCAACACAGCACAACCCCTCTTGACTACACATCTGTTCATCACACCTAATATAATCTCAGTTCTATAAGCAACTCCAGCACAAGGCACTTGATCAAAATGTTGATGTCATGGTGATTTTTAAAAACAACATTTCTATTAACATTCAGCCTTCCCAGCTGGCTGACTGCAGACCATTTCCCAAGATGTTCCAGTTCTTCCCTGCAGAGCTTTCTCATGTATCTTAATAATTCATAACATTTCTATTGCACCTTTTACTTTGATTCCCACTGACATATTCAGCTGTGACTTTCAGAGCAGCAGTAATACAGTCGTAGCTTTGATTGCCTCCAGGATACATCAAGGCAACATTTATCAGGAAAAGAAATATATTTTACGAGATTAATGAAGATAATTATAAAAAACAGATAATCTCGCAGTCACATAAGGCTTTCCTCACAAAGTCTGCTGTATTGTCTCTCCTGCAGTCGTGAACTAGAAAATGCCTGCTTAATAGTGTGCTGGCCAGAAGATTGAATTGATTGGGAATATAACCTAACCTCGTTACCGGAATTATAATTTTGCAAAGATTTTATAGTTTGAGCCAGGGCTAAATCTAATCAAACTAGAAACATATTTTCAAAAGCACTTTTCCTCTCCCTCTCATCATTATACTCTTCACTGACCTCTTTCACCTTTTCATATACATGTGGATCAGTGAGAACTATTTACATTTTATGCTGAAAATTAAGAGGCATGCCAGAACAAAGAAGAGAATGTAGTAAAGCAATCAAGGAGAAAATGAGGTAAAATCACTTTGCAGATCTGTTCCTAGCATTTTCTCTCCCCAGTTTTAGGAACAAGTACAACAAGCAATCACATGCCACCATAAATTACCCTACCTCTAATAGCATACACACAAGGCCAAAAAACAGTGAACAAACATCACTGAATATAATCTAAAAAGCATAAAAATTATTTTCCTTTTGGCATGGATGCAAGATGCTATGAAGTAGAATAACAGAACCCTTAGTAGAGGGTGATTGCAAATTTCTCCCATTGTCCCAGGAGCACGCTCTGATCCCAAGGAGTTAAATTCTACAATCAAGCATGGTTCAACTTCCACAATCTCATCCAAAGCTGGCACCTCTGGTGAATTCGTGAAAGGTCATGAGGAGACCATGAGGGACACAGACATATGAGCAACCAGAAATAACATTTTACATGTGTAAGTTCATTTAATTATCTACTTAAATGGCAGGAATCTCTTGTCACTGTTGAACTTAAGGTCACTGAATCATGAGCTTAAAATATTCTTCATCCCTCTGTCCAGATTCAAGGTTTCAAGGCCATTGTGGCTTTTATGTAACCAACTATGAGATGCTGCCAACAAATCAGTTATTTCATTGCTACACAACTAAAACATTCAGAATCGGACATGGGAAGAAATGGCTCAAAATGCACATATGGCTGTGAAATCAGTCATTCTGCAACTTCTGAAAATCTTTATTTCTGTCTGGTATGCGCTTGCCATATTTGAGAGATGCTTGATATAATCTGTGCAATGGAGAATTACATCTAGGCCTGATTGCTAGACAACACCTAACTGTAATAGCTGGCATATTCCAAAGAGAGCCAGTTCATTTTACCTTCTGTATCTTGTTTTACCAAAGCCGGGAACACTCCTGCTATGCCATCTGCTCCCACCACAGAAGCAGCAACACAAGGACACTGAAGAAGATGAGCTCTGCTTTGGCAGCTTAGTCCTACTTGAGCCAGCATACAGTCATGTTGTGTGTTCATCAAGCCACCAGTGCAGTGAACTTCCTAATTTCAGCTAAGGATGCTAGCCAGGCTATGCTAGAAACAACTATGTCACCCATAACAGCAATAACACGGATGGTAACAGTAACAGCAAACCACAATAGCACTGCCATGCCTAATGTCTTTATAGTTTTAATTTTCTGTCATTCCCTTCACTTACATTGCACTATAGATCTTTAGCTCTGTATTGAAAGGATTGCTAAATTGTTCTACCCTGAGCAAGTGCTCAATTTATCTGGACTAAAGCTACAAGAGATATGAAAGGGGGAAAAGGGTAGTTTCATGTGGCCAAAATTAAGTATTTCTGAGGCCACATTTCCAGGCTGGAATTAGCCAGGTTCTGCAACATGAGCAAAAATGTCCTCATGTGTGTGCACAAACCTTGCTGGATGCCCTTCAAATTCCAAATAGAACTCTGAGACCTTCATCTGCTTCTATATGTTCTGAGGACACCACAGCCTTTCCACATAAGTCCATGTACTTCGGACACAACCTGCATATTACACTGAGCCATACCATAACTTTACAATGTGTGTGTCTCCCACACTTCCCGTTTCCCTGACAGGACTGATGGACAAGTCTGAGAGGGAGGCTTCCTCTGATGTGTGTCGATATGTGGTATATCACAGAACGGTAGAACTGCTGAGGCTGGAAGGGGCCTTCTGATCATCTAGTCCACAGCCCCAGCTCAACCAGAAGCAGCCAGAGCAGGCTGCCCAGGACTGTGTCCAGGTAAGGCTTTGAAAATCTCCTTAGCTGGAGAATCCACCACCTCTCTGGGAAACCAGTGCTTGGTCACCCTCACAATGAAAAACTGTTTCCAGATGTTCAGAGGAAACCTCCTATATTTCAGTTTGTGCCTTTTACCTCCTGTGCTGTCACTGGGCACCACTAAAAGTCTGGCTCTGTCTTCTTTGTCCTCCCCATGCAGGTTGTTTTACACATCAGTAAGAGCTTCCCTGAGCTTTCTATCCTCCAGGCTGGACAGCCTCAGCTCTCCTGACCTTTCCTCACATGAAACAAGCTCCAGTGCTTCTCTCTTCCCAGTGCAGCCCAGGATGCTGGGCTGCCTTTGCTGCAAAGGCACACTGCTGGCTCATGGTCACCTTCTTGTCCATCAGGATCCCAAACTGCCTCTCTCCCAAGGTGCTTTCTATCTGCCCAGCCCCAAACTGACTAATAAGATTTTTAAGTGTCTGAAAATGAACTCCCCTTTAAAATATGTGCCTGCATAACACCAGACTTGGATGTTGATGCACAAATGGCAAAGAAAAAGGAGATCCTTTAGACTAGAGCAGGCAGTGGAATTTGTTACAGCCAATTGTGAAGTGTTGATGAGTCAAACATGAGATTTAAAGCAGAGCATTCAGCCTGCAGCTACCCTGACTTAAAACATTCCTCTCAGACATTCACACAGGACCAGAACAGACAGTCATAGTCTTCTGCTTTGAAAACATCTCTCTGGTGCACTTTGACAAGATTCCACTCTCTCCTACACAACAAAAGAAGATAAATACCTGTGAACACCAGTCTTATGCCTCCTATGAAACACAACTCATCTTCAGCCTTCTACATCCGTCATTTCAAACACAGAGATGAAACTTTCAGTGGGCTATCTCAACTCCTAGGTCTTTCCAAGGGAAAAGAGTATCCTTGAAAAGGAAAATATTCTACAGAATTTGTTACATTGTGAAAATTGTTTCCAATCAAAGGCAAGTGGTCAGTAACCTGTTGCAGTCTGAAACGTCTTCTGGATTCTTAATTCAATATCCACATGGCTTCTTTAACTATAAAATCTCTTTCCACAGTTAAAGGCTTCTTCCATGACTTGAAGACGTGGCCAAAGCACACTACATCTTTCTCTGGATCAACTCTGGATCTTCTGGATCAACTACACTATCCCACTGTACATGGTGGCAGATGGAAGCCACAGAGTTCATAACTAAGAGAGGGAAGAACACATTCCCAATGATCCAGTATGCCAGGAGCCAAAATCAAATTGATCTTCCAAATCACACAGTGAGAAGATTGCACCCTCTCCTGGTGCAACCAGGATCAAGATTCCAAAGACAAGACCTGCAATACAACAGATGCAGTGACAAAGGGTGGCAGAATTCCACCTCTTCTGTTGACATCTCACTTATGGAGTATGATTGTGATCTCAAAACTTAGTCTTACCAGAATGAAACAAAAGGCTCAGGTCACAATAACTCACAATTCTATAGGAATTTTCTCCATGAAAATAAATGGAAAAAGCATCAATAAAAATTTTGTCATATTGCACTGTTGCTTAATGCACTGCAGAGGAAAGGGGGAGTATATATGGTCAGTGTTTCCTTTTCTGACCTTTTTTTCACAGAAAGCTTTAGTGTTAGATATCTGCACCTCTTAGATGCACAAGGCTTAACAGGTTAAAAATGTGAAATCCTAAGTGCATGGTTCACAATATTTCTGCAGCTCTTTTTCAATGCAAAATTCTACTGAATATCAGATTATTTCGTTTGTTGAAAAATGAATGCAGGATTGATTACCTATGGCCTCTGCATCTCAAAGGATTGTACCTAGTACAAGGACAGACTGTAAGCTACAAGTGAGTACACCCTCCTTCCAGGAGATTGAGAAGACAGGGATTTAGAAAGTCTTCAAGAAGCATTCAAAACAAGTATCTTGAGTCTTCAGTTTTGAGGATGATTCTAAAGAAACATATTATTTAACATATTTCACAATTTAAATCTTTATAACTCTAGACGCATTGTACAAGGCAGAACTTCCCAGGGTCTGGAATAGAGAAATCAGAAAGCACGTGTGCATGATTGCTTATAAAACCAAAATATTGTATAAAATACACACAGGGCATTAAGAAAACTGAGGTGGGAGACCAGCTCCTCTAATTTCTTCAGCCTACACAGACATATGCCCAAAGGATAAAACTATCATATTCTAGATATTATATCTATTCTGCACCATTTTAATTTCTAAGTAGTCAGATCTTTTGCCTAAGGAGTCTTCTGACTTGGCAGCACTAACACATCCCTGAAAAAAAATCATCTATTAATTTCAAAATTGAATAGAAACACAATTTACTAACAATTACTTCAGCTACTCATCCCTCCAGATTTCAAATATGAAGCCACAGCTTTGCACCCCTGAAACAAACTCATCCTGCAGGGCAGGATGTGGGTTGGATTCTCACCACTATGTCCCAGTGCACCGAGGTGCACAGGGACATCTCAGCTGGTCCTGCATGACACATCCCACATGCACTGGGATCACAGTGGATCAGCCCATTTGGGGCAGACCAGAGACAGGCATTGCCTTCCTTTCACACAGCAGCTGTTTGTCCTGGCTGTACAAACTTAAGAACAAGACAAATCCAACAGTATGGCAACTGATTCCAAGGGTACCTGGAGGCACAAGCAGTCCCTGGAGAATCCACATGGTAAGGCCAAAGCAGGGGCAGCATCTCTGAGCAGAAGTGGTGACCATTCAGAATAGAATGAGTGTCCTCCTGCACATACAGAAGACATATTCATGAATAAGGAGAGGTGTTTATCCTGAATAATCAATCTTAGGAACTGTCACCTGCAAGGGTGGAGTGGATAGAAGATTCATGCTTAAACCAAGATAACCTGTTTGATTTTAAAAATCACTGCCTTCTGCAAACACTTGTCTATATATTTACATGAAGAACAGAAGAATGAGTAGGCAGAATACAATATTCCACTCCATTCCAGAACCACATTGCATAAAAATCCCACAAATACAAGCCAGAAGCAATGTCAAGATTATTTCACTGCCTACTAAAAACCTGCAAGTTTGCTGTTAAGCTTGATGTTTGGACCAATATTCATTAATGGTCTAACAAGAGGTGGGTGAAACCACTCACAGAACACAATCAAGTTCTGGTAGCAAGGGACACATGACCTTACCCAGAGGCCATGATAGAGGCTCCCAATGCAGAGTCAGAAGCTGGATTCAAAAGCAGGGAGAGAACATTAAGAGCCACTGCTGTTAACAGGGCAAGACAATGCAGACACTGCCATTGTTAAGCAGGCCCCAGGTCTGTGAGCAGTTTTGCAGACAGAGAAAGCAGAACTGAACAGAGTGGCTGAAGGAGCCCTCTCATGGGCTTGGCTAAGGGGATCAGACTGTGTAGTTCCAGTTCTTAACATTTATACCTTTTCGGCTTAGGTCGTTCAACTCATAGCGTGTACAGCATTTGTCTATTGACAAACAACCTTTATAACATTTAAGCACATCTACTAAAAAAATGTCAGATTTAATAGTTTCCTGCTTGCAGCTGACTCATAGTGTGATTTGAACTTTTTATTTAAATCCAGTGTGTGTGTGCACAGTGTGTTTCTTGGTATTTGCTTTAGTTTTTCAAATATGTTGTTAAGTGAAAAATGTTCTGCTGTACAAGCCCAAGATGCTGAACACAGTAAGCTACTGTCAGTCTTAAAATACATACTAACTTTTCAACTGTTACATTGCATAAAGAGGTATTTAGAGGCTGTTTAAAAGCAGATTATCTATCTAATAGTTCATAATAAATCCTGTAGCAACAGTATCATTTTCATGCAAATTTGAACTGAATGCCTTTTAAAAATATACTCCTTTTGCCTAATACACTTACTACAAAGGTAATAAGTTCAGGAACTAATTGTTACTGAGCTGTGCAGTTTTCAATATACATCAACTTCAATTTAGGGAACATATTGGGTCAGATTCAGCTGTGTCACAAGTAGAGAGATGTCAGAACATTCTGTAATTAGTATTTCCTGCCTTTGCACAACACTGAGCAGATGGTCATATTTTAAAGAGATTTCAGTACAGTGGCCATAAGTTCTTTGTCACTAATGGTGCCGTATAATTGAAGTGTCTTAGGTCAGGATCTGCTTTCAAAAACGGTGCAAAATCACAACTTCCATGGACTTTTACTAGAAATTTGGGATAAATCACATCTGAAAATAAGTCCTTAAATTAAATCAGTGGTCTCCAGTGCCTTTTTTTTTTTTTTTTACATTAATAACATTTGATCTTGAAATGCCACCTCATGTGTCAGGGCTCAGCCCCAGGCAGATTTTTCATTAAATAGGAAAATAATGCTGAGAGGACAAACTCTGGAACCTAAAAGAAATTCAAGCCATCAGTTGTGCAAATAAACTGGAGTCATAATCTAGCCTTCAGAGAGACCTGGGGTCCCCCTGCTCAGTTTCTTAAACTACAGACAGGATCAAGTAGGGGAGAAAAGTTCTGCTGTGTAGGCATTAGCCTGCTACAACTGAAGTCTATTGAACAGAAATAGCAATTTCTGAATTGGCACTAAGTTAAAGAAAAAAGAAAAGTGAGCTAAATTTTATATTTTCAAATGCTCAGTATATCTCTAAAAGTATGATCCTAAATGGATTATCCATGGGACAATCTATGCAGAGCCAGGAGTTGGATTCCATGATCCTTGTGGGCCCCTTCCAACTCAGAATATTCTACAATAAGAAATTGTTCCATGAAAATTTGGAAACTGAATTTCTCTACTTAGTTGTGACATTTTACTTCTGATGCAGAACTCCTGTGGTTGTGGTCTTCACTGAACCAGCGAACACAGAAAACACACAGGGGAGGCCACAGCAGCCTTGTGTGACAACTGGTGCTAAATGTAAAATTTCCAGGGACAGCAGAACAATTCTCTCCCTGCACTGACTCAGCACCACCTTTTCTTTCAACACTGACAGCAATTACTGGGAATTAGTGTCAAGTGGCCTAGGGCTGCGGGACAGACAGATATCCCACAAGAGTATGGTAAGAGAAGGCCTCCAGGTGAAAGCAGCTTGAGATTTGGAGCCAACAAGTGCTGACCTACTCAAGGAAGATGGATCAAGTACAAATCCCTGTCGTGCTCAGCCCTCTTGAATATACAACCATTCAATATTAATTTTCCATTTTTTTTTCACAGCTGGCATTCCAACCCCCTGCTTCTATTTCTGGCTGCATAACTTTGCATCCTGCATTCCCCATGTATAAAGAACAGGATTCTTGTGTACAACTATATTTTTTCCTCCAGCAATGCATAAAGGACTGGGTGTCCACATATATGTAAAGCCTATGTGCGAGCATTCACCCACATTAACATTTTTGAGTTGTCAGTGGCTAGGTCTGTGTGCAAGAAATCATAAGACAGATTGAGACACAACAGGTAATCATACAACAGGTTGAGTCCCATCTGAAAACTGAATCAATCATGTGCTGTCAGCAGAGATTAGCTCACAAAGAGTTGAGTCTTACAACATATTATTGATTTAAAGGCCATGCTGGTAAAGCAAATGGTGTAAATTAAGCCATTTCTCACCACAGCATTATATCCTTTAAATGTCTAACAGAGGAGCAAGCAAACAAAAAACATGGCCAAAATGTCAGGTCTGTAATTCAGTGACCAAAACCAAGGGGACTGGGATTCTTGGGGCAACTCACCTTACACACCTCAGAGATACTATCTGGGGCTTTTTTTACCTGCCAGCTCAGGGTTTTTTGCATCCAAATAGCACCTTGCAGTTGGCACAATTTCTTCTTTCTGAAGAGCAGAGAAAAAAGTCTTTTGAATTGTGCTTCTCTGTCTGCTCAGGGGATCTGAGGAAGCAGGAGAACAGATGGGCAAAGTAGCACGTGCAAAAGCACCTCTAAACCCAGCAAGTCACTCAACGGAAGATCTAAAAGGGACCCTTCAGCTGTCATTTTCCCAGTGGTATCACATAACATTTTTGGGCCAGGGTTTTTATTTTGTTGGTGGTTTTTTTTGAACAGGCATTTTAATATATTAAGCTGAAAACGATAATGTCTGTGGAACTTTTGGTATTGACAGCATTCAGTTAGTCCAAGAAACCAACAAGCTCTGTCCACTGGGCCACAAATCCAGGAAAGGGCTGACTTCAGAACTGCCCAATTCTGCTATACAGAAATCACTACAACGAGCATGGGGAGGGTACAGCTGAGTTCTGTTCTCACCATGGCATTTTATCTCCTGAGTCTGGGCAGGTCCTCACAACAAAAAGGAATTACATCCTAGCAGCATTTACCACCCACAGACCCTGACAGATTTGGCAGGACGTACGGTGATTCAGTACACAGAGGGTGGATTAAAAATAGTGACGTTGTGGCTAAGTTGCCTCCACTGTGTCTCTAAACACTGACAGCCTCAAAGCAGCCACTTACAACACTTGAAAACTAGCTGTGCTATTAGAATTGTGTGTCCACACACCAAGTTAATGAAATTTCTCCTGGACATGAAGGCAGCGAGGCCAGAAAAAAGACAATCTGGCCAAAAATCCTGATTGCACAGTTACTGAACAAAACCACTACTTCCTACTCCATGCATTTCAGCTTTAAAAGAGAATGAGTCAAGAAGGAGAGTGGAGAGAGCAACACAGCACAAACTCAGTAGCATCACTGCACCCCAAGATATACTAAAATGGATAGAGAAGTGCTCAAATACATAGAGAGACTGTTCTACTTCCACTGTCTGCAATCAGTATGTTTGTTCTGGGATAAAACAAACAAACACCCATAATTAATACTGAAGGAATGCTGGACTGTGTCTCATATACTTGAGCAACTGATCAAGAAATAATTTATCCCTGTGCAAGTCTTGCCCTTGTAAGTCTGCCAAGGTCAGTGTCACCTTAGGTTATCATCTGTTGGAAGTGCTGGCTAAGTTAAACTGCCTAGAGCAAGCTTTAAACTTACATACCCAACTTCTTTGACAAAATGTCTGTGCCTTACTTTATCTGAATTTGCAATCCCCTGATAATGCAAGGCACATACTTCCCCTGTGCTCCTTATTCTCTGTCCTTATTTCTCTTTTTGGCTCAGCTAAGTCTTCCCTATGTAGCCCCAAACAAACCAAATGAACACAGTCAAGTTCAATAAGAGAGGCAAGAGTGAAACTACCATTACAATTAGGGAAAAAAGGTAAGTTTTACATAAAGCTCTGAATAATATATCCCTTGACAATTTTCCCCATTTAGCACATCCCTGTCTTGTTTTTCTGACTCTTTTTTTTGTATTTCTGATCAAGAAAAACGGCTTAAAAGTCTGCATGAAGGCATTTTTTAAAAGCTAGTTGATCTAGATGGCAGAGAGACCAGATGATCTGGAGAAGGCTGAATGGGAGCCAAATTACAAAAAGAGACTAAACATTTTTTAATTGCCTTGTAGCTTCCCAGAGAATCTCCCAGAAAAGGCACTAGTCCACCTGTTCATTATATTTTCAGGTAAGTACTTTTAAAAATAAGTCAGAGGAAGAGATAAATATAGACTGACAAGGATGTAAGGGAGAAAGAAGGAGTGGTCTTCAGACACTGAAAGGAGAGGTTGTACAACAAACCAGAAGGATCAGAATCATCTTGTGTTCTAGAAAAAAAAACAGGTTTTGTTGTTGATTTGTTCCCCCGGTGTGCCTGAAGTGTCCAGTCAGGAGCAGAGTGACTCTTCCCATAGAACTTTGTGGGGCTGTCCCTTAATATTAAATCTGGTTTTTGCTGATCCTTTGCCTGGGATTTTTTCAGTGCTCTCAAGCCCTCGTTCATAACAGGGTGAAGGAGCCCTGGCCCTGGGGGACATGGGGACGCTGCAGGGGGGTCCCTGTCCCCCTGTCCCACCCCCCAAGGCCCCGGGCCCCCGTCCCCGTGCCGGGCTCTGGGGTCAATCTCGTGGAACATCCTCTGGGGGAGGCTGCGGCGCCGGGGGCGGAGGGACCCGGGGGGACAGGGGACCCCGCTGTGCACGAGCAGCATTGGACTGCTCTGGGGGAACTGTGAGGGGGGCTGGGGCAGAGTGACCTCCCCAGTGACCTCAGCCCCGTGATGTCACACAGACATCTCTGTGATGTCACACAGCATTGTGTGATGTCACAGAGCCCCCTATGATGTCACACAGCACCCTTGTGATGTCACAGAGCCAACTCTGAGATGTCACCCTGGAATGTCATGCAGCTGCTATGTGATGTCACAGAAGACTCTGTGATGTCACAAAGTCACCATGTCATGTCACAGTCCGTTCTGTGATGTCACAGCCTGCTCTGTGATGTCATAGCCTGCTCTATATTACACAGCCACCTAGTGATGTCACAACCCCTCTGTGATATCACAGAGCCACCCTCTATGATGGCAGGATCTTCTTTATTGCCTCATACTGTACTCCATGATGTCACAGACAGCTTTGTGATGTCACAACCCCTTCACTTTAGACACAAAAACCTCTCTGATGTCATATCAACATTATGCAATATCACAGAACACATCTTGACCCCACAGCCCACTCTATGTCGCCATAAAGTCATGCCATGATGTCACAGCCTGTGCTGTGATGTCACACAGTCCCCTCTATGATACTGTAGCTGCTCAGTGACCTCACACAACAAACTCTGTGATGTCATAGCCCAACCTGTGACCTCACACAGCCCACTCTGTGCTGTCACACAGCCCCTTGCTGACATCACAGCTGCTCTGTGCCTCTGGGACACAGCCACAGAGGTGCCGCTGTGACACAGCCCCCTCTGGGACATCCCCCAGCCCCTGCCAGTGCTGAGCCCCTGTCAGCTCTGTCTGTGCCATGCTGGTGTCCCTGAGCTGCCCTGGCAGTGCCCCAGCCCTGCTGGGCTGTGCCCCGGAGCTGCTCCTGGCCAGAGCTGTCTCTCTGCAGCGCTGCCCTTGCCAGGAGCTGCCTCTGGGCCAGGAGCCCGGCCCAGCTCAGCAGCACAGACACAGCACCAGGACTTTAATGACCCTCTGGGGCTTTGGTGCTCTTTGCATCAGACTCAGTCCCTCAGAGTGTGCTCAGAGAACTTCTCAGGGACTCAAAAAGAGAGTGAAACACTGAAGTTTCTCATACTTTAAACCGATCCTTCTGAGGGACAGGACTGAGAAAGTGTCCCCAGGTTGAAGCCAGAGAACAATATTGGAGGCGTAGATGACAGGTGGGGAGAAGCGAGGAAAAGATGTCTCTCATGCTGAGCAAATCTGCGCCTCTGTCCCTGCAGGCTGTCGTCATTCCCCGGCTGCCCCACCTGGCTGGCCACTTCCTTTGCTGACAGCTCTGCCTCCTGCCTGCCTCTGCCTACCCACACAAAGCCTTGGGCTGCTCCAGGCTCCTTCTGGGGTATGTGTTGCACCACAGCCCTGGCCTGGCAGGGAAATGCTTTTCTCCTGGTGTCCAGTCTGGGCCTCCTCAACTGCCCTTAGCACTATTATTTCTTCTTCAGGCTCATTCCCACTATGAAGAAAAGCTCCAGCCTCTCTGAAACCACCCTTCACTCCCTCCCGGACTACTCCTGTTCTGTCCTCAGTCTCCTGCCAGTGAGCCCAGAGCCTGCAGCCTCCTCCCGCTGGTTATGTGATGAGGCCTCCAAACCCCATCTTGGGAGACTTTTGGGTCCTCTCCAAGGTCTGTGAAAATAGAAGAATAGTGGTCAAAATTATTTTCTCCCAAATCTTGCAGTGACAGGACAAGGCTCAATATCTCTGAAGTGAATGAGGGTGGATTTACATTTTTAGAAGGAGGAAATATTTTACAATTATGAGAGTGCACAAAACTGCAACTGAGTTCTTCCACACAATTTGATTCCCCATCTCAGGAATTATCCAAAAGCAGGAGCTTTGTGCAATCTGACACAGTGAAACCCTCTCATCCCCAAGCACAGAATTCCTGTTGTGTGGGTTCTCTGATGTGCTGGGTGCCCTCACAACGCTTCTGGCCAGAATGTCTGCTGAGGGCAGCCAGGCTGCTGCAGGGGCAGTGACCTCCCAGCCATCACCATGGCAGCCCTGTCCCCTGGGCCTGGCTCTCCCCTTTTCTCTGCCCCTGCCTTGTCTCTGCTGGCATGAAGAGTTTTCTCATTCATATCTTGTCCCCAAGGTGCTGGGGCCAATGGCTTCCCAGGCAGGCTCCTGGAGCAGAAGTGGCTTTTCAGAGCCCAGGCAGAAATGAGCCCTGAGGCAGCAGCTCTGCAGTGCTGGCCACCAGGCCGGGCTGCCAAGGGAGGCTTCTGGCCATGCCCTGCAAGCAGCTGCTGCTGCCAAGGTGCCTTTGGTGCCTCAGGCTCTGCCTGGCACAGCTCCCAGCACGGCACTCTGCCCTTGTGCCCGAGCCCTTCCCTGTGCTGGGGCTGGCCTGGGGCTTTTCCTGCAGCAGGACCTGCCCTGCTCCTGGCACAGGAAAGGCAGTTCCTGCTGGAGCAGGAGGCTCTGCCTGCAATGGGCTCCCACAACTCCAGCAAGGCCCTGTTGACTTCTAAACTGCTTCCTAGAGCAGAATATTCTAATAATTGTTATAGAACCTATACTGTGGAGTAAATAACTCTGGTTAAGTTCTTTCTTCTAATCATGATCAGAATCAATCAGAGCCATATTTATATAAATATATCTGGTATTCCATCACTAATCCTGTGGGACAAATTGCATTAAGGTTCAATTCCACCTCTACAATCTCTACACCTTTGACAAAGTCTGGGGCTGGGATTCAATCCAGCTGCTTCCAGTCTCCTCCCTCTGAAGGAATTTTAGAAGTCTAGGGGCCCTGCAGGATTTTGATGGTGGCTGTTGGGTGTCATTTCTCCACCTCATGACTCAGCAGGAGTTTCTCCAATAAAGAAATAAAGCTTTTGCCTGAAGCTCCCACTGTGCCCATGACTGGAGCCCCTGTGAGTCTCTGGGACATCCCGGCTCTTTGGCAGCCTGGGGACTCCTGGGATGTCACCGTGGAGCCCCTGTGAGTGCCTGTGACAGACAAGTGCCTTTGCAGCCCAAGGTGCCCTGGGATGTCACCATGGAATGGCTGTGACTGCCTCTGAGCACAGGGCTCTTTACCATCCCCAGAAACCCCTGGAAGGTGTCCATGGAGCCCCTGTCTCTGCCTGTGACATTCCAGCTCTTGAACAGCCTGGAGACTCTTGGAAAGTCCCCATGGAACCCCTCTGAGGGCCTGTGACAAATCTGATCCTTAGAAGGCAACCAGGGCTGGGATGCTTGGTTTCCACAAGGCAGGGCTCAGTAATGGGATTCCCCAATTTCCTGCTCCCCCCTAAAACCATGCTGCCTATTGCTGCCCTCCTGCCTCCCATGGAAAGCACAGAAGGCAAAGATCCTGGGCTAGGATAGGAACAATTTATTGGGAACAGCAACAATATTCATAACAAAAGGGACAAGAGAAATGGAAAACTACAACTCAGCTGACTGTCTCTTCCCGGACAATTTCCTCCTGCCTGGAAAGAACACCCTTCTCCTCGAGGGGAGAGAGAGACTCCCTTTCCTGCCCCTGGCAATGACTTGAGGTGGGAGTGAATGGAACATCACGGCCATGGCCACAACCTCATGTTATTCGATTCCACATCATGTCCTTGGCAGGGGCAGGAAAAGGTGCAGGTGTCTTCCCAGCACAGATCACAGGCAAAATGTATCACCAGGGCTCTTCCCCACGTGGGTTCTTTAAAGAGGGATGAAGCTGGAGCAGTGCATGAAGCTCTTCCTGCAGTTGGGGCATTAGCAGGGCTTCCCTTACCGGTGGCTCCGTTGGTGTCTGGTCAAGTGAGAGCTCTGGGTGAAGCTCTTCCCACACTGGGGACACTCGTAGGGCCTCTCCCTGGTGTGGATGTGCTGGTGCCTGACGAGGTTTGAGTTTTGCTTGAAGCCCTTCCCGCAGTCGGGGCAGCAGAAAGGCTTTTCCTCGGTGTGGATCCGCTCATGCAGGAGGAGATGGGAACTGGTCTGAAACCTCTTCCCACACTGGGGGCACTTGTAGGGCCGCTCCCCAGTGTGGATGCACCGGTGCCTGACAAGGTGGGAGTTGCGCTTGAAGCCCTTCCTGCAGTCGGGGCAGCGAAAGGGCCTCTCCTCTGTGTGAATCCGCTCATGCTGGAGGAGGTTGGAGCTGCTCTGAAACCTCTTCCCACACTGGGCACACTCATAGGGCCTCTCCCCAGTGTGGATGCGTTGGTGGGTCACAAGGGTGGATCTGTAGCTGAAGCCCTTCCCACACTCCCCACACTCATAGGCCCATTCCCCAGTGTGGATCAGGGTGCTGCTCTTGCTGAAGCTCTTCCCACACTCCAAGCACTTGTAGGGCTTCTCCCCATCATGAAGCTGCTCATGGACTACCAGCTCCGACCTCTGGCTGAAGCTCTCTGTCCACCCTCCTGGCACAGGGTGGGTCTTTCCTCCTCAGAGCACCCTGGACGGGGTTTGCAGCCCCTCATCCTGTGGGATCTCTGGCGCTTTCCCTCCCCATTGGATTCCTGTGCCCTGGAGCTGCTCAAAATGGCCTCTTCCACGAGATTCTGCCATGGGGATTTGTCCTCCCTGGTCTCCATCCTCAGCTCCTTGTCTGGGGGAGGAAGGACAAGGAGAGGATGGGGTTTGCCTCCACGCCACAGGGCAGCCAGGGGCCATGCTGGGCTGGGAGATGGAGCAGGAGTGAGGGGGAAAGGGGCACTGACTTCCTCCTCACCTGCCTGGGTGTCCTGGGGCATCCTCCTTGCAGCCTCCTCCTCCATCCAGCCAAGGTTTGGGGACGGGAAATCCTGGTTTGTGGGAAACAAGGGGTGAGCATGTTGGGTTTGATGGTGCCGCTGCCCAAGTGCAGCTGGAGAAGTCACTGCCCCCTTCAGCCTCGGGGGGCCCGGACCCCGCCCATCCCCAGCCTCCCCCTCCCCTCCGGCTCCGGGCGCTCTCCCCACTCCGGGGCTCCCGCGTTCCCCCCGGCTCTCCCGGGGATCCCCAAACCCAACATCGCTCCTCTGCCTGCCGGTACCAGCCATCGCCTCGTGGGACCCCCCCAAGATCCCTGCGGGGCCATTTCCGGCTCAGCTTTGGGGTCCTGCGAGATCCAAACATCCCCTGCCCTGCCAAACAACCCTGCCGGAGCCCCCCGATGGATTTGGGGCGAGCTCCCCTCCCCGCTCACCGGCGGTTCCGGGGCGATGCCGGCGGAGCCGGGGCAGCCGCGGCCCGAGCAGGGGAACTGCGTGGGGTTGGTGCTGCTGCTCCTCCCGCTGCTCCTCCGTCCCTCCTCTTCCTGCTCCTGCTCCTTTCCTCCCGATCCTCTCCTTCCCTTTCCTCTTCCTCCTCCCCTCTCCCTCCTCTCCCTCCCGCTCCTGCTCCGCTCCCAGCCCGGCCCGGGCGGTGCCGACACTCAAAAGCAGCCGCGCTCTGCCCGGGGGGTTCCGAAGCGGCCCCGCCTGCCCGGCACTGAGAGCGATACTGGGAGCACTGGGAGCGATGGAGAGAGCAGCGGGCAGGAGCTGGGAGCGCTGTCCCAGCCAGCCCCGCTCTTACTGGGAGCGCTAGGAGCGATGGAGAGAGCAGCGGGCAGGGACTGGGAGCGCTGTCCCTGCCAGCCCCGCTCTTACTGGGAGCGCTGGTGAGAGCAGCGGGCAGGAACTGGGAGCGCTCTCCCGGCCAGCCCCGCTCTTACTGGGAGCGCTGGGAACGATGGTGAGAGCAGCGGGCAGGAACTGGGAGCGCTGTCCCTGCCAGCCCCGCTCTTACTGGGAGCGAACTGGGAGCGAACTGGGAGCAAACAGCGCCCGGACGTGGCTGCAGCCGGCGGGGGGTGGGGCCAGCACAAAGGGCGTGGTTATGCAAATGCAGGAGCGATCGCGCGCTGGGATTGGTGGGCGGGAGAAGCGCGGGGTTTCCTCGATCACGTGAGGGCTGGGGCGGGGGGCCGGAGCGATGGCGGGGACAGGGAATGGGAATGGGAACCAGGAATGGGGACAGGATCGGGAATGGGGACACCGAATGGGAACCGGGAATGTTATGAATAGAAAGTTGTATTTTTTTTGAGTTTCAGAGTTAGAAACAAGTCAGATCTCTTTGGTTTCGCTGCCGGAGAGGGGCTCCTTAAATTACCCGTTAATGGCCAGTGATTAACCATTGTCCCCCTGATGCTGGCCACTTGCCAAGAAGACACCAGGACAAACTCTCCAAGGTAAAGAGAATAGGCAGTGACATCAGAGCCAGTATGCAGATGAGAAATGCATTGCGCCCTGAATTTTTACAGTTTTACAGTTTTTACAAGAAAAACCCCTAAAATCACGAGCCAACAAGTGACTTAAGTGACGTCTAAGGATGGGAGCATAGTCCCGTACCTGCTTAGACCCTTTTTGCTTCTCACCCTAACCTCAAAAGATACTGATTAAAGAGACACCCCGGGTTGTTAAACAAACAAGCCAGGGATCTGTGACTCTCCTGTGAGGACAGAATCCCCAGCTCTGCCTGCAGACCAGCGGACAAAGCTGCATCATCCTCCTCCTCCGTGCCACGCCTGGGAGCAGCAGCGGCATGGGCGCAACCCGTCGATTTCTCCCCACCTGAGCTGATTCTTCTTAATAAAGGCATTAAAAAGGAGAAAGATCTCCTGCCCATTTATTTCATCTTGGGGGACTCGTCCGGGATAACCACGCCTGAAGAGGACACCAGGACTGGGACGGCCGCCCACCCTGGACCTGCAGGACAGCTGGCTATCGGGACCAGAGAAGATCGGCTTGGGACAGTGACACGGAGCAGCGCCGGATAGGTGAGAATATCCGGCGGTGGGAGAGGGAGGCGAGCGAGTGTGTGTGAGTGAGACGAGGGCCGGCAGCTCGGCCCCTCGAAGCGAGTGAGGACCCCTCAGTACCGCAGTTCCACACCCCCACGAGGGGGCCGGCTGGGAACAGGGGGAAGCGACTGGAACTGGTGATTGAGGCGCCTCCAAAGGGGTAAAGAGGACCCCTCTCCGGGCGTGCGGAGGAAATACTGTGTGAGTGGCACGCACCCCAAAGGCCCTGATACAGGTCCTAACGAAGGAAGTTAGGATTTAGGATATCAGGCAGTTTTGCCCTGACAAAGGAGGTCAGGCACCCCTCAGAAGCCAGGGCTTCGAGGTTTGGCTGTTTGAGCCTTGGCAAAGGAGGCCAGGACCTCGAGGATTTTTTTTGTGTTTTGTTTGTTTGTTGAGTTTTGGCAAGAGAAGGCCAAGGTCTCAACAAAGTCCTGACGAAAAGGGTCAGAGAAATTGGAGTTTTGGCAGGAGGTCGAGACTTCTTAAATAAGATATATTTCCTTTAGAGAAAAAGGCATCTTTGTGATTTGTTTTGAGGCAGAAAAAATGGGAGGGTGCGGTACTAAGAAAAGTGGCCAAAGACTGAAGAATATACCTCCCCACAGTCCCCTAGTGAACTATTAGAGAAATGGGACTCTATAGAAGCCACAGAAGGACTAGATAAAGTTAAGATGATTCATTACTGTTCAGAAGTGTGGCCAGAATTAGAGGTGCAAGGAGGATGGCCGTGGTGTGGGACGAAAGACAAGTGGATGTGTCAACAGCTGCGTAACTATCTGACGGCTCGAGAAGATAACGATCCCGAGCAATTATTATATGTAGCTTGTTGGTTGAATGCTATAAAGAATGAAGGAGTGCAAATTTGTAAAGTGCAGAGCAAGAAAGAAGGGAATGAAAGAGGAGATGCTGGAATTAAAGAAATTGGTAAAAGGTGGGACCCCCTAGACTACTTGCCTCCTGATGCCCCTCCACCTTATAATCCTCTCCTTCGAGCACCTCAAATAGCAGATCCAGCTCTTCTCCCAGCTGCCATGGGGGCCATTCCCTCACCATCCCCTTCGACTCCTTTAGCTGCTTCTGCACCACCACTAGTGCCTACTTCACCTGCTGCATGCTCCACCCCTTCACCAGCTCCACCTAACATGCACCCAAGCTCTTCCCCCTCTCCTACTGCGGTCCCTCCACCTCCTCCTAACTGGGACACAAATGCTTCCTTATCTAGTAACCTCTTATCACCAGGTACAGCCGTTAGCCTACAGCAGGTCCAGGTTAATGCTAATACCCCTCAAGTGAACAATCCTGTATCTGAAGATGGGCCATACTGTGGTACCCGATCCAAGACCTCCACAGTAGAGAGACTTTTTCCCCTTAGAGAAGTTCCTATGGGAGGAGTAGCAGGAGGTGTTAGTTTTGTAAATGCTCCTCTAACTGCTTCTGAGGTAAGAGGATTCAAGAAGGAGTTAGGGAATTTAGTTGAAGACCCCGTGGGCATTGCTAACCAAGTGGATCAGTTCTTAGGTCCAAATTTCTACACTTGGGGGGAGGTGAATTCCATTCGAAATATATTATTTTCCCCAGAAGAGTCCTGAATGATTAGGGCTGCAAGCATAAGAATTTGGGAAAAAGATAATCATCCAGGGCCCCAAGTGCCATCAGGTGAAGAAAAATTGCCACTAGTGGATCCCAATTGGAACCCTAACCAGGAGGAAGGGAGGAAAGCCATGATGGAGTACAGGTCTTTGATAATTCGGGGGATCAGAGAATCAATTCCCAAAGGAACTAATACAAAACTGGCATTTGAGGGTATACAGGAGAAAGATGAAACTCCTGCCACTTGGCTTAATCGCCTGAGGCGGAACTTTCAATTGTACTCCAGAACAGACCTGGACACCAGAGAGGGTGAAATGCTACTAAAATTCCATTTTGTTACTAAATCTTGGCCTGATATACGGAGAAAACTGGAAAAGATTGAGGATTGGCAAGAAAAAGACATTAATGAGTTATTGAGGGAAGCATTGAAAGTGTATTTAAGGAGGGAAGAAGAAAAAGCAAAGGCCAAAGCTAGGATCATGCTTGCTATAGCTAGAGAAAGTGTGGGAGCAAACAACTCTTTCCTGCAGTCCAAGGCTACAAAAGAGTGGGGGGGTCCACCACCAGGAGCAGGCAAGGATAGGCCAGTACTGTCAGGGACAGGAGGCATGGAGAGGCCTCGAGTCCCTTTGAGTGAAAGCCGCTGCTATTACTGTGGAGCAACTGGACCCCCCCCGCCCCCCCGACTGTTTAGCCTAAAGTTGTGAAACCTTTGCTAGCTAATCAAGATAGCAAAGGAAGCAGCTTTAAGACCAGAGGATCTGGTAAAAGTTTTTTTAAGCAGAAACCACACCCGAGTAGGGAAAAAGAAAAAAGAACTCATATTTTGTGAAATTTAAGGTTACATCAAGGGATATGGGGGAGTGGTTAACATCAGACGGATGGGTGTTTCTAAACAAAGCACTTGCTGGGATGGTGCTAACAGAACTACAGAAATTAACCCACTGGGGAGTCCAAGGACTATGTGATTATTTCCTAAGAAATAACCTGTGCATAGGTGTATATGACCTAGCAAAAGCAATCACAAAAGGGTGTTTAATTTGCCAAAAAGTAACAAAAATGAATTGGCTAAAGTGTATGCCCCTAGCGCTCTTGCGCATCAGATCAAGACCTCGGTCTGATATAGGGATTTCACCTTATGAAATGATGTTTGGACTGCCATTCTTGTTAACACCCTATAGCACAGGAGACTGTTTGGAAGGAGAAGAAGCTACAAGGAAATATTTAGAAGTAATTGGAAGAACCCTAGAAGGACTTAGAAAAAGAGGATACCTCCCCCAAACCTCCCCTCTTGATACAAAAGCACACGACATCAACCCAGGAGATTGGGTTTTAATAAAATCCTGGAATTATAGACCATTAATGCCTAAATTTGAAGGCCCCTTTCAGGTACTCCTCATCGCTAATTCGGCGGTGCGAACCCGAGAAAAAGGTTGGACCCACATTACGAGAATTAAAGGACCACTCTCACCCCCGAGCATTGGACAAGATTCTTCAGTGTCTCCCTCTGGTATTGTACCAGATTCTACACCACCCTCACACTCTAACTCAGGACAGGATTCAACCGCATCAGGAGTTAATTCAGCTGAATATTATAAAAGGACCAAATGACTTAAAATGGACATTCAAAAAGACTGATGAACTGCATAAGAAAAAAAAGTTTAGAATCATAACATGTCTTAAAGTGTTTTAAGAAATTTGTAAAAGTTAAAAATTGTTAATAAGTAATTCTGGTTAAGTCGTCCCAACTTAGTACCAAAGACCCCAGGTTAATCTTCTCCAGAGTGCTCCCCTAGGAGAGACCAAATTAGCAGGGACAGATCAAGAGAGGTTTAACCAGAGGAGCAAGAGACTCTAAAGAGCTTGGAGACTTCTTCTCAGTAAAATCCTCAAGAGGCAAGGCCGGGTGGGCAGGCTGTGCAAGATGACCCATACCGGACTCTTGGGAAGGGTAGTAGTGCTGGCTCTGATTGCTGGTGGTGCTCTGGAGAGCCCAGGAGAGCTGTGCAATGAGTACTACCAACCTCTCTGTGAGAAAGAAGTAAGTTCCTTGCTGAGAGTCCACAACAATTGTGTTAACCTCTCCCAATTGATCTTTTATCAAGAGAATAAGAAAATATATTGGATGGCCCAGAACACCGCCACCTTTAGGCAGCCACTCCTGGGAGAGCACCCTGTAGGAGAAACCTGGTGGTGCTTTGAACGTGATGCTACTGAAGCAAACCTGGTAAATCTGATCAAAGGAAAAAGTATTTCTAAATATTGGGAGGGCAGGACAAAAACTAATCTCTTTCAGGAAACCCCTAAAAAACACCTGTTTTGGGTCAATAGTACCACAACATCCACTGAATTGCCAAGAGACTGGTCTAGTGGTAGCATCATTGGAATTATAAAACAAACTGTCTTTATAATACACAAAGAATCTGGATCAAGTTTAAGAGTTCCTATATATGAGGATTTAAGAAAAACAAAACTGAAGAATCAATATATGTTAAACAAAATTTTGAAACTACAATCAGAATTAGAAGTAATATCTAATCAGACCGCATTAACTCTTAATCATATTAATGACCAACTCAACCAAACCAAAACAGTAATTTATCAAATCAAATTATTGTAGCAGTCATTAGAAACACTTTAAACAAAATAAAAAACCTAGCATATTTAAGAAATCAAAGGACTCCTACACTTGATTCCAGTTGGTGGGATAATCTATGGACTTTCAAAAAAAGTTGGAAAACTATAACCTTCACTGTGAGTACACTTGTTAGTCTGTTCTTATTTCCCTGTTTAACAAAAATAGTGACATCTGCTGTACAGAATAACCTAAGGATCTCTAAAGAAATTAACCTGAAAAAAACCAAAAAAGGTAATGAAGTTTGGTAAATATGATCACCAGAGTGCTCAGGAAATGTATAATCAATACAAAAAATATAGGAAATTCTATGTTAATGAGCCAAAAATTATAAGTTGATGCAAGCTTAAGCTTAAGCATGATCAAAGAAAAAAAGGGGGGGACTGTTATGAATAGAAAGTTGTATTTTTTCTTTTTGAGTTTCAGAGTTAGAAACAAGTCAGATCTCTTTGGTTTCGCTGCCGGAGAGGGGCTCCTTAAATTACCCGTTAATGGCCGGTGATTAACTATTGTTTCCCTGATGCTGGCCGCTTGCCAAGAAGACACCAGGACAGACCCTCCAAGGTAAAGAGAATAGGCAGTGACATCAGAGCCAGTATGCAGATGAGAAATGCATTGCGCCCTGAATTTTTACAGTTTTACAGTTTTTACAAGAAAAACCCCTAAAATCACGAGCCAACAAGTGACTTAAGTGACGTCTAAGGATTGGAACGTAGTCTCGTACCTGCTTAGACCCTTTTTGTTTCTCACCCTAACCTGAAAAGATACTGATTAAAGAGACACCCCGGGTTGTTAAACAAACAAGCCAGGAATCTACGACTCTCCTGTGAGGACAGAATCCCCAGCTCTGCCTGCAGACCAGCGGACAAAACTGCGTCATCCTCCTTCTTTGTGCCACACCTGGGAGCAACGGCGGCGTGGGCGCGACCCGTCGATTTCTCCCCACCTGAGCTGATTCTTCTTAATAAAGGCATTAAAAAGGAGAAAGATCTCCTGCCCATTTATTTCAGTGAGTATTGACAAAACATCTCAGGCCCATATGAAGCAGTGAGAAGGAAAAAGTTGAATTCCAAAAGTGCAAGATTCCTGGAGGATTTTATTTCTTTTTCCTTCTCTTCGACCATGAGCCCTTCAGGAGTAATGACAGGTTGAGGGACTTGAAAGCACACCTCCCAGGAGAAACTCCCTGGAGCTGCTTCTGGGACTTGTGTGCAGGAGGTCACAGGGAGACCCTTCACCGGCTATTGCTGTCAGCAATGGGGGCAGAGAGGAATCTTACTCAGTCCCACTGGGCCAGTGGCCCAAGGCACCTAAATCTCTACACTCAAAACTTCTGCCATCCTGCTTCTGCCTTCAGCCTACAAATCATCTCGTTCCAGAGCTTTCTCTCTTCCCTCAAGATTTCCTTTGCTGCTCCATGGAGCAGCAGGCAAAACAAGGAAACAGCACAGACCTGCTGCAGCTGGAGCACTGCTGCAGACCAAGGCCAAGAAGAGGCTGCTCTCAAATCTTTATCCTCTCACTGCTCTGGAGTACCCTTTGGCTCTTTGGGCTCTCGGGGCTCAGAGGCACTGCCAAAACACGCTTCTAACCTACCTTAATGCCAAGAGGGACACAGAGTGAACAGGGCCTTTCTTACCAGTCATTGCTGCGGAGCAAGGAGAGAGCCTTCAGCAAGGACTGCTGTGGATCTGAAGAGGCTCTGTCTTTCTGCCCATGCCCACGGAGTGGCTCCTCTTAGTGCTCGGCACCAGCAGCCGTCTGCGAGGTCACTGCAAGGAGAGGGTCGGCCATGGGCGCTGCAGCCCGGGCAAGGCACCCTGCCATGGAGCGGCCTGCAGCCCATCTCCCAGCCAGGGTTCCATGTGGTACCAACTGGCACTGGCTCAGAGACTTCCCTGCTCTCTGGCTCCTGGGGCTCCTTGCTTTCTCCCAGCCCCCCAGCTGGGCACAGCTCCAGGCTAAACCTGACAATTGCCCCCGCAGCCCCAGCTCCCCAAGGCCACAGGTGCCACGGCCAGCGGCAGGTTCCTGCGGCCGCAGAGCTCCCGCTCCCTGCCAGACAGCGCTGACCAGCAGCACTCGCTACCCAGGAGGGAACCCCTCAGTGCCCCTCTTGTCTCAGCACCCTGATTTCCCCGGCCCTGAGGACAGGGGCACTCTGCAGCTCCCTGAGGAGAGACCTGCAGCTGCCGAGACAGCTCCAAGCCAAGCCTGAACAACCCAGCCCTGCTGGGCCCAGCTCAATCCCCACGGAGCAGCTACCAGGGAACAGCCATACCTGACCCTTCCCACCTGACAGCGCCTCTGTTCCCATTGACTGCAAATATTCTAGACAGCAGGCAGCTGACTGCACATACATTTTAGCTTACTGTTGGGAAGGGAGGACTTTATGCATTTTGTTCTTTCCAAGCATCATCAATCTTTACTCTTTCAGAGGTACACACTACCTGTATTTCAAAGATGCTGAGGTGAAATTTATTTCTCATCTAATGGATGTGTTTGCAAAGTCAGCCATTTCTGAGCTTTCTCTTGTGGAAAAATGCAATTCTCAGACTAGACAGTTGATTAAAAAACCCTTCCACATGCACTCTGAGGATAAAAATATGCAAATACAGATCCACATTGTTGCCAGATGTACTCTCTTGTTAATCAATTGACCTGGGTTTGCCTTAATAAAATCTTTTGGTAAGGGAAAAAATTTACAAGGTATGAGAAAAATCCTATGATAAATGCATTTCTTATGAAAGCCGTTCGTCATCAAAGCACTGTCAATCAAAAATTTCATGTTGTGCACTCAAAAGCTCATTTTTTAATGTGTGGAAGAAAACATTTGAGCTGTCTAAAATGATGGAGTATAAATATTGCACAGAATCTAGATTAAGTGCTCTAGACTCTGTAGGGTTTTTGCGTTACCTTGCATGCTCTCACAAAATATGGAGGAACCATAACATCAAAAATATTCAGACTGGAGCTAATCTGGACGTCACTGAGGTACCCCAGCCACTGACACCAGTGATGTCACTGCAGAAGTATGTAGACATACACATCTGGATTCAGTATGAATGGAGAGCCACCTAAGGCTAGTTCTGGTCAATTCTGAACATGGAAGTAACATCACTAGAAAAGAGCATTCCAAGTATCATTCCTAGCTCCCTTCTTCTTATCTCACCCTACTTGGGATCACAGCACAGGCAGGCTACCCACAAAAGACAGACAGCAGCCACTAGGCCCTATCTGCTGTGTATTTCCTGCAGGCAGCAAACAGCCTGGGAGCAGCAGGCAGCCCCTCCTGGCTGTCATCTGCTGCACATGGCAGCTGTATTTGCTGGGTGACACATGAGGCACTGCTTGTTCCCTCTTGGCACTGCAGGCTGTGGGATGGCAGCAGCGAGGAGCCTTTGGGCACTTCTGGGAGCAGAAGCACAACTGCACCAAGCCACTGACTGCCCTGCAGAGACAGCCCTTGCTGGGATAGCAGAAATCTGGCTGCAGAGCCGGACTGCAGCACAAGCAGAGGGCCAGATGGTGAGTGAACAACAGATGGTGGTGGTTCTCGTAGGTGCACGGTGAGCACACCCTGCAGACTGCCCTGCAGCTCATCCCTGCAGTCACAGCTGCCTCCTGGCACCAGTGCTGTAGTTTTGACTATCAGGATGGGCAAAAGCCAGAGCTTAGGCCTTCACACTACTTTATTCAGCTCAACTTTCCAATGGATCTCTAAGAATCAACTGCTCCAGTACTACCAAGCCAGAGTAACTCAAAAGTAGATTCATTCTCAGGACAGACTATGGACCCAAGATTCCAGCTGTGCTGGTTGAGGCAGGAGGCAGTTTGTGCTCCTTGTGCAAGGAAAATCCCATGTGGAAAAAGCTGCCACGGTGCAGGCTTACCTGAGGAGCTGCATGGGAAGCTGCCATGCCCATGGATGATGGGCCTATTGGGCAGTAAGGACACACTGTCCTGCTTCCTCAAGACCTTCTTCTTCAAGGCACTTCCAGGGTGTTTCTCTGCACTCTAAAAGCTGTGCCATTGACAGGTGGTAGGCTAAAGCCTGCAGAGACCGAAGAGGAGCTTGTAAGTGGAGGGTGCTGGACATGCTGATGATGGAAAGGGCCAGAAATCTTGCCAGAGTTGGGTAACATCTCTTTGGTATCCCAAAAAAACTTCAAGTATAACAATGGCGAACTAACATGGGACAGTGATCACAAAATCACAGAATCCTAGAAGGGTTTGGGTTGGAAAATGCCTTTAAGCACCATCTCATCCAACCCCTGTGAGAAGGGACATCTTCATCCTGATCAGGTTCCTCAGAGCCCCATGTAAGCTGGCCTTCAACACCTTCAAGGATGGACCAACAACAGCTTCTCTGGGCAAATCCTTCCAGTTTTCATCCCCTTCATTATAAAAAAAAATCCCTAATATTTAATCTAAATCTACCCTCTTCTAACTTCAAACCAAATTGCAGTGATGCTTCCCTTAAGAAACAAGAAAACCCAGTATTGCTTTGCTTTTGTTTTCCTGTTCCAGACACTGGCAGGGGAAATTACCAAAAGAAAGTGCAGATAACCTTGCATGCTGCCCTCGGGCTGAGTGCTGCCTCCTGAGGGCCCTGCTGCCGCCCTCGGGCAGCGCTCACAGCCCTGCTGGCAGAGCCCCGGCCGGGATTCAGTCGGGAACGCTGCTTGCTCCCAGGGCTACAACAGAAGCACTGCCTGGGGGCTTCAGCACAGCTCTACAGCGCCAGCTCCTCAGCAGGGAGTGGCTGGAGAAGGATCTCTGGTGTTTTCATGAGAAGGAGTTGCACTTTGTTTCTTCCAGGTTGCACCCTGGTTGAAAAGCATTCTTTTGAATTCACCTTGCCTGAAGACTGCTCTCCAGGAGAGAGTCTGAAGTTCCAGTGTACTTTGCAAGACAGAATTTTCTACTCTGAAAGACTTTAGAGGTGAAGGGGGGAAGCTGATATTCTGTTACTGACTCAGTGAGGCCATGACACTTCATGCCTCTGTATTTTTCTTTGAGGAACAGAATTAAATCCCAAGATTCCACTCGAATGCAAGCTGAACAGCTCCCCAGTCTGATTGCAACACTGTGCAAAGGGCAAGCAAGTGGTCAAAAAGGACCACCACAAGTGTAGCCACCACTTACTTGCTTCAGCTTCATCCCCGGGCTCAACTGTCTCCGGAAGAGGCTGCAAGGGTGTTTTCCTTTGCCTCTTTTTCTTTATCTCTCTCCCTAAAAGCTCTGCGTTCTTCCACTCTAAGTTCTTTTGAGCCAACATGCACAATGCAGCACGGATCTAGGTGCAATGGAAATGCATCATAGACTGTAAGCAGAGACACACAAACCAGACACAACATCTCATCAGGAGCACAGAGTCCCTAGAGTGCCATAGGCTTCAATGCAGCTCCATACACATTGCAATCGTTTCTGAGGAATGTCTCCCATCCTCACCTTGGCAATTACACACAGTGAGGTGGAACAGTTCAGTGCCACAACCTTACACTGCTCCAACTGCAGCCTATGTCAGGAAGCCCTGCTTGAAGCATGAAGGTCATAGGAGTGCTCCAAGACAGAGGAAGAGCTGACACGGCCAGTGAGCAGGCAGTTCAGTTCCTACAGGCCGTGGCAGGAGAATAAAAACCATGTGCAGTACCCAGCAAGGAGGGGTAATTAGCTGTTGCTTAACACTCATGGCCAGGAATTGCAGCTGTTTCTCACTTCCTGGCTTCTGAAGGACTCTGAAGGACTTGGTCTCTGACACCAGGAGACCAAAAGGAGTCATGTGAAAACAAGTTGCAGAAACACTGCTGTTAATGAGCAGAAAACTTGAGAATGAGAGGGCTGTGAGATACAGCCAGAAAGGTAACCAGGAACAATCAAACTCTCCCATTTTCTTTTGCAGCCTTGCTTACAGCCAACATTATAATTTTTGCTTCTCTGCTTCCGAGATGCACTTTGCCCATGTTCACTGATGCGTAGCTTGCTCTGTCATTCAGAGCTTCTCTAAAACAGTCTTTGCACATAAAGAATGCTTCTGACATGACCTTAGAACCATCTCCAAACCAGGCACCTTGGCACCACTGGAACCAGCCAAGCAATTGCTCTCTAGCTGTCAAATATATTCCCAAGGAAACCCACACTGCCCAGGAGAGGAAGATTATGATTTTCAGTGACATTTTGGGCCAAGCACTAAACAGCCACTAGAAAGGAAATCTGCTCATCCCTGTCCTTATCCCTTACCTTTCCAAAGCCGTCCCGCAGGTCTGTGTCACTCATAAGACCAGGACTGGTGGGATGATCCATCTCCTTGGCCTGGCTCAGTGGGAGGCCTGGAAATGGAAGCAAAGGTTCCTGTAAATCTCTGGCAGACGTCAAGCCCCCAAAAACACAATGCTGGGCAACGGACAAGACAGGTTCCAGATTGCAGAGCCCTCATAAGACAGAGATTGTGATTGAGAGCAGCAAGGTGCAATGCCTAGACCCTCTCGCAAGGGATGGGCTACTGACAGCAGACATGACATTGCTCTGCTGGCCAGCAGACTGAAACCTGCTGCATGATGAAGGCCCCAGAACCTGGATGCTGGAGAGCCTCTGTGTCTGATAGAGAAGGGCAGAGATGGAGATTGCTCTTGACAGCGATTCTTATCTGCTCTTATTCATGCTGATTTTAGTAAACATCTTCTTTTGGTTCCTAAAAGTCACAGGTTCTAATACCTGGATGCATTTAGATCAACATTTTCTTCTCTTTGTTGGAATATTTTAGAGGACATGCAAAGAAAATTCTAGGCTTGCAGGAGTGATACCCAAACATCAGCTGTGTTCTTGACACCAGATAATTCATTTTCCCCAAGGATTTTCCTTCTGAACTGTGTGAGACTGGGCCACTTTCAGGCCAGCCTGACTAAAGGTTGATTTTCTAATTGTAAGTAGAACAATGGAGCTCATTCTGAAATACTCTCCAACAGAGCTGTTAGAACTAAGAGAACTAATTCTTTACATGTCTTCACAAGGATAAATTCATATGGCAACCAAGCAGTTTGAGAGGAATCCCTGTCCTAAAACTGGATTCCTTCACGCTGTAGAATGATTCAGTCAGCAATAAAAGTGAGACAGCTAAGGATTAATGGGATAGGTCATTTCTAGTCCACAATTAGTCCAGAAAAAATGTCACCTTACTTACTGAGCACTATTTCTCTCTAGCTGCACTAAGCATTCCAGCTGCCTATCAGCACTTAAAGAGTCATTCCAAAGGAGCCGTAGACAGGATTTGGCAGAACTAACCCTGAGCAAAGGGACCAGGGCATCTGATCCCTTCTTCTGCATTAGCAGAATTATTTCTTCAAGTCTCATGTTTCCTATCGTGACACACCCAGAGATGGCAAAGGAACAACAACAGTGTCATTGAGGCTTTCAGCTTGAAAGCACTGGCTGACCCAGATGCACCAGAGACTGCATGTTGTCTGGCACAATCCCACTTGTCAGGGATCAGGCAAGGTAGGGAGGGAGGACAAGGCAAAGACATCTCCTCCCCCAGCCTCAGCCTGCAACACTGACACAGGCAGAGAGCGCCAGGGAAGAGATTTGTCATGGTGAACTTGCCATAGGTGGCTTTGGGCTTGTGCTGTCAGAGGATGACAGACCTTGCATAGGATGCATCCATTTGGAAGGCTCTTTCTCCCTAACTGGAAAATTTATAAGGACATTCTGTCAGAGCAGATTTCCTTATTCCTGCCAATACAAACCCAGGTAATGTCCATGAATCTCCTTCACATCTCAAAGGCTTCAGCTCAGAAACTGCCCCAAGGAAAGGTTTTCTGCTTCAAACGCAGGAGGAAGGAGTGAGAACATTTCTCATTTCATGCTAAATGCCTTCTTTTTCCCTACTAATTGTAACACTAGAAAGGCTGAAGCACTAAAAGGCATGTGCAGGGTGGTGAGGAATGTTTCCTTTTCCTGCACTTGATTTCCAGGGCCACAAGATACCACTCCAGCTCCTGCCAGTCAATAGTTCACACTGCAGGAATTTTCACTGCACCACTGGAGCACACTCCCAGTGACTGGGCTCTGGAAGAGTTGACTGAGCCCATCAAACAATTGAAACGCATTTAAAGAAATTTTTTAAAGAATGGGTTTTAACCAAGCTTTCCAAATGTCACCTCTGAGTCAAGACTACAATTACAATGGTCATTTTAGGACTGACATGCCCTTTACCCAGCTGCGTGTTCACAGTTCTCCTCTTTGCTTCTGCTGCTGGATCTTGGCCTGGAGAAAATGGAGGACAAAAGAACATTTGAGGAGGTAGAAAGAGAAGGGAGGGAATGGGTGTACCATGAAAGAAGGCAAACCTTCTTAGCATGGGCACTCTGATGAAGGAGGAAATGCAACACAGAAACCCAGCAGGATGCAAAGCTGATTCATTGTCCTTAAGCTTTCCATTGCTGGAGTCACACAGAGCTGGCCAAGCTCTGTGTGAAACAATAGCCAAGTCCAGCAGAGGACCCATCTTGAGGTGCTTTGAAGCACTTCCTCCTCTTCCCCACCACCACCTCTGTGCTCGGGACATTGGTGTTGCCTTTGACATTGTGCTGGATCACCATAGATGGGCAAAATGGTGAATACACAGAGGTTTGCCTAAATACATGGGACACCTGACTGTGCAAAATAACCACACGGGATGGGAAGAGAGAGGTGAACAGCACACTGCAGCAGCAGACACCTTGGCTTACCTCATCTCCTGGGACTCCTGGAATTCCAGTTGCGGAGAGCTTTGCAGAGACCCTGCAGCACTGCCAAGAGGGGGACTTACTGCCTTGCCTATGGGGGAAATCACAGGTGGTCCCAATGACCCCTTCTTCATATCCCCACCACTGGAATACAGCAAGGAGGTCTGCAAAGAGAAGAACACAGTACATCAACCATCCAGCCTTGTCCCCATTCATGCCTCAAGACATTTAGATATGAATTTAACTGGCACCTGACAGGAAAAGACAAGGAAAACTGATTGTCCTGCTTGGCCCAGGATGGGGAATGGAATGGGAAGGTGAGGGAATGGTGAGTAGGTGGGGGACAGCCCATGTCACACATTTGCGACCTCTGCTGTTATGCTCAGTTTTCTCCAAGAGTGGCCACATTCCCTGCTGGCATTCACGTTTGACATCAGGATGTTCTGAGGTGCCACTGCACCCACTGGCCTTTGGAGGATATGGGAGTGGCTTTAGATCACTATTGTCTCCCTGCCCCTAAGGTACCTCACAGCCAGTGCTGATCTCCAGCCAAGTCCCCACAAAACCATTCTGCAGGAGGTCAAAACCTGCTTTTCTCAAGCCCCTCATTTCTTTTACTGCTGCCCTTCCCTCCTACAGTTCCACAGCAGCCTTTGAGCCCAGATGCTGTTGAGCTCTCAGGATGCTCGCTGCTCTCCAGCACACATCCATCATCTCAGCCTCACTGGCATTTAGGAAGTTCAGCACAGCTCCCTGCCCTGCTGCTCTCTGCAAGGTCTCTGCCTGCCCAAGTTCCTCCAGGGCCCCCATGCTATGGCCAGGAATGAGGGTGGAGGCAGCAGGGGCAGATGCATACACTTCCTTCTTATCCTATTATTTCTGGCTCAGCGAAAGAGCCAAATCAGGACCTGTTCACCTTCAGTGAGAGGGTCAGTTCCTGTCAGGGAGACACTGGGCCCTTTCTCAGCAAGGCTGAAACCAAGTACCCAAGCCTTTGATTGGACATTTTGTCTACCAAAACTGTTGTTCATCTGCCTACTCCTGCACCCCATGGCAAACCCAAAACAACTGCAGGTCCTGACCCTGCTGCCAAGGCAATTGTATGCCTGGGCTTTGGACTGCTCTCCCCATGGCCACCTCCCATCCCTTCCCTCTGGACAAAGCCATGCCAGAGCACATAGCTGCCCAGAAGATTATGAAGTCTAAAAATAGCAGCAGAGACTGTTATGAATAAAAAGTTATCTATTTTTTTAAAGGTTGCAGAGTTAAAACAAGTTGAACCAGTTGCTGTTAAGTTAGCTTCATTGTTAAGAGTTCTTCTTCAATTACCTGTTAATGGTTGGTGATTAGCCATTGTCCCCCTGATGCTTGCCAGGGAGTGACACCGGACCCTGCAGATACCAGGAGAAGGGTGTGACATCAGAGCTAGTATGCAGATGAGAATGCATTTCACCTAATTTTGTAACTTTCCAGGAAAACCCCCTAAAAACAATGAGCCAACATAGAATTAAGAGACCTAAGTGATATCTAAAGATGAGGAACTCAATCCAGTATCTTCCAAGATCCTTTTTACTTCACACCCTAACCTGAAAAGATCTTAACTAGAGAGAGGACCCGAAATGTTAAACTGAAAAGGCGAAATCACCTAATCTCCCGTGAGGACGGAAGCCCCAGCTCTGCCTGCAGACCAGTGGACAAAGCTGCATCACCCTCCTCCTCCATGCCACCCCGGGAGCGACTGCGGCATGGGCGCAACCTGTTGGTTTCTCCCCACCTGAGCTGATTCTTCTTAATGAAGGCATTAAAAAGGAGAAAGATCTCCTGCCCATTTATTTCAGAGACAACTGTTCAGAGGGCATGGCTGTACAACTCAAAAGCTGAGACAACCTGGAACTGACTTTGCAGGACTGCCTGTTCAAGCAAACACCTTTTCCATCCAAACCACACACAGGTGATAGAAAACACCACCAAGACATAGACATGATTCACAGATACCCATAGGGTACTAAATCTAGAAGGACAGCTCGTCCAGATTTGTAGCAGTGGGGGTTTGGGGGGTTTTGGAGGTTTTTTAGACTGTTTGGGGCTCCTCTGCAGTGGGCTTTGGGTATGTTTGGTCTTGGACTGTCTGGCTGGGACGGCAGTTTGAAGATGTTTAGTCTATGTTTGCCTCTTGTCTAGCCTGTGACACTTGGAGTAATTTCTATCTGTCTATCCCCAAAAATCCTGCCCCTAGCCTAGAGAATTCTCTGTCAGTTATAGTCTTTTCTCTTTGCTATTGGTTTGTCTTTCCCGCCTTGGCTTCTGACCTTCCCCCCACCCCCCCCCCACCCCTCCCCCCGACGATTTCCCGCACTCTCCTCCAGAACAGCAGCAGTTTTCTCTGCCCACTTCTCTGCCACTGCCTTCCCCTTCGAGCTGCCGGCTCCTGCGCACTGCTGGATCCCACACGGCGCCGGCACAACCACTGCGGCCGATGCCCCTCTCTGCTGTGGGAGGGGACATCGCCCCACTCCTGCCCGCTTCACCACTGCTGCCTGCGAGTGCCGCGTCATCTGTCTGGCACCAGTGCTGCTGCCACCGCGGGAAAGCCGTGCTGCCAAAGCCATGCGGCGCCACCTGACAGCACCATCCCCACGTGGGAGAGAAACGATGGTGGCACCATCCTCGTGCGGGAGAGAAATAAAAGCAGCTGGGAAAAGCAAGCACAAGGCCCTTCTTTATTTCCTTTGCCATGAATCCTTTAGGCGTTGAATCCACGTTCTGAGCCAGCTGAACTGTGACCCTGCCCACCGGCAGCAGACACAGGGCACGGCCACTCTTGACGTGGGCCCCGATCATCCCCCTTGACTGGGGCGCAACGTCACTTTGGCACCCAGCATGAGGCACAGATCCCACAGAAAGGATTGTCTCCAGGGTGCACGGACGCCCCTGCCAAGTGAAGTTCGTGGTCCGTCAAGTACTGCCAGTGATTTCGTGCACTCTCTGTTTACTGCAGCTCCCAGCGGGCGGGAAAGCCAACCCTGTCCGTTCCAGATGAGAGAGGAGCTTTCCCCTTGGATCGAGGACCACCTCCGAGATTTTCGTTTCCAGGAATCTTAGGTTTTGTGAGTATTCTAGTGGCCGGGATGGACACAACTGGGGTACCCTGAAACTGGGTGGGGGTGACTCCTGGGGATTAGGAGAGGCGTAGTGCGCAATGTTCAACCCCCCAGTGCTGGTGATTCTTGGGTGTTTTTCCTTTAGTTTTGGTTTTACCTCGGAGGTGGGTGGAAAAGAACCTAGCAAATAGTCTCAGTCTGAGTATTCTAGTGGCCGGGACGGACCCAACTAGGGTGCAATGGAGTACAGCAAGATAGTCTGTTAGGGAGAAGGAAGTTTATAACCAAGCTGTGGATTCCTTGATGGGAGGAGGGTTTTCTTTATCTAAGGGAAAAGTTAAGAGATTTGTTAAGTGGATTTTCTTTCATTTTCCAACTACTGCCCTTGATGAAGTAAAACCACTAAGATTTTGGGATAAGATCGGAATGAAACTTGGAGAAGATGCAATGATAGATGGTGAATCAAAAAGTAATTTTTATTCTCTCTATAAAATTGAAAACTATCACATTAGTGAAATAAATATAGGGCAGGAGATCTTTCTCCTTTTTTAATGCCTTTGTTAAAGATCAGCTTGAGAAACGACAGGTCGCACCCACGCCGTCGCTGCTCCCAGGAGTGACAGGGAGGAGGAGGATGAATGCAGCTCTGTCTGCTGGTATGGAGGCAGAGCTGGGGCTTCCATCCTCACAAGAGCACCAGGAGATTCTGCTTTTTCAGTCTGACATTCAAGGTACTCTTTCTAGCCGACATCCTTTTAGGTTAGGGTGAAAGGTAAAAAGGATCTTAGCAGATACTGGGTTCAGTTCCTCACCTTTAGACATCACTTAGATCTCTTAATTCCATGGTGGCACGTTGTTTTAGGGGTTTTTCTTGCAAGATTTGGTGAGGGACTTCCTCATCTGCATACCAGCTCTGCTGTCAACTCCCCCCCCCCCCCCCGCAGTCTCAGGTGTCATCCTCCAGGAAGCAGCAGGGGGACACTTGAGCTGATTTCTAACCATTAACAGGTAATTGAAGAAAATGTATTAACAACAGGTGATTACAACATGAAGTTATTAACAACAGCAATTGGTTTAACTTGTTAACTCTGCAACTTTAAAAAAATTGACAACTTTTCTACTCATAACACCCCGGATTCCTCACCTCACCCAGAGTCTCGGAATGGAGAATGTCAAATAGCTTTGCCTTCATTTTGTGATTCTTCTCCCCATAATCCCTTTCTCACCTGTTCCCTTCCCCCTTCCCTCAAGTCACAAAATGGTGGACACCACATGGCTTAGTCCCCATCTTGTGGTCCTCCTTCTACTTCCCATAATCGCTTTTTCCTTTGTTCCCCTTTCCCTGTCTCAAAACCCACAATTGTGCTCTGGCTTCTCCTCTTCCCATCCTCAAATTACCCTAGCTTTACCCCCTGTATCTCCCTTCAATGAAGTGTTTCTAGATTTTGTAGGCAAAGTCAGAAAGGTAGTGAAAAACAGAACTCCTAGATCAAAAGCCCAAGATGACATCATAATAAACATCGTAACCAAAGGCGCAAATGAAGACGGCAAGACAGTCATTCTCAGCCTTCCTTCATTGTCACCACCATTGTTAGTGTTATAAATGAGCACAATGGGCCAGTCGGGTCAATTATATAGCCAATTTAATAATACAGAAAAGAGAAAGCAAAATCGCAGCGCTGGGCGGTGGGGGAGTCCTTGCTCCACCAACTACCGCGCCGAAAACTGTTCCGTTCTCCCTTTTTGTACCCTCCCGCGCTCCCAGCCCCGTCGCATTTCCGGTGCTCCTCCGCGCATGTCCACCAGGTTGTTAGAGGGTCTCCTTCTGCCTCCTGGTGGTCGTTGAATAGGGCTTCTGGTACTTTTCCTCGGCGCCCCCCCCTCTCTGGGAACCTGGGCTGGGAATAACTTGTATTTTGATTAGCTCAGCAATGTTTTGTCTCATATATTATCGCATGGCAGTTGGCAGTTGCTTATTTACATTATATTTCCTCCTGCTTTTAGTGAACAACAAGGTCACATTCCCATCACAACCTTATGTTTTCTCCTGTTTTCAGTGAACAACAAGGTCACATTCCCATCACAACCTTATGTTTTCTCCTGTCTTCAGTGAACAAAAAGGTCATATTCCCATCACAAACCCCCCTTTTTTTCTATGTCACTATTTTTGTTCACTGAATCTGGCAAGCTCCTTTCTGCTGAGCTCTAAGTAGTCCTCTGTGTTCCCATCGCTTAGAGGTTCATACCTTGCCTTAATGAGCATGAGGTGGGCGGCTTCCAATCTCCCCTTTACCACATTAATCAATCTATTAAATATGCAAGGCCCAAAAGTGATTGTTAGGATGAACAATATGAGAGGTCCCGCTATAGTGGACAGGAGTGTGGTGAGCCAAGGGGAGCGGTTGAACCATGATTCGTACCAGTTTTGTTGTGCTTCCCTTTCCCTTTTTCGCTTCTCCAATTGTTTTCTGAGCTCGGCCATGGTATCTATCACTATTCCAGTGTGGTCTGCATATGTGCAACATTCCTCTCGTAATGCTACGCACAACCCTCCTTGTTGTAGAAACAGTATATCCAATCCCCGTCTGTTCTGGAGTACTACTTCCGATAAAGATCTTACTGATTTGACTAGTCCATCTATTGCCTTTTCGATTCTACTTAGATCTTCATCTACTGAGGCTCTCAAGTCTTTCATACCCCGTTGCTGGTTTATTAGGGCAGTTGCCCCTGTTCCTACTCCTGCTCCTCCTAAGCCCAATAGGACGGCTACTGTAAGAGCTGTGGCCGTAAAGGGTTCTCGTTTCACTAAATGATGTTCAGGAGTGATCTGGTGTTCATATATGTATTCCTTTGGATGGTATATAATTCGGGGAACTATCACAACCTGTATGCAATATTCGGATGACTCATTGAAATGAGGTATAGATATACATGGAGTGACTCCCAGTGTATTGCATACCCATTTGGCATTTACTGCAGGGAGAAGCCACTTAGCCGGTTTCTCAGACTTGACGGTTGTCATATCTATTTCACACAGATGTTTTTTGTCTGATGGAATTTTTCCTACGCACCTCCCTTTCCCTGTTACCTGAACTATTGATATCCCTGGGGTTCTGTCCTGGCCTCTCTTCCAAAGGCACTCCCGTGGATTGGTTCCGTTAATCCTCCTAGGTTTTGCTGTAGTTCCTAAAGCTTCATAAAAAGGCGGGTTAACAGTATAGCACAACCAGCACTCATTGGTTAAATTTGGGTTCGTAGTATTGAGAACTCTGAATGTAGCTTGCATCACTTTCCACAGCATACTGTACTCCCGAGCAGGTGGAGCTGTTAGTGGCCATTCTCCCGACTGAGTCGGCTTCCTTGTGTGATTTTCTACTAATGAATAATTGCCCCTTTCTCCCTTTCTCCCTTCTTCAGTAAGTACGGGGTTCGGTCCCACAGGTTCCGGATCATGAGGGACTGGCTCTTTTCTTATTAGAAAATGCCCTCCCCGATCCTTTCCTGGTTCCCATAATCTTGCCCCCCAGGTTTTTCCTGTGACCCAGACTGGATCGTTAATTTTGTCATTGGTCACATTTATCTGAATGGACTGGCAGTTCCCCCCCGTTGTCACTCCACCGGCAAAATCAAATCGGGGAGGGGTACAGCCCCATGGGTACCATCCGACTCTTATATATGAGTCCCTCCCTCCTCCTGGGGTAAAGCCATGAGCTATCGTTTCACATCCCCAATATCCACAATAAAAGTGTCCAGGATAGTTGCAGTATGGTTTCCCTGGATTCGACGCTGGGCACATATAAAACCCTATCCTATTTAAACAGGGTTTAGCCTGGATAATGTCACATAGCTGACATCTAAAGGAGGGGACTCCTGAAGTTGTAGTTGTTGTTATGACTCGTTGATCTTCCCACCTAATAAGTGACCATTTGAAGGGTTCATGGCTTACGCTATCCCCTAATGTTTCCCTAATCAATAACCATATCATCAATATTCGCATTAAAGTTGAGTAACATCCACTGCCAGTATGGGTGTGAATAATCAGCCTGTCCAGTTTCACCCTTTCTTCAACTTGAGTCCCTTGGCCCTTTTGATCCCTGCCTGCAAGCTCTATTGGTGCTCCCATTTTGTGAAATTCCATCCTTCCGCTGAGTATCCCTCCGCCTCGCTCGTCAACTAGTTTGCGACTAGTTACGAGGGTTGTTATCTTCTCGGCGGCAAGGATCTTCTGAGGGATGGGGTTTGCACCTCCTTCGCCTCTTAAGAGGGTTAACAGGGAGTCGCACCTATAGCTGTTATTCTGCTTGCGAGTCTTACCCTTGTAAGGACCAAGAGACTGGTTAGGACACTCTAGAGTCCTTTCCCTAGTAATCCCTCCCAACGAGGTTGGTAAGTATTTTCTGGGAGCCCTCCCTCTCTGGCAGTGGACTCACCACAACCTTTTACAAAGTTTATGACAGGGATGGATTGGCCCGGCTTTTCTTGATATGTAGACGTTCAAATTTAGCAATCAAATTACTTAAAGCTGTGTCTGGGTCTGTGTCTTTTCCTAGGGGTCCAACTATCGAGGTCTTTAAGTGTGGTACCGTATGTCGGCACCTTGCAGTTAGAATACGGGAATTGGCGATCTGTCGGCACTTTTTCAACCAACATTTAATTTGCCACCTTGCCCATGCTAACAAGAGCTGTTCTGGGGTCTCATACACACTCCGAAATTGAGTACAAGGTATTCCGTTCTCTTTCTCTAATACTAGAGCCCAATCTCCCCTCCTAATGTCTTCGCCTGCACACCTCTCACACCACAAGTGATATATTAACCTTTGTTCTTTCCAATAAACCTTATTACAACCACCGCATTTAAAGGCTACCCATGCCTCACAAAGTTCTTTTCCACAGCTACAGCAGGGACTGCGTTTAAGAGGTCGGAACGAGGGTTCCTCTTGGGGTCCAAAAGTCTCAATCCACCAGATCCAATTGTCTGGGGGATTCGTTAAGGCTTCTCCAGCTGCTGAGTTGAAGCGTGCTAAACTTAGTAGATACGGCTGCAAAGTTAATGACAGCTTTTGTTGGACCCTCCTTTGGTCCGCTGGTCCTAGCCTTTCCCACTGCTCAGTCATCGGGATGACGGCCCATTTCTGGTGCTTTGGTGAATGTCAGTCTTAGGCCGTCTGGGGGTCCTTTTATTCTCCACTGACAGTTCTGTGAATGCTCAGGAAAGTCGGAAGGGTTCACTGGTCCTTTTATTCGACTGGCATGAGTCCACCCTTTTTCGGCAGTTCTCACAGCAGTGTCTGTGGTGAGCAGGGTAAGATATGGGCCTTCCCACCTTGGGGTTAAAGGATTTTCCTTCCAACTCTTGATTAACACCCAGTCTCCTGGCTGAACCTGGTGTAACACAAGATTCAAAGGAGGTCGTTGAACCCACATTCCCTTTTCCCACAGTTTCTTTCTGTATTTTTCCAAGGTAACCAAATAACTGTTCAGACTCTTATTACTGATATTGGGGTTTATCTGTACTTTTTCTAAGTGGTAGGGCATTCCATATAGCATCTCAAAAGGGGACAACCCTGTGTCCGCCCGGGGTTGTGTCCTAATGTTTAGTAATGCCAGGGGTATACACTTTACCCAGGACAACTTAGTTTCTAATACTAATTTGGTTAGCTGTTTTTTTATTTCCCCGTTCATTCTTTCCACTCTTCCCGAACTCTGGGGATGATAAGGGGTATGTTGCTCCCACCTTATTCCTAGGGAGTCGGCTAGATCCTGGGTTACCTTTGAAGTGAAATGCGGCCCTTTGTCTGAATCTATGGTTTCAGGTACTCCATATCTTGGCACTATTTCCTCTAATAGGATTCTTACTACAGTATGGGCGGTTTCTCTGGTAGTTGGGAATGCTTCTACATAATGGGTAAGGTGGTCCACCATTACCAAGAGATATCGTGTCCGCCCTACCTTTGGAAGTTCAGTAAAGTCAATTTGTATATGTGAAAATGGTCTTTTTGCCAACGGCCGACCCCCTGGGGGCAACTTCCTCAGGTTATTTCGATTAACCCGTAAGCATGTTGGGCAACTCTTGGTAATGTATTTGGCGATATCATGTAGCCCTATAGTCATATATTGGGTTGCGAAGTGATCTGCTAACCCTTGTGCTCCCCAATGTGTACCTTGGTGTAGTTTATATAGGACTCTTTGGGCCACGGCTTTTGGCAATATTTTCCGCTTATCCCGAGTTACCCATTCCCCATTAAGTTTAGACAATCCCATTTTCTTCAATTTGTCCTCCTCTTCGGGAGTGAAGACCAATGCTGGATCTTCCTGACTATCCTGCTCCCTTGGTTTTTCTCTCAAGAGCATTTCTCTAGCCGCTGCTCGTTTAGCCTCTTGATCTGCTGCATTATTACCCCTCGTCTTGAGGTCTGTTCCTACTTGGTGGCCTTTCAAATGTACCACTGCTATTCTTTTTGGTCCCCTCAAGGCTTGCAGTACTTCAGTTATCAATTGTTGATGAACTAATCCCTTCCCTTGTGAGTTTACTAATCCCCTTTCTTCCCATAATTTTCCAAAGGTATGTACTACCCCAAACCCATATCTAGAATCGGTATATATCGTTCCCTCTTTCCCTTTTAAGAGCTTCAAAGCTCTCAGAATAGCGTATAGTTCACAGGCTTGTGCTGACCAAGATTTATCTAAAGCCCCTGATTCCACTACTTGTAAGTCTGTGCCCCCAATAATAGCGTATCCTGATTGGCGTTTCCCATCTACCACCCGGGAGGACCCATCTATGAACAACTTTTCTCCCTCGTCTAGCTCTTCTTCTTCCAGGTCAGGCCTAATCTTGGTTTGTTCTTCAATAGTTATTAAGCAATCATGTATTAAAGGTGCTTCTTCTACATTCCCGAACAAAAAGGTAGCCGGATTTTGAATAGCAGTTGTTTCTAGGGTAAAATTTGGTGCTTCTAGTAAAATCCCCTCATATTTCAGGAGCCTAGCATCTGATATCCATTTATCTGCTTTTTGCTGCATTACGCTCCTGATATTATGGGGGGAGAAAACCTTAAGACTACTGTTAAAAGTAATTTTCCTAGCTTCCTCAACTAATAAGGCACACCCGGCTAACATTTGTAAACACGTAGGCCATCCCCTGCTCACGGGGTCCAAAAGTTTCGATAAGTACGCTACCGGTTTTCTTTTGTCTGCCCATTCTTGGGTTAGTACTCCAAAGGCAATTCCCCCTTCTATATTGACGAATAAATAAAAGGGTCTTTTTAAGTCAGGGAGACTTAGAACTGGAGCATGCACCAAGCTCTCCTTTAATTCTTTCAGGTTTTCTGTATCCTCCTGAGTCCATTTCATCCACCCATCCTGAGTCAATTTTTGGTATAAAAACCTGGCCTTACTACTGTAATTCTCTATCCACTGTCTACAGTATCCTGTTAAACCTAAGATTTGTCTGATTTGTCTCTTGTTCCTGGGGGTTGGCAATGATAAAATAGCCTGCACCCTTTCCGGATCTATTCTTTTCTCACCTCGTCTGAGATAATGTCCTAAGTACTTTACCTCTTCCTCTACAAACTGTAGCTTAGCCTTCGAAACCTTTAGTCCTTTAAGCCCCAGGAAATTCAAAAGTTTTATACTTTCTCTTCGTACTCCCTCCTCATCTTTCCCTGCTAACAATAGATCGTCTACATATTGTATCAGGGTTATCCCTGGTTCGGTTTGGTAATCCTCCAAAATTTGTTCCAAAGCTTGTCCAAATAAATTAGGGGATTCTGTAAAGCCCTGGGGTAACACCGTCCATCTAAGCTGTTGTTTTCTCCCTGTCTCTGGGTCCTCCCATTCGAAGGCGAAATAATCCCTGCTTGCTTCATCTAGGGGGCAAGCCCAAAAGGCATCCTTCAGGTCGATTACACTGTACCAGTGGTTATCCGGGCTTAGTTTGCTCAATAATGTGTAAGGGTTAGCCACCACGGGGAACCTAGCTATCGTCCTCTTGTTTATTTCTCTCAGGTCATGTACTAAACGATAAGACCCGTTTGATTTCTTTACTGGTAAAATTGGGGTATTATAAGGGGAGATACAGGGTTCCAATAATCCTTGTTTGATTAGTCTATCAATTTCCGGTTTCAACCCTTTACTCCCTTCCAAAGACATCGGGTATTGTTTTATTCTTACCGGAATCTCCGGATTTCTAATGGTTACCTTGAAGGGGGTAATTTCTAATCTGCCGGCACTATCCGGATTATACCATACTTCAGGGTTGATTTTTCTCTCATCTTCTAATCTTAGGGGACACAACTTAATCTGAATCTCCTGTTCTACCACCTTGATTTGAATACCTAATTCTACAATCATATCTCTACCTAATAAGTTATAATCTGATTCTGGTACTAATAGAAAATTCCCAATACCCATCTTGGAGTCTGATTCTACTACTACCTCTTTTATAACTTTAACTTCGAACGGTTCCCCTTTTGCTCCCACTACTGTAACGGTTTCCCTAGATAACTTACACCCTTTAGGTAATGACTGGAGTGTGGACCTCTCAGCTCCAGTGTCAACCAGGAAGGTAACATCCTGGCCCTGGGGACCTACCTTCAACTTTACCAAGGGCTCCCTTTGATGTTTCTGGGTCCCCAAGAGATAGAGCCCCTGACCCCCCTAGTCCTCCTTAAACTCCTTCTCGTCCCGAATCCGCATCCGACATTCCCTCTTAAAGTGTCCTCTCCGTCCGCAGTAAAAGCACACCTTCAATTCCTGTTTATCCCGTGGGCTTCTCTGCCCACTTCGCCTCAATTCCCTTCTGTCCTGTTCGGGTCTCCTATCCGTTCCCTGGCTTTCACGTACTGCCGCCATCATTAGTCGGGCTTGTTTCTTATCTCGCTCTTCCTCTCTCCTCACATACACTCTCTGAGCTTCTCTTAGCAACTCGTCTAACCCTCTATCTTGCCAATCCTCCAATTTCTGTATTTTCCTCCTGATGTCCTCCCAGGATTTGGAAACGAAGTGTACCTTTAGCACTGCCTGTCCCATCTGTCCATCTGGATCCATTCCTGAATACAACTGAAAATTCTTCCTTAATCTTTCTAGCCATTCAGTGGGGGTCTCATCCTTTTTCTGTCTTTCGTTAAAGGCTTTATTAATATTCTGTCCTCTTGGGACAGACTCCCTGATTCCCTGCACAATTATTGTTCTGAGGTCTTGCATGTGCACTCTATGGGCCGGGTCCTGATGATCCCAATTAGGATTTTGTAATGGCCATTTTATATCTGCTGCCGGCCCCTGCGCGTGCTGCGCATCCCAGATGCGCATTCCCTCTCTTCTAATCATATTTTTTTCCTCTGCCGTGAACAGGATATTCAGTATGGATTGTAACTCCTCCCAGGTGTACATATTAGGTCCTAAGAATTGATCTACCCGCTCGGCCACTCCAAGCGGGTCCTCCAAGAGGTGTCCCATTTCTTTCTTAAATTCCCTAACATCTCCTGAGCTTAGGGGCACCGACACAAACCCTATACCGGCCTGGGGTCCCCCCATGGGCATTTCCCTTAAGGGATATAAGCCTTTCTTGGTTCGACTTCGAGTCATTGGCCCTGTATATTCGGGCCCGTCCGAATCCGAGTCTGTCCCTGCTGGTGCATTCGGAGGGGCCTCCGCTTCCTGTGCTTGGGGTGGGAGTACATAAGGAGGGGGTGGCACCAAAGTGTCTTCTGGTTTATTCCCCTTTTTCTTGCTCTTATTCCCTTTCGGTGTTTCAGAGAGTTTGAAGAGAAACACCTCGGGTCTCTCTACCCAAACTTTAGCATAATCACTCTCCTCCTGAGCACAGGGGGGTTCTCTACTATTTACCCAGATATTTAAGGTTTGCCTTACCCAATCTTCTGAAGAGCCAAATACGGGCCAAAACACCCTCTTGGAGATTTCTTTTCCTCCCCATACTTCCATGCAATAGTGAATCATTTTAGCCTTATCCTTGTCCCGTGTGCCTGGAAAATGTCGCCAGTTTTCTATCATAAATCCTAAAGGGCTTTCCCTAGGTATCGGAGGGAGTTTCACCTCGACAGGGGGCTTACTCTTCCCCTGTCCCATTCTTCCGGAGTGCCTTCTTTCACACAGTCAACTTTCGCTTCCCCGGGTTCGTGGCCCAAGCCCTCGCGGTCTGTGGGAAACGCACTACTACGGGTCCGCACTCACTTGGAAAGTCTGGCTGCCAGCTTTCCTCTCACACACCACACACTCGCCGCACTCCAGGATCCCAACCCCGCCCGGACGGATCCCGTAATACTTACGCGTCCCGCGTCTTCGTCCGGACTTTGTGCACAAATCTTTTAAGGGGTCTCCTTGGGCCCGCAACCTCCCTTTGCTTTCTCCTTTCCTCTTTTCGGGGTTCGTCGGTCGGGGCCGGGAGCGGGTCCCTCAGGTCCCGGGGCCTCCGAATCGGAGGGGCGCCCCCTCCGGTATTGAGAGACCCCTCCGACGGCCACCGATCCGAGTCACGGCACCAAGTTGTTATAAATGAGCACAATGGGCCAGTCGGGTCAATTATATAGCCAATTTAATAATACAGAAAAGAGAAAGCAAAATCGCAGCGCTGGGCGGTGGGGGAGTCCTTGCTCCACCAACTACCGCGCCGAAAACTGTTCCGTTCTCCCTTTTTGTACCCTCCCGCGCTCCCAGCCCCGTCGCATTTCCGGTGCTCCTCCGCGCATGTCCACCAGGTTGTTAGAGGGTCTCTTTCTGCCTCCTGGTGGTCGTTGAATAGGGCTTCTGGTACTTTTCCTCGGCGCCCCCCCCTCTGGGAACCTGGGCTGGGAATAACTTGTATTTTGATTAGCTCAGCAATGTTTTGTCTCATATATTATCGCATGGCAGTTGGCAGTTGCTTATTTACATTATATTTCCTCCTGCTTTTAGTGAACAACAAGGTCACATTCCCATCACAACCTTATGTTTTCTCCTGTTTTCAGTGAACAACAAGGTCACATTCCCATCACAACCTTATGTTTTCTCCTGTCTTCAGTGAACAAAAAGGTCATATTCCCATCACAGTTAGACCTAAGTATAGAAGAATGTACCAGAAAAGTGAGACTTCCTCAAGTAGAAGCACCAAAGAAAGTCACCACAGCACTAGCAGACACTCCACTACCTTCCACGTCATCGCGAATGTCAAGACTACGTCCATGTTTTCACTGCGAGCAAAAAGGGCATTTTGTAAGGGACTGTCCCTATCTAAGGAAGGCCCCACCCTGGTTCCACCAAGAAGGGGAAAAGAAAAGGAGCATCAAGAAAATGACCAACAAAAAAAGTTAGCACATGAGCACGATACTGCCCCATGCAAAGACATGAATAGGACAGAGCGCAGAGAAGACGGTTACAAACCAGACTGACAAAATACCACCCCGTCGCCATTGGAGGACCCAGCTGATGTAGCTGTAGCCTCCAACCGAAAGAAGAAAAAATAATTCCTATATTTCTTTTCTTTATTTTTTGGTGAAAGTTATTGTTAAATTTCTCCATGTGTTTTCTTTCTTTTATATTCAAGGTGACGTCCATACTGGACAACATGTGGAAACAACTGAACATCTTTACAGAATGGAGTTTCTCCGGATGGATGTGATCTGTCGTCAAAGACATTTGTTTAGTTGTGTTAATGTTGTGTCTAATTTCTGTTGTTATTAGCGTTTGTAGAAAACTGTTTGTTAAAAGTGTTGCCAACTCCAGCCGGGAACCTTCTCCCCCTCAGCGATGGTAGAAAGAATCCAAAGTTTAATTAGATACCATTGCCACTGCCATCATCCCCACAACAATATCATAAAAAGTAAACAAAAAAGGGGGAATTGGAGCAGTGGAGGTTTTGGGGTTTTTTGAGATTGTTTGGGGCTTCTTAGCAATGGGCTTTGGGTATGTTTGGTCTCTGACTGTCTGGTTGGGATGGCAGTTTGAAGATGTTTAGTCTATGTTTGCCTCTTGTCTAGCCTGTGGCACTTGGAGTAATTTCTCTCTGTCAGTCCCCAAAAATCCTGCCCCTGTGAAATACCAAGCTGTGTTTCATGTCAGGTACATAGAGGAAACGTGTGTATTTGTGTTTGTGATATGTGTGGAAATTGACAGTGTTTGTGATATGTGTGGAAATTGACAGTTACAATGACAAATTCTAATAAATAACTGGGGAAGTAAAGCATGGAAGAAGGCCTTTGAACCTATCCTTTGTTCGCAATTAACCTTTATAAGTCTTAAGTTGATTTAGGAGCATTTGAATTAAAGCTTTAAGGATGTTGCTGTTTGACAGGAACTTTCTGCTTGTAGCTAAGCCTTAAAGACTTTTCAATAATAACCATTTGAAGTATAATTTTAGAATATTGCTTGTAGTAAGGATCTTTGAAACTATACCTTTAGAATATATAAAAAGGAAACATGCTTATCTCGACGCCTTAACAAAACAGTGAAAAGCAGCTTGAGAAAGGATTGATAGTTTTGACCAAGGGAAGCTGGACATCATTGTTATGAGTTTTATAGTCCTTGCGATTAAAAGGTGGACCCACATCTGGAATCTGGACCTCACCAGCTGGGAGACTTCTTTCTTCTTTTGGGAGCCAGACCCCCACATCTGGGGATACTCCTTTCTGGGATACATCCTGAGAAAAACTAAATCACAATAGTGTATAGAATTGTGATGTAAAACTTGAGAATAGAAATTGCTGATGAGTAAAAATTTGAAATAGAAATTGCTGAGAAAGCCTATGAGTACCCCTATAAATACCTGGAAGCCTCAACTATCAGTATGCAGTTAGAGGGAAAATTTCCCCCACTGTACCCAGCGCTGTATTGCTTATACTTTACCATATTAATTAATAAATTGATTGCTGCTTGAATATTAGCCTAGTCAAGCTTCTCATTTATAACAGAGGCTCCTTGCCCAGGCTCTCTCTAGAACATGCCCAGGCCAATGCTGAGCACAGAAAACCCTTGTGAGCAGCCTCAGGGTGGCTGTGGGCAGGCTGGGGGCAAACAGCATGGCTGGTGCTCTGCAAGGGGAGATGGGAAGGAGCAGCAGAGAAGGGGCTGATACATCCCCACTGCGCTGGACAGCCCAGGGCAGCATCCCAGAATGTCCTCATGGAGCTGCCAACAACATCCCCCCTCTGCAGCCTGGAAGTGAGGAGAAAGAAAAGTCCCTCCCAGGGTAGAATTGTGGCTCTCGAGGTGTGGCAGCGTGAGGCTGGGCCATGGCCTGGCCCTGTGTGCCAGGAGTCGGCAGCGCTGGGTGCAGGGAGCCCAGGGAACGCACAGAAACGCTGGGTGAGAAATGCTGGGGCACAGCGAGATGGGCGAGTGCAGCCGGCCAGGGCACAGGAGCAGCACGCACAGGGGGCACAGCCTGCAGAACAGATGGCCAAGGGCTGGGCAGGGCTGGCAGGGCCACAGGCACCCAGGCCTTTGTCCCCTGGGCTCAAGCAGCGCCTCGGCAGCCCCCACAGAAGGAACTTTCCTTTGAGGGGCTGCACTTTGGTTCTCCCTTGCCCCTCCCGGAGGAGGCAGGTAGGGGTTGCAGTTTTATGGCTTTTGTCCTTCCGGCCCCTCACATCCCACTGCCCCACAAACAGCCCCAAGCCACTCATGAGGGACAGGCCCTGCTGGCCCAGGCCTGGGCTCAGGGCTTGGCCTTTCTGCCTACCCCAGCCAGCCCAGGCCTTGCTCAGCACTCCAGTTCCCTGTTGCTGTGCCCCAAGCTTGCTCGGCCGGTGTTGGTAACAGACTTGGGGCACCTCGATCCCCTTGGGCAGCACATGGGAGAAAACAACAAACTTCTCAGGAGGGTGGGGAACCAACTTTAAGTTGCAAACTTCAGAGGATGAGGTACTGGGAAATTTTAAAGCAACATGGAATTACAGTAAATCACTTCACAAATCACTGACTGCGCAAATTCTAACCCGGCCAGCTTGAAGTGACCCAGATTTCAAGTCAGGAGAAGAGAGAGAGGCATAGAGAGATCCACAGTCAGCCTCGGATCCAGCGCCATCTCAGCTGCTGTCAGCTCTGGGGCCATGGCACATGTCAGTGTCACCCCCGTGTCACAGCCTGAACTGCTCTGGTCCCTCTCCCAGGTGTGGTTTTCGGCGTGCCAAGGGCTTAGCAGCCACTTTGGGGCTGCACCAGAGCCTGCAGTGGCTGGGGTGGGGCAGTGACCACCCCACCTACGCAGAATTTGCCCTGGCCCCAAGCAGACACTGGAGATGTCTGGCGCTGTTCATCATTTCTCTGCTCTCCAGCAGTGAGGCAACAGACCGACTACAGCTCTGAGCTCGTGCCCAAAGCAACCACCCCTGGTAATGGGGCTCCATGGAGCTGCTCTCAAGAAACCTCCCAAGAGCTAGGGAGTGCCCCAAAACTGCTTCAGAAATGTGAGATACCCCAAAATCTCTTCAGGAAAGTGCACTATTCAAAAACTCACTCAGTAACAGGCATCCACTCCCTTCCTCATTCCCAAACTTTGGCTGTCTTATTCCAGACCCCACCCCACCTCCCCAGACCCAACCCCAACCCATCCCACCCCTGCTGGACATCAAGACCCACTTCCCAAGCCAAATTTCCCCCATTTCACACCTCCCTAACCCCATCCCACTCATCCTGCCCCACTCAATGCCCGTCTCACCCCTGATTTGTAGCACACTTTGCCTAATCCCCTTCCAACCCCATTCCACCCTGAGTGGCTGTGGAGTCGAGGAATTTTGGAGTGGGATTGAGTAGTTTTCAGTAGCATTGAGTGGTTTTGAGGTGACAGATCAAACCCTCTTGTCTCTTGGAGTGCCAAGAATGGGAGACAACTACACCAAATACCCCCAAAACCCCCAAATCCTCACAAGTATTTGCCTGAATCACAGATTCCTCTGAAACATTAGCAAAAAGTGAGGCTTTTGATGCCACAGATGAATTTGTTGATTTTCACTCCCGTTTTGTCTGGTTTAATGGGATGAAGATGAATCAAAAGAAAATTAGGGCCAAACCAAAAGGATAACCAGCCAGGTGTCTTCCCAAATCACATCACAGGGAATGTGGGTCACCAGGGCTCCAATGTGGGTCCCCACATGGGGGATGAAGCTGGGGCAGTGCACAAAGCTCGTCCTGCACTTGGGGCACTCGTAGGGCTTCCCTTACCAATGCCTCCGCTGGAGTTTAGTGAAGTTGGAACAGTCTAAGAAGCTCTTCCCACACTCAGGACACTTGTAGGGCCTCTCCTCAGTGTGGATTCCTTGGTGGGTGATGAGGGCACAGCTGCAGCTGAAGCCCTTCCCACATTCCCCACACTCATAGGACCATTCCCCAGTATGGATCATCTGGTGGTGGATCAGGGTTCTGCTCTTGCTGAAGCTCTTCCCACACTCCAAGCACTTGTAGGGCTTCTCCCCATGATGAAGCTGCTCATGGGCCACCAGCTCCAAGCTCTTCCTGAAGCTCTGTCCACCTTCCTGGCACAGGGTGGATCTTTTCTCCTCAGAGCACCATGGACGGGGTTTGCAGCCTCTCATTGTGCAGGATCTCCGGGGCTTTTCCACCCCGATGGATTCCTGTGCTGTGAAGTTGCTCAAAACGGCCTCTTCCACGAGGCTCTGCCACGGGGATTTGTCCTCCCTGCTCTCCATCCTCAGCTCCTTGTCTGGGGGAGGAAGGACAAGGAGAAGATGGGATTTGCCTCCATGCCACAGGGAAGGGGAAGGACGGCTGTGTTGCAGCCGAGGGCCATGATGGGCTGGGAGATGGAGCAGGAGAGAGGGGGGAAAAAGGGCACTGACTTCCTCCTCACCTGCCTGGGTATCCTGAGGCATCTTCTTCCTTGCAGCCTCCTCCTCCATCCAGCCAAGGTCTGGGAATGGGAAATATGGATTTGGGGATAAACAAGGTGTGAACGCCTTGGGCTGGGCATTCCTCCTGCCCAAGTTCATCTCCAGAAGTCACCTTATGTCCATGAAAGCCTCCAAAACTCAAGAGTGATTCAAAAATCCTCCAGGAGTGTCCCATTTCCATTCTCATCCCTCTGGGGTTCTGGTGGCCCACTGTCTCAAGGCTGCTGGGGATCCCCTGGGTCATGGGCATCCCCCCTCTCCAGGGTCCTGATTAGGGATGATGGGGGGTTTTGGGGTACCAGGGTCTCCTCTCCAGCCTCCCCCCCAGTCCAGGCACTTGGGGCTTCCTCCTCCCCCCTGTCCTGGTTTAGGCCAAATTTGGGAGAAAACCTCCAAAGGAATTTCCTCTAGAAAGCAGCTTCAAGAAGCCCCTCCCCATACCAGTTAGGGAAAATATTTCCTTGCAGAAAAGAGGCAAAAAAAAAATGTTTATTTAACAGGCAAAGCATTCACCAGCACACAAAAAAGGAACAATATTAAACAATAAAACCTCTTGTTGATGCAAAAGAGATGACACACTCAGAAAGTCCCTCTGTAGGCTGTAGCTCAGCTCACTCAGTCTCCTATCAGTCCCTCTGGTGCAGGAAATGAGACGGCCTGGGCTCGGCCTGGTGGGCCACAGGTGCGAGCTACCAGGGATCTCTGAATGTTCAGTCCAGAGCAGGTTTAAACAGCTCCAAAGAAAAACCACCAACCCTCTGGAGTCGATTCGCTGTGGGTTTTCAATTTTTCCAGCTCCATTCTGTCCTCTGGTGGGGATATGCCCTGGGGATATGCCTTTGCTTTCTCCACCTCCATTACGGCCTTTGGTGGCGACATGCCCCGGGATTTCCCTTTTTCCGGCTCCATTCTGGTCTGTGTTGGCCATCCATTCCAAGTTTTCCCTTTTTCCGGCTCCATTGCACCTGCCGGTGGCGATCCAGCCTGGGTTTTCTGATTTGCCAGCTCCATTCCAACCTCCAGTGGGGATCTGGTGCAGGTTTTCTCTTTGCCAGCTCCATTCTGCCCTCTGGTGGATATCCGGCCCAGGTCTGCCGGTTTTCTGGCTCCATTCTGGCCTCCAGAGGCGATCCAGCCAGGGTTTTTCCTTTTTCCAGCTCCACTGCACCCTCTGGTGGTGATCCGGCTAGAGTTTTCACAATTTTCCTGCTCCAGTCCGCCTTCTGGTGGTGATCCTGCATGGGTTTTCTGTTTTGCCAGCTCCATTCCTGTCAAATGTGGGGATCTGGCCTGGCTTTCCCCTTTTGCTGGCTCCATTCAGGCCTCTGTGGTGATCAGAACTGCGTTATCTCTTTATCTGGCTCCATTCTGCCCTCCGGAGATGATCTCCTGTGGGTTTTCCCTTTTGCCAACTGCATTCTGCCCTCCAGAGGCAGTACGGACCATGTTATCCATTTATCCGGCTCCATTCCAGCCTCCGGAGGTGATCTGGTGCAGGACTTCCCTTTTACTGGCTCCATTCAGGACTCCGAAGGTGATTCGCTGCAGGTTTTCCATTTTTCCAGCTCCATTCTGCCCTCTGGCAGCACATCAGTGCGGGTTATCCCTTTTTCCTGTTCCATTTCGCCCTCCAGTGGTGATTCAGTGTGATTTTCCCTTTTTCTGGCTCCATTCTGCCATCCAGTGGCAATACGCCCCGAGTTTGCCCTTTTTCCAGCTCCATTCTGCCCTCCGTTGGCCATCCATCCCAGGTTTTCCCTTTTGCCGTCTCCATTCTGCCCTCCGGAGGGAATCCAGCTTGGGTTTTCCCTTTTGCCAGCTCCATTCCACCCTCTGGAGGTGATTCGCTATGTTTTTTTCCCTTTTGCTGGCTCCATTCTGCCATCCAGTGGCAATATGCCCCAGGTTTTCCCTTTTGCCAACTCCATTCAGACCTCCAGAGGCGATCCGGCCCAGGTTTTCCAATTTGCAGGCTCCATTCAGCACTTTGGTGGCAATATGCCCCGGGATTTCGCTTTTTCCGGCTCCATTCTGCACTCGGTTGGCTGTCCATCCTGGGTATTCCCTTTTGCCAACTCCGTTCTGCTTTCAGGGAACATTCTGGCCGGGATTTTCTGTTTTACAGAATCACAGAATCACAGAATTTCTAGGTTGGAAGGGACCTTTAAGATCATCGAGTCCAACCCATGTTCTAACACCTCAACTAGGTCATGGCACCAAGTGCCACATCCAGTCTTTTTTTAAACACATCCAGGGATGGTGACTCCACCACCTCCCTGGGCAGATGACTCCAGTATTTGACCACTCTTTCTGTAAAAAACTTCCTCCTTAAGTCTAGCCTGTATCTCCCTTGGTGCAGCTTGAGACTGTGTCCTCTTGTTCTGTCTGTTGTTGCCCGGAGAAAGAGACCAACCCCCAGCTCACCACAGCCACCCTTCAGGAAGTTGAAGAGAGTGATATGCCCTGGGATTTCCATTTTTCCAGCTCCATTATTCCCTCCGCAGGTAATCTGGTGCAGGTTTTCTCCTTTTCTGGCTCCATTCCAGACTCTGGAGATTATTCGGTGCGGGTTTTCCCTTTTGCTGTCTCCTTTCCGCCATCCAGTGGCGATGTGGCCTGGGTTTTCCCTTTTGCTGGTTCCATTCAGGATTCCAGAGGCCATCTGGCCCAGATTTTCCCTTTTGCCAGCCTCATTCTGCCCTCCACTGGGGATCCAACCCTGATTCTCCATTTTGCTGGCTCCATTCTGCCCTCCAGAGGTGATCCGGCCCGGGTTTCCCCCTTTGCCAGCTTCATTCTGCTCTCCAGTGGCAATCCAGCTCTGGTTTTCCTTTTTTGGGCTCCATGCCAGCCTCTAGTCAGCATCTGGTCCGGGTTTTCCCTTTTGCGCTCTCCGTTCCGCCCTCAGGTGGTGATCCAGCTTTCCAATTTGTCAACTCCATTCTGCTCTCCTGTGGGGATCTGTCCCAGGTTTTCTGTTTTGACAGCTCCATTCCGCACTCCGAAGGCAATACTTCCAGGGCTATCCCTTTTCCCAGCTCCATTACGCCCTCCGGAGTCGATCCAGTGCAGGTTTTCCCTTTTGCTGGCTCCATTCCAGCCTCTGGAAATGATTCAGTGTGGGTTTTCCAATTTTCCAGCTCCATTCCGCCTTTCGGCTGCAGTTCGGTGCAGGTTATCCCTTTTCCCAGCTCCATTCTGCCCTCGAATGGCAATCCAGTGCAAGTTTTCCCCTTTGCTGGCTCCCTTTTGCCGGCTCCCTTTTGCCATCTGGTGGCAATACGGCCAAGGTTTTCCCTTTTGCCGGCTCCACTCAGGACTCCAGAGGCAATCCGGCCTGGGTGTTCCCTTTTGCCAGCTCCATTCAGTCCTTTGGTGCTGATATTGCTGATATGCCCCAGGATTTCCCTTTTTCCAGCTCCATTCTACCCTCCGTTGGCCATCCATCCCTGGTTTTCCCTTTTGCCTTCTCCATTCTGGCCTCTGGAGGCAATTAACTGCAGATTTTCCCTTTTTCTGGCTCCATCCCACCCTCTGGTGGCAATTCGGTGAGGGTTTTCCCTTTCGCTGGCTCCATTCCAGCCTCCAGTCACCATGTGGCCAGGCTTTTCTGTTTTGCTGGCTCAATTCTGCACTCCAGTGCAGAAATCCTGCCCCGATTTTCCCATTTTGCTGGCTTCATTCCACCCTCTGGAGGCAATCCAGTGCAGGTTTTCCCTTTTGCTGGCTCCATTATGCCCTTTGATGGTGATATGCCCTGGGTTTTCCCTATTTTACGCCTCCATTACGGCCTTAGGTGGTGATATGCCCCAGATTTCCCTTTTTCCGGCTCCATTTCAGCCTCCATTGGCCATCCATCTAGTGCTGATTTTCCCTTTTGCTCACTCCGTTCCATCCACTGGAGGCAATGCACAGCAGGTTTTCCCTTCTTCCAGCTCCATTCCACCCTCTGGTGGATATGTGGCCTGGGTTTGCCCTTTTGCTGGCTGCATTCCGTCCTACGGTTAGGATACGGCCAGGGTTTTCCCTTTTGCCAAGTCCATTCCACCCTCCAGTAACGATCCAGCCTTGGTTTTCAATTTGCCGGCTCCATTGTGCCCGCATATGGTGATGCAGCTGGGGCTTTCCCTTTTGCTGGTTCCATTCTGCCGTCCGTTCGCGATGTGGCCCAGGTTTTCCCTTTTGCTGGCTCCATTCCGCCCTCTGGTAACGATCCAGCCCCGGTTTTCCTTTTCACCTGCTTCATTTTGCCCTGCGGTGGCATTCCGGCCTGGTTTTTCCCATTTTGCCCACTTCATTCCACCCTCAGTGATCCGGACCAGGTTTTCCTTTTTTGCCAGCTCCATTCCGCTCTTGGGTGGCAATTCTGCCCAGGTTTTCCCTTTTGCCAGCTCCATTCTGCCCTCCTGTGGCAATTCTGCTTGGCTTTTTTGATTTGCCAGCTCCATTCCGCTCTTGGGTGGCAATTCTGCCCAGGTTTTCCCTTTTGCCAGCTCCATTCTGCCCTCCTGTGGCAATTCTGCTTGGCTTTTTTGATTTGCCAGCTCCATTCTGCTCTCTGTGGGAATCTGGCCTGGGTTTGCCCTTTTGATGGCTCCATTCCGCTCTCTGTTGGCGATCAGGACCTGGTTATCCCTTTTTCTGGCTCCATTCTGGCCTCTGGAGGTGATCTGGTGCAGATTTTCCCTTTTGCCAATTCCATTCTGGCCTCCGGAGGTGATCTGGTCCGGGTTGTCCCTTTTCCTGGCTCTATTCCACCCTCCAGTGGCGATATGCCTTAGGTTTTCCTTTTTGCTGGATACACTCCACCCTCCAGAGGTGATCCGGTGCAGGTTTTCCTTTTTTCCTGGCTCCATTCCACCCACCCCGGAGGTGATCTGGTGCAAGTTATCCCTTTTTCGAGCTCCATTACACCCTCCGGCGGGGATTCAGTGTGGGTTTTCCCTTTTGCTGGCTCCATTCTGCCTCCAGTGGCAATCCAGCTTAGGTATCCTCTTTCTCTGGCTCCATTTCACCCTCAGGGAGCATTTTTGCCCAGATTTTGCCTTTTGTAGTTTCCATTCCATAATCAGGGTGGAATCTGGACTGGGTTTTCCCTTTTTGCTGGCTCCATTCCATCCTTCAGTGGGCATCCTGCACGTGTTTTCCAATTTGCTGGACCCATTCCACCCGCCGGTTGTGATCCGGCCCTGGTTTAACTTTTTTATCCTGATCCATTCCGCCCTGCAGTGGCGATGCAGACCGGGTTTGCTGGCTCCATTCCACCTTCCGTTGGCATTCTGGCCTAGTTTTCCCTTGTGACAGCTTCATTCCACCATCCAGTGGTGATCTGGTGCAGGTTTTCCTTTTGCCGGCTCCATTCCGCCCTCCAGTGGTGATTCTGACTGGGTTTTCCCTTTTTGCCGTCTTAATTCTGCCCTCTGGGGTCCATCCTGCCCTGGTTTTCACTTTTTCCAGCTCCATTGCACCCTCCAGTGGGGATCCGGCCCCAGTTTTCCTTTTCACCTGCTCCAATTCACCCTACGGTGGTGTTCCTGCCAGGTTTTTCTTATTTTACCCACTCCATTACAGCCTCCAGTGGTGAGCTGGCCCGTTTTTGCCCTTTTGCCAACTAACTTCTGCCTTCTGGTGGCGATGAGGAGAGGGTTTTCCCTTTTGCTGGATCCATTCCGGCCTCTGGAGGGTAACCGTCATGGGTTTGCCCTTTGGCTGGCTCAATTCTGCCCTCTGGTGGCCATCCTACCTTGGTTTTCCATTTAGCCTACTCCATTTATTTTTCATTTGTAAAATGGCCGCCATTTGAGGCCACTCACGTCGCTGACCTTGTTTTGCCGAGTCTGTAATTTATACACTTCGCTGGATTTCTCCAAAACTAAAGCTGCCAGCAACGAGGAGCCTGCAAGAACTTAGAGCCCCAAACGCCACCTTTCGTCTGATACCCAGACCCTGGGCAAATGACTTCTTTTTTCCATGGAAAGTGGCCTCCATTTGCAGCCACTTGCCCCGGCCGAACACGGCCATCCAAGCTAGAAATTTGCAAATTTTGCTGGAATTCTCCAAATCTAAAGCTGCCAGAAACTAGGACCCTGCAAGTCCTCAGAGCTCCAAACACCATGTTGCAGTGTGTTTCCATGGTTTGCCTCAGATTCCCCCCTTTCTGCCTGACGTTTCCCTCCCCATGTGGTGTGTCAATCACCTCTCCTTTCCCCCTCCCTGACCTCTCCAAATACTGTCTATCAACCCTGAAATTCCAGGGGAGCTTTGAGTGATAGGCAGGTTCAAAGGATGCTCCCCACCCCCTGGGGGGCCATTGGCCCATCCAGGTGTTCCTCTCACCTGAGATCCCCTCCCCCCGTACCAGGTTGGTGGTCCCTGTTTTCCCACCCCTCCCCCTCACCCATGGGTTAAAAGGGCAAGCATACCATGTGCTTGGGGAGTTCTCATGGAGCTGTTACTGGATTCAGAGGCCATGCAGCCCAGAATAAAAACTCTGGATTAAACCCTCCATGAGGACCGTCTCCTTCTTCACCATCATCTTAAAAGGTTTCTCCAGGATAGGGAAGCCTGAGGAGTGATCCTCTTCTCCCTACAAGCCCCAGCTGTAAGCAATGGAGATCGGGACATGCACGGACTTGTCCCCATGTGCTCAGCAGCAACTCATCGCTAGCCAGAGCACCTGTGATGTGTAGACACCACAGATGCCACTACTTGGCTCAGCAGCTGGGACCAGACAAGCCAAGGCTTCAGTAATATTGGTAAAAACCAACACACCACCTTTTAAATGATACCCAGACCCTGCGGAAATAATTTCTTTTTTGTTGTGGTCATGGAAAATGGCCTCTGTTTGCAGCCACTCAACAGGGAAGAACGTCGCCTACCAAGCTAGAAATTTCAAAATTTTGCTGGATTTCTCCAAAACTAAACCTGCCAGAAACAAGGACCCTGCAAGTCCTCAGAGCCCGAAAAGCCACCTTTCATCTGATGCCCAGACGCCGGGGAAATCCCTTGGAGAATGGCCGCCATTTGCAGCCACTCGCCCTGGCCAATCGTGGCCTGCCAAGCTAGACATTTCGAAATTTGGCTGGATTTCTCCAAAACTAAAGCTGCCTGAAACTAGAGCCCTGCAGGTCCGTAGATCCTCAATCGCCAGCTTTCATCTCATACCCAGACCCTGGGGAAATTACTTCTCTTTCCCTTGGAAAATGGCAGCTGTTTGTGGCCACTCACCCCAGCTGACCATGGCATGCCAAGCTAGAAATTTGCAAACATTGCTGGATTTCTCCAAAACCAAAGCTGCTGGCAATGAGGACCCTGCAAGTCCTTAGAGCCCTAAAAGCCGCCTTTCATCTGATACCCACAACCCATTGATGATGAAAATTGGAAAGGTCCCTTTGCCAATGGGACCTGGGCTTTAAAAGGGCATTACTGGATTTGCAGCTGATATGCGCACCACAGGTTACCCCCGAACTGGTAAGGGATATGTTATGTAGGCTATATTAGACCATTGTTCTTTCTACTACTACAAGTTCAGGGAACTCAGTTAGGAATCAAGGTATACAATGATCTAATTAGAGAAAAGCCGTCAATTGATCTGTCCCTGGTTGGAGGGAGCACCCAAAAATGGGGTGAAGATGAATGGCCACCTGAACATATACAACACTATGGACCAGCCACATGGAATCCTAATGAATTAATATCAGGTGCCAGAGAACCCATTTGTAATTTAAATTGGATAATTAGGTTACAAGACGTCTTTGAAGTAATAATGAACCAGACAGGTGCAGCCCTTGACCTCCTTGCTGACCAATCTACTCAGATGAGAAATGTAATATTACAACATTGGAGGGTATTAGACTGTTTATTAGCAAAAGAAAGGAGAGTGTGTGGCAAATTGAATGACTCAAACTGTTGTTTGCAAATAGATGACAATGGAAAGGTGGTGAAAGAATTTACAGAAGGAACATGAAAGTTAGCTCAAGTACTGGTCCAAATATGGAAAGGATGGGAATGGGAAGGGGACATGTTTTTGTGGTTACCTAGTGGACTATAGGTTAAACAACTGGGTTTTTTCCTCATATGTGCTGTAGCAACTCTGATCTTTTTACCATGCATGATCCCTTGCTTAATACAACTTACTCAACATGTGGTCAAATGGATTCAGGTAATAGACATGCCTACTGATCCAGAGATGGCTACAAAAGGAAAGAAATTGATGTCTCTGCAAATAATTGCAAAACCAAAAAAAAAAAACCAGAAACAGAAAATTAAGTCAATGAAAACTAAAGTTTGTAAAGACAATTATAAAAAAAATAAAAGAGGAGGGATTGAGAGGAATAGTGGATTTGTCTTTACAAACTAGCTGTGGGTCTGCTGGTAGATAAAACTAGCACTAGGAGATAAAAGAAACAACAGGAAGGATTCCATTGATTGATGAATGGAAAAAGATATTTGCTTTTACAAATAAACTTTAGGTTTGCTGATAAATGAAATTAGACATTGAAAGATGAAAGAAACAATGGGGAAGAAAAACTCCTAAATTCCATAAGAATTAAAAATTAAAAGGCAGGGTTATACATTAGAGGGGAATCTTTGGTATCAGGCTTATTGGGAAGTCTGTACCTCTCAAGTACCTAAGCCAATGGGGAAAGAGAGAAGGGAGAAACAGTTGGGAAATTAGGATGAAAAGGCGGAGTTTATTAACCCCTCCTCCAAAAATTTTGAGAGATCCCAGGGGAATACCCCACGGTCTCTCCCTTTATTCAAATAAAGTCACAAAGGATGCCTCTGTCTCCTTTTTGGACAAAAACCTCTGGTGTTTGTGGATTTTCCTAACAAAGGGATGAGTGAAGAAATACGTAATGGCAAAAGATCTCGGGAGGCTCATAGTACATTTTATTTTATTTACTTTTACAAGAAGCAATTGTATGGTGCTACTGACACTTGAGTCTCCTCACCGTTTGGAAAACAAAGCAAAAATTGCAGTGTCATTTATTCAATCCATGATTAAAAATGCATTAAAAGACCCCTTGAAGCTTTCTTTACTGGTCCTCCAACACAGATTGCTGCTTCAAAAGGTAACCTGCAGCCTTTGGACTTCACAAAACTAGAGATAAAAACTTTTGCACAGTTTCATGTACTTATAAATGCCAGCTGCCAAGGAGCATAACCATTCAAGGGGCAAAAAATTGTAGGGCTGGGCAGCTTCAGGTGCTGAAACTGTAAGTGGTTGAAGTCATGCCATATTAAAGTGACAGAGCAAATCAGTTGACATGGGACTTTCAGCTGGACACCTCTGGGAATAGAAGCTTGACAGCAATGACACAGTGATCTTTCCAGTTGTAGTACAGAAAGAGAAAAAGGACACCTTCTATGGTTAAGATGTTTGACATGAGAAAACAGCAAGGAATGTACCACAAAATACTAAATCACTCTTTTCTAGTGAGGATATTGCAGCTGTTCTTTGTCTGTGCATTTACTTTTCAGAGAAAATAGCAGGAGGTTTTAATTATTTTTTTCTTTTTTTTGTTTTGTCTGCCTCCCTCTGTCCATCTACAATTAATAATTTTGCCTTTATTTTCTGGCTTCTTTTTCTTTACTTATAGGAAGTTGTATGAGGTCATTCAACATGGTCATAAACATTCTCATACTGTGGGGATAAGTTTAAGGTACATCTAAAGGGATAGAACAAACCCACAAAAATGGATGTTTGTATGGTCTGCTGTGAAAACATAAGGGCACAAGTCATCTTTGACCTATGTTATGCTATAGTGATTTAACTTTTAGTCTATTAATTAATACTGTAACTGTCTGGCCTTTAGTACATAGCCTTTGAAATCAAGTCCAATATTTTAGCTAATATTGGTTTTTTATTTCTTTCTTTAAGTCCTCATTTTCATGCAGTTTCACAGCCTAAGATGGTATGCCTGAAATGAATCCGAGACAGAGTAAGCTTTTTAATGGAGTAGATGTCATAAACACAGGCCAATTCACTTTTTTACATAACATATAATTAATGTTTGAGTTACTCTTTGCTTAAGATACTTAGCTCATGGTTGCTCAGAATTTTACTGTCATGATTGTCATATAAACTTTTCAAGGAAAGCTCTGAATAGCAAAGTTTATACAAAAATAGTAATTTATCTCTAGTATTTGTGTAAAGCAGGTTAAGGGTTTTGCTGTCATCAGTGTTGCTTAACTTTTTATGTTGTATTCTTCCACATTGTGCTTAAGTGTTATTAATCTGCTTCAGCATTGTCATGTGGAAGAGAATACTTTTCTTTTTGAAAGCTCATGTAATCTGGCCTCCTTACAGCAAATAATTAATTTATTTTTGAGTGCCCAGCTAGAATATTTTACGCATATTCCAACCTTTTAAAGTAGTAACAAAAGCACTTAAAAAAACTTTACTTTTTTAAGCATACAAAATGCTTGCCTCCTCTGCAGCTGGCAACTATAAAATGAACAACATGTCTGCCATGTTGTAATGTACACCATATTTAGTCAAGTCATTCAAAACAAATAAAAATATTCAATTCAATTTAAAAATATTTTCAATTGCTTTATGAATATAGAAAGCATACACTCGCCTTATGCATTTAATGCAGATTTAATCATCATGAAAGCAAACCCAATTTTCATGGTCAGATAGCACTGTTTTCCATGGTTTTCCACAATTGTTCTTGGCACAGTTTTCTACTTGCATGACTTTTGAGAAATTATAAAGTACTTGTAAGGTACTGTAGTAAGTAGAAAAGGAGGAAAAGTTGTGCCCTATTTCTGAATTCCTTTGTTTTGCTTTTCCTGTTACTTCCTCTTGTTCTTTTCCATGTCACTTTTCAAGATACTGTGTGATTTATATTTATTTTTGCAGTTTACTAAACTATGGGGTTTTGTCTGTATTTCTTATAAACTAAAAAAATCCCAAAACATAAATATCCATATTTTAATTATTTGCTAGCTACATATAAAGTCTTCCTGTTGCTATAAAATGCTTTTATTTGATTTGCATTTTTATCACCACTCAAATTAATAGGGAACAGTTCCTATATTCACTGCTTTTGTACTGGATTCAGTTCTGCAATGGTGTACCAGATTCAGTGGGCTAATGTGGAGGCCCTGGGGGGCATCCCCTAAGTTAGGGAGACACAAGAATCTTCCCTCAAAGCTGTTTGACCCCGTTAGCTCCTTCCTTTGCTCCTATGTCCCTGAGCAACTCCCTCCTTATTCCCTGATAGGCCCTAATCTTGGTACTGCCCCGAGACCAGGCAGACCCCGGGGTTCTCCTGGGGAGAGACAAAGCTGGAACCTGAATGTGTGTGTGCCTTGGACCTGAACATCTCGCTGTGCGGCTGAATTAAACATCTGTGGATATTATGCAAAGGCCCTTTTTGCTTCTTTACCCTGGACTTTATTAGCAGCAATTCAGGCTGCAACAAATAGCATCCCAAAGGCTAACGGTGCAAAAAACTTCAGCTGAAAGAAAGGATCTGCATATAAATTGACTAAGACACATGGTACCAGGGTCCCGTAAAGGTTCAAAAGGTTTCTACCCTTCTGGCAGTCTGACTTCACTATACAACTTAATGAGGTATTTGGCTAGCATTTACTTGACAGAAGATAGCAGCAAAATGTACATCATCCCCTCTGTTGTTTATCATTATCTAAACAAATTTATTCTTGCTGTGTTGTATAAAATAACCTTGTGGAGCCAAGACTATAAAAACGCAACTTTGTTCTGATTCATTAAAACCAAATCTATCTGTGGACAGTGTTGCCCTGTGTGATGCTGTGAACTCATAGCTGTATAGAGTCACTAGTTTCAGTGAGCGGTCTGTAGAACTGCATTTTTGGTGGGCTTTAGTTGTGTGTCTGTAACATGAGGAGTTACCTGGGGCCTTGAGCCCTGAGAGTACCGTGGACCCAGACACCCATTGTGCAGCTCTTTGACCAGCAGTGGCACACTGTGGCATGACGGATTAGTGGCAGAGTTTCTGTGGAAAAAAGGTTTTCTGCCCCTGTGAAGAACGAGACTTCCATTTTCCTGCGCAGAGCCCTTCCAGATGTTACAATGGTACCTTGAATTAATCAAGTGCTATTTCCATAATGGTGAGTGAACTTGGATTATTAAGCTTCTCGTGTTTCACCTGTTTCCTGTTTCAGTAAACAGCAAAACATCCAATGACTGTAATCAGAAGGAGATTAAGCTGCTACTGTATTTCACTTATGCATAATAAAATAGCAGCTCTTACAAATATTCACAATGGCAATTTCAGGTACTGAAACTCTGCTCTGATCAGGGCAATTCTGAAGTAGACTTTAGCTGTTTTCTATGTTTCTTAGTGGGTGAACTGAAGCACTTGTAGTTTTCAAGGCAATGCATTTCACAGTGTTATGAATAAGGTGGTAATTTGTGCTGGAAATGTAAGATTATTAATGTAATATAAAATAAAGCTTTAAGATCACGCCAGCAAAGGGGAGAGGGAGATTGCCACACAGGACAACTCGCAGCCGAGGAGGAGGTGCATCATTAACATACGAAGAAAACCTAGCCTGCACAGGAGATGGGCACTCCCCAAAGGCATGAACGAGAAAACGCCCAGCGATGATGGCCCATGTAGATGTCCACCTCACATGGACAGGACCATCAAGGACATATATCTGAATGAAGGATTCTGGGAACTGGAGACAGATACGCATTAATTCCCGGACAAGGCTTTGTCCAGCACAGGACAGAGAATAGACACTGCATGAATATGAAGGACTCCAGGAGGGGACAAAGGGACTCCACCGTGAGCAAGAAAAAGAGTATAAAAATCTAACTCTGCCAGGCCTCTGTGGTGAACAGGGGGATTCGGTGCAATAGAGGCCAGATCATAGTTCACACCCTCCGATCCTGGGGTCGGCGCTACTTTTTGATTGTTGGTGGTCAGGACTGTATATTGGTCGCGAATAAATTTCATTTTTATTTTTGATCTAATTGGCTGGATCAATTTTTACCTATAACAACAGTATCCTCAAAAAGGCTGATCAAAGAAAAGGTGAAAAATCTGGGGTGAAGGGGGGAAGAATCCTCGTCCTGGTTTATGGACAGATTCAGCCAGATGATCCACAATCCTTAATATAATTAGGTAATTAGGTATCAGTATAGTCTTTCATTCTTGCAGATCCCAAAAAGCTTAAAATATCTAGCAGCTGCTTCCCACAGTCAAAAGCCAGTCCTGGCTTTCACCTTCCTCTTGCAGCCTACAAACTCTGCCAAACGTACCAGTATTTCTCACTTTCCTTCTCAGCTACATGGAAAAGCACATCCTGTCAGTGTCGCCAAGTCCTTAGTGAAACCGAACAACAGTTCACCTTCAAGCAGCTCAGTGTGCCAGGACAGAAAGCTTTCACTGACCTGCTAACTTGCCTTTTCCTTGCAGCCTTTCATTTTCAGAGCATGCACTGAAGCTATGCACTTTGCTTCTCAGCTGAGTGCATTGTCATATTGCTGTAGTTCCATGCATCCATCTCCTTCTTGCTCAGACAAACTGCTTCTGTCAGAACACGCCAATGCTATGTGCTTTCCTGATCACCGTCCGCATTCTGTGCAGTCCGCGTCCTGCTTGCATTGTGATCTAAACCAAAATGTTTCTGGCTACATCTCATGCATATCTGTGAGGAAAAGGTTGCTACCACCTTGCCACTTACTTTTGAAAATGTCCGTTCGCTCTGCAATCAAGGGACAGCTTTCTTTGCTTTACATTTTGCAAACTTCACACATAAGCACACACTGGAGCTATCCACTTTCTTTCTTTCTTTCTCAGATAAACTCACCCATCCCCCACCTTGACTTCTCTACCAAGAGAAAAGTTCTCTTGGCCTTGTCACATATGGACTTTCCCTCCTATGACACCCATTGTGTTGTCTACCCCTCCTCTACATTGCCTTGCCCTTCCTACCCAACCTTGCATTTCCTTGTCATTTCCTGACCATTCCTGACCCATCCTTGAATGTACACATCACTTGCCTTGGCAAACCAACAGTTTCCTTGCCTTGCCCTGCTAACCCTCCATAGACTTGCATTCTCTTGCATGCCCATGCCCCACCCTTAACTGCTTTCCTCCAGTGCCTTGCCTTGCCTAGCCCCTCCTGTTTCTGCCTGGCCTACCCATCATGGGGCTTACCTTCCATGTATGCCCAGCCTTGTCTCTAACTTCTGAGCCACCTCTTGCCTAGTACTCTATTTGCTTTCCCCTCATGGCTCTGGCTTTGCCAGTCTCTCTCTTGACTTGCCTACAATTGCCTACATGTGGTTCACATTGCCTTGCCTACATTGGAAGGCAAGTTAAAGACTGGCAGGCAAGGCAAAGCAAAGCCAGGAGGTTGTAAATGGGGCCAGGCAAAGCAAGGCAGATATAGGCAAGGCAAGCACAGCAAGTTTAGGCCAGGAAAAAACTAGGCGTGGTACTGAAGGCAAGGCAAGGCCAAGTGACTCAGAGGGCCTTTCCTTGGGAAGCAAAGGACATAGTGCAGCAGTTTGGAAAAACAGAAACCAATGCTTCTTCTATCAGGATCCATCTATCGCGCACACACTTCGGTATTTATATGTTTCTACTAGGGAAAGTTTTGGAAAGGCGAAGAAAAGACAAAACAGCCACACCACCAAGCACTCTTTAGAGCACGTTACTGCCCTTATCACTCCTTCACTCAAACATGCCACCTCCCAGCATTCCTGATGCTAAAAGAGGACATTCACACATGGTATTTATGGCTGGAGCCAATCCTTTGGTATGCACCATTCCCAGAGAACTGAGAGACTTTTTCAAAGTTGAGATTAACTAGACCGTCTGCTGCTTCTACACAGACTTCACAGGAAGGTCAGTACTCCCCAAGAAGGCCCCTGCCTCTTCACATTGTACAAGTGCTGCTGGAGCAGATGTTAAGGTATCAAGGGGAGGAATAGTCCAGCAAGACATTCCTGTCCTGGCCCTGTCTGTGTAGGGCAATCGGATGTGTTCAGTACTGGATGTAGTGTGCAACTTTTGCTTGCTAAGTTCCTGAAAGAGAATGGCAGTGCTTTCTCATGGAAAGGAAAGCATGTAGCCCGAGTGTTGGAGGTGCAGATAAGAAGCAGCCTTGTGGAGGTCAAGGGCAGCAGCAACTTTCTGTCCTGGCATGCGGGGATTGGCAGACACAAACGCTGCATATGCCAGCAAAGCAACGCCAGCTTATTACACCAGTTTTACCAGTATATAAAAGTCAATATGTTCATACAAAATTTTCCACTCGCCCCGCTTTGCCCCACTCCCTTTTAGACACAGAGTCTTCTTGATTATCTTTGTTAGGCTAATAATGTCATTGTTATTTCATTCGCCAGCCAAGTCCTTGTTACCTTTTCCCTCGTCAGAGCAGTCAGCATCACCAGACATGATTGTCTTCACTTCTGTTCTTGCCTTGAGTTTTTCTGTCCCTCAGCTTTCACTGTACCAGGGCCAGAAGGTTGGCAGCAACACCTGATTCAGCTTCTGAAGCTGTCTGATCTCCCACACTGGCGTATCTGGTTTGGAAGCACTGTCTTAATTTGTACAATTATGGCGTTAGTACCCATCTTTGGAAGGTGGTCTGCTGAAAAATTCAGTTTGGCATGTGGCTTCCGCTTCTCAGAGGTGGTCTTCTTGAAAGTCTGATAGCATACATCTTTTGGACAAGGTAAGCAGCTACGCTGAGTCTTGCGTGCAGCTTATCTAGTGCCCCAGGCAGGTAATGTCCAGTAACAGTGTTCTGGCACCCTTGTGTGAGATCAGTCCTTGGAATTTTTGTATTTTGGAGGAGGGGATGTCATTTCCTTTGAGATGGGCTTCTCATTCCTCTCTTTGCCAGAGAAAACAAGTTTGGATGTGCACTTTGCATGGTGAATGTAAAGGCTTTTCCCAAAAGGCACTTCTCTTGGGTTAGAGCTGTTGAACAGTCAGTGGCGATACAGATGCCAAATTGTTGAGTGTTTTGTCCTGGTAGGGTTAGTGTGTGAGCAGTCCCTGTTGGCGTTCTGTGAAACTGAAGGCTTAGGATGGTATCTAGAGCTGAGAAAGAAAGTGTCCAGAGCAGGGTGTTTGCTCATTGTTTGATGGATGCAGTTGAAATTGTAGGCAGCAAGAGCTATCTCAGGTGGCACTTTGGTAAGCTCTGTTTTTGCCAGATGTTTTCAAGTTCGTCACCAGACTCTGCGAGAGTGAAAAGCTTTGTTAGCACAAAGGAGTTCACGTTGCCCTTTGAGTGTGGTGCAAAAAAGAGTATGCACCTGGGAGGGGAAAATCAGTGAAATCTTTTTGTGCTGGCACAGTAGATTTGAGAGCAGAGACGTTGCCAGCTTGGCTTGGTGCACTTCCTTCTTTTGCAAGTTGACAGCATCATGGTGTGGTTGTTTTCATGAGTGCAGACAGTACCCAAGAAAAGCCAAGCGCTCTTCTGGCCAGGCCCCTTCGTATGCAAGCAGCTGGAGAAAGGGCTCCACTGGGGAGCCTGGCTCTTTGGGACTGTCAGAATGTGATCCTGCATGCAGCGGGGAAGGAAAAGGAATCACTTCATTGTTGGCTGTACTGCATTTTTTAGGCTGCATAAGAAAAGGCCCCTTAATCTAGAACCTTTTCTCTATGATCACCAGCTCAACATATAACTTGCAAAACTGAATGCATCCGCCTCCCTGGAGATGCACTTTCCCTCAAGCTCTATGTACCATCGTACCCTCTCACTCTCGCAGAACCCAAACCCCTTCAAAACATCTGAAAGCAACTCACAAAGAAAAAGTCCTACAACAAAACACCCGTGCTAGCCTGCAATAATCCATTTGCAATCTGTAAATGTAACAAAACACATTAATGCTTTGCATTTTCTTTCACAAAAATATATATGTATAGCATCAGCGCATTGTCTCAGATTGGCCAGACTCAATGGCTAAAGTGAAGAGTTTCCAGCAGCAGTTTGGAATGAGACATGTGATTGGACAGAAAGCATTTCCTGCTTTTCCCTCTTCCCCGTGAAACCTGATTGATATTCCCAGCACAATCACTCTCACACACCTTCTGTGCCTCCAAGTCCTCAAAGTCCAGGCAGCTATAGCTCATAGAAAAGTAAATGTAATGATAGAAGTCATTCCTAAAGAAGCCATTTCTCGATGCAGCATTGTTATTGTGCAGAGTATACTATGACTGCGTACCTTCCCTCTCACAGATATGGACAGTCATATTTTTCACACTCACAGCTCTGTTGCAAATTTCCAAGAGCCACCTTCACCACATAAGCTGTAGAAGAAATGTCAAAACAAGAGACGTTCCTAAGGTACCCCTTCCCATGCAGCCTTGAAACAGAACACAACACACTGTGGCTCTGTACATTCCTTGTCAGATGTGCCATCAACAGTTTTCAATGTGTGAGCTCCACTGCAAACTTTCAGCAGCTGCTGTCATAGAGGAAGGGTCTACAAGTAAAAGCCAGTGCAAGGCTGCACCTTCCACTTGTCCTATGTAAGCCACATCAAACTCACAGGTGCACTCTGTCCTTTCCTTCTCTTCTGTGTTTATTGTTAGTTTCTTTTTCTCCGGCCAGGTCTTATAAGCCCTCGAAAGGGAACCTAACACACCCAAGGATAGCTTAGCTATTACCTTTCGAGGCAAATAATAAGCAGGATGGCTTCTGCTGCAGTGTTAGAAACAAAAAGGTTTAATAAAAGGCAAAATAACAAACAGAAAAACTCGAGCCAGGTACAGAGGTCTACCTCTGGTATAAACACCTTCACAAAAGCCTCTTAGTTCTTTTGTTCTCCTCTTTTCTACCTGATGGGCCAAGCGGGACTTTTTGGCTTCTATCCAATTAGATTACCCGGAGTTTTTGGTGAAGTCTCTGAGATCCTATGAGGTGGCTTTTCACCTAATCATTGAGAGAAACTTCTGGGCTTCTTTCCTTTTTTGGGGGACAAAGGCTAGCTTTGCCACTCTGTCATTAGGGGGCACATTCCTACAGTCTATCAGCATTTTTTCTGGAACTCGGTACATCATGCAAGCACAATGGTTTCCAGAGATGGTTGGAAACCAGCTAGCAGCAAATGCTGCTTTAGTTGAACTTCCTCTTTACTACTTCCTTCGTGTATTTGGCTCGCAGGCCTGTAGCAGCAAAGCTTGTCTTACAGCCACTATGCTGGGCATCCCAGCCAGGTGCTCTGTGGCTTCATTCTTCACCTCTTTTACCACGTTGTTCTTTTATTCTCCTGGAGGCAAATCATCATCCACTTGTCCCCCAGAATATTGTGCCAGCCGCGATGCGCTCCAGTGCACTTCTTTTGCCGATACACGCCTGGGAAAACTCTTTCCTCTACTCAGCGCTGTGCACAAATATTCTGCCTCTTGTCCCCTAAATCCAAATGGACATCTTCTCCATTATATCTAAACAAACAACTGTGCCAGGACAAAACAACATGACCCTGAAACATGTGGAAAACTTTGAAATATTGTGTATGGTTTGTGGAAGCTCGTATTTGCATCACATTGCAGGGGCAGTACCCTTTCCTTTACAAGCTGCAAAGTGCCGTCAGATCGCCGTGCTCTCTGCATGGTCCTCCTCAGCTCGTAGTACCACCCCACACATTACAGCCTCGGAAGGACTAGAGATCCTGGGAGACATCTTGCCAAGACAAATGTGCCAGGACAAAAATCATGCTCTTCATGTCACCCAGATTGCAGTGCTATGTCCTAAGTTTTGGACATAATACGGTTTAATCAGCAAGTGCTTCTCTCCTGGCACAATTTGCTGAGTGAGACCTACGCGGACAGTTCAGACTCTGCGAAACAGAGAGAATGTCATTGTACTTCGAGCTGAGAGGAAACACACTGTGGATACATGCAGCATGGATGCTGAAAAGTGGAAAAGCTTGAGTGCTGTCACTGACCTTCATTTATAGCTGGATTACAAAAGGCGAAAATGCCATAGAACAGCAGGCTTCTGTGCGTAGAGTATCGAATTGCAAAAGTCTTACAACAGCTCATTCACAATAAGACTCAGCTGAGAATGTTCTTGCTGCTTGACAAAGGAATGTGCAGCCACTGGACATCATCACAAAACATGGAGCTAAAGCGCTTTCTTACACCTCCAGTGCTGAAGTGTCTATGCAGTTATAGGCCACCCAGAAACACAAGTCAAAGCAACAAATGTTGTTCAAGTATTCCTTCCCCAAGCAGACTTAAATTGCGCTCAAGACACTGCTGCTCTGTAACTTCCTCCTCAGAGAGATGTGCTGTCACATTTTTCACCTATGCTTTGGTACCAAATTTCACCAGCTGCTTTCATAGATGAAGGATCTAGAAGTAAAAGCCAGAGCAGGGGCTGCATTTTCCCCTTGCCTCACATAAGCCACATTAAACACACTGGTACATTTTGTGCTTGCCTTATGCGATGCATCTACCAGCGCATTGCAAGAGAATTCTCAGCTGACTGTGAACGAGGTGTTCAAGCAAAAGCTGCTGGGCGTTTGCAATTTAGTACACTGTGTGAACAAGCCCAGTGGTCTGCCGTTTCATTCTTCCCTATATGAGGACATATGAGGACTGCTTATGAATATTAATGTGGCTGATGCAACCTAGAGTGTATCAGAGGCGGAGAGGCCATTTTGTGAGCTGAGCCTCTGGGGAGCAGAGAGAGTCTCACTATGCTCCCAGGACTGTCCTCCCCTTTGCTTTGTAATTTTAATGGCTTCTAATTAAATTTTATTTACTCATTCCCACCCGGGATAATTTATAACAAATGTGAAAAACAGAGCTCACTCTTTGAGATATTTAAAAGTTTAATAAGGAATAAGAAAGGACACATGTCCAGTGCTGGGGTGATTTTGGCAGTTGGCTAAAAACACACTGTTAGCTTAAACAATGTTCTCTATATTGTGTTACATTATAGGGGGTACATGCATGTTCATGAGATTTTATATATTATTCAAACATTTCTGGGAGTTTAGATGTTCCAGGAATTTTTTTGCTTTTTTTTAACATATGACTTGTCTTCATCCCATTCTGTGGATTAAATCAATATATTTTATTTTTTCTATTATTCCATCCTGTTGTTTTTACACTCCCTGATGAGTGTTATCCTTCATATAAGATAGTCCACAAATGCAGGCAGAGAACCACCTAATTATCTTACACCATTCTCTGAGTTACTTGCACAAAAAAAAAAAAAAAAACATTTTAACATCACATACTCTTTATTTTAATATTATGCTACAACCTAAAATATCATATATTTATCACACTAGTATTTATATAAGCTTGTAGTGGTTTTGGTTTGTTAATTTCTTTTTTTTTTTAATTTTGAGATTTCTCATTCAATGTGCTGATGAGTGTGGTGGGTTTCAGTGCTGGTTAATCACCAGTATACTCATCTCTTGCTGTGAGGTAGGATTAGGAGAAAGGTAAAGCAGGTTCAAAACTTTAGAAGGGTATAAAGAAAACTTTATTAATAATAACTAAATGGGAAAAAGTAGTAAGAATCAAAACAAACCCTTCAGACCACTTCCCATCCCTCCACAACCTTTTCCACTGACAATGTAAAGAAATCAAACCTAAAATTTCTAGTCAGTTTACTACCTCTAAAATAGTTTTTCTCTCTCTTTAGAGAGAGAAGTCTCTCTTGTTAAGGTTATGGAGACTTCTCCACAAGAGGAAAAACCAGTTCTTGTGTGGTTCTCAATTTCATTATGAATAACAGCTGGTTATGAATAACCCTGCTATCATGAAGTCTTTCCTATTTCTACAAGCCTTCCCACAGCTAGTTGATGGACTACATTGATTTACGGGGGTATTGTTTGCAAGATGAGTTGTTCAAAGGTAAAAGTTCTCATTATTTATTTCTAAAATTATCTTCATCTCTGGGAACAGAGATCTTCTTCTCCTGGGGGTACTGGACCATTTTTGTCTCCTTCACTGTTCAAACTTTTTATGGGATCAGAGTTACTTTCACATCTGTTTATTTTAATATGGAGGTTTTTGTTTGATATCAATTTGAATCCTTCATCTCCCTATAGTTTCACGTATTATAGAGGAAAAGAGTTTTTTCTCCATAGTTTACAAGAGGATTTCAGCCGAAAAACTAAGGTATCTCTTCATTCTCTCCCATCTGGGACTTCTTTCCCACTGACCATGTTTCCATGTTGTTCTTTTACATGCTTGTATTTTGTTCCTTTCTCTCACTCGAGGAAGGACTGAAGTACTGAAAGAGTTAACAAGTTGTTTGGGTTTTTCAAATGTCAGATTGGTTTCATGGTTGGTCCTTGGTTTTCTCTGCGTTTAATTCTAGCCCCAGGGCCACTCTGCACGGCCTGCAGGGCTGCTTCTGGTCTCCGCCACGCTGGTGGGAGAGGATCTGGCAGCACAATCTCAACAGCTGTGGCCAGCCCTGCTCTGGCCGGCTTTCCGCAGCCGGAGCTGCAGCCTCCCCGCCACTGCTGGGAAGCCCGGTAACTGCCGGGGCCCGGCCGGCCTGATCGGGGCTGATGGTGGGCCAGCGGGCAGCCCGGGGGAAGGGGGGCCCAGCCCCGCAGCAGGGCCTGCCGGCCGGGCCCAAAACACAGCCCGTTGGGCTTCCCGGGCCCGGCCGGGACTGGACCCGCCTGGGCCGCAGCGTGTTACCTTCTTTCCGGCCGGGAAAGAGGGAGGAAGTTCCCGGATTTTGTTTCATCTTTAACACGTGTTTTTCACAGTGGCGTGTTATGAATAGAAAGTTGTATTTTTTTTTTTTTTTTGAGTTTCAGAGTTAGAAACAAGTCAGACCAGTCAGACCTCTTTGGTTTCGCTGCCAGAGAGGGGGTCCTCAATTACCTGTTAATGGCCGGTGATTAACCATTGTCCCCCTGATGCTAGCTGCTTGCCAGGGACAGACACCAGGACAGACCCTGGAGCATAGGAGTGACATCAGAGCCAGTATGCAGATGAGAAATGCATTGCGCCCTGAATTTTTACAGTTTTACAGTTTTTACAAGAAAAACCCCTAAAATCACGAGCCAACAAGTGACTTAAGTGACGTCTAAGGATGGGAGCGTAGTCCCGCACCTGCTTGGACCCTTTTTGCTTCTCACCCTAACCTCAAAAGATGCTGATTAAAGAGACGCCCCGGGGTGTTGGACAAACAAGCTAGGAATCTGCTACTCTCCCGTGAGGACAGAATCCCCAGCTCTGCCTGCAGACCAGCGGACAAAGCTGCATCATCCTCCTCCTCCGTGCCACACCTGGGAGCAGCAGCGGCGTGGGCGCAACCCGTCGATTTCTCCCCACCTGAGCTGATTCTTCTTAATAAAGGCATTAAAAAGGAGAAAGATCTCCTGCCCATTTATTTCAGCGTGTCCAGTTTCTCAGTGGTTCAATAGACTGTTAGTTACAAAAAAAAAACCTCTTGTCTCACTTCCTTAAATTCCTCCCATGACAAAGTTATACAGTGCACATATTTACAGATTATACTATAATAAAAAAAACTTTAAAGCAAATATAAATTGTACCATATAAAAATCTTAGTGATTAATAAAATATGCAAAAGCTAATACAAAAAATGTGAAAGCCAATACTATATTGTCATTTGTAACATATAAAAAAGAAGGGTGCATATTAGAGTGGGACATCGAGTTGGCGATTTGGGGAGTCTGTACTTCCTGGTTACATCAGTCAGTGGGCAAAAGGAAGAGGGTGATGTTGCTGGAACTTAGGATAAAAAGGGTAGCAGGGGATTTTGGGGTGGGTTTTCTGCATTCTGAGGAGGGCAAGAGGAACTGCAGGCCATGATCCATGAGGAGGGCCATGGGAACTCCTCACTGCTCTTCTGAGTGGGCAAAGAAGGACTTCAATATTGTCCCAGGGTGTTGACCCAGGGTGTTGTTCCACCTTATGCAGAAACAGCAATTGTGGGATGTTGGTGGCCACTGCAACCCAGACAGACTTTCGCTATGGAAAACAAGAAAATACCAGGTTATGCTGTGTTTCTGCTGGCTCTCAGCCTGCCAGCACCCCTGGCGTGTGTGTCACTGCTATCACCAGCTCCATAGGGGTCAGTGCTGATTCTTTTCCCCACATCCCTGACAAGGCAGCTACAGCAATGCTCCTGCCTGTACATGTGGGGGTGATGCTGGGCATCATGAACATGAACTCCATCCCACCCCAAAAATCCATCTGGGTTGGGCTCACACCACTGACAACAGCCATGCCCTCAGTGATGAGGATGTTCACTCTTGGGGCTCTCTCCAGAGAGCAGAACCTACCTCCCTGAGGCCCCTCTTGTCCTGCTGTGTCACAAGCTCTGTGTGACATCACAGTCCCACTGCTATTTCAGATCAGACTTTTGAAAAATTATGCTCAGGGCCCTTTAAATGAGGCTTTGAGCTTTAAAATCATAAGTCTTGGAGAGTGTGGTTTTGTAGTCCCAGAGAGTGGGTTTGGACCTCAAATCAACTCTTTGGTCTGCCAAATGTGGGCTTTGGGGATTTAAAAGTAATGCTCTTCTCCCAGTTTTGAGGCTTGCATTATATGAATGAGGACTTGGGCTTGGAAAGCTCAGTGTTAAGTCTGAGAAATAATCAATGTTATAAATTAGAAGCTTGACTAGGCCAATATTCAAGTAGCAATCGATTTATTCATTAATATGATAAAGTATAAGCAATACAGCAGTGGGTACAGTGGGGGAAATTTTCCCTCCAACTGCACACCAATAGTTGAGGCTTACAGGTATTTATAGGGGTACTCATAAGCTTTCTCAGCAGTTTCTATTCCCAATTTTTACATCACAATTCTGTACACTAGTGATTTAGTTTTTCTCAGGATGTATCCCAGAAAGGAGTATCCCCAGATGGTGGGGGTCTGGCTTCTGAAAGAAGAAAGAAGTCTCCCAGCTGGTGAGGTCCAGATTCTAGATGTGGGTCCATCTTTTAATTGCAAGCACTATAAATCTCATAACAGTGATGTCCAGCTTCCCTTGGTCAAAACTATCAATCCTTTCTCAAGCTGCTTTTCACTGTTTTGTTAAGGCGTCAAGATAAGCATGTTTCCTTTTTATATATTCTAAAGGTATAGTTTCAAAGATCCTTACTACAAGCAATATTCTAAAATTATACTTCAAATGGTTATTATTGAAAAGTCTTTAAGGCTTAGCTACAAGCAGAAAGTTCCTGTCCAACAGCAACATCCTTAAAGCTTTAATTCAAATGCTCCTAAATCAACTTAAGACTTATAAAGGTTAATTGTGAACAAAGGATAGGTTCAAAGGCCTTCTTCCATGCTTTACTTCCTCAGTTATTTATTAGAATTTGTCTTTATAACTGTCCCATGGTCAATTTCCACACATATCACAAACACAAATACACACGTTGCCTCTATGTACCTGACACAAAACACAGCTTTGTATTTCACAATCAACAATAATCTTTTGGACCTTGAAACTGTGTTTTGGCCTCTACATTTTTCCTTATTTTTCCCTTTTTTTAAAAATAGTATTTTAATAGAAGGGTTTTACTACCCAAGGATTTCTTTCTTCAGGATCCCATTGTGAAAAATGCCAATCAATTGTTTTTAAAATTTTTAAAGTTTAATAGCAATAAAATGGTTATAAAAATAGTAATAAAATTAGAGTAATAAAAATTTGGACAATCAGAATTAGGACAATATGAGTTGACTTATGGACAAAACAAAGACTTATAGACAGTCTGGGTACCTCTTTCTGGGCAAAATAAGCCTGAAAAAGGACACACATTGACAGAGGGTTAACCCTTAAAAGCAATAGCCTGTTGCATATTCATACACCTCATACATGATGCATAAATTCCATTCAAACAAAGGATTCTGTCTGGTCAGTGTCAACTTCTTCCTCCTAATCCTGACAGCGAAGAGTGAGGCAAGAAGAAGTTAGTGTCTTCTGATAAGAAAGCAATAAATTCTTTTTTCTCTGAAAGATTTAGGTGTCCTGTGGCTGTCTTGGTGCGAGTACCTCATTCCTCTCTTTAATAGAAGTAACTTACATAGCATAGTTTCTATTTAAACATTATGTTATAACCTAAAACTATATTTAACACACTACTTAGGAAAATAAATACAGCATAAATTTCTAACATAACACATATAATATTCATTTTAATATTGAAAAAAAAGCATATGCAAAAAGCCAATCATAAAATATGCATTTTTTCACACTGTTGTGAGGCACCAGCTCTTAAAGCAAGCAGAACTCAGTGTTGTGCTGGAGGTTCGTAAGTCAGGGGAAACAGAGACAATAAAATACAGTGAAAAAGATAAATAGCTTGACTTTGGAGATATTTAACAAATCACTCAGTGCTTAAACCCCAGTGGGCAAAGGGGCTGAAGGATGAAGAATTGATGAATGCTGTAGACTTCTCTGAAACAACTGGAATACAAAATACAAAAAGATTACAGGATAAAATTGGCTTATAAAGTGAGCAATACTGTGATTTGGGGTGACCTCCAGGCTCCCTAATCTTTAATAGCAAAACCCTTCTGACACCAAGGAAAGCATGATGGATCTTTTATGGCATTCATTTGCCTCTTGAAAGATGTCAGAAGCTACTTGGGAGAATTTATCTAACTCCAGTCTTCAGTGATCAGAGATGCCAATGAGATTAAGGAGGGAATTTGATGCAATCAGAGGTGTTACATTTTGGGAAGATAAACTAGACATCAAACCCAGTGATTTAAAGTCATTAGAGAGAATGAGGGCAACCTTAAATCAATTTGAGAGGGAAGAAAAAGCAAAGGCTTGTTTCAGGGTCAGAACACACAGAGAAGTCTGGGTAGATAAAGAAAAATCTCCATGGCTGAGGTGACAGCTGAGGACTCTCCTGAACCTCCTCCAGATACACTGTTTGTCCTTGCATGATGCAGCACGATAGAACCGCAGTCCTGTTTGTAAAATATCATTTATCAAAACTTCTTATTGTATATGATTTCAAATGTGCCTCTCAGTGAAGGTTCCCACTCAAAGCCACAAAGTTTTGTCTGTCCAGGTTCTGCCCTCTTTTCCCCTTGTGGATATTCTCAGTTCAGTCAAAGAAAGAACAGAGACCATTTCTCCCAGGCTGAGCCTGGGAATCTTAGAGGAAAATAATTAAAACAATTATTATCTCTCTTTCTCTAACCATTGTTTATAGTTATGGTTCTCCATAGTGTGCTACTCATAGTATGCCAATAGTGTAAGATGTTTCTACCTTGAGACCAATCAAGTATCACCCTAGTGAGTCACATTATAAAAAATGCACTACTTTCATTAAAGGGAGCCTTCTGATCCACCTGAAGACTGGACTCTTTCTTTCTGTCCTTGACTCAACAGTGTCAGCCCCTTATTAACCTTGTTATGTCCTCCTCAATTGTACCACCTTCGATTTCCCAAATATGATGTACAAATCTGATGCCTTTCAATAATGTCTGGTTTAATCACAGTACACCTCGACTCCAGAAGAAACAGTGATTCCCTCCAACTACACATCAAACCAAGGGGATTCAAAAAATGCAAGAGAAATTTAAGTGTGCTGGTTTGATTTGGGTTTTTACAACAAAACCAAATAGTCAAAAGTCTTCAACTGTAATGTCCTTATAGGTAGGGGACACCAAATAACCAGTACTCAACCTGTGGTTATTTCCACATTTGAATAACTCCAATATTTCCTGGGCATGGACTTGTCAGGATGAATTGGGGAATAATATTGAATTTTGGGGTATAATATTGATTTGGGAACAGAAATTCCCTGAAGCTGCAAAGCCACAGGGGAAAACCCTCACATCGTCCAACTTGGGAACCAGAGAGCAGGAAGGGAAAAGAAAAAGAAACCAGGAGGAGGAATTAATGATGCATTTAATGAAGAGAAGTCAAAATTCATTTGTTGTTTGGGAGGAGCAGGCCGTTTTGAGAACCATGGCAATAGAAACTGAACAACATCAAATTGATGTCTTGCCTTATCAGAGCAAGAGCAATAAATTATTATTTTCCATTATTTAATTTTCCCTTTTAAAGCAAATACTTAATTCTGCTCAGCTTTAGAGGGTGAACCACATAATTTAAAACAACTTAAAATATCATCTTAATGAGCTATAACCCAGATATTTACAGAATGCAACATGGGGTTGTGATTCAGCTTCTTTTAAGTAGCAAGGAGCAACATTTGTTACTAGGAGGTGTTTTCTCGAGCAATTAGGCACAGGAGCCTCATTAAAATTAACTCAGTGCTCAAATAAGCATAAGAGAATAATATTTGTAGTCTGCAGACACACAGGAACAGCTGGAATATTGCTTCTTTTACACCTTCCTTGAAGAATGATGGGAGTTTCAGGAGCACATCCCAGAGATTCCATTTCCAAGGTCACCTTTGGAAAGTCTAAATATTTAAAATGGATTGGCTGAATGTTAATTGCTGTTTAGAGGTAGAATTTTTCAGAATTAATAATTCTGGGTGATGATCCAGGTCTCATTGTGATGAGCATAGAACTAAAATTGTTATAAAAACTGTGATTACACAATTAATTAAAGCTACAGGGTGTATATTTTTCAACAGGACACTGACATTTATGACATTTGTGGCAGGTTAATTGTGAGTCAATTAACACAGAGTTAATTACTAAAAGTGTTGTGTTTCCTTTCAGTACAATTCATTTGCATTTGGACAAATTTTCACAAACTATTCCAAAATTACGCCATCAATTATGTGATGTATTGATACAAAAGTCAATAATTCTTTGTTCTTTAGATAGAACTGGAAGAACCCAAATTTTCTGAACCTTCTGCCCCAGCAGAGGAGCAACGCACTGAGAACAGCATCTCAGTGTCTTTTGCACAATAATATCTTTAAAATAAGGTTTTTAAAGCAGCATCAGTGAATTATTTGTGGTGATTCAACATAGCTGGCAACTTCTTGAGTGTTTTGTATTTATGAGTTTCTAATGTTGGGGTTTATTACCCCTTATTCCTCCTTCTCAATAAAATAATGACAGCTTTTAGGCTGCCTGCTCACCTGCTCCCTGCCTTTGCATCTGACATCTCCATTGCTAAGTGCCTGGAAATTGTAATTAGTTTTGAAAGAAATATTGTTCATTAATAAAGCCTTGGGACAGTAAAACATTGTCCAACTAGCTCAGAGAGTAGAGGGGGCCAAGTGGAATAGGAATTTCCCTTATATTTAGAGCAGAATGCCTTGGTTTGGGGGACTTTTAAAATTGGAATGTGAAGAGGAAAATCATTGAGCAATTCAGCCAATTCATAGCTTTGGGGGAAAGGGGGGAGATATCCCAGTTATGGATCTCTGAGAGTAAGTGCTGTGCAATTTAACAGAAGGTGTAGAGAGTGAGTAACGCAGTTATAGCAGGACAGCAACATGATGGCAAACATCTCTTTCCTAGAAGATTTCTTCCATCCTACAGAGTAAAGAGACGTTTCAGAAGAAAAACCTGGCTGCTTTTTATTGACTATTTATATAGCAGAGTGAACTTAAAAAAACTATTAGGTAAAAAACCTGTGTGTTATGAATAAAAAGTTATCTATTTCTTTTAAGGTTGCAGAGTTAAAACAAGTTGGACCAGTTGCTGTAAAGTTAGGTTCATTGTTAAGAGTTCTTCTTCAATAACCTGTTAATGGTTGGTGATTAACCATCGTCCCCCTGATGCTTGCCAGGGAGGGACACTGGGACCCTGCAGTTACCAGGAGAATGGGAGTGACATCAGAGCTAGTATGCAGATGAGAAATGCATTGCACCAATTTTTGCAGTTTTCCAGGAAAACCCCTAAAAATTACAAGCCAACATAGAACTAAGTGACCTAAGTGGTGTCTAAGGATGGGAGCGTATTCCAGTGCCTGCTTGGATCCTTTTTGCTTCTCACCCTAACCTGAAAAGGTGTTGACTAGGAAGACAACCCGGGATGTTGGCCCGAAAGGGTAGAATCTCCTAATCTCTCGTGAGGACGGAATCCCCAGCTCTGCCTGCAGACCAGCGGACAAAGCTGCATCACCTTCCTCCTCCGTGCCACTCCTGGGAGCACTGGCATCATGGGCGCGACCCGTCGATTTCTCCCCACCTGAGCTGATTCTTTTTAATAAAGGCATTAAAAAGGAGAAAGATCTCCTGCCTATTTATTTCACTGTGGGTGTGTGCTGGCAGGAGGGAAATTCCATGGGTTTCTGTGGCAGAGCTCTGTTGCTGCTCCCCCAAATCTGCCCAGTTTGCAATATTTAATCCCAGTTCTACAGTGATGGGGAATTAAACAGCTCAGACATAGGTCTGGGAATCAGCAGGAAAAGCTGCAAAGCAGCAAAGCAGGGAGAGCCAGGAGAGGGAGCCCAGCTACCACAGACTGCAGCCATCCTGGTAAATTACACATTTTCTCCTTGTAAAGGTGCCTAATTTTCCACCAAAAAAGGGGACAACAGCCAGAAAGGCGGAGTCTAAGTGCAACAATAAGTTTGTATTACACCCACAGAATTCCTTGGGAGAGATTTCCCTTCCTGTGGGAGTTAATATAAAAGTTTTGGTTTATCAGAGATCTACTTTGGGTTTAGGCGTGTCTGTGGGTCAAAAGACAAGAAGATGCTTTAGGTTTGAGTTTGGCACCAGATTTCCTTTGGTCACTTTTAGATTTTCAGTTATCCTGGGACCAGCTTAATGTTTGTGTCCAAGATTTCCTTTTAGGCTTGAGTTTGGGGATTTTTAATTTTTTTTAAGGTTTCAATAGAAAACAATTCTTACCTCCAAAAAATCAGTCATTTCAGTGGTGTTATTCCTGACCCCAGACATCTGCAGTTCAAGTAAGAATCCCATTGATCCTTAACCTTAATCCTTTTAATTTAATTAATTCGCTGCAACTTGTATTTTATGTACTTTATGGAAAAAGGTTTTTTCTAAAAATCTAATTCTTACCATTTGTGAGGTAATATGGGTAAGGAAATCTTGAAGCACTTCAAAGTTCTCCTGAATTTTGACATTATTACAGTGAAAAAATCAGATGTCTGTTTTGTTGCTGTCACTATTGCAGCAACAGCGTCCCCAGGCTTTGATTTATCCCCATCCAGCTCTCAGGAGAGTAATTGGTGGCGCTTTCAGAATAATTAACTGCATCTTCAAGTCAAATCAGATGAGAAGCTCTTCAGCATTACTTCAGACTTGTAACAAACAGAGTTTATGCAGTTAAGAGGAGGAATAGAAAGTCCTGGACTGATGACTGAGCAGATTTGTTCTCCACTGATGCTTCAGAGTAGGCATCTCTGCAGCTTAAGCAGGAGAAATTGAATTTTCAACCCAGGAATCTTTTAATTTCACAATTAGATCTGTCTAAAAGCACTCTTAACCATCTTGTGAGCTGGATGTGAGAGAGAGAGGGGAAAATGAAGAGGGAATTTGGATCAGCAATGGCTGAGGAGAAACCCAAGCTCTAAGCTGGGCAGACAGAAAAGGTCTCCCATCCTCAGCTGCACAGATTCATGAACACAAAATTAGAACCAGCCCAATTCACACTCACTCAACCACTACCTGCAATATGTCGCTGACAAAAATCCACACCTACCATGTTTTTGAAAGCAGCTCACCAGGACCTGAGGTATTTCACAGAAATAAGATTAGTTTTTCATTTATTTTCTCTCCCAGTTACATAGTTCATTTCTTGTAACTCTTCAGCTGATGTGACTGCAATAAACGAGCTTTCCTTCTGTTAATTTAAAGCCAACCAAACCACATAATTCTTTCAGGGGAAGCCTCTAGGGAGATCAGAATATAATGACTGATTCCATCCCCTGGGAAGTCATTAAAGGAGAACAGGGAGGCTCCCTCCATGAGAGCAGGGATTTGGATGGATTTATCCACTGTAAAGTAAACAAGAAATATCCCATACACAGTCCTCAGGAAAGGATGTTCTCATGGAAGGATTTTTTTCCCCCAGCTGCTTTGAGCATACTCTCCAGTTTCTTGTCTGGCTTCTACCCTGCCACTTGACATTGAAATACTGTGAAATGAAAGGGTGGGGTTTGTGCATTAATGCAGAATATGGTCGGAATTTCTCATAGACTCACTGAATTATGAAGTGGTTGCAGGGGAAAGGGACCTTAATGCCCATCCAGTGCCATGGGCAGGGACACCTCCCACTAGACCAGGGTGCTCCAAGCCTGTTATGATGGTTCCAAAAGTGATCAAGTCTTGGATGCTCCAAACCAACAGTGTAGCCATGATATTTTAGTGAAAAATCCTCTGTTAGGATTTTTTCTGTCCTGAGGAGCTGAGAGCCTCAGGAAAGAAATGTAAACAATAACTATCTGCTGCTGTGGAAGGCCACAGGTGCATCTTTCATTGGTCCATGTGGATTGTTTTCAATCAGTGACCAATCACAGCCACCTGTGCCAAGGCTGTGAGCAGTCACAGGATTTTTGTTATGCATTCTATTTTATTCTATTCTTGTCTTTGTAGCCTTCTGATCTTCTTCTCTCTGTTCTTTTAGTATAGTTTTAATGTAGTATTTTAGTATAATATATAACATAATAAATCAGCCTTCTGATGAAAATGGAGTCAAGCCTCGTGTCCTCACACAAGGGGTCTCAGCTTAAACAAGACAACAGGAATTAGGTGTCCATATGCATTGAAAAATGAGAGCCAGGGTCACTTAAAACTTAATTAAAAATGAAGCGGACTACAGCCAGTAAATAACCACAGAGCATTTCCTGCATTGAAACATGGTTTCAATCCAAACGTATTTTACCCAATTATTTGATCACAAACCCTCACACACATTGGCACATTCAACTCAAGGACTCACAGACAAGCCTGAACTTTGATCAATCCAGAAATCTCAGTTTAGCCCTGTGCTTTTCTAGATCTCAGACAGTCTGATTTTACTTCCAACTGATAGAAGTTTCAGTTTCTTAAGCAAAACTGATTAGTTTTTCATTTTCATGACACAGCTGTCAAGAGTTGAATTATTGAGGTAACTCAGTGAAACAAACTTTCTCCAACAATGTGACAGGAAACCATGAGATGTGAGATGTGTTGAAAATCAAGCACTCAAGAATCAGAAATAAAGTTGTATTAGAGCAAAATACAAGTGGCAAACTTGTGCCAAATATATCTGGGAAATTGTTAGTAGCAAAAAAAGGAAAAGTAGTGACTCAAGGAGTCTTGTCAGCCCTCAAAAACTTCCAAAAATAACATCAAAGCATCCAGTTTGCACAATAAATTTGCTGTGCATGTAGCACAGAACACAGGACATCACCAAGACTCCCAAAATGAGTTTCCATTCCATTTCTAATGAACTTCCATCAAATTTAAGTAGCACATAAAGCCTTGGGCTGACTGGAGGTTGAATTCCAAGACATAAAGAAATTATCCAGGGGAAATTCAACTCTGCAGGGACCACATAACCACTCTGGGACAGAATGTGCTCTTTCTTTATATAAGCCAGAGCAACATTTTTTGCTCTTGCATCAATTCTGGCAATTTTTGTAGGCCACAGAGCTGTGCTGAAGTCACTGGAGTTGCACCTTTTTGCAGCAGGATAGATCTACTTTGCTGGGCAGAAGTTGTTTTTCTTCTGGAGAACATTCCCTGTTCAGCTTCTCAAGAATCCTTGTGGGAAAATAAGATCTCAATGAAAACAGCTTGATTTTATTATCATTGTTATTATTTATATTAAAATATGTTTATTTAAAAAGCAGAAAATTTCCCCAAAAAGTCACTGTAATACATTAAGAGAGAAATTCACATAAAAAATGACAGGGATTGTTATGAGCTGTTTAAATTTTATTCCTTCTCCCTTTCCCTTGGCTGGATCTAGAGCAGTGCTTGCATTGCACATGCACTCAAAGAAAAGAGTTCAACTGTAACTCTCAGCTTGTTCATTGATGTGGGTTTGCAACATTGCTCCAGAAATGTGCCTGTGATTTGAAAGCTTCGGATTTATGCTTTCTCTTAGACATTAAAATAACATAGCATTAAAAGCACAGCAAATATTGGGTGACTTATCAAGCTCCCACCCAGTGTATGGTAAAAACTGAATTATGTCCAAAAATTAATTGGAGAATCATCTTCCATTGCACCGCGTACTTGCTTCACAATAACATGGCAAAACAATCAATTTATTTTGCAGTGTATTGCTGGGTGTTTGGGTTTTTAGAAAGAAGAAAAATGTATCTTTCATCTGCCATCTGTGTGCTTTTAAAAAATATTTTTAACCCCATTTACTTGGGGTCATGCTTGTCATTAGACAGGGTTCACCATTTTCACCTTGGTTATCAAACTTTTCTACCATTTACAGATAAATCCTCTCTGGTGCATGCACAGGAATGTCCTCAAAGGAAGGAAAGGATACTGGGGAAGAAAAGAGCCTGGTTATCATTTGACCTCCCGTGACTTGTAGGAATGTTTGGACTCCAGGGATGTGTCTGCTGAAAGCTGCCTGGGTGACCTCAGCCCAGATCTGTGACATTTCTGCTCCTCACACCTCAGTCAGCACAGGGTACCTGACAGGGCAGTTCTCCTCCCTCCCTGTACTTGCCATAGTGAAGTTTTTTTGTAGTGGGAGGGTCTTTTGCCATTTGCTCACTACTGGGACTCCAGTCCTGCCTGGAAGTGCCACCACACAATCTCAGTGCAGAGATTGCTTGGGCAGGACAGCGCTGATCTCTCTAAAATGGAGAAATCAATTTTATTTCTTGTCTGCAAAATCCTTACAATTCCAGAATGATTTGGGTAGGAAGGACCTTAAAGCCCATCCAGTCCCACCCCTGCCCCACCTTCCACCACCCCAGGTTGCTTCAAGCAGCATCCAACCTGAACACTTCCAGGGATGGGGCATCTCATCCTGAACTATTCCTGATGTATCCCAAGGATCAAGGCATGTTAAATGAGGCCAAATGTCCCCTTTTGTTCCATGTTTTCATTCCCACACTAAAGAAAGCTCAGCCTATTTCCTGGTGCACTTTTTGCTTCTTCTCAGTGTGGCTGAGAATTAAAGTCTCTTCACCCCACCGCAAGAATGTGATCTGGTTACAGTATTGGCTCATGTTTACTTTAGCAGGCAAATCACAGCCACTGTCTAATCCTTCAGTGCTTCCACCAATATTTCTCATGTCAGGGGAAAAAATGAATCTACAGCCTTTTGAAATGGGTAAATATAAATATATAGTGCACAACATGTCCTGTTCCAGCTGGGTGAGAGCCCTAAGACTGATTGATAACACGGCTCCTTTCCTACTCCAGTTTCGCACTAGGAAAGCTAAATAAAGGTTTGAAGAAGTATTTCTATTTTTAGTACAGGAGTGTGTAGTCACCCCATTCTTTGTTAAAATTCTGCCTGTACCTAAGCTGGCTTTGTCTACCAAAGTATTTGCATTTCTTTTTTTCTGAGAATTTCAAATGTTTCAAGTCTACTTCACACACGAATATTTGTCAGAACTGCAGCCCAGATGGAGAGGTCTGTGGCGATCATCAGGTTGATCAGAAGGAGACAGTTCTCCTATTGGATTTGAAGATGACAGCTTGGGAGGGTGGGCGTCTTTTCCCTAAAAAAATATTGAGCATTAAGAAAAGAACCCAGGTCAAAATCAGAACAAAATGTGATGTGAATAGGGAAATACAGATAAATAGAGAGATATAATACACATCAATCAAACCATATTTATATTTTCAATATATTTAACTCCATTTACAATTCAACTCTAAAAGAAATGCCACTTTGGTATTTGTTTTTCATTTCCTAATAAAATTTAGACAAGTTTTTCTCTCTGACAAAAGAAATGTAACAGAAGCTGCTGTCATTTTGGCTGACTTTTGTATGTGTAATACATAATTTTTCATTCTCAGAACCTTGTGTTGAGAATTCACAGACAATGCTTTTGTTTTGCAAATACAGAGGAAAGCATTTGCTCTGAACTGATGGGAATTTCTGCCTTTTTTAAAATTTTCTCCCTGTAGTGGGGGTGTCTGCTGGGGAAGAGCAAACTCCAGCATGATTTTGCTACAATGCACACTGACAATGAGAAAACAAAGAACGTTCCAGGACACTCAAGAGTCAGTGCAAGCTATAAAACAAACTGCTTCCAATAAAGTCAGTAGTTGTGCCCAAGAATCCACTTGAAATTTATCCCACTTGTTTTAAATATTTCTTTCAGTAAGAATTTTTACTTCCAAACGTTATTTTCCTTCTGTTCTTTTTGTCATTTGGAATGAGCCAAAGACACCTACAGTTCTCAAATCCTTATCTTTCCCCATAGTCATCAAATGACATTAAACCTGGGACCAGAGGAAGAAAGTTGGCAGGAACTGTCAGTAAAAAAAAGAACACCTTTTCCATGTTGCGTTTGCAGAGAGGTCTCTTTATACCTGTATCCATTGGGAGGGAAGTTTATAATAAATGTATTTTTAGATTAAATTTTAAATTTTATTTGAAATTAAATTTTAAGTTTCATTTAAAATTTAATTTTAAATCACATTTTAGATTTAAATCTATCAGGCAGCCATTGGTGGCCACAGAGGGACAGCACTGTAGTACCCCAGAAAAAGGTAGAAATGTCTCTCTGTATTAAATTTTATATAAACCATGGCTACAGGAGTGAGGTGGGCTGGAAGAGCTTGTGAAGTTGTGTTGATATTTGTGTGATTGCTGCTGGACCTGGGCCCATGCGACGCAAACTGGTTGTAGTTAGAGAAATTATTAGCTTGGAGATTTTCTCATGGAATGGGTTTCTGTTGGAAAATGTCAGATTCTCAGAACCCAAACTCTTTGTGGGAACAAACATAGCACATCAAAGAGAAAAGGTATTCCTGAGCGAAAGGGGAAACAGAGAAAACAAAGAAAAGAGGGGGGAAATCCTTCAGTATACCAGAAAGAAGCATGAGTGCTTGTGATGTTTACATGAGATGCTGAAGTCCTGCTCCAGTAATTATTTCAATGGAAAAAACAATAACTGGGATGATGCTGTGGTGCATTTAAAGTATATAAAAAATTGTACAATTGTACAATGCACACCACGTATGCATTGTCACTATGCATGTATATAGCAAAACATACTCTGGATATTTACCAGAAGCCTGTAGTTCTTGATCAAAGTAGAAAAATAAGTTTTCTGTTGGTTGTATTCATGCTTCTGTATCGTGTTCTCCTTGCTGCACATTTATTTTACAATATATTGAATTGCTCTCTTCAGTTCTTTCTCCATAGGTTTAGTCAGGCATGAAGTGCTAATAGTAGTGCTGGTAAGTGCTTTTCAAGCTTAATTAATGGTCAGAAGAAATGTCAAAATTCTTGACAAGATTATTTTAGTGCGAGTAAATATTATTGTCTTGCTCAGAGTATAGATGAAGCCCTGGGGAAGTTTTCTAGAGGAAAATTATGACATTGCCTATTAATAATAAAGTCATTGCAGATGTTTTAGCAGATAATGTGGTTGTGGAGGTGGAACATGAGACAAATTAGCACTTCGGCAGTGATTTGGAAGACTAAGGAATTTAGATTTCTCAGTAGAAAACCCTCCACTCAGCCTTCTAGCTCATCCACTTTTAATGGAAATTGTCTCCCCTATTTATTTAGGAGCAGGGACAAAAAACACATTAGAGAAAAAAACATTAGGGAAAAAATTAATGAATGAAAGATGTATTCACCTTCAACTTCCTTCTAACATCCTATCTTTTGATATATGCTTTGGTCAAGTTTAAATTGAATACTACAAAAACCCACTTAGCAGTTTTCAAATAACCGAAAGCTGTGAAATTGTTTATTTACTTCTGGGAATTAACTGGAGGTTAAAAATCCAGGCTCACAAAGGGATGTAAAAACTGCATTCATATCCAGGTGTTTAACACCCAAAATCAGTGAGCTTGCATCTTTAAATACTTAGAATCATGGAATGGTTTTGATTAGAAAGGGGCTTGAGGATCATCTCATTCCATGGGCAGGAATACCTTCTACTATCCCAGGTTGCTCCAAGCCCCATCCAGCCTGGCCTTGGACACTTCCAGGGCTAGAACATCTCATTCTGAACTATTCCTAATGTATCCCAAGGGTCAGGACAGGTAAAACAAGGCCAAATATCCCCATCAGGTCCAAGCTCCATCTAAACCTGGCAAACTCACAGGATTTGCCTTAACTTTCTTAGTATTGATTGATCCTACCTAAAAATGAAGAGCCAGGCTGAGCAGTTACAGAAGGGTATTCACAAAATTACTAGAGGTTGTGTAAGGCCCAAACCAAGCCGTTTGGAGGAGGACTCATAGCTCAAAAAAAAAAGAAGCCCATCTGGTGGCAGAGCTCCCCAGGGGTTTAAAAATACCAGTGCCTGGCCTGCAGACATGGCTCCTCATGCATTCACATGCTGATTAACCATCTGATTTGTCCTCCATTTAACTCTGACAATTGCTTTGCAAAACCCCAGAGTGTGCATTAAGCCCTCATAAAAACACTTATGGGCCATCATTGTCAGTGGCACACTGAATGTGCCAAGCAAAAAATTAACATAACTGGACTGTTATTATCTCCAAGTAAAAAGTATTATTAGCATGACTGGAAGGCTTCCAATTCTCTCCCCCCTCATGCTCAGTTCCCACTGCTAATAGGATCTTACTCATTTTAGACTCCAGGAGCAGGACATGTCACCATGACGAGCACATACGCACCAGGGTAAATGCTGAGAGATGGCTGAGCTGTAGAATTGCCAAATATCAAATCCCCACCATCGCAGCAGGATTTGTTAGGAAGTCTTCATCATTCCTGGGCAGATAGAACAGATTAAATGTGGTATCGAAGATTATCTTGATGAAGTTCTCCTCTTCAATATGCATTTTTGTAAGTATCAGAGCACTATTAGTAAGATTTAATCAATTAATCAACATCCTTTATCCTGGTGGATACCAATGATTATCTGATGATGCATGAAGCACTCAGAAAGTTTTGCAGCTGAAGAATTAGCCTCTAAAAGCCTTTCTTCTTCAAAGACAGTGAGGTCAGAGCAGGGTTTATTACAATCTCCCCACAGAGAGGTCAAAATTAATACTGGGAATAATTAACACCCTCGCTCGCCTTGCAGTCACAAGTGATTAGTTTGTTGTCAAGTCTGGGGCCACACCATATTGCTCATTGCTTTCACTGCCTTGAACTGTCACAAACTGGTAGTAAATATTCCAGACACATATATTAATGGCATAAACATTTGAAGAGGGAGCCTGAGCAAGTTACGTGTAGGAATTCAGAGGGAGAGGATCAATACCACTTTTAAAAAAATAGCTTTTTTTATAGTATCACTCTGCTTCCCTTTCTCTTCTCTGCTGCCTGTCTCAGCATGTTTGTGTACAATTTGTGCTGGACTGTGAACTGTGCTGAAGCATGAGATGGAATTTTTATTACATAGCACAGCAACAACACAATGAGCAATGCATCAAGGCAAAATTCAGACAGAAAATTATATCAATGATGTCCACACCGCTATCCTGCCTTGGTTTATAGCTCTTTACAGCTCCAAAGAGGGTCCATGATTTTCTTCGTTAGCAGCCTCTAAATTTGATTTCTTACCCCCTTATTTATTGCTTTCCCCCCTGAGAGAATGAAAAATTTTGTCCTGTCACAGGGTCCTCTTCCTTACTTTGTCATGATCCAGAGGTGAAGAAGTCATGGCATCAAATATTCATTGGAACATTCTTTAGGCAAAATATTAATTAATATTGCATTGTTCCTGAAAGTCAGTTAAAATATCAATAAGAATATTTGTGGTTACGTAAAAGGAATGCCAGGAGCATTTTGAAGGTGTTAGTCTTGGATATCTTGGGCTCTCTGATTTTTCCATGATCTAATCCCACAGTATAAAATCAGATGTCAATCATCAGATGACAGAGTTGGCAGCTCCCTGCTGGTGCAGTTACAACACACCGGGAGGGTATCAAAACATTCAATATAATTCAGACATGAGCATGAATATAATTCAAAAGGCAAAATTCTCCACTCTGGCTGCTATTTATAAAGAGCCAAACTGTAGGACTATATTCCAATTATCCCTCAGAGCCTAGGACTAGGTTCTAATTATCCCTCACAGCCAATGAGATGGGAAATAAATGGGGCTTTATCTGAGCAATGCAGAGCAACAGCATTGTCCATCCCAAATTACTGCTGCAAAAATGGCCCAGACTCTGAATGGTCACAGCCTGAAGCAGGAGCCTGGCAGGGGAGGAAACCTGGATTTGGGGAAAGAGTGGGCAGAGGAAATCCTGGCCATTCCTCTGTCACTGCTACATATTTACAGGACAGTTTCAATCTCATTCTCTCAGGCAGAGATGGGTTGAGGTGAGGCACAGAGGTGAGGTGCTCCGATTTATCCAGGATAAAAAGATCAATGAAACAACAGCATTATGTTCATGTTAGGGAGCACAGATCACACTGTACACACTTAATACTCCTAAATAGACTTCCAAGCTGTGGTGGGTTGAGCACTGGCCAAATGCCAGTGCACTCACTAAAATTATTTACTCATTTACTGCTGTGAGATAAGGATTAGGAGAAGGGCAAAAGCAGGCTCAAAACTTTAAAGAGTATAATACAAATTTTATCAGCAGAACTAAAAGGAGAATAATAAGAACTAAATAAACTTTCAGAACACTTTTCCTCCCCCCACCGCCTCTTTCTTTTCCTACTGACAACATAAAGTGACAAAATCTGGAATTTTCAGCTAGTTTACCACCTCTAAAATGATCTCTCTTCTGTTTGCTTAGGGAAAGGAGTCTGTTTTGCCATGCCATGGAGACTTTTTCCACAAGAAACAGTTCTCTCGTGGCTTCAATGTCACAGCAAATCTGCCAACCGGGAGATGGAAATATGATTGCCATGTGAAGGCAATCCCCTCGACTAACAGCTTTTCCCATAATTGTTTTGGGGCTCAGTCTTTATACTAATGGAGTATAAGTTTAAGGATGAGCTGTTCAGAAGAAAGGTTCTCTTCATCTGTCTCTGAGATTATCTTCATTTCTGGGGACAAAGAGTCTTCATCACTCCTATCTCTCTGTGTTCAAGCTTCTCATTGGATCACAGTTATTTCAACATTTGCTTGCTTCAGCACGGGTGCCTTTGTTCATATCTACAGTTTGAACACACCATCCTCCCATGCTTTTCATAAATTACAGGGATATTTTAGTGTATCATAGTCCATCACCATGGCTTTACAAAAGAATTTCAGCCCAAGGCTAAAGCATCTCCTCACTCTTCTCCCATCTAGGATTTGACTCCTTCACTGACCTCAGGGTCTCCAAGTTGTTTTCTTTACGTGTCTTCACCCTTTCCTTTTCTCTTACTTTTGACAGAATTAATGTCTGTGCACTGAAAGAGTTAACATCTCGCCTGGGTTTGCAGATAGTCATGTGATCTCTGCTGGGCAGCAGCCAGTCTGGCTGCATGGCTGTTTTCTGGCCCCTGCCACGTTCAATTCCAGCCGCAGGGCTGCTCCTCTGTGTGGGGCTGCAGGGCCACCTCTGTTCTTAGCGACATGATTTGTCGTGGCACCAGGATAGTCTCAACAGGATGGCTCGGTAGCTCAGGGGGACCTGCTTGGCCCTGGCTGAAGCTCCAGGAGAGCCGGCCCAGCCCGCCGGCTGAGCTGTGGTTGAATCTCAGCCAAGCCGGGCCATGGGCTGACCTGGCCAGGACACAGGGGTCAGGGCCCAGCCCAGCCTTGCCAGGCCATGCGAGCTGTGCAGTGGAGCCGGTCCCAGCCCGGCTAGCCCTGGGCTGCTCAAGCTCCCAGTTACCTGTTCAACAGCCAGAAGCAAGAGAGTTTTTCCCAGATTTTGTTTGTCTTTAAATGTTATTTTACAGAGGCATGTTCAGCTTTCTTAAGTGGTTTAACAGGGTGTCAATATTGAAAACTAGCCAGCTGATTCGTTCTGGTGGGTCTGGCAGAACTCTTAGCAGCTCATCTAAGAAAATAATTTCTGTGGTTGATGGATTTCTCCCTAACTAAAAAACCGAGCCATCTTAAACCACGACACAAGCCTAGAAATTGTTTGTACTATTAAGAAGTCTTGTAATAATTTATGTTTTCCACCTGTGGTTAGTAGTGCCAGTGACTAACCCTTAGCAGCCTGTTGAAAAAAAAAAAGAACCCAAAAACTTCCTTACAATAGCCAGAAGTTTTCCCCTCTTTCATCACTTCAATTCCATTACTCAGGTTTGTTTTCTCTTTTACTTTGTTGTTTCTCCAGGCTGCAAGTTAAAGCACTCACAGAATTTCAATCAAAATCCAAGCAGAAGTGATTTGCAAATTCACTTCTCAAGGCTGCAGGTGCTTCCAGCTAAAGGTCGCCACAAGATGTAACAGAAGTGTTCCCTGATCAGGTGCTGGCACAAAGCTGCCACAGTGCAAAAGTTCCCACCTTCACTGACCATCAAAAGTGAAACTTCATCCTACAGAAATGGATGGAATTTTGCCATGGACTTCTGTGAAGTCATATTCTTTGTCCATGGCACTTTAGTGCTTAATCATGAGCCATCTTCTGCATAAAGGGCCCCCACAATCCATTAGATCTCTACAGCCTTTTTATTAAATAGAGTAAATGAAGCCATGTATTTATGAGGATTTTGCAGTGGTAATTGCATGGACTGCTCGTCTGGGACTTTGGAGGAGTGTGCCAAAATATCATTATTGTTAATTAATCAGGTCTATTCTGAGCAAACTGCTGCTCCTACAGAAATCAAATGCATACATTTCAATAAACACAGGTTCATTAGAATCTGGCCTCTTTTCTTTTTTTCCTTCTAAATTCTGTATTTATTTTGTTTCCTTAAGCAAGGTTGCTTTTCCAGCAATTCTGAAGAATCCTGATTTATTTTAGGAAATTTCATGAGGTTCCCTCAGTCTGAGGCTCAGCCCAGTAAGAAAAAGGTTTATGTGTCACATTCAAAGGGGTTTCCACAATGCATCAGACACAAAAGGGTTTTGTTCACTCATTTTGAACTTGAGACATGCAGACATTAAAGAGCAGGATATGTCACACACTTAGGCCCTCAGTAAAAGAATCAATAAAGAAAAAATAATCCTTTCCAGTTTGCATAGATTTGGAGTAAATACTCATGTTTGGCTCCTTGGAGGTCTCTGAGCTGTGACTGACTTGTTTGGTGAAATGCTCTCAGTGTCACCATCTCAGGATTTTATTTAAGACCTGTGAATTCTACACTGTGCCACATCTTCAGGTACTCAGAGCCTTTGCAGCCTCCAAACTCTGCCAGCATTTCCTCACACCTACTAGAACAGTACAAACAGAAACCCCCAGTTTAGGATACAGTTTTTAAGAGGATCCCAGAAAATGTGTTTTCTGGCATGAAGTGGCACATGGGCAGGCCATGAACAAGCTTGTCGGCAATGGAGAGAGATGGGGACACTGACTCGGTGATCCGAATACAGTTTTATTGCGGGATACAAGTGCTTATAATACTATCTTAGGAAGACTAGTAATGTGTACTACAATGATTAAGTTAAAATCACATACACAAACTTATGCATATAACAACATCTCTTGCTTGCAGATTTTAATAGGACTTTCTTTTTCCAGTAAACCTGTCTGATTAAATCTTCTTGCTGTTTAAATCTAATTTTCAAAGTTCTGTTTGCTTTTGCCAAGGCATTTTGTCCATCAAATCTCTTATGCTAATAAGGTCCAAAGTATTCTCTGTCTCGTGCACCCCAACACAAGCTCTCACAGCTCTTGATGGAAAATCAGGGTGTTTTCTTTCAAAACTAAGACTTTGAATTCTCTATGGTCAAAGCAGGAGATTTGAGGACTAAAAGATACCAATAAATGCAAAGGATGTTGATACAAAAGGTTATTTCATGATGATGGAAGAAATGCGCTATGGTTTAGGGAACTGACACTGATTTATTCTTTCTCTCATTTAATTGATGTGTATAAGTACCCTAATTGCCCTTGGAGGCAGAGGAGAGATTTCGCACTGTCAGGGCTGAACAAATTGGCTTGATCATTGTCACCGTAATTGCTCTGTTAATATAAAGATATGAACATTTTCTACTAATGCTAAGTCAACTTAAGACTAGGAGCATGTTACCCTCTAGTGATTCTGTTACCCTCTAGTGACTGAAATCTTTGAGATGCTGTAGAATGTCTTTATTGTAGAAATAAAACCTTGTTCTTCATATTAAGAGGTCCAACATGAAATCCCTGCTACAAAAAATCTGCTGCATAGGACAAGGACATTAGTACACCCATTCAAGGGGTACCAGAACTCTTCCATTATAAGTAAATAAATTGGTGGTCAGTTCCCCTGTATTCATGATTGCTAGATTATGCCCTTTTCTGACCCAGAGATGGGGCAACTGAGAGATATTTTAAAAACCTTTATTCTATTTTCAGCCTCATGTGAATGGTGAGACAATATAGATATTGTAATTCACACCATCACAATCAGAAGCCAAATATTTCCTTATTGCAATACATTATAAATGTTCCTTGGCCTATCAGCTTTTGCTACACTATGCTGTAAATGCTTTAAAGCAAATAATCTAAAACTGCCCCTCGTGGGTCCTACTACAATGTATCTTTCACAGTTCTATTTCTCTAAAGTATCTAGTCTTATTTACAAGGCCATCTTTTGAAACTTGTTTCTAGTTCCATTTCTCTCTCAGCAGTGTCTGTCCATTCCATAGCATTTCTAAGTCAGCATTTGTTATCTTAAAGTTTGCATACAGATGCAGACTATATGAGCCTTCCATCAGGTTTTGAGAATTCTCTACAAATCCATTTCCCCCATTTCTCCCTCTCTCTTGAACAGAAAAAACTTCTTTGATGGTGTTGTTCATCGTTTGTCATGCACAGTGAAGTACACAAGGTACTATCACTAACATTGTCACTATAACAATGCATATAAACCTATTTTGTAAAGCTCCTTTAGTCAAGGTGAAAAACTCTATTCTTCAAACAAGTTGTCTAACCATGATCTATCATCTGTTTTAATTTGATTTGTTAAATCTCTCAGTTTTTGAAGTTGTTTGTGGACGGACTCTGAATGGTTAGACAAATTCTTATCTTAAAGTTTGCACACAGATGCATACTATGTGAGCCTTCTGTCAAGCTTTGAGAATTCTCTACATGAATTTCCAAAGGGATTCAAGAGTCTTATTGCTCAAATTACCTGGAAATGAACAGGGAAATCTATCACAGGGAAAAAAAAATATGCCTAGTGAGATGGACATCTGTTATGAATGGATGTGGGGTTTAGATAAGTGTCACCAGGTCCTCTCAGTGACCGTCTGGTCACTGCCTGACCAGCCTGACACAGTTGACTGTGGGGAACACTCCCCTGTGCCCAGGGGTACAAGAGAGTGGCTAGGGCTGTTAACCCTAAACCAGAGGAGAAGCTGGCTGGCACTGGTGGAGGAAGAAAGTGTTGACTCTCGGCAGGGATAAGGCCAAGGTTTATTTTGGGATTCAGGGGAGCTCCATACCTCAGGGGAACCTGATGCAGAGAACACAGACTGAGCCCCTGCACCAGGTTATGAAGGGGGGGGGGGGAAACAAGGGAAAGATACATTGAACAACCAATGGGGGAAACGGGGGGTGTGTAAACCGGGGAGATGGACATGAAGGATCACAATTAGGAAGTACCTTAAGGGAGGGCCCTGACCTCTGTCCAATCACTTGACACCTCTGAGGGAAGATTCTGGAAAGAGGGGAAGGGAGGTCGAGTGATTGACAGGGGTCCAGGGAGGAGACTGGGGAATGACTTCTGCAGAAATAGGAGTATTGACATGGGGGAGGAGGGAAGTAACTTGGGCAAACCATTTTTGGGAGAGAAGCAAGGGTACATAGGTGAAACCAGTACAAACTGAGAACAAGGACAATAAAACACAATGCAACAGATAAGTCCTGCCTTTTGCCCAGGCCTTTGGCAACAGGCAATATCTTTACTGAGGCGGTCAGCCTGCCAAAACCCACTCTCATTCACAATTTCTTTAATAACGCCTGATGTGGTCTATTATAAAGTAAATTATTTATTTAATAGACAGAAAATTAACAGACATAAGACTTACAACAAACTAATACTACAAAGGAAAAAAACAAAAAGAGACACTACTAGCAAGTGTATATAGCGTGAGTTTAAAGGTACCTATTAATGTCACAGCTAGTGAAGAAATAATTTAACTTAGGATTCAATGTATCTTCCCATCCAGTTGTTGGGGCACACATTGAGATCCTTTCCCTCAATCCCCACAGAAGTAACCATGGAATCTGTTTCCAGACTCCAGGGAGAGGTCTCCCACACTTTCAGTGTGTGTGTGTGTGTGTGTGTGTGTGTGTGTGTAGAAGGCTTCTGGTTCTGTGATAACTCATGTGTCTTTCGTAGTTTGTAAAACAGTGTCTCTTAGTCAAGAAAATTTCCTTTATCTCTTCCCACATCTGCTCTCCAGACTAAGATATTGATTCTCAGCTGAGGCCTGAGCCCTTTTGGCACCAGAGGTGAGCCCTTGCTGGACCTCTTACCCCAGGTTATTTCTTTATGCATCTAGAGGGGGGGAGGGGGTAGACATCCTGCCACAGTATGTCGGTTTAACTTGTTCTTGCTGTGTTTCTGTCAGTCCTCTTCTGACAAAACAGATAAATCCTTCCATCTTTATGTTCTTCCTTTTTTCAGCTGCATAATGTGGAATAGGCTCTTGGAGTACTGGGTGAGCTGCTTGTGGGTCCATGCAGCTCCCTCAGCTCTTCTCAAATGATTCAGTATGGGCCTGGATTTTTAGGAATTGCTCCTACTTTGAATTTCTGTGTTCAGAGCCCATCCTTGAATAAGTCATCCCTGGCCATGGGCTGTTCATAAACTATTAACTGAACTATTTATTACTATTTCTTCCTTTTAAGATTTACTGTTCCTATCCCATACCATGTAGAAATACATTCTGTATTTAACATTCTCTTTTCTTCCTCTTTGCTGTCTTCCTTGGCAAAATGCTTTTCTGCAAAGATATTTGGAAAGGAAACCAAAGCTGTTTCCAGTGCCACGCAACTCACTGGCATTTTGCTCTGCCAGTTGTTCCTAATGGGTTAATATCAATGGATTCATTTTCTTCAGCATTCATGGGGCACACACTACAAACCTTTTAAATGCAGCACACAGCAAGCTGACACAGTTTGAGACAGAAGTGGTGGGAACACACAGGAAAAATCATGGGAAAAAAATCATTAAAATCACTAAAACTAATCAGGTAAATAGTGCAGGGGATATATTTGGAACCTGGGGATGAAAAAATAGAAGAGTTATTGGAACGGTTTTGTCAGGAAAATCCACAAATGCCAGAGGTTTCTGTCCAAAAAAGGAGACAGACAAGTCTTTCAACTTCATTCAAAAAAAGGGAGAGAGTCCACTGGGGCACATGCCCACAGGGTCTTCTCTCTTGGGGTTTTGTAGGGCGCAGCCTCCCTTTTCTCCTAAACTCCTGACTGCATGTTGCCCTCTTCCTTTTCCCACTGGGTGAGGTACTGGGAAGGTGGAACCTTCCCGAACCACCTACCTCATATCCGCTCTTGAACCTACTGTTTTACCCCAAAGCTGAGGATTGTGCAAACCCTTGACTGTTTCAGGAGCCGCGCTGTCTGGGCTCTGCAATGAACCCATTGCCCAAAGTCAGTAGAACCATTAAGACCCATTTCAAAGACGTTAACACCCATACCTTCACCCATCAAATTAGTTTTAAAGACATTAGCACACATCTTTCCTCTCAGTTCCACACCTTGATACAGGAATTTGGCACCTTTTATGAGAAGGTGCTCTTCCAAATCCCTGCTCTGTATCTTTAAAAGTGTTCATCTCTTTGTTGCCACTGAAGTGTCTAAACATAAACCACACTTTAGGTACCTGGTTGTTCCCCCTGTTCTGTTTTTGCTCCTGCTTGGGATGCACATCCTGCTTCCACCTAATATTTCCTGCCTGTCATCCCCTCCCCTTGGAGAGGAAATGCTTTCCCCACAGTAGAACTCCAGATTTGGTGCATCTACCATAAAATCAGGGAATGGTTTGGGTTGGAGGGAACTCTAAGCCCATCCAGTTCCATCTCCTGAGCAGGGTCAGGTCATCTTCCTCTATACCAGAGTGTTCCGAGCCTTGTCTAACCTGGCCTTGGACACTTCCAGGGATACAGGGGCAGCCACAGGAATTCTGGGAATTCCATCCCAGCCCCTCACCACCCTCACAGGGAGGAATTTCTTCCCAATATCCCCTCTAATCCTCCCCTCTCGCAGCAAAAAATCATTCCCCCTTGCCCCATCATCACTCCACACCCTTGTCCAAACTCTACCATGAAGCAGATATGAATATTTCAGCCAGAGCTGTTCCCAAAATCACATTTAAATCACAGTCACACAATCAGATGGATCAACACAACTGAAAGATGTCATGGAAATGTCAATTGTGAAATCAAGAACAGGATGCCTTGGTAATGGTTTATATCCATTTTTTTGGTTTTGTTTTGAATCTGGAATGGTCACTGTCTCTCCTGGCCCCAGGACTATCGTGATGGGTGAGGGGCAGCCCAGGACCCTGTGAGGGTTGTAGGCCAGGGGCTGCTGCTTCCTTCCCGTGGGTGATGGAGTCAAGAGCCATGCGGCATGGCAGTCTGACAGAAATACTGTTGTCCTGTGGATTTTGCCTGTGGCTTTCTTTTCTTTTACCATTGGCACTGTAACTGGGGTTGCCAGTTTGCTTCCGTGCTGCTCTGCTGCTCGGGAGCCAAGGGCCGGCGTGTGCTGCGCCTGGAGCACTGCCCTCTGCACAGCGGCCTGCCCTGGGAGCAGCCATTGCCCTGGGGAGCCATCCCCCGCCCAGCCCCACTGTTCTCTGCCGCTGCTTCAGAGCTTTTTGCTACACTTTAACACCACACCACATGTCTACCCGAGTCCCAGCGGCTCCTGGCACGGCTCTGGAGTCCTTGCTACGCTTAGTTTGCTGTCATGGGTGTGCCTGCCTCTGCTGTTCCAGCCGCTGCTCTGACGTTCCTGCTACAGCCCATGTCACCATCCAGAGGGGTACCAGGACCAGCTGCCTGGGTGGGTTTGTAAAGGAAACCCCTTCTCCACCTGGCCCGCAGTCTCGCCCACCATTACCCACGTGCAGAGAGGCGGCCGAGCTCGCGCCACAGCGCCCCCCGCAGTCGCGGGGGAATCATGGCAGCCGCCCCGCTCGGCCGGGAGCCGCCAGCGCCCCTGGCGGCTGTGCCCGGAACTGCCCCTGCGGCCGGGAGAGGCTGGTGCTGGGCGTGTGCTCTGTTCGCTGTCAATGCCATCGTTGTTGGGGGTTTGCCTTGTTATGCATATCTGTTTTAGTATAGAACTCTTATTCCTTTTCCCATGTCTTTGCCTGAAAGCCCCTTAATTTCAGAGTTACAGTAATTTTGAAGGAAGCGGGGGGTCACATTTTCCATTCCAGGGGAAGGGGGGGGTCACATTTTCCATTCCCCTTCCTTGGCAGACACCTGTCTTTCAGACAAAGACACAGGGCAATCTGAAAATATATTTGCCACAGAAGAAAAAGAAACGTGCATCTAGGGCCCTCCAGCCTGAGAGGTGCCTTGCACTCCTCACATGGAGATCTTTGGAAATAAATGTCCTCTTATATTTACAAAGCGTTTCTCATCCACAGAACAGAAAGTGCAAGGAAATACTATTAAATTTTATATTGCAATACCAAGGCATTCTGAGATTATAGTAAATAAAATTCACATTTCAATAATTTATTGGAGAAGGTAATTCTTGAGAACTTTACTGTCAGGCAGTCAGGAGGGCTGATAATTTATCTGTGGTTCTCTTGATGCCAGAACAGCCATGGGAATGGGGATGTCACATGTGCTTTTCCTCGCATTTTATGGTAAATAATGGAGCTCACATTGCAAGCACTTGGATTTGCCTGAGCCATGTCAGGCTCCAGAAAACAGAAAAGGAAAGTCTGACTAGGAAAAAAACAAAGCTTTGCTCCATCAGAAAAAGGAGCATGAAATTGTTAAAAAAAAAAAAAATCTACAGATCACAGAAATAGAAATGGTGAAGTTTGCCCATGGTCTCTTGGCTCCAGTGAGTGTCCCAGGATGCCAAAGACTTGTCATCAGAGCCACCAATGGAACGTGGGAAGAGCATGCTGCTCTCCTGCTTCTGCTGCTGCCCAGGCTCCCGCTGTTTGTGTCACTAACTCCTCCTGGGAATTTCTAAGGATCAGAAATGCCTTCGTGCTGCTGACATGGGTTCAGGGAAGTAAAATAAAATACCTGCTAGTGACATAAAAAGTAGATTTTTCTCTCCATGAGAAATTACATGCCAGCATGTTTTCTTTAAATCACAGCTGAACATAATTAAGTACTTCAAAATGAGATTAATAAATCTTTTTGGCTCTCTGTCATTCATGGAATCACAGGACCCAGTGCCTGAAACTGCTGGAACAACTGCTAGAGAGTTTATGTTCCTTGTTCCCTTCATGCTTTGCTTTTTGTGAGAATGTTTGCACAACCCCTGTCTGAAGTGGACTTTGAAACCAAAGTTTATTTTTTCAGTTTCATCACTGATGTCTTGATTTAGTTCTTATTCTACAACAGCATAATTATCCCAACTCCATTGCAGTCTATGAATTTCCATCAGTGCAGCAGAACTGCAAGTAGGGCTGGGTTTGAAGGATGTCATGGAGCACTTACTGAAGTCAAAGGGAAAAGATTTCAACTTGGGCTTGTTTCGGGTCAGACTGCAAAAAACCGAATTAGGCCTCCCTAGAAGGGGTTGGAGGCCAGAGGAGGAATATGCTGCAGTCTAAGAGCAAAATGGGAAACTGGATCAGAATGGGTGAGTGACCTTTGTTTGGTGGAGTAGGGAGAAAAAAGAATTATCTCATTTTTCTCCCTGTTTGAATATACTCAATCTCTTCCTGCCGCTCTTCCACATTTTCTATACACTGGCAGCATTAAAGAATCATGAAGTGCATTTATATTTACTTAAACCTCTTTCCACTAAAAAGACATCAGTGTGTTGTAAATATCTGTCAAAGAGCTTTTTCCTTGCCCTCTCAAGTGAAGTCCAGCCCATCCTTTCATCTCTCCCAATCCCCACAGCAGAGCCTTGATCCACTGCATTCACATCGCCTCTACTCAGGCACTTCAGGGAAATACAGTGAGGTGGACTTTGAGAGCATTTCATCACCCAGATACATCAATGGGTTGTGTGCTGTGGTGGAGATTTTGAAATGGGGGACACAGAAATAGCTCCTGTAATTGTCTTTTGTGATGCCTTGAAGTTAATTTGCCAAAAGTACATCCCTCCTCAAACACTATTGGAAAGAATTACTGCCTGATCGCCCTCCCCATCTCAAAAGTTTGTTGGTTTTTTTTGGCCAGGATTTGGTTCCATTTTTTTTTCTCTTTGCAACTTGAAGGATTCCTCCACATTGTCCAATTTAAGTCTGCAGATAAATAATTCCATTTTCAACTTCACTCTTCCTCCAATTAAGCCACGACTCTTAAACAATGTCAGAAAATTTTTTAGCCTCATACCAAAGTGCAGAGGTAAAAGTGGGATAACAAACTAGTTTTGAATCCTTTAATAGATTTTTTCGTATTCATCTTGTCAACAATTTGTTTTAAGTAAAAAGGAAAATCTCCCTGCCAATTTTCTGTATGAGGCACTGGATTTTCTGGACACTGCAGTTCCCAAAGATCCAGAAGTGTAAACTGTAAATTAGTTGGTTCTGTTACTGTTCTCAAAATGGGCTTCCTCCATCTCTCTGGAAGAGGACAAGCTCTAGGGTGCTTCAGAGAAGATAATTAAAGCATCTTCATGTGTTTACATTCAGACTTGACAAATAATTTGTAGAAAGGAAGAAACATTGTACTATCCCTGGGAGCGATGGAAAAGTTAAATTGCATATCTTTGAGGAGCTGTACAGAGATACAGATGGAAGTGACTTAGTTAAATCAATGTTTTTTCTCATTTTTACCAATATTATGAACAAAATGTAGAAAAAAGAGGGTGCAGCTCCTCCTATTGCAAAACATCCAGAGACTGGGGTGAGAATAATACAAAATAATTATAAAAATATAACAATAAAATAAAAATAATGGGGATCTGTATTAATATCTGGCTTCTCCTTCAGGTTTCAGTCTTGCCAGAACAAGGAGCTCTTATCACATATTGCTAAAATATCTAATGCAAAGGCAGTCCATCTCAAATAATTGTAAATTCTGAGTTTCTGGCTCCCTGCAGAGTCACTCCGGGCTTCACCTCTGCAGGATGCTCAGAGCCAGGGTGAGCCCTGCTTATTTCAGAACTTTGTGCTTGTGGGACCCCTGTGAAAACCACAGAATGAAATGGTTGAATAAAATGTGTGGAATGAAATGTGGAATGAAAAACCACACAGAATGAAGTGCTGAGCCTTGGAAGAGGCTTAGAATATTTGTCAACAAAAGGCAGCTTATCCAGATGTAAAGAGAACAGCACACACTGCAGCCAGCCTGGGTACAATGTGTTCCATCTTGTCCCACTCTACTGACAGCAGATGTCCTTTGCCTCTGAAAAAAACCCTTTTGTTGGTGCAGGGCTCTGTGGGTGACATTGTTTGTTCTGTCGCAGCTCAGAGGGCATGAATCATTTGGTCTCTGCTGGCTTATCAGGCACCAGCCCTTGCAGGTCCTGCACAGGCAGCTGTTCCCAGTGTAGTGGGTGCTAATCAGTGCCCAGGGATACAGGAGAGGTGTGGCCATTCAGTGCTTGGAAGCTTCTGCTGGTCCCACAGGAGCTCTGGGGAAAGCCCTTCCTATAAATAATGGACGAGCATTGCCCATCTCATTATTGTCAGCAGTGAAAGGAATCAATGGCTCCAGCTGGGCTCTGGCATCTTCTCATATCACCAGGAGAGGTCCCAGAGGATCCTGAGGAACAGCGTGACATGGAAATTAGAATGTGGCACTGGGGATGAAATTTACCTTCCTTCCTGCTTTGCTGCAGAAGGGCTGAGGCTGTACCTAGGTTTCTTCATTTCAGGAAAGAACATGTTCCACAACTCAACCATCCAGGGGGAACTACTGGAAGAGGCTGTGGCTGCCCTGGATCCCTGGCAGTGCCCAAGGCCAGGTTGGATGGGACTTGGAGAAACCTGGGACAGTGGAAGGTGTCCCTGCCCATGGCAGAGGGTGGCACTGGATGGGCTTTAAGGTCCCTTCACACCCCAACCGTTCTGGGATTCCCTGATTTCTGTTATTGAATGCTGATAATGCCTTCTGATTCTGGAAATTTCACAAACGTTTGGCCTTTTGCAGTGTTTCCCAGTCTATAGCAAGTCAATGGTGGATGGATTACCCATGGGTTATGAGGTTGTCAGAGAATTTAATTGCAGGATCAAGTCATCCACAGTTCTGAATAAGATTAAAATGTCATGTTTAGATCAACCTTTTCCAACAAAGGAAATAAAAGAGTTACTTTAATTTACATTATGCATTAATGGGTTTGCCTATGGCTTGCCATTAAGTGAATTATCAGTAGAAGAAGAGGGGTTTTTACAATTGAAAATAACCACTAAAACAGAATTGGTTATAGTTGCTTCACTGATATGCTTTAACCTCAAAGGACAATTCTCCAAACACATCCCAAGGGGGGACAATTATTCAACTGCCATCATCAGGACTAAGAATTAACCAAAAGTTCATCTGTGTGCAAGCAGCATTTAAATAGAAGGGAATAGAATTGAAGAACTTTTTTGAAAGGTCAATTCCTTGTCCAAAGACTTCTTTTATCTGAGGTGGACAGTACCAATGTGGCATCATTACCCAGGCTTTGTCTTGTGCCATGGTCCTGTGACAAACCTAAGAAATGTGATCTGGAGCAGAGGGTTGCACTACAAACCACCAGTGGTTCCTTCCAACCTCATCCATTCAGGATGTATGGGAAAACATGGAAGTACCTGCCAGTCGTGTGTTCAGCTGGAATGTGGCTGCAGGAATTGCATCCTTTGCTGCCTCAAAGAATATTGAGGTCTGAAAGGCATAGAAAAACCCCACTGGTTCTTTCCTGCAGCACCTCTGGTTTTCCAGCAAAGGAGACACAATCCAATTCAATGTCTGTTGTTAACGAGTTCTAAACTCTTTTATCTGAAGCTTTAGGCAAGACCATGATACCTAAGTAGTTAGCTGAAAGAAAATGAGGCCAGCAAACATCCTGAAGAAGCTGCAAAGCAGATCCACAGAGTTAGCAAAACAAAGCCAGACCCAGCTTTCTTTTCCAATCATCCTGATGTTACTGGAAGCTCTTTGCTGGCACAGTAAACAGGGATAGTGGGGTTTTTTTCTGCCCCAGATAATGGGTACAAATTCAAAAAATCATTTCACGCTGGATGAACAGCCAGCTTGTTTGTGGTTGGCCTGTCATCAAGACATTGTAAACGGGGAGCTGAAATGGGGAGAGGAACCAATGACAGTCTGAGCAGCTTCTGCTCCCGCGGTTGTTGCTGCTTCCACATCTTCTGCAGGAATTTGGGAGCCCCCTGGGCAGGTTACTGTTGCAGGGGCCAATAAATATTTAGCTCAATAAATGGCAGATTGAATGCTCTGTGTTTCAGGTTGAATTCTGACAGGTTTAACCTTTCAGGAATGTAGTTCTGCCAGCACAGCTCTCCATCCATCTGTCTTGAAAACCCACTGAGAGTAATTTTGCTAGGAGTGGGATTAAAAAATACCCTGCCCCTAGGCACAGTCATTCTGCAGACATAATTCTAATTTAACCTCACCTTACAGTGGAATTAAATAGGAAATTCTGGCTTGTGCATGCCTTGACCTCTTCTTTTATGACAAAGTTTTATGCACAGATATGAGAATTAGGCACTCAAATCCCGCTTAGCAAGAAACTCTGAGTCAGCTGTTGGCTTCTTATTGCTGCCCAGGGGGACGTATAAATCAGCATTAAATCTCATGGGTTTGAAACCACTGGTCTTAGCACTGCTGCTCTTCCTCTTTCATTTTCTCTGAATGACTATGTCTGCAACTCTGCATCATTAACTTAAAATTGGGTGTTGTTTTGGAGAAACCCACTGTGGCATTAGTGGGAATGTCCTCCAAAGATTTCCTTGCTGAAACAGATTAAAGAACACCATAAAAAAGGGTTAAACTGGCCACTGATAGACTTTATCAGGGCCAGGATCACTTGCAGTAGATACAATGTTTTTCTGGTTATAACACAAAAAACCCCATTGTCCTTTGTCATGTCTGATCATCACTGCTGCTTCATCACTAAATATCAGCTCTGATCATCACTGCTGTCCCTGCTAAATAAAGTGTTGCCTTCTGCCTTTTTGTTGAATCCTGAAAGAGATTTTTATTTTCTTTCTACAGAAAGACACTTGAGCAGTGCTTCCCTCCTCTGCAGATGACTCATTTGCAGTGAAATTTGTCTGGAATACCAGCTCTCTACCCATGTGGTGGGGAGTTTTCTGCTAAAAACAAGGAGAAAGCTGACACTTTTCAAACACTCCCAGTTTTTTGAGGCAGAGAAAGAATTCCAATTACCACAAAAACACAGCAGAAAATCTGCAGTCTCTTAACAAACTCAGTAAGATTTATAGGTGCTACTCAGAATACTTAAATAGAATTTTTTTAACCCTGAGATTTTCTTTTAACTGACTGTACAATATGTAAAGCGGGCCAGGAGTATCTAAGAGTGTGACCAGCATTTAATACACAATTTCCACTGCTTTCATAAGGTTACTGCTCCTCATTTAATTTCCTTTTTTTACATTATGGGGGTTTAGTATTCATGATGATGATAAAATATCTAACCCAAGGCACTGCCAAGGGAAATTTTAATCAAAGGTCTTTCACAGCTGAAAGGCTGACTTGGTTAAGTGATCAATATCTACTGATGAAAAGAGTTTGGAAGAAACATAGTTCTCTTTGCTTACAGAAAGGAAGTTGCTCTTAGAAATTGTTAGAAACTTTGGTCCATTTTAAAAGGGATCCCACCTTAAATAGGTTGGTTGAAATCATCACTCAGCCATTTTAAAAGCTGAGCTGTACTATTCATTAAAACCTTAATACGAACAGTTTGTAGATATCTGACAGTTTGGGAAAGAAAAATCTACAGCAAATGTAATCTGTGCACAACAGAACTTGTTCTCTGTCTCAAAGCTGTCTTTTTTACTTCACTACACATTAGGCTGAAAGTATCGGTGGAAATCTACCAGGAACATGGGATAGGAGGGTGAGGAGCACTAATTAATGTAATTGTTTGATAGCATAACAATTAGGATGTAAAGTTTTGCCCCAGCAGCAAATGGGGATCTGGGATCAGATACCATCAAGATGGGACTGGGAGGGATGGGCTGTAGAGGATCTTAGTGCAGGTTGATTTAGAAGGAACATCCCATCAGTCCTGACAAAAGGGATTTTTTACAGCTTAATTACATGGGAGCGAGTTCCTAATCCTGCCCCTCTCAAGGTTTCCCATTCCAGAAATCGTATTACTAAGAAAAATACAAAATGACTGGATTTAGTTTTCAGCTATTGTCAGTTCAACTCTTTTTTGAATCAGGGTGTGGTGGGTCAATCGATACATTTCAGAGCCTGTCAGAAATCGGTTATGCAGAACTTTAATGGGTGTTGTTGTTCTCTTCTTGTGCTCCTCCAAGCCCAGTCTATTTTTGGGTGAATCAGGAAAGTTCCAAGAGCAGGACTGCTATGAGTTTCAAGAATGTGCAGTTTCTCCTTCACCTGATTTCTGGTGTCACATGCACATTTGCGTACATTACACATACAATTAAACACTTTCACAGAATTTACAGAATTCACAGAATTACTAGGTTGGAGGAGACCTCAAATATCATCAGGTCCAACCTGTGCCCTTTCTCCCTTTTTTCAAGTATTTTTATAATTTCTTTCTCAAAATAGATAATTCTTTCCCATCCTCCTCTTAAAAATACTGTCAATTCATGTTAACACAGTGTGGTTTAATCTTTTTCAGTCTTTGTCCATGTCACTGACTGTTACTGTCCATGTAATTTCCCTCATCTGGAGCTCAAAAAGATTTTCCTTTCCCTGGGAAAAACTATGTGAAAAGGTTTTGTTGCAGTAAAAACTCCCCTGGACTGGGGTCTACAACCAAAAGCACATCACCATTCACAGAAATACAATTCCCTGGCTGGATAAATTTGCTGCAGGCAAAAAGCTTTAGGCTTTCACAGCTCCCTTTCTCTTTACAGCAGCTCTTAAACCCATGGATTTGAACAAGAGAAATAAACAGTGTTTCTGTAGAAATTCATAGTTATTTTCTGCAGATTGCTCCTTTCTTTGCAATGGAGCCTGATCCTCTCCCCCAGGATTTTCAAGTCTGTCTGGATTTCCAGATTTTCTCCCTAAACAAGGCTCTACTCCTTGCGTTGCTGCAGCCTGGAGGGTCTGGCTGAGGCAGAGCTGAGCAACAGTCACTGGTACTTGCAGAAGACTGGGATTTGCTGCTGCATGGCAACAAGCTTTGCCTTTGAAGATTAGTCAGAAAATGTGAATTCATCTAGGGTTAAACCACAGGCTTTTCAAAATTCCTCAAGTTGCCAACTCAACAGTCCCTGCTGCCCCGTGAGCCCTGTTATCCCTTCCTACTGTTTCACTTTAATAAAAACTAAGCCACTCCGTGCTCCATCCAAGGGAAGAGTCCTTGGGGTGAGAGAAAATCAGGTCAGGGATGGATCTCTCAGTTAACTTTGGAACCAGCTTTTTTTCCCTCAGGTCTGAAGATCCATAACTGCAGTGCTGTGCCCATCCCCTCTCCCTTGGCCAATCAGCAGGACCCACCTTGAATTCTGTGATCCAGGCCTGAGCAGGTGGAAATTATCCTGGTTTCATGTTATCTTACTGCTTTATTTAAGGGGTTCCTGGCCAAATCCAGCTCAGGCAGGAGGTCTTGACAAGAATCTTCATCATGTGCTGTCCTGACCTTAATGTTGGGAGTCCTGGACATCTTCCCAGTCTGATGAGTTGGTGTGGGGAAATATCCATGAATGCAAAACAAAAAATTGGGATAATCATGAAAGTCTGCCTCCCTGGTAGGCCAGGCTGATCTGACTTCACTGCTGTGCCTGGCTGCTAACCAGAAAAATCGTAATTCCCCACCATACCACCACCCTGAGAGCATCTTCAACTAGCAATAAATCCATGAAAATGTAGAATGTGTACATTACTTTTCTCTCCTATGTGCCTTGTGGATATCATTTTACCTGTTTCCTACAGCAAAACCTGCATAACAAAACCAGAGCAATTCAAGGTAAATGAATGGATCCAGTCCTTGCTTGACTGCAGAGAGGGAAAAATTTTGCTTGTACTGTTTTCCACCCACAGAGATATTTACTGTAACATCCAAATGCTGCTTCCAGAACTCCTGCAGATGAAATGCAATCTTCTGGAGCACCAGGAAAGGAGGCAACTTTACTGAGAAGGAAATTTGTTGTCAGGTGTGCTACCTTGGTGTGCAGGCTGCATTCCCAGGATGCTGGGAATATTCCTAGCTGGGAATAAAGAGAAATGTTTTATTTCAGATGGGAGTCATTGAACTCTTGCCTCTTGCAATGCTTTATAAACATCAGCAAAATCAAGGTTAAGCCAAAGGGAATAATGCTGCAAGCTGAGCTGGGAGATGTTCTCCATTTGAGGTTTTTATGAACAAAACAACAGCTGTCCTGTTTTTGATGGCGCACCCATGAGGATTATTCTGTGGACAATAAAAAACCTGATTTTCTTATGCTGCTGCTTTCCATGGGCTTGGATGGTTTGCAGGCAGTGGGGAACACCTGAGGAATCAGAGCTTCGTTGTTTCCCACAGCCAGGTACTGCAGTCACACGAGCACAAGGGAATTCAGGGATCACCAGGACCTCTAATGAATTTGTTAAAGACAAGCTTCTCATTTGCACCAATTAATAAAGTTAATCTGAAACCTGGAAGAGATTGCACTGATATTCCACTCCCCCTCACACACCCTTCTTTAACACATTAGAAAGGTTTTTATTATTTCTCATTCTGTGCTTTTTTCTTTTCCTAATGGAGTTACAGTGAAATTTATGCTGACCACAATTTGAGCAGCTGGTTTTAAAGACTTGGAATGGAGCTAAATGCAAGTTTTATTTTTATTTCAGCCATGTTAACTTCTCTGCAGCCCAAGCAGTTTGAAATAACCTTGTTCTTCTCCACTTTGAAACTTCTCCACACTGAGTTTGCTGGCATTATTGTTTTAATATGTCCAACCTGGCAATTTCCCTCAAAAACCTCCTTTCCAACACAAATGTTTGGATCCACTCTGCTGCCTGTGCTTTGACTTCTCAGCTCAGTGTAGCAGGAACTTCCAGACTTGTCTACCCTTAAGAGATCAATCCTACAGAAAACAGTGAGTGCCAGGAAACCTTTTTTCAGCATGGAAATAGGAATCCACTGTTTGCTCAATTAGAGACAGCAGAAAAGCTTGGGAACCAGTTGAACACTGACCTAAAGTTAAGGTTGTGCTGTTGGTTGAAACCATCCATTTAGTTTACAGGGGCCAAAAAAGAGATGCCCCGGCAGAAATGCTTTGGTGGTTTGCCTTGTATAGAAGTGAAAGGAGGATGTTTTCCAGCATGGCTGGCTTTATTGCTGGCACTGAAATGGAGGAGCTGGCAGGGAAAAGAAAATAAAAGAAAAAAAAAAAAAAAGAAAAAAAAAGGCAACTGAAATCAGGTCCATCTGCTTAGAATTAGTCCTGCGTTCACTTGGTGGCAGTGATGCTTCAAAGGGGAATAGAAGTAGGGAGTGAATTACAGCTCTCAGAACATTTTCAGCTCAATGGAATATGGAGAGTGAATTCCTATGCAGTGATGTGCTTGTCTGAACAGTTTTTGTCAAGCAGAAGCTTTTGTCCAGAGCTTTTTGGACCTGGAGTTAAGGCAAGGCCCAGCCTTCATGGGAATATTGCTGCAATCCCAAAATCGGAGAATTTATGTGTTTCTCTTTTGGAGAGAGCTTTTCCTTCTGCTCTTATGTGGGGTGAAGAGGAAATCTGGGAGTTCAGTGGTTATAACAAAGGGCATTTACCCTCCCTCAGTAGGAAAGGGCTCTTGGAAAGAGCTGCCCAGGGAGGTAGCTTCCCTCCTATGAGTGATTGCACTGCACTAATGGAAACGGGGGTTTCTCTGGCACTGACTTACTGAGGTGTAAACTCACTCCAGAGAACTTTCCTAGCTGAATTTCCCTGGATGGAACATAAGGATGCTACCCATCTTTCCAGTTCAATGACTGATTCCTTTCTTAAGGGCTTCCTGCTTCTCTTCATTGTCTCTGAAGTGTCTTACAGCACCCTTCATGCAGGCTTGGAATTGCAAAAAAAAAATTGTATTTGCTGCCAGGTGTTCCTTTTTTTGATTTTTTCAAAAAGGTTTTCCTCCAGACTATGCGTCACTGCAGACACCCAATTTCTGAGAGGATTGCTGCACTTCTGGCCAGGTTTAATGACTTGTGACTTTTCTGTCCTGGCAAGCTCAGTGGGAAGGAAAAATGCACTGAACAATTGATTTCTGATTCCTCCATCACCAAAATGTTTAAAACTCACTTCACTGAGACAGTCTCCCTCATCATACTGAACAAAAGGAGAAAAATACAGTCATACAGCTCTTTTCATTTGAAATCAGATTATTTAACATGAGTTTTTATGTTTCCCAGGGCAATACTACTTGGTCAGTGCTCACACTGGGAAATCAGAATGGCCTTTTTTATTATCCTGCATATCAGTTTTGTAAGGAAGTTCAGATGCAGAAAAGCACATGGAGAGATATCACAGGTTCTTTATCTGATTAAATGAATGAATGAACAGGATTATCAATTAATTAGTTAATTAATTAATGCATTCATTTGTTTGTTTAACTGCTTCTCTTTTCTCCCCTGTATGTCTTTGCTAAAATAAGTCAGTGTTTGAGCCCCAGATTTTGGAGATAAGGTTTATAAAATGTATGTCCCTAGATATTGGGAACTCTACAGTAGAAGCAGTGGTGGTAGTAGTAGTAGTAGTAGTGGTAGTAGTAGTAGTGGTAGTAGTAATAGTAGTAGTAGTAATTCTAAGCAAACCATGCTCAAATATGTCCCTCTGGCAAGATGGACATTTTTCATCTCCTCAGCCTCATCAACCAACTGTCAAATAAGCAGCAAAAGGAGCAACAGTCCCTAGACAGGTTCAGAAAATCCACACAGACATTTTGTAAACTCAAACCTCTGCTGGATCACTGTCCTTGGCAAGGGATTTTTTGCTTATGAGACAAGAACTTAAATAAACCAGCACTTAGTCCTTTCCTCCAGGTACTCAGTACTGTGCCTAGAACCAGGCATTAAAAATAAGAGATGTGAGCACTTCCTTCCCTTCCTTGTGCTGCACTGACTTTAGGACAAGATTTATTTTCAAAATGCAGCACTTGAGATGGGTTTCTCTCAAGTTGAGTCACAAGAATTCTGTGTATTGTTTGTCTGAATAATTTTTGGAGAGAAAATCTTTGGTTTGGGTCCATGCTTTGGTATATAAAGACCAAAACACTGACTCCAGCCAGACTGGGAGCATTGGTGGGGACAGTTTCAAAGTACAGAACAGCTTGAGAAAGCTGTATTTCCACATGTGTGGGTTTTGAAACTCCAGGGAAGGAGGATTTTCTGGCACAAAGATATGATTAGGACTCATCTGCCTTTTAAGTGGCCCTCTCTAGTGACCAGCACAAACCAGGGAAAAGGCTCCAACACAATTTTGACTTTGACAAAGACTCTTGATATTTTAGTCATCTTTCCAAGAGCAACCAAGAGCATCTAACTCAAAGCCCAGTCCTGTGTGAACATCAACAACCACATGTCAGCTTACAAAGGACCACGGAACATTTCTACAAATCACTTTGCCACATGCCCAAAACAGTTCCTCACTGTGCTCAGAGACCACTTTATTAAAAAACAACAAACCAACAAAAACCATAGCAAAACAAAACAAAAAATCCCCCACAAAACAAAAACAAAACCCACACATATAAGGGCTATGAAAAATATCATAGGCCATGGGGAAGAGAGTAAAAGGTATCAAGGGAATTACTGTCATCTTACAACTCTAAAATAAGGAGGCATTTACTGAACAATGACAACCATGCAATGCTAAGAAAAAGTGTTTTCATTAACAATAAATTCTGACTATCTTAAAACACAGGTGTTTTAAGATAAATGTCAGCTGAGGAACTGGGAACAGAACCCAGGAGACAACTCCTGAGGCTGACTCTCCATTGCCAGCAATGGAGAGTCAGCCTGAATGCTACTGGCCCAGCCACACTACTGACCCAGCCCAGAGCCTGAACACTACTGCTGTTCCTCTAGACAGAAACCCATCCATACACATGGAACAGTCTGCGATGCCTTTCCCATTTTCAATTAGTATTTATAACTATCCTTACAGTGAAGAATTCCTTCCCAATACCCCATCCATCCCTGCCCTCTGGCAGTGGAAGCCATTCCCTCTATCCTGTCCCTCCATCCCTTGTCCCTCTCCAGCTCTCCTGAAGCCCCATTAGGCCCTGGAAGGGGCTCTGAGCTCTCCCTGGATCCTTCCCTTCTCCCGGTGAACACTCTCAGCTCTCCCAGCCTGGCTCCAGCCCTTGAAGCATCTCTGTGGCCTCCTCTGGATTCTCTCCAGTACTCCACATCCTCCTGATGTTGGACCTCAGATCTGCAGGCAGCTCTGCAGGTGAGGTCTCACCTGAGCGAGGCAGAGCAGGAGAATCCCTTCCCCTGGTGGTTCAATTAAAGTCTTTAACACGTAAACCATTTTGCTTTGCAAATCTCATTACCACCCTTGCCTGTTTGGTGTTTTCAGTAGAGTTTTAGAGACAGTCTCAAACAGCTGGGAGGGTTTGTTTGGGTTTAGTGAGCTTTTTCTTGTCTCTTCGTTTTTCATGAGATGCTAATTTGTGGTAATTGCATTCTGCAGCCATGACAGACTGGCTCAGAGGAAGGGAATTATTGGTGTGTGTATTTTAGTAATAACCATCAGAGAGTCAGGAAAGAAAAAAGAAATAAAAAAGAGACAGAAGAAAACATATAATTAAAATGCTCACATCCTTTGGAAGAAAGCTCCAGCTTGTTCCTTTAAGGGAATAAAAATCTGTCTGGTGTCTCTCCAGCACCTGTGTCTGCTAGCATCCCATCAACTATACAAACATTTCTACAGACAGCCTTAATTTAGGTCAATTGGCACAAATTAAGGAAGAAATGAACAATGGTTTTGGTTGCAGTACAAGGTACATGGAAGCTACTAACTCCTTTCATGATTTGAGGTTCCTGAGGAAAAGACCCACCAGACAAGAAAGAATAAAGCCCAGCTCTTTGTTGGTGTTATGGTAATACCTTAATATTTTAATTAGGAAGAAAGAGTTCTCTGTTCTGTTCAGGGCTGGGCTAAAAGGGGTTGTGCTTACGACACAACAGAGCAGATGGGTGAAGGAGCAGAGGGTGCAGCAGGAGACAGGAATGACGTGGCTCATCCTCTGTCTGGCCAAACTGGTCAGCTGAGGAGGCTGCCAGGTTGGCCTGGGAAAGGTTAAAGCAGCAGCTCCAGATGTTTTGCACAGGTACGATGTTGATAGTCTGATCTTCTGTAGATTTGTGGGCTTGTTCTACAAATGTATCTTCCTCTGGAACATCCTGTGCTTCCCACTGTGTGACAGGCTAAATTAGCCTGATTGTCCTGGCATGGCAGTACCTATCCTTGAGAAAGACAGGGCAAAGTGAACTCAGCAGACACATTCTGGAGCTCCATCTGCTGACTCTGACTTTGGGGGGCTTTGGATCTCCCCCTGCCCACAGCAGTGCCGCTTCCTGGGACACATAGCCAAGAGGACTCTGCTGCTACATTCCTTTCCAAGCTGCTGACTTCTGCTGTCATCGGCTCGGGCCCCTTTCCTTCCAAGGGGATCTCAGACAAGATGTGGTGATAAGCAAATAATGGGTAAATATGTGCCTGTGGAAAGACTGATACATCACTAAAAGCATGTTCTTTCCTTAAACAATTTTTTTTCTAACAGTTGCTGCCCGGGGATAGCAGTAGGTGACATGAGCTCTGCATTTATAGTCCCCAAGTACCACAGCTCCTTGGAGATGAGAGGCTCCATCTATCAAACATAGTATCACTAGGGGCTGAGCTGCCTTGAGGGTTTTTTAAACACAAGCTGCAGTTGGAGCACAGGAGGGAGGTGGAGGCTCAGAAGAGATGACAGAATTATACACAGAGTCATATGGCAAGAGAGGTCTGAGCCTGGGCAATCAGCCAAAACAGGGCACAACACAATCACAGTGGCTTCCAGTCCCTCTGGAATAAGAATAAAGATGGAATTTCTTCCCTGGGATTTTTCAGAGCCATATTTCCCTAAGAGATTTACTGCAGTGTGTGCCCTGGATAGCAAGGAAATCTTACGGGCCTTTGGTGAGTGCTGAGGCACAGGACCAGACCTCAATCTAGCTCAGATCCAGAAAAGATAAAGCAGAACTCTGGGTTTATTTCTGTTATATGGATTGTGGACTCCACTGCCCAAAGAGCTGGATGTGCCACACAGGACACACAGTCAGAGCTCCGGCCCTAAGGGAGGCTCTGCCTTGCCAAAAGTTGTAATGGGAAAGGGAGATGAAGAGAGATGCTTTGGTGATGAAATCAAGTCAGTGGGATGAAGGAGGTGTTCCAGTGCATTGAATCTTGTGGCTTCTCACAGGTGGGCAGAGAGCAGATAAAAAAGTGAAGGAAGGATTTAAATGAGTCCAAGAAGGCATGATTTAGACACATCTTCAATTTCCCCCAACTATTTTACATATTAAAGATGAATGTTGAGCTAAAGCTCAGAAAAGTGGTGTGAACTCTCACCCAAGGGAAGCAGCAGTGCCAGGATGGGAAAGGATGCAGCAAGACATAGGAGGGATAAAAATTGAGGCAAGCACTCATCTCTGAGTAGATTTATTTCAGCACTAGGTAAAATCAGTCTTTCTGAGGTTACAAAAGAGCCCTGTCTTCCATATGTGGTCAGATTTTATCAGATCATCCAGGTGAGAAATCAAACGAGGAAATTAATTGTGAATTGCATAGAAATAAACATTTAACAGCTCCTCTCAGGCCTGCAGCTGTACACAAAATCCAGTGGCCCAAATCTTCATCTGTGGAGAATTAAGAAGGTACCCATAGATTTTAATGAGGCTGCCTTGATTTACACAAAAGCATGGATCTTGTTTAGCCAGCCTGTGCTTAAGTGATTTAGGAACATGGTGAAAAAGTCCCTAGGAATCCCAAGATGAAGAAACCTCTAATACTTGGACATCTTACAGTTAAGTATGAGATCACAGACAGATCTACCTGCTTTGAAAATTTCAGCCCTTTTTTATTTCCAAAACTTTTTTAAGTCTACATTTTGCATGCTCACTCTGAGTCCCTATGCTAGGTTGTTTTTTTTCCTTTCTAAACACTCAGAATTTTCCAGTTTATCTTCAACTCAGCCATGCTAAAAGCTTCAGGCTGTCCTAGTCCTAAAAGACAGTGGAATGAGTCCAGCTTCAAGTTTAATAGACAACATTTAACATCTCTTGCCTTTGGGTGGGTCTTCTTTCTTATTCAAGCAGAAGTCGAACCCTCACTAAAATCTGAGGGATGATTCATCAAAACAACCCTTTTCACTTCTTTCTGGGCAAGTAAATAGTCATTTCAAGGCCTGAAGCATCTCAGAGAAGTTCCTCTACTCCTGGTCCAGCTGCCTGCATGGTCTGGCACTGAGCTGAGCAGATTACCAATGATACTTCATCAAATGCCTTCAGACACACAAACAATGAGATTCAGGCCTTTTGATGAGATATTTTTAATGAAAACACAAGAAATGGACCTGCCAAATATCAAAGATGGAATCATCCAGGACTTTGTTTCTTCCTTACATGACTCAGAAACCTGCCTCTGTCTGGAAAATCATTTTGGGTGGCACATAACTTTGGGTTGGAATTAGACGATTTTAAATGTCCCTTCCAACCCAAACTATTCAGTGACACTGTGAACACCAGGGGACAGTTCATCCTTTCTCAACAGAGGATGAAAGCCGAGTAAAACCCTGTCATGGATCCTTGCCTAATATGTTCTTACACAATTCCAGTGGTGGATACTCAGAACCCCATGGACAAGCTTTCATCTGTCTTTGGAGGTGCAAAGTTTGAGATTAAATAGCTCCTCCTTTTGTTTTCTAGATTTGCATCCCTCTCACTGCTTTCTCCCAAACTTTGATTAATCCAAAACTCTTACACTGGACACAGACAATTCCAGCACGTCTTGCCAGAGCCAAGCAAAAGATTTCTTCACCAAGGTTGATGTGACACTAAACAGCCCTGTCCGTCCCTGCCTGGACAGGGCAGGTTAGTGTCACATAACTAACCTGCCCTGTGTTTAATGACCCTTCACTGTGTTTAATGACCCTCCTGACCTCAGGCTCTTGGTGGTCTCCAGGTGTATGAGCTCTTCACTGCCATAAATTCATTATTCTCTGAGGATTTTAGGACAAAATCTGCTGTTGCTTCCTTCTGCTTCCCTCCACTCTGGAGAGATGTCCCGTAACAAGGATGTTGCTCACAGATGAGCTGATATATTGAGTACATTGATGATTAAAGTCATAAATATAAATGTATTTATTTCCATGGTGCATTTAAAAGTCTGGAATAAACTACCAGTATGGCAAGGTCTATGTACCAGTAGAAACAAAACCCAGAGTGGGGTTCAGCTCCTTTCCCTCCCTTCAATCATTTAGACTCATTTCCCAATGAATCAATGGAAACTGTGTTGCCTCATCTATAGATAGGCATCTAAAATAAGCCTGCTGAATCACAGCCTTTAAGCATCTTTAGTTACTCAGGATTCCCTTTATCCATTTAGGGTTTGCTCTCTTCCAGCACCCTTTGTTACTCAGGGAAGGAAGAGACCTCCAAGCAGCCTTGGAAAACCATCTACCTTCTGTAGATGCACAACAAAACAGGCACTGCATGTGGCAAGAAGACTGTGGAGAAACAGCAGTTGAGCATTTAGAAAGCTCATTTTTGCAGTTTGCAAGTTCCTCAAAATCAGTTTGAATTCCCCACCCCCCCCACCCCCCCAATGCCGCTTCTTCTCATGGGGTTTTTTACTCTCAAACAGACTGTATGGTGTACCTGGAGCTGCCACAAGGGTGACTACACTGTCCCAAACTCTTTGCCCAGCCTGCACAAATCGCACATTCCTGAGAGCTGCTTTTTAAATTTTTCCTCCAGTAGCAATGGCTATCCCAGAAGCAAGCAGGCACTCTGAATTTGTTGGACCAGTGATCAGGGCTGCTGACAAGCACAGATCTGCTTTCAGTACTCTCCTGGGGGAATCTGAGCATCACTTAAATTTACCTCTCTCTGTGAAACTCTTGAACCCAAAACTCCAAACTTTCCCTCTCAAAGTTACTGCCCAGGAGGAGGAGGTGGAGAGTCTGTCATGCAAGAATAGGCACATGGTTCATCTACTTCCTTGTGGCTACAGTGTTTGCTGGCCTTTGGGTATGAAAGCCCACTCTGTGTCCCCTTCACTTCAGGACATCACTTTTGTATCTGTTCTTCATCGGCGACTTTGGACATTTTTTTTTTTAAACTGTAACTAAAAGCCATGTGAAAAATCAACCTCCCTTCAACAGCACATTCTGCTGGAGGAATTTCCTCCTTAAACCCCCATCTCCAGTCAGTTGTGCCTTGTCCCACCATGCAGAATCCCCAGGCAGTTTGTCCTGCCTTCATCTCCTTGTTCTGTTTGTCCTGCAGGAAATTCTCTTTTTAGATCCCAAAAAATTTGTGTTAATTCATGAACAGGAGTTTTGTTATCTGCCTTCCACTCTCTGGTCTCTGCAGGAGTTTTAGTGGAAAAAAAAATAAAACAGAAAAGAAAATATTTAAAACCACATTTGAGAGTGCTCTTTCTTTCTGGGCAATACGGGAGTGGCAGTGAATTACGGTAATGGTAAGACTACTGCTCTGCTACATAGCAGAGCAGCAAAGTTCCTGCTGCTCCTTGGCAGTGTGGAGCTGAGCTCTGAACGGGGCACGGATCCCTCCAGGGAGCCTGGAGCCAGCCCCTCACAGCCGCGGGATACAGAGAATCAGCCCCACTGCCAGCTGCTGAGCTACCAGTGGGGCAAGGGGAGCAAAGCAGAGGATTTCCAGGCACGGAGCCCCATCCCTGCATGAAAGAGGAGCCTGCTGTGCTGAGAATCTCCTTCCCAGATGCTCACAGGATCTGTGCTGCCTTCTGAAGACTGAAGAGGTGGGTGTGGGGCAGACACAGCAGCTTGGGGTCTGCTCTTCCCAGCATCAGCTATCTCCACAGGCTGGGCATTATTTGGTAATGATCACAATTATAATCCTCAGAGATGCTCGATGCAACACTCAATTTTCATGTATGTGCTTAGATAATATGTCCTTTTCTTCCTTGGGATTATTCCTCAACTTGTTCCATCTGGTGGGAAAGAAAATAAGATCCAATTTCATTTTACTGTACTGAAGTAAAATACTCGCAGTGTGATACCTATCCATCTCCCCCTTCCCCCCTCCTCCCTGCCGGTGAACTGGGAATTTTGGGGCTTCAGAATTTGAAATGCTTTTGCCTGAAGGAAAGTTCAGTGTGAAGGTTTGGAAATGGGACAGTTGTTACTGCTTAAAGTGCGATCTGAGGGACTCATCCCAAAGGACACTTAGAGAGTCCTTCCTCATCTTGAGTTTTGCAGCCACAGTATTAGTGGTGGTTTTTCACCTCAGATTAATATTTGGGATGGAAATTCTATATTCATATGGAGATGTTGGGAAAGGTTTTGCAGCTCCCATTTGCAGCTCTCCTCTCTGTGCCCCCCAGGTCTCGGTTCCCAGGCTAATCCTCACTTTTCCATCTGAGGTACCTTTTCTCCATATTTAGTCAGCAAAGGCTGAGCTTGGCTTCCAGATACCCTGAAATGTTGTGTCACTCACTAGGAGGCTTGCTCCTTGCAACGTCTTCTGCTTGGCTTTGGAGTTGCTTTTCCTTATAGATTTTCAATATTGGCAGCTCAGCTGGACTAATACTTTAGCAGGGAAAAGTCTCACTTTATAAAGAAACCGGAGATTAAATTTTGGGCTTCTAAATCTGCTGCAGTTTGTATAGTCCTGAATTGTGTCCTGCAAGCTTCTGTCTTTCCTAGAACTGGTCTCTACAGGTGAGCTAATAATTAGGATTGATGCCTAGCCCATAAAGAAGGGAAAATTCAGGCAGGAAAACCCACTTGGATCTCTCAGTTGCTGTTAAACAGTGCTGGGCTGGAAAAGGTTGGTTCCACTGGCTGGAGCCAGCCTGAGGAAAGCACCCTAAAATAGCCTCCTGCTCTATTCATATATGGGAACCCTAGCAGCAAGTGTGGCTTCTGGGAATCGCATTGTTCCTGTTTTTGTCTTCTCCAGGGGGGTGAGGATCTGCAGAGAGCACGAGAGCATGGCCCTGTGCACACGGCAAACTCCGCTCTTCCCCTCAGAGCAAGCCAGGAGCTGATGTATATGAGCTTTAATTTGCAGCCCAGGACCTCGACTGATGAGTGCTCCACATATGGAAAGCTCTGACTGACAGCCTAAACCCTGGATGGGGAGTGATGGCTATCTCAAACAAAATTGCTGAGCAGACACAGCAGCAACCTCCACCTAGTCAGGTTTCTAAGCCAAATTTAAGGCAGAATCAGGACTAACACCAGGCAATTAAAAGCATCTGTGATTTCTTCTCAGGAGAAGCTAAATTGGAGACCCTTTGGAATATTTACTTTCCTTAAATACAGAACCTTCCCCACAAGACAGAAATTATTTTAACCTGCAGCTCCAGTATTTCTTATCACATAGCCCTGGAAAGTGGGATAAACAGCCTCAGGTGTTCGTAGCCCCACTTGTGCACCCCAAGGAAAATGCAGAATGACTTAAATTTGACTTGGAACTGGTGAGTATCAACCATGTTGTTCTGGTGAAAGCTTAGGAGCAAGGGTAGGTTTTCTAATATGTTTCTGGATCTTTCTCATTGCTGCTGGTGCTACAGTTCTAAAACATTATCCAAAACTCTTTTCCCCAGCAAGGCTAAGCAAATGTTGCCTATAGGACCTTCCTGATCTTGTCATTGTTCCTGCCTGGAAAGGGGGTGAAGTTCAGCAGCCTCACATGGACATTACCAGCCATGGCTTTCCTCTCTGGAAACTCCTCCGAGTGTTCCAACTGCACCCACTCTGTGGAGCCCGTGAACATGTCCAAGGCCATCTTACTGGGTGTTATTCTAGGGGGGCTGATTGTTTTTGGGGTTTTGGGTAATATCCTGGTTATCCTGTCCGTAGCCTGCCACAGACACCTCCAGAGTGTCACCCACTATTACATCATCAACCTGGCTGTAGCTGACCTTCTCCTGACTTCTACCGTCCTGCCCTTCTCAGCTACCATGGAGATTTTGGGTTACTGGGTCTTTGGGAGGATCTTCTGCAACATCTGGGCAGCTGTTGATGTGCTTTGCTGCACTGCTTCCATCATGAGCCTCTGCATCATCTCCATCGACCGATACATCGGGGTGAGCTACCCACTGAGGTACCCCAGCATAGTGACAGAGAGGAGGGGCCTCCTGGCCCTGCTGTGTGTCTGGGCACTGTCCCTGGTCATCTCTATTGGGCCCCTTTTCGGCTGGAAGGAGCCAGCCCCAGAGGATGAGACTATCTGCCAGATCACCGAGGAGCCTGGCTACGTCTTGTTCTCAGCGCTGGGCTCCTTCTACCTCCCCCTGATCATCATCCTGGTGATGTACTGCCGGGTCTATGTGGTGGCCAAAAGGGAAAACAAAGGGCTGACCTCTGGGCTGAAAACAGAGAAATCCCATTCCGACGAGGTGACCCTCCGCATCCACCGCAAAAACATACCTGGTGCAAGCGGCTCTGCAACCAACGCCAAAAGCAAGCACCACTTCTCTGTGCGCCTGCTCAAGTTCTCCAGGGAAAAGAAAGCTGCCAAGACCCTGGGAATAGTTGTGGGATGCTTCGTTCTCTGCTGGCTCCCATTTTTTGTAGTAATGCCTCTTGGTAAGTAGAGCTAACCCCTGTGTATCTTCCAGCACCTTCTGGGCAGGGAGGGCTCTGCTTGTGGCTGGGTGTGGTAATGCTGATCAGAAAAGCTCTGAGGGAACAATTTTGTACTGCAAAGCTACCACCACAAAGCAGGCACCGTGAAAAAAACGCGAGTCTTAAATTAGACCAAATCTTGTCTCTAGTGATGAGAAACAAAATTCTGAAAACCAGGGAAGAAATCTTGTACTTTTTCCACATAGAAAATTTTCTTTTGTGAACTAGAGCAGATATTTGTGACCATCTCTGCTATAGGAGCAGGATCTTTAGGGGTTTGTGTGTTTATATTTGCAGCCAGGCAACTTAAATGTGTGAAAGGTCATAATATAAATACATTCAGGGTTTAAGTAGATGTTCACAGATCTCCTGGAGTGCTCAGCATTGATGATTCCCACTCTAAGGAAAAAAATATCCACTTCCTATCAGGAAATTCATCCTGTGAGATACCATAGCTCCAAACAAAGTTAATCTTTTAATCCAATTTTTCATATGGCCAGTCAGGAGACAGCAGTGAGGGTCCTTCCAACTAATTTTATACTGCTCTGGATTGCAGCTTTTCTGGGAACCCATTGAGCCCACTGGCCAAACAATGGCTCAGCCACCATGCTGTAGATGAATATTTATTCTCCAGTTGTCATTCCAAAGAGGAGCAAAGCTGGGGATTTGTTCTGCTTTGCTGGAATATAAAGAAGTAATTAGAATTTTAATTAAACCTTGCTCAGTTACCTTTGATGCAGTTGCAGGATGGAAAAGCAGAATACTAACTCCATACCTGTAGCTGAGGGTGAGAGACATGGCTCATCACACTGAGTTGGGCTCTGCCATTAAATATTAGGTTTTTCAAAAATGGAAACTAAAATCTGTGACTTGCTCAATTTCAGAGCTTTTCTTATGGAAAGGGCTTATGCTGTACAGGAAAAATAAAGATTTTATGGAAGCTTTAGTTAGTAAGACAACAATATGAACAATACATAAAAGGTAAAACAGCCTTACCTAAACATGGAAAGAAAGATTTGGGGATTTTATTTTCCTTTTTTTTTTTTTAACTCTATTTTTTCAAACTTTAATAAATAACTGTTCTTTTTCAATTAACCTCTACTGGCTTTACCAAGATTTATCAAGACACACAAAAACTTGCTGCTAATGTAAAAAAAAAAAAAAAAACAAATTCAGAATTTTTTCCACTTGGTCAATACTGGGAAGTGCTGGATTGGAACTGTTTCCTAGGGAGAAGCCTTCCAGGGCCTGGCTCATGCTGGCCAGGATGTCAGCACGTTGGAATGCTGCTTGCCAAGATGACTGAAACATACTCAAAAAGGGTTTGAGAGAATGCATTAAACACACTTTTCATCTGCAAATGTGATTGCCCACACAGAGCTGTTAATTAATTTGCTTTGGATTTAAGAAGTCTTCTGGGCTCCAGAATGGCTTTGTATCCTCCTTTGATCCCTTGTAAGGAAACTCTGGAGGGTTTTTTTCCCTTTTTTTGGGAGGTTACTGGGCCTTTTTAAAGCATATATTATAGGGCTTTCAAAACCTATTTGCTGCTTTTGTTTAAGGACAAAAAACTGATTAAACAGACGAGTGGCACTAAAAAAAAGTCCTCAAAAAAGCCAAGGACTCATCTTGATGCAGGGCACTTTCCAAAAGATCACAACCACTTTCAGGTCTGTCCTGAAGCCAGGCTCAATTGGGATAGGGAAGTGATCCTGACAGGGTCTTGGGGTCCTGTAGGGGTCTGACTTTCCAGATGTATAAAATCCTCCTTGTTGAAACCCTGGTGGAGGCTCACAGCATACATGGCTGGGCAACCAGAACTTGACCAGCTCTGCAGCTTTGTAGCCATGGGACAGACCAAAACATGGTCCCATCAACCAATTCTGGAGGGATTTGACTGATGTGGAGGTGCCATGCAGTGACATTGTTTATAGGTGGACTTGGACAGCTGGACTCAATGATCCAAGAAATCTTTTCCAAACTAAAAGCCTATAACTCCATGATTCCATCAGCCAGACCACTCCCAATGCAGATTGCCCACAAAACAGACACTCTTAAACTGCTACAGAAACCACTTCAGACAATTGTGCTCATCATTCCATGCAGCACAACTTCCCCAAACTTAGATTAATTTCACTGTGATCTACAGCACCTTCAAAATTTCCACATCCATTAACATCCACTCTACGAGCCAAGAGCTGCATCCAATCAAGAAACACTAGGTTTACGGAAGCGTATCATAAAGCAGGGTGGAAGCCTTTGAAGTGTAGGTATGGGAAGGGCAAGATGGATGGAAGGATATTGAGAAAGGCACAATATCCATGTTGGCTGATTCTACTGAAAATAACTGAAGAAACAACTGGGGTATCCCTGGTGTAAGAAATTATTTTAATTGAAACTGGAGTGTAAAGGTACCAGTTGCGGTCTGTGTAAGGAAGGTTTTTTCTCTTAGTATCTTGGATTAGGTTTCATTCCAAAGGTTCTGTGCAAAATCCTTCAGCCTAATAATCCAACACACCTTCTTCTCACTTATCTTGAAGTTTGTGTTAAAAAACAGGAAATTATAATCCTGTTGCAGGAAAGTAAGTGAGGTCAATATTTGCTTTTCAAAACTTCTGTAACACACAACGTTGTCAGAGCTTTGGTTTCCACTGGTAGAAGTCAGACTTTCATTACTGTGAGCAGAACCAAGCAGAGCTGACATCAGTGACAACTTCAACTGACAGTTCAGTAACCACCAGACAAACACAAAATAACAAAACAGAGACAGGAAAAAGCAGCTTTGAGGCTGTCTGCATCTCTCAGAGAGGGCTACAGAGAACAGCCTGAGCTTATCAGCAGCTCCTGGGCCAAGGGGCAGGGGTTTTGTGGGGAGAGGCTCAGATGCAGCTTCATCTGGACAATCAGGGCTTGTTGGGCTCTGGCATTCCCAATCACAACCTTCATTTTTGGCTTTTTGTTCTCCTCTTGCAATTTCTAGAAAGGGATATAGGATATATGTAGATAGATGGACAGATGTAGAAAGACTCAGAGCTGGAAGAGCCCAGAAATCAATGAAAGCCCCCAGTGATGGAAAGTTTTCATGTTACGAGTGATAGAACAGACCTTGTCCTGTAACTGAAAGACATTTATTTGTTGTTCTGGGAATTCTTCAAAAGGTTTCCTTTCAGCAAGATAAAAGACAGTGTTTGGAGGTTGTTTTGAGGTGAAACATGCACAGAACTGATGGAAGAAAGGGTTGGGGGTGTTGCAAAAACAGTCCTGGTCTGGGACTAATGATTCACCTTAACAAACTCTCAGAAGAGAACAAGTTTCCACAGCTTTGCTTGTGGTCTATTTTCTGTGGATCAGCTTGTGGGTGTTGCTTTTCAAAGCTGGAAGAAATAAAAAGGGAAAGTCTGAGCTAGGAGGTCACAGGGGGAAAAAATCCTAAACTGTGCAAGGGGGAGGAAGGGTTTTAGCATTTGTCAATCATTCTTGTGATTAAGAAAGCAAAAAAGAGGATCTGCTGGAGGGTGTCTCTGTTTGTGGTCTAGGAGTAAATTAGTCTTGTGAACTGACACAAACACTGTCAAGGGAATCCTCTAATCCTGTCTGCAGATGGATTCTATTTACTATTTTGTGGTAATTTTTTTTAATGGAGTCAAAGAGAACTACTCTACTTTCATTAGACATAAACCAGAAAAATAAAGTGCATTTTTCTGTCTCTGCTGTTGACACAACATGACCTCTCAGAGGGTCACAAGGCTCAGAGTAGCAACACACATCAACACAGTGTATTTCAGTGTTCTCTCAGTGAGAGAGAAAAAAAAATAAAAGTGGAAGAAAACCTTCAGAATAAAGCCCCAGCTCTTTCTCTGGATACCAGCTCAGGGAGAGGAAGGATGCTTGCACTCCTTGAGTCACGGAGCACAAGTGTGTGTGTGAGTTAAACCATTGAATGAGGAGAATTTGAGCCATGAAGATAAACAGACATGATATTTCCATAGCAAGGGGTTTTTTAGGTTTTTTTTTTTGTTTTTTTTTTTTTTTGTTTTTTTTTTTTTTTTTGCTGATCACAAGGGGCATTTTTCATAATCACAGACTGGAAAGGCACTGTTGGTCTGGGCTGATAATTCAGCTAATGACAAAGATCCCATGGACATCCCTGGGATAACATTTCTCCACCATTCCCAAATCCTGAAATGTGTCCCAGTGACTGAAAACACAGCAAAGGAGGGGAGGAATAAATATTAAAAACCACTTATGCTAAAAACAAAGGAGGGAAGGTCGATTAGCTGTGCTCTGCTTTGAGAGCCCTCCCATGGCTCTCCCTGTGTGTGTCACCTGTCACAGGAGCCTCGTCCTTGTCTCAGAATATCCCTTGTCATGCAGCCACCACCTTCAAGTCCTCAGAGTAAAGGAAGCAGGAGTGTCATTTTTCACTCACTCAAATACCACAGCACAATTCAGGGTTGGGGAGTGATGGAAAGGCTGTGGTGAATGATCCTCCCACCCCACTGAACAAATGTCAGGATTTGTCTGCAATTTGGATAATAGGAGAGGTACTTGGCTCTTGCTGAAGGAGATAATTTCTTGTTTCTGACTCCAAGGATTCCAAAATCGTGACAGACAACAAACTCATGAGGAAGCCTGAGACTGACCCAGCTTCTCAAATTATTCTCTGGTTGTTTTTTTTTTAATTTTTAAAGGAAAATTGTTATTTTATTTTAAGTGAATGACTTCAAGAGTGAGGGCTTCAGGGCAAATATCAAATATCTCCAAAATGTCAGCAATGGGATCCAGACCCATTCCACTGCAGTAAGAGCTTGGGAACTGGAATTGGAGTGACAATTACATTGATTTGTGAAACAATGTGATTGTTTGGGTTCACACGAGTAACAAAACCTCAGTTTACCTTCCCATGGTTTTTTATCAGCTTTCTAAATCTGCAGCTGCCCACAGCAAATCTGGAAATAGTTGCTTGCTGAGACATTTCCCAGAAATATCATCCATCCTAAGTGGGTACAATATGAAACAGAGCATAAATTAGGTCTGAAATAATCCAAGTCATCAGTGCAGTGTTCCCAGACTGACCCATTCCTGCTGCCTGACCTTTTCACCTCTCACCTGTGCCCAGGCATCCTCATGGTGCCGCAGAGAGCTGAATTCAGGGGTTTGAGAGGGAAAACAAACTCGGTCCTCCTTCTATGTCTGTTTATTATGCATCGGCGATAGCCAAGCACAAAGTCCCTCTCTTTTTCCCTCAGGAATAGCCACAATATCGCAGGCCCTGGGGAGGCACGGCTGGAAAGTGCAAGGCTTCTTCACATCACTGCTTTTTCTGCACTGGTTTTGTTAATTGGATTGTGCAGAGTCCAGGATCATTTCCCACTGTCCAATGGTTCCTTGATACCATTTTTTAGTCCATAAAAAATACTTCCCATAAGGGAACAATGAGAGCATATAGGAGAGGTAATGTGTGTACAGGGGGCAGCTTTCAGTGTCTGCAGCAACATATATACATGTGTGTGTATGTATGTATATCTTATATATACTTATTTTTACAAATACACTCTCCAGACGGTGGATTGAATCATGACCTGAGATGCAGCATAGAACACTTGTCTTAGGGAATAAAGTTTAGCACTAACACTGGGCTTGAAAACACAAAATGTAGCATGTTTATCAATGTGTGTAGAGCCATGAGAGATTAGGGAGGCTGTGGTACACAGTTAATTTCCTTTGGACTATTATTGCTCCTCTGTGCTTCATCCTCTGGGTCTTTATGGCTCTGGAAGAGCTGCTGCCCCCTGGACTGACTGCTTCAAGGCAGATCCCAGGACCTGAGTTTTGAGCTTTGTTTCCTGTAACCAGAGTGCTCTTCCTGTTCCCAGCCTGAAGGGGCTTCAAGAGCTGGAGAGGGATTTGGGACAAGGGAATTACAAAACAAGCGGAAATGGCTTCCCAGTGCCAGACGGTAGGGTTAGATGGGATATTGGAATTGTTCTCTGGGAGGGTGGGGAGGGTCTGGGAGGGAATTTCCAGAGCAGCTGTGGTTTGCCCAGATCCCTGGCAGTGCCCAAGGCCAGGTTGGACAGGGCTTGGAGCACCCTGGGATAGTGGAAGGTGTCCCTGCCCATGGCAGGGGGTGGCTCTGGATAGGATTTAAAGTCCTTTCCAACCCGAACCATTCTGGGATTCTCTATGGACACAACCCTCATCTCCCCCAAACACTGAAGCAGCATGACCCCCACCTGACCTCTGTGGTCTGCCTCAATCACCATATTTAAGCTACACAAAATAAAAAGAGGGGGAAAAAGCAGAAAACCTATACAAAGCTGCAAGCTTCAGTAGCAGAGATGGATTTGTAGTAGAGATGGATTTGTAGCAGAGATAGGTTTGTAGCTGAGATGGTTTTTAACACCATAGAGGGTTCATGGGTCACACAAATATACGGGATCTGATTCCTATGGTGCTGGCACTGATGATGCAGAGTAAATAACACATGTTTTTACAGTCTGGCAGGTTCTAAAACACTCTCTGCTGTCCATCAGTGAAATGAAGCATGACATCGGGGCTGGTTTTTAAACAACCATAATCAGGCAGCTCTTGTGACAAATGACAAAGTCAAATTACAGTTTTGAGAATGAATTAGCACTTACTCACCAGGAGGGATGTGGCAAACTTACCTCTCAGAGCTGAAGAAACTTCCAGCTGACAAACAGGAAAATAAAATATGCAGGAAGAAAATGCAGTCCTGACATTTCCAGGGATGAGTGATGAAAAACGTAATGGCAAAATATCTCGAGAGGCTCACAGTACATTTTATTTTATTTACTTTTACAAAAAGCAATTGTATCGTGCTACTGACACTTGAGTCTCCTCAACCTTTGGAAAACAAAGCAGGAATTGTGGTGTCGTTTACTCAATCCACGATTCAAAATGCATTAAAAGACCACTTGAAGCTTTCTTTACTGTTCCTCCAGCACAGTCTGCAGGGGGACAGCATAAGGTGATGCCTTTAAAGTTTAATCAGGTTTGCTACTACTTATGACTTAATTCCTGACAGTGTGCAAAGGAAGATATTAAGGCTGGTGAATAGCATAGAGAATTAATTTCAAGGGTGAAAACTTAATATATTAGCTGCTGTTCACCCCCCAGCTCTCCTATAGGATACCTGGATGGCACCTGTGATTCCACCTGGTCTGGAGTGAGAGGACTGGAAAAAATTGCTCTGAGAATTAGGTGCAAAAATTCTGCTTTCTCAGCCCTGGTTGGTGGTGTCCAGGTTCCTAACTTTAACTGACATGAACTGGCAGTCACCAAATGGGCAAGGATTGAATGGAAATGCTCATCCCAGCTCCACCTGCTTTCCCTATGCTTGGGAAACGTGTACCATACGTGTACCATACACCCTAAAAAATAGATAGTTCACCACTCTTGTTTAATCTCATTATTAATTATGGTCATTGTTTAAAAAAAAAAACCACAAAATCTTTGTCTTATTTCTCCTTTGAGTTCATCTGACCTGAGCTGTCCATTCCGAGAGCTCAGCACTGAACAAACTACTTTGTTACCAGGTTTGAAAATGCCTCCTGCTCATTACCAGATCCATCAGCCACTGAGATTGATCACAACAACATCAGTGAATATTAAAGGTTTGCAAGGAAGGGACACATTATTAGGATTCTGTGGGGAGGAACACCATTCCTCAAGGATTTGGAAAATAAGATATTTTCCCCCTATCCCTAGATACTTGGGTAGCCAACAGGAAAGATTAGGGAGTATTTCTGAGCTACAGAGGTAACTGTGTGGCTGCAATAGAAAGACAGAGATTTTGGTGGCCCCTAAGTGTCAAACACACCCTAAAGGGAGGCCAAAGGGGGAGTTTTTACCAGGGCATGCACTGATAACACGGCGGGGAATAGCTTTGAGGTGAAGGAGAGTACACTTGGATTAGATATTGGGAAGAAATTCCTCGCTGTGAGGGTGGTGAGGGACTGGGACGGATTTCCCACAGAAGCTGGGGCTGCTGCATCCCTGGAAGTGTCCATGGGCAAGTTGGAGCACCCTGGAGTAGTGGAAGATGTCCCTGCCCATGGCAGAGGGCTGGAATTAGATGACTTTTCATTTCCCTTCCAATCCAAACCATTCCATGATTATCTGAAAGTCAGTGTTTAGTGGGATCTGTAGATAGCAAATTCTCTGTGCTGTTAAAGCTCCTTCATTTTCTTTCACTGTGTGTTATTCCAAGGCAACGAGTGTCTCCACTGATGAACCAAAAAAGGCTACATTAATAAATTAACATGCAGATCCCACCCCAAAAAAAGAGCAAGGGACAGACTCTGACACTGGCTGTTTCCTATTTTTATCAGACTTTGGCACAGCCCTTGCATTCCATCTGGAGAGAGCGAGGAGTTGCAGCAAACAGGAATTGTTATTGTTTACCCATTTTTACACTTGACCTCACACAGCTGATTCCCTAAACTGGGATTTGGTTCACCTTTTCTCTCACCACAAAATGGGAAAGCAGCAGATACACCTCATTTAAATGAGGAAACAAACCAAAAAACTGAGCATGATTTGGGCATTTAGAAGCCTTTCATTATTTTTCATCTGCCAATGACTTCAGCCAGAAAGTTCTTTGAGAATGTTATTTAGTTGTTTTTCACTAAAGGAGAGAAGCATTAATTTGCTGAGAAAAAAATTAGGTTGTGGATAAGTGTGCTTGTTTGTGCTTCACTGCAAAACAGCATTTATTTTCTTTAGCAAAACCTCTTTGGTCTTAAAATCTGGTTGACATTGAAATTAATAATGAAACTGCTCTACCTGGTCCAGCTTGGAGCAACCAGAAGCTACCACGGAGACAGTGAGACCCATGCTTTGTGCCCAGGTCATATCTGAGGTTGCAATCAAAGGTTCAGCTGCCCCGGTACAGAGACAGAGCTCCTGTGGCATGTTGTGCACCGCCTGGGAAAGAGACAGCTTTGGGAAAGGCTTAATGCCCTTAAAGAGGCTCCAAGAGAGCTGGAGAGGGACTTGAGACAAGGCCTGGAGGGACAGGGCAAGGGGAATGGCTTCAAACTGACAGAGGGCAGGGGTGGAGGGGATATTGAGAAGGAATTTCTCTCTGTGAGGGTGGAGAGGGGCTGAGATATAATTCCTAGAGCAGCTGTGGCTGCCCCAGGATCTCTGGAAGGGTTCTAAGGCCAGGCTGGACAGGGCTTAGAACACCCTGGGATAGTGGATGCTGTCCCTACCCATGGCAGGGGGTGGCACTGGATGGGTTTTAAGGTCCCTCCCAACCCAAACCATCCTGTGATGATCCTGATTTGGTGTCACTTCTCTGCTGCTGTAGCACACACACCACCTGGTCAGAGACCCCTGCAAGGCTTTTCACCCTGCCCCGGGTCCTGTGCCCTCCCTGGCAACAGTGTCCCTGGGCCATGGGTTCTGCTCAGTGTGCAGAAGCTGCTGCCACCACAAGATCGCTCCTGCAGATCCCGTGTTCAGCAGGATGAGCAGGTTATTAATCACCCTGCAGCAGCAGTGTCTCTGGTCCAGGCAGGATTTTGATGGATTCCCACACAGGCAAAACCACCCTAAGAATTGCTGTGGCCACTTGAAAGCATTTGCTGCAAGTGCTGCAGCTTTGTTTGACAAAGACTGAGGAAAAAGGTTTGAGCAGTTGAGCAGCTCTCAGATTTCAATCAGAACATCCTCAGAGGGCATTATCAGTTTTCCTCAGCCAGGAGAGGTCCAGGGAACAGATCAATCCCTGTAAAGCTTAGGAGCTGCTCCCAGACATGGTTAAACTGCAGAGGATGATGGATGCATTGATGCCTGAATCTTCCACAGTATTTCTTTCCACATGCTTACAGTTTTTCCAGGGGAAACATGAAGACAAGCATTTGTCAGTGCTAAAAGTCCTGTTTATTATAAATTTGAGTATAAATTCCAAAACAAGTCAATTTAAATCAGCAGATAACTCATCATTATATAGAAGAAGAAATGTAAAAGTATTTTCTTTACTAAGGAACTAGTAAAGAAAGTTCATGTTCTTTGAATCATCTTTGGAAGGTAACATTGCAAGTATATATCAGAATATGTGTGCATATAAATATTTTTTTTAAATTAAAATTAAAAAATATACACACACATCTCATGGCTGCCTATGAGACCCTCCCCACTGTTCCTTGATATGAGAAGGAAACTTTCCTTTAATTTCTCTCAAATTTAGATGCATTCCATAAGGCAGGGTGTGGATAGTTAGATTTTCTGAAGGTTTCAGGGAATATCAGTACCCAAAACTTCATCATTTCAAAGACTTTTAGCTGTAACACAGTCAACTCTAACCCCTTTTTTCTCTAACCCTTCTGAAATGGTGGGATTTTCTTGCCATCTGAAGCCCCTCCTGATGACCTCCAAGATATTGCTGTCATTTGGGTAATTAATCTTGAATTAGGAGTCCCTGAGGAAGAAATTTTCCTCTATCCCTGGAATCGGCCATCTAGCTGCCTCTCTAGCTGTAAATGGGAATATAATTCTTGTAATTATAAAAAAGCTCTCTTGACTTATTTCTGATGGAACATCCATGCAATTGCATGACACTACAGATCCTGAAACACTTGTTCCTGCAGGAATTGTGTTTCCAATCATAATTTTTTTAAGACGGAACAGAATCCTATTTATTTTTTCCAGTGTTTTAGTTTCTTTGGTTACCTGCAATTCCTCACTGCCTCTGCCCTAACACTCTGTGTATTTTCCATTTTAGGCTCTTTCTTTCCTGCAATCAAACCCCCGGACACACTTTTTAAAATAACATTTTGGCTGGGTTATTTAAACAGCTGCATCAACCCCATCATCTATCCATGCTCAAGTCAAGAGTTCAAGAAAGCATTCCATAACGTCCTGAGAGCTCAGTGCCTCCTGAGGAAGCAGCCAGCAATGAAGCAAACCCCCAGCTTCAACCTCAACCATCCTGCAGGCCAGAGCATGGAGAGTGGCAAAGGGGTGGTCCGGATCCCTGTGGGATCAGGAGAAACTTTCTACAAGATTTCCAAGTCAGACGGGGTCTGCGAGTGGAAGATATTCTCCGCCGTGCAGGGCATGCCCACCAAAAATACCGTTTCCAAAGACTGCACAGCTGCCAAAGCCAAGAGCAAAGGGTTCCTGCAGGAATGCTGCTGTGCAGGGACTTCAGGGAGTCTCGTCCATGAGAACTGCAAAGTGCCAACCATTAAAATCCACTCAATCTCCCTGAGCGAGAGTGGGGAGGATGTATAACTGGCTGGGTGCACCAGGTTGGCAGCCTGGGGGCTTCATGGGATGTCACTCTTTTTATGGGGAAGTAGGAATAAGCATGATAGTTGAAAGGATCCAGGTATGAACAAGTGAAACAGAGCCAAATCTTTAGAGGAAGGATGTCTGTGAGTGCTGGGAGCATGAATGGAGCCCCTCAAAGATAGTGCATGGCTTCAGTAGATGTTATTCTGAGAGTCCAGCATCTTCCAGGTGTTTCCTTGGCATTTAAAAGTGTTATCCCTTTATTCTCCTCCTTTAAAGTTCACACTGCTCTCATTTAGGGGCAGTGGAGGAGAAAGAGAGAACCACAAAGACCCTGTACTGATTTCAGCCTTGACACTCTCTGGCAGCTTCACCTTCAGAGCCATTTTGTGATTCCACCCTCCCCATAAGGCCAAACCTCACCTGTGGATTTCAGTCAACGCCATTGACAAGGAAAACTTGATCCAAGTGACTGCACTCCACTAAGCTTCAGAGACCAAGGAGAACTTTTCCTTTTTGTACAATCAGCCTCCCTAATCTCCACACCATACCAAATGAAAATTTGCATGTGTACTTGGTTTGTTCAGGTGATCCCTGCACCTTGATGCAGGTCTAATAAAACTCAAAACTAGGTAAGTCCTTATCAAACGAGGCTCAAAGAACTCACTTGCATTCATCCTTTTGTTTTTCATCTTCTGAGTCCATCAGGAACCTGCTGAAAAGCTCAGCAATTCTTTGCTTGGGTTCTCAATAGCCAGATCAGTGCCACAGTCACTGGAAAAACTACAGATCTTTCCTGTCTCCCTGCCCAGTGTTTTGCTACATTCCTTTTCCCAACTCCTTCAAGTCAGGAAGTGACCAAGTGCCCAAAGCTTTCTGTGAGATCCTGGTACTCTGGAGTCAGGAATTTTCTCCTTGTTCTAAGCAGGGGGAGTTAAACATGTTAAAAGGCTTATAGATGTCCATCCCCATGAGAAAGGGCCATCCCTTGGGAATTTGGGAGCAAAGTATTTAGAAGCATGTTATATTTTAATACAGCTAATCCAAATAAATAAATAAATGAGATGGCCAGCATCTGGAAGAAATAGTGGGAGGAATTCTCTGTACAATATTAGAAATAAGCCACTCTTGACATAACTCCTCCTGAGCCTGCCAAGTAAGAATTCAGCTCCTTGAAACAACATACGAGCCCCTGCTCTTGTCTGTGTCAGCTGCTGTGCTTAAGATCCACTGCCTTGAAAAGGGACATGGCTCAAGATAAGGGTCATTATCACAGGAGAGGGTCTTGAAACAACACTTTGCTGGTGTTCATGAGAAATCATTGCTTATTTATCTCTCACTCAGTATTAAGTCCCCAACGTCAAGAGGATTTGTCTCCTGTGTCTTTTATTTATGCACTCACAGAAGACAAATCTGTCGCACGATCCCAGTTTTAGCTCAAATAAGAAATCCACCTCACATTTAAGGTTCTTCAGGCCTAGAATTTGAAGCTAAAATGTGGCAATACTATGTAAGAAAATATTCTCATGGTGCTTCAAGCCAAGAGCAAAAGGAGAAAAGCTGGAAATCTCATAAGAAAGTCACATGAGACTCATGGCTAAGATTCCCAGTCTCACAGGGTTCAGATATGTGGGACGTGTATTTGGACAAAACCTGAATTTTGAAACACTTTGAAAAAACACTTCTTACATTGAGCAGGACTGGCAAGATTTAAAGTCTTCACTGCACACTCTTGGTGCCCAACCCTGTCTTATTCTACAACCAATACTTGTTTTACGACCAATAAGACCCTTTTTGCCATATTTTCTTTGGAGTAGGGAGATTTACAGAGGGTTGCTGCAGTAATTTCAGATTTATTGAGGTTTCACAGTGTCAGGCAAGGAGTTATTGTGGAGCTACCCATGGAGGCTTCCACAACTGGATTAATTAAACTCCAGAGCAATTCTGATGCAGCAATATAATCTGACGCTGTAAGTTGAAGATAAATAAGTTAACCTGTTGCTGGCAGTGTCATGATGGACATGGATGTAGCACAGTTCTCCGGCGTGGCAGAGACAGAGGTTGGAATAATGAAGTTTTGGTCTCATCTTCATCCTTTTTTTTGTCATCAAACAGATTCTAAAGAATGCCTCTGTTTCCAGTGACTCTGAAAAGCTCCTAGTCCTCAGCATCAGGTGAGCCTGGTCCCAGCCACACCTCTGCTGCTGCCAGGTTTGCCAGCAACAACAAACACATAATTTGTTTGGCTCCCTCAGAGAATTTCTGCAGGAAAACTGCCCTGTTCCCTTGTTGCAAGAAGGGTCATTGGCACTTGTCATTTTAGTGGATATTTGGACTGAGAAGTCTCAAAAACCATAGAAGGAGCTCTAGGAAACAGAAAAAAAAAAAAAGGATTGCAGATTCAAGCAACCCATATTTTCTCGTTATTTAAAGTGAACTTGGCACTGGTGAAAGAGCTGCAGTCACAGAGGCTGAATGTATCTGTCTGTCTAAAAGCATGAACAGGACAAGAGGTTTTCCCAGAGGCTGGACATCAATCATCACATGTAAAACCTTCCCAGCACAGAGCAGAGATCAGTGGCCAGATGGTAAGTGAGAAGAGTGGAGTGCCAGGAGTTCCCCTCAAAACCACATCCAGTGATCCACACTGAGCTGGCAGTGATGTGTCCTGCCTGAAACCTCCAAGGGATGGCTCTGACATCCCACCATCCTCTCGGGTCTGTTGGGAGTGACAGCCAAGATTTCCATGTTGGGTGGAGCACAGTCTCTGCTGCACAGGGTTGAGAGCTGGAGCATCACAGAGATGACTCCTAATTTGCACAGCCTGAGGTGGAGGAGATCACCAACCCCTCTTCATCCCAGGGTAGCGAAAGTCCAGTTTCCACAGTCAGTTCAGATATACTCTCTGATGTTTTTGAGGCTTCGTGTACTTTGCAAGATTTTTCAAATCCAAAATATTTAAGTTCTGCCCACTATCCAAATAAATGTCTTCTCATTTTTATATTCTTTATTTCTCTATGCCAACTCCAAGGATAAATTGTGTGTTGTGTAAAAGAATATTCTCCTTTGCCAGGCCTTAATGTACTGGAAATCCATAGCACTGACAAGAAGAAAGATTAAGGCAGGAATATTTCTTGCTTCTCTACTTGGAGTAAGCAAATGGATTTCACAAAGCTTCTTTAAAAAATCTGCCTGCCTGACTTTTTCAGTGTTCTGAAAGGCAACACTGACAGGCTGCAACAACTTATACTGATTGAAGTCAGTTAAAAAAGGTCTTACTGCTTTGCTGAAGTGGAAGCGCCCAGTTCTAGGTGTGCCTGTTGGCCTTGAGCTACTGTTGCTCATGGCTCATTGGGGTTTTATTAGGCACTACATTTTAAAATAAAGCTACTGAGGCACAGAGCAACTCAGTGATTCATCCAGCAAGGTTTCAGCTGTCCCAGGCTGAATGCATACTGGGTAATTAACTCCACATCGTACCCACAGATACCTTGACCCTCTTTCCTGTCTTAATGTGGTTTGGATAAGCAAGACAATGTTGAAAACTAACTCAAGGGGACAGGCTGTTGGCACCAATTTTTCCTCGATGATCTCTTCTGACAGCAGAGCCAAAGGGAAAAGTGAGTTGGTCTTCAAAATGTTGCACTTAGCTGCAGGCAAATTTGGGACCTGCACCAGTGTTATCCTTTCCCAAGAAAAATCCAACAGGTCATGAGACAGCTGCTCTCACAGCAGCATCTGCTTTCTGCCTCTCACACACTGAAATATTTGTGAAGGTATTTCATATATGACAGTGCTACAAAAACCACAAGACACTACAGAGGTAGCCTGTGGTGCTTTAAAATACAGATCTTCCCCTCAGCTTGACAGATGTAATTGAATCTCCGATTTCCCAGGAAGAGATGTAGCATTTGTCTCAAGGACTGGAGTGAAATGTCATTCCTTCTCTACAGAGCACACTGCATATTTCTCATGCTGACAGAGAAGGAGAAAATAGCAAATGTGAGCTAAGGGGAAATGAATTACTGAGGAGGAGAGCTATGGATGGCTACAATCACGTGAGAAATAACACATCTGTCAGTCCCACAATAGGCTCAAGGCTCCACTTAATGAACATTTCTCTCTCAGTGCAACACTGGGCTCAAACCCAGGATGAGTAACAGCCTCTCCTTTATCATCATGGTAACATCAAGGTCTTTTTCAGAGTCAAAAGCCTCCACATGCTAATAGTGAAAATAAACATGATTTTACAGCTCAACATCTCATCCAAAGAATGAGACTTTCTTGCATTAATCCAAATTTCTTATCAGGTGCCAAAATTCAGCTCTAGTAAACTGTTTTCTGAAGTTGGAAAACACAAACCTGCCTAGCATTTCAGCATGTTTCCACTTTCAAAGCAAGTCCACTCAGCCAATGATGGAAAACCGCCCTGAATTTCACTGAATACTCAATTCTTCCTGACAGTATGACTGTGGGAATTGTATACAAGCTGATTAGCTGATTTGGGTTGAGTTTTTTGGGGTGGTTTTTTTTGTTTTTGTTTTTTTTGTTCTTTTTGTTGGGTTTTTTTGTTTGGGTTTTTTTTTTTGTTTGTTTGGTTTTTTTTTGGTTGGTTGGTTGTTTGTTTGGTTTTTTTTAGGTTGGGTTTTTTTGCTTTGCCAGCTTTTGGTTGCAAAAAAAAATTGTTTTGGTTTGTTTTGTTTTTTTTTCTTTCTGCCTGCAGCAGTTTTTTTGCCTGCATGTTGTACAAGTTTGGCTGGTTTTAAAAGATTTCTCCTGAAACAGGCACTGCATTTTCTGACTGTGGTATTCTTGTGTCATTGAATTTTCTATGTGCTGTTTTCCAGCTTTATCATGTTTGAACAGTTCATGCTGGTCATTTCCCTGAACAAAATACTAAATGTATATGAAATCTTGCTAAGGTGAACAAATAAATTATTGGAGGGAATGTGTACTTTGGGATATGTGAGCTCTATGTCTGGTTGGTTGTTTCTATCCTCCAAATTATTCATACAGATTTGTCTTCTCCCTTTCAACAAACATTTCAGACAGAGGATCAGGTAGAGATTCTTCCCAATACTTCTGATCTTAGTGGGGTTTAGTAGGAGCAAGGTGCAAAGTGAATAAAAAAATTAAACTGATATTTCTACTGTAAAAAGTTGAAGTTCTTAAAAAACTTTGCACAATTTCATTTGGACCCCAGGTCCTTACTCTGCTCTTTCAGTTTGCTTACAGTAAAACATCAGGTCCAGATGAAATCCAGCTCATTTTGCTGTATTCCTTATAAACAAACACCAGCAGAACAATCCTCGTCCACCCAAGAATGTAAATGGGAAAGACAAGTGCTGAGTTATTATTTCCTGATTTATAAAGGGAGAACTGAGGCACAGGGAAGGAAAAGACAGATTTCAAAAACAGCTGATGCACCAGGAACCTTCAAAGCCCTGACTTTGGTTGCCTTTAGTGAAAACCTGGGAAATTCCATCCAGGGAAACTCTGTAGAAAACTTCAAATGAAAGAAAAAACAAACCAAAATCAAACCTCAGTTGTCCTTCTGCTTCTTCCATAGGTCTGTTCTCTTTCTGGATTAAAATATACATTTATCCTGAATAATTTTATGCTGCAGTAGAGTCGGGGAACTTCAGCAAAGGACCAGGATTTGGTCTTTAATAGACACAGAGCTTGCTCTAAAAAATTTCCTCATGAACTTACAGGCCAGAAAACTTCTTGCAACTCTAAGCAATAATTTGGAGTGTCAGAATGCCCTTGTGACCACCAGAGTTGCTGTCAGATAAAATAAATTTTTTAAATAAAAATCTGCATCAGTCTTAATAATGTGGCTGTAGGTCCTTCCTTGTATTACAGGTCACCCTCCCTTACTGGATCCTGCCAGGTGAGGAGAGGAAGGACTCACATTTTCTGGCATTTTGGATAAGGATTCTGTTTTCCTAAGAGGGTAGTGAATTTTTGACCTTACACAAGTCACCACTTCTTCAGTGTCCAAACTTCCCTTCTGTGCAATGGGTGTGATTTATCCCAGCTGGCTGAGTCTCATAAAACACCATCAATGATTTTGAAAAACTGACATATGTCAAGGAGAAAAATAAAACATCTTGGTGTATTTGTTTAGTTTCACTACAAGGACATGAATTAATCAAATTCTGCTTGTGCTTTTTTGCCATTGATTTACCCCTTTCTGGCTCCTCAGATTTCTTTGATACTTTGCCCACCCATGCGGCAGCTGGTGATGATGGCACTGCTTCATTTCCCAGACAGATTCTACTCTCAAGTCTATTGGACTATTGAGGGTTTTTTCATCAAGATTCAGACCTCAAGAGAAATTCTATGACAGTAACAATAATGGGCCCTGCAAGATAAAAATCTTATCTTTTGTTTTGCTAATCTAGCTGCAGGCAAAGGTCAAAGCAGTCGGGAGTTTTATTGAGATTCAAACACTTCTAACAACACAAGTGACACCGTGCTGGCAATTACAGGACAAGTAAACATCCAGTTTTTCATTCAGCTGCTTATTGGCCTAATGTTGTTGAGGTTTTTGCAGTAAATTTCTGTTGAAACTGGATTTGTTTAAACTTACTGGTTCATATAATGAATTACCAGACAATTACCAGACCCTGATTTTTATCAGGAGTTGTAGAAATGTCAGAGTAACTGTGGAAAAATCTTCTTTTTTTTTTTTTTCTTCCTCCCCGATATCAACATTAACACCAAGATTCCCCAGTTTTAGCCTGGGAATGCAGCTGATCTTTCGTATTAAACAAATGGATTTGGAGCAGCTTCATGGACAGACTACCAGCGATGTGACACTGCCAGTTTGGTTTCTCACTATAATGATCAGCTCCATCTGGGACAGATTCCAGACACAATTACAAATGCTCCTTTAATCTAATAATCCACCTCCCAAAGCAAGGAGAACCTGCACAATTTGCATCAGGGAGTTGGGTAAGAAATTCTGCATAAACATCTCTAAGTGTTTAGAAATCATGAAAGAGAGGGGAAAAAATGAGGAGTGGGATTTGATTTCAGCTGAGGATCATTCCCAAATACACTTCTACACCCCATAATTTAGCTTTTACAGTTGGTTATAACTGAAGTGCTCTGTTATGTTTTCAGGAGAACACAGTATATGATGGATTGAAGCTTTCTGGGTATGTTTTCTTTTTCTTTGGCATTTTCTTCCTGACATATTTTGGCAAAATAGAGAAATGGGGGAAAAAAAGCCAGGAAAAAAATTAATGCCTCCCATAATGAAAAGAATGAAGGGCTGATTCTGTTTCCCCTCAACCCAATTAAAAATACGTATTGAAACAGATCCAGCATTCTTATCCATATTGAGCAGTCAGTCACAAGGAGCCCCAGGACAGTTTGCTGCAGAATTACCTCTGGCTCCTCAACATGAAGCCGGAGAATTCCTCATTAATGCAAACACAATCTTAAAAAAACTATTACCAGCAATTAGGAAACCATTTCAGTGGTGAAGTAGACAGATTGAAGCCAACTCAGCATCACATTATCCTTTGTGTGCAAACCTAGACCCCATCTAAGCTTAGCCCAGAGTCCCTGTTCAGTGTCTGAAGACATTTGCATAGCTGAGACTGGAAAAACTTGGGGCAAAAATATAGCCTGCAAGGAGTAGGACTCTCTCAGTTGACCCAAAGGGTTATTTTAGAAAAGGGAATTCTGTATGTGATTTATTTTCACACAAAAAAACCTACCCTGAACTTGTTGACTATGACATACACCTGATCATGCACATTCCTAACATGTTCTTTCACTCCTTCAAAGCAAAGGGAAGAGAATGTTGGAGAGCTTCATTAAATATCTCATTTGTTGATTGTTTCCTCCCCATGGACAACCCTAATCTCACATTTGCCCGTGGCTCTGCATTTTTCCTTCCTTCCCAACAACAAAGCCTGATTTTATTTTCTTTTCCTGGTGGCGCAGGACAAGGCTGTGGAAAGTGGGGGTTTCTGCAGCTGCATCCCTTCTGAGTGATGAGTTTTCCATTGTGTGACACCCAGGAGACAGCACTTTCACATCTCAGTATTCTTCCTCAGGCTTAAGCTCACAGAAAACTGGGTTTCCCCAGGAAAGCTAGACAGGCTTAATTCTAAATAACACTGCTAATATTAGTCCTGAGCTGTAGGAGAAAAGGGGAGCAGACAGCCAGTCATTAACAACCCACTGCTGAACCCACCTCCTGCCCAGTTTTCCTGTTAAACCATCCCAGGTGTATTTGGGCACAATTAAAGATTCTCTGGCTAGTGCAATATTTCCCTCCCATCAAATACCCCTGAAATACCCATGAGTTTTTCAGCAGCTCCTCAGGATTGAAAACTGGTGCTATTCCCCTTGCACTCAATGAAACCCACAGCAGTATTTCAGCCCAGTTAGGGCTATGTTATATTAAAAGGCTTTGTTTTGCTGGTTGAGAGTTTTCTAGAACTAAAAAGCCTTTTTTATCACCATCTGCAATTGCACTGCGATGTTTGGTGTTAGCACAAAGCTGAAGAGCTGCTACCTGCTCCTTCCCTGGCCTTTTTCCCCCATTCCAGCTGCAGAGATGGAGGCAGCTGGCAGCAAGCAAAGCCTTCTTGTCAAGTGAATTCTTTGCCACCACTCCCTCCCTCCAGTTGTGATGCTTCTTTATCATCAACTCACTGCTGGAAATCACTCTGAGCTACTGTGAGATGAAATATTTAGTGTTTATTGATGACTCAAGGAAGAGTATTGGTGTTTATTGACCCCCTGCCTCTTAAACCAAGTATTCCCTCTGTTGGTAGCTCCCATGATTTATCCTTGAAAGACGGTAAACTCCAGCTCAGGGACTCCAAAAGGCTACTTCAGTTTCAGGAATGTTTTGAGTTTCCCCTGAGAGCCATAAAAATCTCAAACTAATGGTGCTATATCTGAAGCTGTGGGGCAGGAGGGGGCATGAGGGAAGAGCACTGCCAGGGTTTAAAAGCATTTCTTTCCTTGAGCACTTGGAAAATGGAGGACAAACTTAATTATTGCTAAAGCCAGGGATCACTAATTAAACCCCCAAAAGCAAAAGACACCAAACCCCTGCTAATATTTTTTAAATTTTGTTTTAATTCTAAAAATTAGAGAAAATCAGCTATTTTGAAAAACAGAACTTCTTGCACTGGCATATTATAGTTTGAGGATGCCCAGTCCAGCAGTATCATGTCCCTGAATTCCAATGGGATCACGTAAAAGTGATCTCAGGGGGAGGTGTTCTCCTTACGAAAACAGGTATTTCTGAAAGAGATGTCCTGGTGTGCAGGGAGAACACAGCCAGCACTGCAATGGGCAGCCTGTCTCTAAAATACTTACAACCCCCCAAGATTTTGTTTGTATTCAAGCTTTGAAGTTCTCACACTCATTGTGAACTTCTTAACACGTGATGGATTTTTTATAAAAACCTGTATTTTAGTTACATATTTAATTATTCAGTGTGTCAGCTGACCTGCAATAAACACAGTTTTCTCAAAAATCCTGAAAAAGATCCATTTCAGAGATGAATGGGGTCTATTTGGGGATTATCATTAATATTACTATTACTATTATTATTACTGTTGTGACACCACTAGTGACCCCTCTCAACATTAACCATTCTGTGATTCTGTGATCATTATCATTGTTATTGCTATTATTCTTCTTCCTATTCCCTTGGCCTTACATTCCTCTACACTCCCAGAAAACTGACTCTTTTCTGCTTTCAGTGTTACTCT